>NC_138203.1:90291294-90891294 GCF_964194415.1 Vipera berus | reverse complement strand
AAGGGCAATAAACACCCTAGACAACTTACAGAATTGTTGCCAAACATCCATCTTGGGTTTCCCAAAAACTTGTTTCTTCTTCCAGTCTTATAACTTTTTTCCACTGCTCAACAGTGCCAAGATCACTTGGTTCTAATAACCTTATTAACTATTTTTATTTTTCCTTGCTGCTTGTTATTTGGTACATTGTACTCAGCCATCCTATATTGTATATCTAAAGAATAAGTCTAAGGGGTACAATGTAGCTTATTCCAATGTAAAGGAGTATAGTATTGCCTAATTAAAAAACATACTCTGCACATATTCCTCTGTAAAACCCTTAAACTAGCCATTAAGCATTTTTCAGAGATACCTGTCATATCAAAGCAAATGACAGTTGGTGCAGGCCTTTCAATTTTTTTTCCTGAGAAGAGCCAAGGGATTCTTGCATTATTATTTTTTTTAAAAAAACTGGCAAGTGGGCAAGATTCTGAAATTGGAATCGTTATTGCTATTGATTAATGCCACGATGAAAAGGGCAAGGAAAGCCACAAAGTAGAGAATATTCCCCAGTACATTTCTCAAGGAATGTTGCACGGAAAGAAAATGGAATGGAATGCTCATATCATATCTATCCATCATTTATTTGCTGAAATAATGCCACTCAGGAGGATTTTGATATGATAAGGAATCACTTAAGGGATTTTTTTTTGACTGATGGTGATTATTGTGGTGGTGATGATGATGATGGAGGAGGAGGAAGAGGTGGAAGAAGAAGAAGAAGAAGAAGAAGAAGAAGAAGAAGAAGAAGAAGAAGAAGAAGAAGAAGAGGAGGAGGAGGAGGAGGAGGAGGAGGAGGAGGAGGAGGAGGAGGAGGAGGAAGAAGAAGAAGAAGAAGAGGAGGAGGAAGGGAAAGAAGAAGGAGGAGGAAGAGGAAGAGAAGGAGAAGGAGAAGGAGAAGGAGAAGAAAGGTCTTCTAAGGAGACAAGTCAAAATGGAATAATTTTGCCTTACGAATTTGTTTCTTTCCTTCTTTCCTGCAATGCATCTTATACATGATTTCTTGGCCAAGTTCAAACTCACGCATCTCTATTCAAGATCCCTGTCTTGTGGTCCTCCCACTGAGATAAGATTATTACAGTGAAAGATTGCCAGATCTTGGCCATTTGCCAAGATTTCACATAGAAGAGAGTCCCACTGCTTTAACAGTATTATTATGACCATTGTGCCCAGTGCATTCCAGTTAATCAAAAGCAGCTTAAAATAATTCACAGTTTGCATATTTCATCACTTTCAAGCTAACATCTTTTGCTGCCCTCTAGACTGTGAGGCTTATATCCCCCAAAACCAATATATTTTTTTGAAAATCCCATTTATATCCCGCCCTTCTCCGAAGACTCAGGGCGGCTTACAATCTAAGAAGCACAAATCAGTGTGCTTAGCAATAGCCTTCATTCTATGTATATGCCTGCTTATTATGGCTTTCCCCCCCCCCAAGCGGCATTTTACAAAGTCAGCTTATTGCCCCCAACAATCTGGGTCCTCAATTTTACCTACCTCGGAAGGATGGAAGGCTGAGTCAACCTTGAGCCTGGTGGGACTCAAACCTGCACTAATTGCAGGCAGCTGGTGTTACTTAAGGAGGCATTAGCCCACTGCTCCACCAAGGCTCTTATTAATGGCAACATTTTAGTGTCTTTGACATTTTCTACCTTCCTCTGTCAATGGTTCATGGCTACTTGCTGGTCAGATAAGGGAGAAATTCAGGATGAATAAAAGGAAGAACTTACAGTAAGGGCAAATATATATCTGTTATTGGAAGGGGAGAATGCTGCACTATATTCAGAAGAGAAGTTCCTAATTTTCTTTTGATCACATGAGTTACTTTATCACCTATCCTCCTTCCTCAAAAAGCTAAAATCGCTATTTAAAGAAACTTCTTTGACACTTTCTTGTTTGAGTTTGTGAAAGTGGCAAGTTTTTTTTTTTAATCAGAGGCAGAAAGATAGACAAATCAAAAGCAACTTGAATTTCTTCCTAATTGCCTAGCAAATCCACAACTCTTCAAGAAATAGCATCTCAGCATGGGTATGAAACTGATTTTCCAGAAGGAAACTCTTCTAGTAATTTATCATTTCTTTCTATGCCGCTGTAGTAATTAAACCTAAATTGATAGAGGTTAAATAAAAGTATCAAATTAAGTGGCTCTCTCGAAACTGACTTACCTGAAAATTAATGTCACAGAAGACCAAGGAATCTGGTTGTAAAGGCACCTGATTTGAAATCCTCAATATGGTTTCTCAAAAAGAAAACGTCCTTGATTTCAACAGGTCTTATTGGCAAGAAATTTGCAATCTGAAACTAATTTTGAAAGCGTTAAAAAATAAAACACAACTTTAAATGCAGGAGGCAGCATTATAGCCTCCACAAGGAGAAAGGCCCTCTGGGAAATATTTGCTAATGTACTGAGTTTTGTGGTCAACCTCGGTTCAAATTTTAAGCAGACTTTTAAAGCCCCCAACCTTAAAAAGGTAAAGGTAAAGGTTCCCTTGCACATGCATGCTAGTCGTTTCCAACTCTAGGGGCCGGTGCTCGTCTCCATTTCAAAGCCAAAGAGCCAGCGCTTGTCCGAGGACATCTCCGTGGTCATGTGGCCGGCATGACCAGACACCAAAGGCACACGGAACGCTGTTACCTTCCCACCATAATGGTCCCTATTTTTCTACTTGCATTTTTACGTGCTTTCGAACTGCTAGGTTGGCAGAAGCTGGGACGAGTAACAGGTGCTCACTCTGTTACATGGATTCGACCCACCAGACTGCTGACCATTTGATCGACAAGCTCAGCGTCCTAACCCACTGAGCCACCACGTCCCTCCCCCAACCTTAGACGGCTTCAAACATCATGCTTTTTTATAATACCGTATTTCATCTATAGTATATGGCACATTTGAAATAGCAAGGTTTCAAGTGAGTTAACCTTGCTTTCCCCAATAAATTTCCATTCATCATTTCTGCCATCTTCAAGTAATATCAAAGAGGTAGCTGTTTAATTACTATCACATATTTTGACCGGGACCACTACTCAGTTATGGTCTCTGTTAGCATGGGATGCTTGTAAGCAAGGGGGAAATACCTAAGTTAATTTTGCACAAATGGACATATCTTGCTAGGTGGGGCTAATTGTATATGAAAAAAATAAAGTTGGACCAGTAAGGTATCCCTTATCATCTTCTTTCTCCTATATATGATTCTTACGTATGCTGCCAAAACCTCAATTGGACACATGTTTTCCCATCTGATCACCATTTCGCTTCCTTGATCCAGCTGCTGTTCAGCCTTTCATCCATTCATTTAAGATGCAGTTGCACATATCTTACATATTTGCTTGGGAATAATCCAGTATAAGATTAAGCTGTTAAGAAAGGACTATGTGATCCTTCAAGCCATAACTTGAAATTCTTTCACCCCTAAAATAACCGCCAATCACACTGCTAATATTCAGGCACAAAACAGTCGATTTTCAGCAGTACAATTTTTCCATGATCTATTTCCACACTTAAAACTTTCCCAAAAAATAAAAGATGCAGGCCAACCTATTCCAGCACTGGGCCAGGATATTATATAAGCAATTATTGTGATATGTGAGTTATTGTCCCTGACACTATATATATCTATGCTGATTCTTATGGATTAACCCTTATTAGCTGCATAAGTTAGCTACCCAGTCACTTGGTGAGTTGGCAGTCCTATCAATTGGATGAATGAATAACATTGCATCATATATCCAGATCTTCCAACTCCCCCAAATTTGAAAAAAAAATGCCTACTCTGCATTAGGATGAACGAGACGTTTGCCATGAATTCTCTTGAGAAAAACTTTTGAGTGTTTAGCTATATTTCAGGGTGACATCCAGCATCAAAGAAAAAGGCAATTTAGAGTGTAACTTTTCTTGATCAAAACTCTGAAAAAAGAGGAAATAACCCAAAAGATATGTTTATTTATTTATTTGTTTGTTTAATTAGTTTTCTATACCACCCTATTCCCGAAGGACTCAGGGCGGTTTACAGGGCAATATTTAAAAGACAATATAAATTAAAATAAAAATAGAATTAAAAAGAATTAAATTAATAATAGCCCAACAATAAAACAATGTTAAAACTTAAAACTAAAAACCCCCTCAGTCCAGGCCAGATAGATTGAAAAGCCAGGTTTTCAGGTCCTGGAGAAACGAGCGCAGGTCGGGGGCAGTCCGGAGTTCCACAGGTAAATCATTCCAAAGGGCAGGCGCGCCCACAGAGAATGCCCTCCCTCTGGGGATCACCCGCCGGCATTCCCTGACCGGCGGCACCCTAAGGAGGCCCTCCCTATGGGAGCGCACAAGACAATGGAAAGTTGATGCCAGCAGCAGGTGTTCCCTTAGATAGTCTGGACCCAAGCCATTTAGGGCTTTATAGGTCATCACCAGAACCTTGCATCTTGCTGAATGAATGTCCCCAGCCACCTACCCTTATTATAATTAAGCCTTCCTAATCTGTCTACTACAGCAAATGGAGACACCAAGCTATGCAGATATAGCCCAGGCAAACTGGAAAGGTGCTGCAGTCATTAATTCACAGTAATAAAAAGTGGTGGCAGATATTCAATGGTAGCAAATGGCTTTTCACTAAGTCGTCTGCTCATCCAACCATTTGATCAAGTTAGTTTCCAATATTATGAGAATATATATATATATATATATATATATATATATATATATATATATATATATATATATACTTGTTAACTATTTTTAGATTACCTTGCTAGGCCCCAAACATGGGAAAAATCTTTATCTCCTGTTTCAGCCTAACCAGCCTAAAGCATTTGACACATATCCCCCTTGCTTCTAAGCTAACAAAGCAAGAGAGAGCCTGTGGCCTAGAGGTGAAAACAACTGCCTAATGTGCAATCAGCCCAGGTTCGAATCTCAGAAGGGTATGGCTGACTGACGAAAACAAATAAGTTTGAAATGCATATCAGTCTCCCTTTAATTCTTTGTTAGCAAACCAAAAAATTTACATATATATATATAACATACATACATATACATACACACATATGCACACATTCAACCTGGGCATTGATTTAAAATTATGCAGCAGCATCTGTTTGGCAACCTTTTCCTTTTTTTAGATATAATTTTTGAACAAATTTTTAACAAGATAAAACAATACTAATATTAGAAACAAAAATAAGAAAAGAAAATAAGAAAGAAAGAAAATAGAAAGAAAGAAAATAGAAAGAAAAATGGGAAAGGAAAGGGGGTAGACAAGTCACCCCCAAAAGGCAACCAGCAAGGAGGGGCACTCACTGGATCGTGGGAGAGCTGCAACTCTCCTGTTAGACCTGGCGGATGAAAGGACCGGCCATTACGGCTCGTCCCTAGGCTGTGAACAGCTGAAGTCACAATTTCCACCAGGCAACTCTTAAAGCAGCGCAGAAGAGACTGGGTGAGATCTACCTCTTTTACACCCTAATTATTTTCTATACCTCTTTAAGCTGCTAAGCATTCTCCCCACTGCGGTGAGGGAAGGGGGATTTTAGCCCTCCCTCCAGAAAGAGCAGTGACTAAATACCCGGGGCGTTTTAAATGTTGAAAAAGTAACTGAATCCCAATTGGAACTTTACTTCTCAAAGCATGTGGACTGAAAGATTTTTTATTTTTCATTCCATTGGAAATCTGGGTTTTTTCTTATAAAAAGAAAAACTGAAAAGATTAAAATAACTTTGGGACTCAAAGGGAAACTTTAAAAGGGACCTGGCTGACTGTCCAGGGAAATAGATAAGATATATAACCTTGAGAATTTTGAAACAACAGCTGTGAAAGGCTCTGTGTTTCCTACCTGGGAAAAAAATCTTTTTCTCTCTTTTGGATTTTCTAAGTGTAAAGCCTTTAGTGTAAAATACCAATATGGAAGACCAGGAACAAAATTTCCTTATAGATGAAGATCAACAAACTCTCTCTATGTTGAAAACACTAATTCAAACTCTTACCACAACCAATGAAATACTAAGAGGCTATGTGAAGGAACAAGAGGACAGCCCAGATATGAAAGCCCAAACTTTGACTACAACTAAAGAATCATCTATACAAAATACAATAGAAAAAAATGAAACATTCGAATACTATGACAGAAGAATCTACTATTCAACAAATATTGACATTTGAAAATCCAGAAAAGACATCGACAACTTGGAAAAAGAAAAAGGTTTCTTATACAACTCAGAAGGAATTAGAGGATCTAGAAAAAGAACAGTTGGATGAGAAGATAAACAATTCAGAACAACCATGTCGATATGGAAGAATAAAGAGATGACCCACTCGATCGATAAGTCCTCTCAAAAAAATGGCGACCGGATGGTTTTGTCAATATCAATTAATATACATGATATTACAAGGAGATTGGTTCAATGACCCAAAAACAAGGACATGGAAGATGACTTGGCAAAGGAAAAAAGCCAGAATAAGACTCAAGAAGAATGGAGTTTCGACCATCTTATTGAAATCTAAAACAGAATGTACTTAAATAAATAAGATGTGCATGTTGAACACAAGACATTGTTATGAACTGAGATAAAGAAAAAATTTTGGTCATTAAAATTTAATAGTATAAATACTAATAGCTAATTTGAATATTGATTTGTGCATAAAGGTCATGTAAAGGTGAATAATGTAGATAAGCTAAAAACTTGTTGAAAGTAATAAATAGGTCAATATGGAACGTTAAAAACGAAAATTATCAGTTTAAGCAAGAGATAGCAGATACAAAGAGGAAGAGAGAGGAAGCATTAAATACTGAAATAAAAAGAAATTTTGATTACTACTTAAAAAAAACTGAAAACTAGCAAAAAGGAAGGATATCATACTGTATCCTTAATTTGTTGACATAGAGGGTGAGAAGTTAAGTAGATGGGATGAGTATTTTGAATATTAGATTTTGTGAGGAATGGTGATAGATGAATTGGGAGTATATTAAAAATCTTGGGAATGATAAATATCAAACGTTAAAATTAAATGTTAGTGGAAATTAAAACTGAAAAATCTATTAGGTCATTGATTGTCTAAAAGATTGTATTTTAAAACAACTAGAATATGTGTAAACTAAAAACTATGGATACATGTAAGAAAGTTATTTTCTGTGTGATTGATAAGATAAAACTTGTCTTTTAATTTACAAATAGACAGTATATATGAAGGGAAAAACAGAGGAAATGTTTATGGTAGCAATCTGAAATCTGTACTAATGATATCTGTAGGTAATTGAATTACTATTACTCAGCCACCATGTTGCTTTTCAAATATGTGAATGTAATATTAGAAAATCAATAACAATTGTAAAAAAATTACATGGCTCATTTCTAATTGGTTGTCCACTAATCCAGAAAATAAAATTCTGGTTTCAGTTGAATGTTGATTTTTAAATTTCTTTGTTTCATATGCTCTATATTTGAACCCAGAAATGTCTGACTTTTTTACAATCCCATCAGGCATGAGAAAATGACCCTTTGTGTTTTGCACATTTCCAACATACATTTGAATTTTCTTTATATATTCTAGATATTTTTCTGGAGTCATATATCAATGGTACAGTGGTACATTGTTTTATAAAAATTCTCCTTTAGGCAGTGCTTTTTTTGTAAAAGAAAAAGGTGCCGGAACTCACACATGTCATACAACCCCGCCTTGCCAACCCTACAAGGTTCTATCCAAAAAAGGTGCCGGAACTCCGTTCTGAGCGTTCTATGACAAAAAAAGCCCTGCCTTTAGGTTACCACACTGTATATTTCAGTCCTTTTAACCACATATTTTCCTATTGTTCCATCAATATAATGTCTCCACATTTCCTAGCCCATTTTATCATGCAGTCTTTCACTTGTTCTTCAATTTCAAATTTGAATAAGAGTTTATACATTTTGACAGTTACACATTCACCATTTGTACATAGCTCAACTTCAAATTCTGACTTCTGCTGCTGAATTCCAAATGTCCTATTATCTACCTTAAGTCTTAATTTGCATGCAAAAAACTGAAAACCAAATCCCTCTGCAGCCAATTGCTCTTTTGATTCAGTTAACCTTTTTTTCTAAAAGAAAGGATGGGGCCCAAATGTATGCAGCCTTTTCAAGCAGGAAACACCTGTTAAAGCAAGACTATTGATATGCTTTTAGTTTAAATAAATAAATAACAGGCATATTCATCAGGTTAAAAGCCCGTATTTAAGCACTAAAACTGGTGGCCTGCAAAGGTGAAAAATGTTTACTTCATTTATAGAAGCATTATAAATCACATCTCACCCACTCTAAAAGCTTCCAAAGTAGTTTCCAATCATAAAATACAAACCTGACCGGACAAGAATGAAACAGAATAAAAGCTCACACCATTAAAACTTACAAGTGCACAGCATAATAAAGCAGCTGAATTTTGTACCTACAAACCAATAGTAATGGTGAGGATTACAGGATCTGAACTACGAAGGTCCAGGTGGGTTCTGGACAGCAGTAAGAGAGACACAAGAAGTTCTAAGTCATTACTTCCATGTGTTGCTTTGGCAAAATTTGGATTTCTGAGCCCATACTTGGTGAGGATTTGGTTGAACCTTTGAAGGAAGAGACTTCCATAAATAAGATGCCACCACCAAAAAGATCTTGTTTTGTATTTATGATAGCTACCCCTTTCTAGCTGATAAAGCACAGAGCATCTGATGAGGAGAATAGATCTGGAGTATGGTGCCTGTGACCAGATGTTGCAGAACTATAACTCCCAACCAAAGATGTGTGCTTCCTGACATAAAGGATGATCAGAATCTTGCAGGAAAACATGCAGATGTCCTTATCCCATATTATTTAGAGCAGGGGTGTTGAAGTACGCAAGTCTTAAAGTTGCCAAGGTCAGACATTTCTGATTTAGACCTAGATAAACAAATCTTGAATGCAGCCCCAAAATGAACTGGAGATCTGAGTAAGGATTTTGATGTGATGTCATTTAAAACCCCAGCAAATAAATGGCTGCTGCATTTTACATTCTCTGCGATTGGTAAACTTGTTGAAAAGGCATGCCTGGTTACAGGAATCAAGTTTCACAACTCTGACAGACGATGCTAATACACCTTACCAAGACTCAGAGCAAATGGACCACCTTGCTTGAGCCAGTTACAAGGCATCTATCTGAGGATGGATTGGAAAAACTGGACCTGCAACGTGTTGGTCAGTAAAGGTTTCTGAAGTGCAGTAATTGACAGGCAATTTTCTGACTTCAGTCCTTGAGAAATGAAGAGAATGTAAGGTTAATCATTTGACTGCTAGAATGTCACTGTGAGGCCAAAATGTCAGGACTTTCCAACCAAACACCTTTTTCTTCTCAGGCACAGAATGTTACCTGTCAGCATTCTTCAGAACTGAAGAAGCTTTTGGGATGAGAAGCGAAATGTTTTTTAAGGAAAAACAAAGAAAGTCCTGTTGCCTTTTGAAAAAGAACATTTGGGAACATAAGTTGAGATGACAAAGACATACTGAGAGTAGAAATTGGCTTGCCAGACTCTTTCTGTAAAAATAAGAGTATTTTCCCCACGGTAGCCTAAATCCATATTTATTTATTTTTGTACTTTGGAACCCTGAAAAATATTTTGCACATGCTTGGTAATCTGACATCCCTGAAATAACTTCTTTTGGCATAAGAAAGGGGTTGGGAAAACCAAATCATATTCAGGTTGTTCAGACAGCATTTTAGAATCAATAAAATGGGAGGAAAATTATCGTCAGAAGCAGCCTGCTCTTCTCACAAATGCTTGCTCTACTACATTTGCAGAAGATATCCATTATATTGTTGATGAGTGAAGATTTACAACCTGCTAAACGTTATCTGATTTGCAAAACAAATATCACTTGCTCCAGTTTGGACAATCTTTCTGAACAATAAAATGACCAGGTAGAAAAGTTCTTGGCCATTCAATAGCTGAACATTGCATGTAATGCAGCCCTTTCTCTGAACAAAACAGTACAACTGAGAACTGCATAGGTGGATCTGATTGGGATAAAATGTAGGGGGGTGACACAAAAATATGATTTGCATTTCCTTTTAGTTTTGCCTTTTACTCTGTTTCGTTACATGTGGTCTTATTATGGCTCTGCTCTATTTTTTATTCTGATATGGCCCAATGGCTAATCAATAAAGTATTATAGGAGACTGGAATGCTAAAGTTGCAAGTAAAATAGTATCTGGGATAATAGGAAAAGAACTGAAGAAGGTATTCCAATGCCAGGAAGGGGCAGTTCTAAATAATGCTCAAAGAACATAAAACTTCCCTTCTTTCATATTGCAGTAAGACAGTTCACAAGATTTTGCAATCCAGACTTCAACTATGCACGTTATAAGACCTGCCAGACCAGCAGGCTGAATTCAGAAATGGTATCTATGATCTAACACCTGATGAATGATGAAAATCAAAACATAGTCTTAAAAAACGTCTGTTTTTGCTTTATTTATTATACCAAGCAATGTAAGTCTGACTTTGTATAGCACAACGAATTATGGATAGCTCTTAAATCATGGGTATATCAGGCCACCTTGTCTGATTACTGAAAAATTTGTATGACAGCCAGCAATCTAGAATGAAAGATGGAACAAACAAACAATTCAAAGCAGAGAAAAGAGGGCACTGAAGTTATATACAGCCATCTTGTTTCATTAATTTACATTCAGAACATATTGTGATAAATGTTGGACTTGAGGAAATTGAAATTAAAATGTCTGGGAGTAACAGCAATAAGCACTGATATGTTGTTGATATTATTTTGATGGCTGGAAGCGAGTAAGGCTTAAGGAATCTCTTACTGACAATCAAAGAAGACGGCTTACAACCCAGCCTCCTACTCAATAAAAAAGCAACTAAACTTATGTCACTAGGCAATCCCAACCTAGTGCAAATCAAGGAAGAAGCTGAATGAGGAACAAACTTTATAATATTTCTAGCCTCCAAAATTCACTGGTATTCTGAACTGGAACCATGAAATAAACAGCTCCTATTTTGGGGGAAAGACTGTGACAATTCTAGACAAAATAAAAAAGTACAGACATCAAAATAATAATATATAATATAATACATAAAATATAATACAAAATAATAATATAATTTGATATAGTAAATATTATTGTATTGTATTGTATCGTGTTATATTATATTACAATACGATAGGATATGATACAATACGATATGATACAATATGATATGTTACGTTACGTTACATTATATTACATACAATACTTGACTATGCTCTGCTACACTAAGCTATGCTATGCTATATTACATTATATTATACTAATCCAGGGGATTTTAGTAGTTTTCCCAGTTGTAACATGTGCTATGAGAGCTGCACCATCAGAAAAGCTACCGTACACGAGGATACATGAATGGCTTTGAATTGTGGTGCTGTACAAAATTGTATAGAATACTTTGGACCTTCCTAATCTGAATTATCCTCTGATTTCCAACTTCTTTGGAATTTGTAGAGGAGCTGCAAGGGTGGAGAGAAACTGTGCTTTGTGTTATAAATTCCAAAATTTTGGAATTGGGATGAATTCTGATTTTAATCTGGGGACCGGAACATCTGTGGAAATCAACTGTGCTGACTGGTTAAGCAGCAAGCATCTTCTTTCTGTTTCTCTCTCCATAGAAAACTACTAAGTTGAAAACTTTGGTTTTTCGATCTGAATTGGAAATGATACTGGTACTTGTCTTATGTGGCCAGGTAGAGTATGTGCAAGTAAAGAAAAATATAGCGTATATATAGTATAATATGCAGGCAGTTGGGTATCATCTCTGTATACTAATTTGAATAGCACTGTGCATAAACATTATCTTGCTTCTTTCGGTTAACTCTCAGCGAATCCGATGAAATGGATTTGGCTTTCAATGCTTTTTTTTTTCATTTGAGAAGCGAAAGATGGAGAAATGTTAATGACCCAAGTATGGAAATCTGGCTTTTAATTAAGTGGAGCCTTTCATGATCCACTCTTTCAATTGTCTGCAGCCTCCCTTGCTTCCCACTACTTCCAGAGAAAACCAACTGGTTCTTTTTTTTCTTCCAAACCTGATATGGGGCCATATATGAAGGCTTTAGAGCAGACATGTCAAACAGAAGGCCCGGGGGCTGGATCTGGCCCGTGAAGTGGTTTCATGTGGCCCGCGAAGCCATCCTGGAAACAGTGAGGGAACGGCCCCCACTGCCTTGGCCCTGGCCCAAAGACCCTCCTTCTGCCAAAGACCCACAGATCTGTCCCACTCCTGCCCGGGCCCCCATAGGCACCCTTGATGCGAACAATGTAGAGCTGGCCACGACCACCCAGTAGGCCATACGCACTCTAGCCATGCCCACCCAGTAGGCCACACCCACCCTGGCCATACCCACCCGCCCCCTGAGGGCAACCGCAATGCTGATGCAGCCCTCAATGAAATTGAGTTTGACACCCCTGCTTTAGAGTTTAGAGCAGGGGTGTCAAACTGCCAGCCCACAGGCCGAAACCGTGCCCACACCAGCTCCGGCAATAGGGGAAAAGTCGCGATATGTCATGACATGTCACGTGACATTGCGAGTTTGACACCCCTGCTTTAGAGTTTAGAGCAGAGGGGCAAACTGCCAGCCAGTGGGCCAGATACATCACACAGAAGCCATGCCCACCCCAGCTCCAGCAAGGGGAAAAAAGTCGCCATACGTCACATGACATGGCAAGTTTGACACCACTTGTTTAGAGCATTACAAAAAATCACACCTAAGCCCTCCTGTAACTTTAAAGGAAGCTCAAAAGCACCACCAAGAGAAATATGGACAACACTCTCGAGTATCCTGAAAATAATCTAGAACAGGGCTTTTCAACCAGTGGTACAGGTACCACCTGTGGTACATTGGCACCTGGCAGGTGGTACGTGGCCATCCTAGAAAAGTGGTAGCGGGGGAGGGGAATGAGCTGAACCAGTGGCAGCACCGCACAAGCCTGAGCGAGAGACTGCTGGAGCTGCAGGGCTGTCAGGGCTCAGTGGAAGCGCCAGGCTCCAGCTGGAGCTTGGCACTGATCCTGGTGCTTCTGCTGAGCCCAGAAGAAGTGCCGATCAGCTGGAATGTTGCAGCATGCGCAGGGTCTTGTGATTTGCATTCAGATGCTTGGGAACTGATTCATATTTACGACGGTCACAGTGTCCCAGCGTCATGTGAAGTGACCAAAACCTGCTGCAACCACCCAGCAGACAGGGGGGAGGGAAATAAAAACCAAACTCCCCCCCACCCCCCATTCCCTGCCAATCCTCAACAGAAATGCTCACAATGAAAACCTCCGACAGGAGGAAGAGCGCTGCCGGGCAGGCAGGCAGGTGTCTTGCTCAGCTGTGGCTTGTGGGGCACTTTTTCGGTGCCATTGTAACTTCGAACAATCACTAAGCGAACTGTTGTAAGTCGAGGACTACCTGTACTTCATCACTTTTTTCCTTTTTTTTTTTTGGTCATCACGTTTTTGACACCTTGCTAGGCGACTGGTGGTACTCGGATGTTGCCATATCCTAAAAGTGGTACAATGGGTTGAAAAGGTTGAAAAGCCCTGATCTAGAAGAAAAGAAACTTTTTCACCCAGGAAGAAAATTTCAAAGAAAGATCATTTTCGGCTCACCATTAATACATTATTAGAATGTACACAATGCTGTGAGGGTTGGTTGGTATTTTTTTTTTCAGATCCATATTTACTTCTTTTTTTAAAAAAAATGCTTTTCCAGAAACTGTCCTTTTGAGGATCCACGTCACGTCACGTACATAGAGATACTAATGGCACAGGGGCAACGATACGGGGGGGGGAGGGAACAAAATGAAAGAGAAAGCAGAGTGGAAGGCTTTCCAACTGGAGAAAAGCACTGAGAGATCTTTCAACCTTCCTGCTTTATTGCCCAGGTAGACGCCAGACTAGGAGTGGTCCAAGGTCATTCATTCCATGGTCAGTGACAAAGAGGAAATATTTCAAAATATTCTACTGAATGCCTTTGTAGCACACTGCCTATAAAACCGTTATCTTCCCCGATAAAGCTGGAGATTCAACCGCCTACAGCATGTTTTCGTGATGATTAGTGCAAATGAGGAAGGCTAGTTAAAGCAAAGGTGGAGAAGATGCTTAGCCCCTGTGACTAATACCTGCTGTCAGCACCTGCATACGATAATGGGCTGTCTGTGCACGCTCAAGTGGATGTGGTACATTATAAAGCCAATGTACCAGACTAAAATACATACCTTCTTTCAGCTCTTCTAAAGGGGAATATTCTGTCTCTGGTAATGATTTTAATAATTGCAAGACCGCTCTGTGGAGCAAAACAGGATTTGCAGTTTCTAGAAATCCATTAAGTGCTGCTTCTTTATAAAGAGAGTTTTTTAAACACCTTTTTTGCCAGTAAAGTACTGAAAGGGATTTCTTTTTTTAATGCCATCTTTCTTTCAGTCAAAACTGAAAGAAGACTTCTTTTACCAGACCTTGTACTGCATCACAGGAAGGGATGAATTTATACCTATTGTATGGAGGTCTCAATTACTAACCTAATCAGGTAAATCCAGGAAACATGCAACAATGATTGCACCTGGAGGCCTTGTTGTTTTCAATTTTTTTGCCTCTCTAAATTGTGGCTGTAAAAGCTGTACAGTATTGTCTGACTGCATTGAGCTGCAAAACCAAGGCTAACAAAATGTTCCCAGTTTGTCAAATGAAAAGAAAAACATAAGGGGAATTGAGTTTCAGCCCCAAAGCAGAGACTACGTCAGTGGTTCTTAATCTATTTAACTTAATTACATCTTTTCCTGATCTCAAATATCTTTAACACCACAAAAATACCCTAGACTCTGTTGTATTACAAGCATCTTAACAATGGTAAGCCCAAACCTTGATTTACAAGCTAGCATTGCGGATCCTCAATGCACAAGCATTGTGGATCCCCCATCCACAATCAAGCATTGCTCTGTTATCCCTAGGATATATCCAAATTACCCCATTGGGAATAATTATCTGGACCCGTACCAATCGGGTTTCAGACCCGGATACAGCACGGAGACTGCATTGGTCGCGCTGGTGAATGATCTCTGGAGGGCTAGGGACAGGGGTTGCTCCTCTGTCCTGGTCCTATTAGATCTCTCAGCGGCTTTTGATACCATCGACCATGGTATCCTGCTGCGGTGTCTCAGGGGGTTGGGAGTGGGAGGCACCGTTTTACGGTGGTTCTCCTCCTATCTCCTGGGCCGCTCGCAGTCGGTGTTGACGGGAGGGCAGAGATCCGCCCCGAGGCCTCTCATTTGTGGAGTTCCTCAGGGGTCGGTTCTCTCGCCCCTCCTGTTCAACATCTATATGAAGCCGCTGGGTGAGATCATTCGTGGTTTCGGGGTGGGGTATCATCAGTACACTGATGATACCCAACTTTTTCTTTCCACCCCGAACCAACCCAGCGATGCCCTCGCCGTGATGTCCCGGTGCCTGGAGGCGGTCCAGGTCTGGATGGGGAGAAACAGGCTTCGTCTCAATCCCGCCAAGACTGAGTGGCTGTGCATATCGGCATATCGGGTCAACCAGACTATTCCATCTCTAACAATGGGGGGTGAGGTGTTACCCCCCATTGATAGGGCTCGCAACTTGGGTGTCCTCCTGGATTCACGACTCAATTTTGAAGACCATATAGGAGCCGTGACCAGGGGGGCTTTTGCCCAGGTTCGCCTGGTGCGCCAGTTGCGACCCTATCTGGACCGAGATGCCCTACGCACAGTCACTCATGCGCTCGTGACCTCCCGTTTGGACTACTGCAACGCTCTCTACATGGGGCTGCCCTTGAGGACCACTCGGAGGCTTCAACTGGTGCAGAATGCGGCTGCGCGAGTTGTGATGGGGGTCTCCCGATACTCCCACGTAACACCTCTACTCCGCGAGCTGCATTGGCTTCCGGTTGCCCTCCAGGTGAAATTCAAGGTGCTGGTGATGACCTATAAAGCCCTACATGGCTTGGGTCTGGGATATCTGAGGGAACACCTGCTGCCGGCATCAAGTTCCCTTCGTCCAGTGCGCTCCCACAGGGAGGGTCTTCTCAGGGTGCTACCGGTAAGAGATTGCCGGCGGGTAACACCCAGGGATAGGGCCTTCTCAGTGGGGGCGCCTGCCCTTTGGAACCAGCTGCCAGTGGAGCTGAGGACTGCCCCCGACCTCCGTTTATTCCACCGGGGCCTGAAGACCTGGCTCTTCGAGCTTTCTGGCCCAGGCTGAGGATTAATTTATTTTAATTGGGGTTTTATTTATACAGGGATAAATTTAATCTTTTTTAAATTTGCTTTTTAACTTTTGTATTTTTGGTTTTTAATTACCCTGTAAACCGCCCTGAGTCCTTCGGGAAAGGGCGGTATATAAATGTAATAAAATAAATAAATAAATAAATAAATAAATAATTACCCAGAATAATTACCCAGTGTAAGGATCACTAAAGGTAAAGGTTCCCTGCACATGCGTGCTAGTCGTTTCCAACTCTAGCTGCCGGTGCTCATCTCCATTTCAAAGCTGAAGGATGTCTCCGTGGTCATGTGGCCTGCATGACTAGACACCAAAGGCGCACGGAACGCTGTTACCTTCCCACCGCAGTGGTCCCTATTTTTCTACTTGCATTTTTACGTGCTTTCAAACTGCTAGGTTGGCAGAAGCTGGGACGAGTAACAGGCGCTCACTCTGTTACACAGCACTCGGGATTCGACCCACCAAACTGCTGACCTTCTGATTGACAAGCTCAGCATCCTAACCCACTGAGCCACCACGTCCCTAAGGATCACTAGGCTAGGCCATTTGAGGCATCTGAACAAAATTCAGTCCCCAAGACTAACTGGACCCAAAATATCTAAAGACATACCACAACAAATAGAAAAATAGGTGATTTTAGGGCTTATAGAGAAAAGACTAAATTCAGGAAGGCAGTGCAAACAATAAAATAATGAGCAAAATTGGAGACAGAGCTTCTGTAGAAATACTGGTGAAAGGACTCAGGCAAGGCTTTGAGCACCTCTCTCCCTCTTTCAAAAAAAGTCATACTCTAAGCTAGATTTCCTTTTGCATCTAGAAGTCAGTTTGTGATTGGTTCTTTCTTATTTGAACCTGGGAAGGGTTCATTCGGTCATTTGGTCTTAGAGTGCTCTCTCTCTCTCTCTCTCTCTCTCTCTTTCTCTCTCTCTCTCTCTCTGTCTGTCTCTGTCTCTTTCTAGCAAACTCTTTTCTAGATAGTTAACCTCAAGGAGGCATTTGTGTGCGTGTAAACATTTAATAATATTTCTCTCCTGGGTGTTTTGACATTTTGACTAGAGATAAATCAAATCTTTATTAAGGTCAAAGAACCAATGTGTATCTGTGTGTTTGTGTGTGTGCAGTTGTGTGTGTTCTGAACAAGCAGAGACCTCTCCAGGCTTACATACTTCGAGATTACTGTTATGCTACATTTATAATTGCAATTATATCCAGAAGCAGGACAATGTTTGCCCAAAGTCCATCCTTATTTTTAAAATGCTGTGATTTGGGTAGACTAGGAAGCAAATATGGAAGTAGTCAACAGCAAATCACTTTTTTATTTTTTATTTTATTTTAATTCCATTTATATCCCGCCCTTCTCCGAAGACTCAGGGCGGCTTACAAGCTTAGTAGTAGCCTTCATTCTATGTATATGCCTGCTTATTAGGGCTTTCACACACTTCCATCTTGTTGTCAGTAAAAGCACATGTACATAGCCATATCATCACCAAAAAGAAAGCTTGACTTCAAGGACATATGACCTTAATGAAACAAATAGATGAACACACCATGTTCAGCTTTGGCATGAATTATTTCAATTCTATCCAGTTGTTTCCTTAAAAGGATATTGGGTTTAAAGAACCATTGTATCAAAAGGTTTCCTGCATGCAGACAATATTTTTTGGGACTCCATCAAGATAAAAGGGGATGTTCCTATACATAATTCAACCTCACCTGAAAGCTGGACATTCTCGACTTGAGAAGTCAATAGTGCATTCACATCCCAATTACTCATAGGGACATCAGCAGTTAAATGGGCGATCAATTGCATGACCACATTTATTTAAAAAAAATGATAGCAGTAACCCAATCCACAGAAGCAGTAAAATGAAACAATGTTCAAAATATATTCTTTACAAACTGAACGATTTGGTTTATTAACCAGTCTTTGCCAATAGGTTCTACTAAAGTCTGTCAAATTCCATTCCCAACCCCATGCAAAGACTTGGTTCTTGAATGTTTGCCATTTTAATGAGTCCAAATTTTAATTTTAAAGCATAGATGCAAAAGCATATTGTTTAGCTGGGAATGGTCATCCATTCTTCTATCTAGTTCAGGGGTAGGCAACCTAGACTCTTTTATGACTCATGGACTTCAACTCCATGAGCTATGCTGACTCAGGAATTCTGGGAGTTGAAGTCCATGAGTCATAAAAGAGCCAAGGTTGCCTACCCCTGATCTAGTTCATGTCAATAATGACTATGCAATGCATCCTTATTTACAACTAGTCTGGAGTCCTTGATGGTCCCTGATCTCAGTTGTTTGCTTGCAGACATTTCGTTACTTGACTAGATAATATTTTCAATGCTAGAAGAAAGTGGGGTTTGTGCTCTGTTTATATATAGTAGGTTACCAGAGCAAATTTCACTCCCTTCTAGCACTGAAGATCTTACCTAGTTGGGTAAAAAAAACATCCTCAGGCAAACAACCATGCTCAAGGAGCACCAAGGACTCCACAGTTCAATCCTGAGCTATGTATTGTCTTCTATGGGTTATAACTACTCTACATTCTGCTAAGTGCAGGGGTGCTTACTTCCATGTAATATGTATATGTTTGTGGTGTTCGGTGTAAAGTTTATGATTGTGATGTCACAATTTACTCCCCTTTTAAAACAAAACAGTTTTCTTGTCTCTGCTGATGTAGCATATACTGTAGTAAAATGATAGGGTAGCACATGACCTGTTGTTTCTTCATAATGTTCTTTTGTGAAGCCAAGATTAACGATCCAGTTTTGGTAGAAATTGTTATGGCCAAAGTTGTCACTTTCCCTATGATTTTTGGGACCATTTTTTTAAACCAGGATGAATAATTCACTTTGGGTTACTAGCTGGCTAAAATAATTAGCATTGTGTTTGCATCCAATTATGCCCAGAAGAGTAAGCATAATATCTTTCACAATATTTATTGTGCCTTCACTTGGCTGGAATTGTGAATTTTTACTGTGGAGATATTAAACCCTTCCAAACGAATAAAATGATTTTCTTTCCAATACGACAGGCCATGATCCAGCACAAACATAAATGGACATTAATTCACCAGGATCAGCAAACATCAATGCAATTATATCTATGGAATTTTTGTGACAGTGATACAGCAATTCCTCCACTGTCATTCCTCCAATTGTGCCTTGGAATTGCAGCCAATTCTGTTCATAGAGAAGACTGCTTGCAAGATTGACAAAATAGAAAGGATATTTATACTATATATTGTTAAAGTTTGTAACTGGCAACAGCTACCATGTTTCCCCCAAAATAAGACCCAATCAAAAACTAAGCCCTAGCCTGATGTTTTAGCGTGCTCCTAATATAAGCCCTACCCCCAAAATAAGCTCCAGTTAAGATCATCATCAGGGGGGTGGCCAGCACAGGAAGTGGTGAATAGGTGGGGCAGAGGCATGGGGGGGGAGGGAGACAATCCTGACACGCCAAGCGGCTGCCTGCCCTGTCACAGCCATGGACAAGCCAAGAAACAGTGGGACAGAGTGGGAAGGCAGCCACGTGTACATCAGGATCATCTGCCTCCCCCCCCCCGTTCCTCTGCCTCTGCCTGCTGCTGGTGCCGCTGCCACAAGGATGAGCCTCTCACAGCTGGCTGCCAACTCCATCCCACTGTCTATTGGCTTGCCCACAGTCACAACGGGGTAGGTGGCCAGACAGGTAATCAACTCAACCTTCGCTGCACTGGCTGCACAGCCCCAGAGTGCACCAGTGAAGAGGCCAGCAGGCTGCTGCCAAACACCACTCCCCACCTCTTCTCCACCCCCCCTGGGGTGTGGGGCGCCTGGCTGGGTTGATCACCTGATATTGTGTTTCCCCTAAAATAAGCCTATATATATATATATATATATATATATATATATATATATATATATATATATATATATATATATATATATATATATATATATATATATATATATATATATATATATATATATATATATATATATATATATATATATATATATATATATATATATATATATATATATATATATATAATCAGGCAAACACTGTATCACTTACTTGGCTTTAGAAATTGATTCATTATATTTGTGAAAACGATGGCTATCAACGGCTGTTGGGCGTAATGTATAAGTAATACCTCCAGGATCAGCCAACTGATCAGAAAGCTGGTTGGTTTCCAGGATCATCTTGTTGACCACTATGGGAAACAAGATTGTGGGCTGGATAGGTCTTTGATTTGAATCAAGATGACTTTTCATATGCTTTGTTTTGACCCAGGAGGCATGCCAAGATCAGTGATTTATTCATAAGCACCAGAAGAGCTTTTCTCCTGATAGAAGGAATCTAGCCTTCATATTTCAGTTGGGGACAACTCAACAAGAGGAGTCAACTGCTTCTTGCATCGGGTCCAGGGGTTTATAGTATCATTTCACCCTTCTATAGTGTCCAATATGGAATCATTCTAAGAGAGGGATGGGGAACTCCTGGCCAAAGATGTTTATATATGTATATATTTATTTATCATTTTTTAAAAAGAAAAAAATAAACAAACAAGAAAAAAGGAGAAAAGAAAAAAAGAATTAAAAATGCAATATTTATAAGTGGACTTAGACATTATCAGGATTACAGCTGGTGGATAGTATATCTTTGATTAGAAATTCCTAACTAAAATATTAAATTATTGTTCAGCACATTAAATTATTTTAACAATGGAAATAATAATTTCAGTCTCTGAGGTAAGTACTTAAATCTCCACTATTTGTTTAAAAATACAAAAAAAGAAAGGGGGGGAAGGCAACTAAAACATTACAGATAAATGTTAGTTTCTGACTTGTAACTTGTATTCCAACAAATTATGTCAGATTGTTGATATACTATCATTCCAAATAAACAGACCCTATGGCTAATAATAAAAGAAGCCGAGAGATTAGTTTAGCAACATTTGGAAGACCATGGGTTCCTCTTCCTTGTGTAGCACCAATCTCTCCATAAGACCAAAGCGTGTTTATGTCTCTGAGCAATAAATATTAATTGTATTGCAATCAAGATCTTTCAACTAAGTGCCAGGGTTTTGTCTGCATGTGTTATTTCCTTTCCTGAAAAAACTAATGTTATGCTGGAAACTATAGCAAAGACACTGTAGAAGTAAGTGTGGGCTCTTTTTGGACTCACTTCTTTGATGTAACAATTTTTAAAAAGGATAAAAACCCCTCTCTAATCAAAACTGTGAGCAGGAGCCAAAACAGCTAGCTCTAAAAGATAGAAAGTTATTTTGCCTAATCCATGGCCTTCAGTCTTTGGCAGACTTCCCTGGGAACCAGTGAATATAATTAAGTAGAAAATATAATTATCCTTATCACAAGGTAGGATGGAATGAAAGCCTGTTTTTTTTTTAATAGTGGTAAACACTGGATGGTTAGCCAAGGATTCTCAATCCTGGCTTGCCTATTTCAGAGCCCTCATTATCTTACCCAGACCCAGAGTGCTGGGTCCCTTTTGCTAAGCATCTTCTTATTGTCATTATGTAGAAATCATGCCTTTGTCCTTAGAAAACTATCCATTCTTAACATGAAGGTTTCATTTGAAAGGCTACTACAGAACATGAATACTTTGCCTAACCAAAGTCAAGCTGGAAGGGTTCCTTTATATCAGGGGTGTCAAACTCGCAACGTCCCGTGACGTGTCGTGACCTATTGCGACTTTTTTCCCATTGCCGGAGCTGGGGTGGGCGCGGTTTTGGCATGACACATCTGGCCCACAGGCTGGCAGTTTGACACCCCTGCTTTATATACAACATATCACGCAACAAGTGTCAGGCACTAAAGACACTAAAGTGTCCACCTGCAAAGGCCCAGCTAAACTGATTTATTGCTAAAAAGCCAATGCAGAGGAATCTTCTCAACCAACTTCTCAATTATCCAGAAATTAATGAATCAGGAAGAGGCAAGCAAGTTTTAGATGCCCATGAGGCAGCTGTCAGAATTCCCAAGGATCACCAATTACACATCTTTGGTACCTAGGATGATATGGTTTATCCATAGGAAGGCCCCATTGTCACAGTGCCTCACTTCATGACTTGTTTTTAATCACCATCATACGTTTAAGGTAAAATTTACATGAACATGGTATTAGTAGCAGTTAAAAATGGTTAGACAAATAGATTTCCACATCAGAGACATTTTTATGTAACGTAATATTTGTATCAAATATACAAGAAAAGGGAAAGTTGATAACTATTTATAGACCTGTTCTGTAAGGGGAGAAGAATGCATCAGATACTTTTGATATATTTGTCAGCATGCAGCAAGGGTGGCCTTTTTATATGTAACATTAGTATGAATGCTATATTATTTGATTCTTTTTTGTACATACTTTTTTTTTATTGAGGCATAGTGGCACAGTAATTAGAATGCAGTATTGCAGGCTGACTCTGCTTACTGCCAGAAGTTCGATCCTGACCGGCTCAAGGTTGACTCAGCCTTCCATCCTTCCGAGGTCAGTAAAATGAGGAACCAGATTGTTGGGGGGGGCAATATGCCGATTCTGTAAACGGCTTAGAGAGGGCTGTAAAGCACATTCTATACAAGTCTAAGTGCTATTACTATTGCTATTTTTATTATTTGTATCAGATGGTTGTTAGTTTGTTTCTTTTTTCTTTATTTTGTATTTTAACTTTGAGGGGGGGAATTAAAAAATTGGGAAAAAATTAATATGGCAATTGTACAGGGCAGTGCATCACCGGATGTTAGTTGTATATTGGAGAGCTGTTTATACCGGTATAATCAAAGTAGGGATCCATCTATTACCCAATATTAATGAGGTTTAGGATTCCCAGATCTGATTCAAAATAAGGCTTCTTTAGCTTAATTATGATACAGGAAAGGAGAATTTTAACAGATGCTCTTGAATGCAGTTCAGGAACATCAGTATTCTTTTTGTTCTGTAGTTAACCATCCCTGTTTTAAAGGGACTGTTCAGAAGATGCTTTCTCTGAGAAATGAGAATACACCTGGCCGGCAAGCACCAATGTAACATCAGCAAGAAAATCTTGTCTCAGTTCGGAATGCTGACTTTCCCCCAGAGGGTTGACCATGAATTACATACAGGTAGTCCTAACTTACAATTGGGACTGAAACACCATCCCTAAATGATGAGATTGTTAAGTCAGTCACACTCAATTTTTACAGCCTATTTCGCTATGGTTGTTAAGGGAATTCAGCTTCCCCCATGGACTTTGTTTGTCGGAAGTCCCCTGGGAAGGTAGCAAATCACATGACCCCGGGATGCTGCAACCATCATAAGTACAGATAATCCTTGACTTACAACAGTTCATTCAGTGACCATTTGAAGTTACAAACGGCACTGAAAAAAGTGACTTATGAACATTTTTCACCCTTATGACCATTACAGCATCCCTGTGGTCACATGATTTACACTGAGAGGCTTGACAACTGACTCACATTTATGATGGTTGCAGCTCAATTGTGGTCATAAGTCGAGGACTACCTGTACGTGACAGTTGCCAAGCACGTAAAAATTTTTTTCATGTGACTGCAAGGACACTGCAACAGTCGTAAGTACAAGGACTGTTCATAAGTTGCTTTTTTTCAGCACCACTATAATTTTCAAAAACTCATTAAACTTTTTTTTTAACGATCGTAAGTTGAAGACTACCTGTAATGTAAATAGCAGTTTTCTAAATTAAAATCTCCTTCAAGTTAAGCTTAGTTCCATTTGATTACATGGACAAGCAGTCCAGATTTCTTGGCAACCGTATGGAAGTGATCTGCAATTGCCTTCTTCTATTTTTTAAAACATTTTCTAGTCTATAAGTCAAAGATCCCCTGATGATCTCTCAGCCAGGCATTAATCTTGCTTGACCTTTTAAAGATCAGCTTAGATTGGCTAGGTGATTATCTTCTCTAGGAACTGGAAAACTAAAATATTTATGCAACCAATGTCTTTTTCTATTCGTCTTCTTATTCTACTAGCAGGCTTTTGTTTTTTAAAAAAAGGTTGCTTATTGTCCTTTCTTATCTTGCGAGATCTTTGTCAGTACAAAGTTAGATCTCTTAGAAGGCATTCTTAAATTGATGTAGCTCATAAACCTCCTAGAACTGCAGTAATAACCCATTCTCTGTGCAAACCCGAGTGGAAAGAGCATTCTTTTGACTAACTAATTCAGGAAGGAGTGCAAAAAAAGGGGGGAAATTAAAAATATGACAGGACTGATGCCAATCAGGAGAACATAAGAACTGTGCAGTTACTTCAGTGAGCAGTGGCTGATTTGAGAATGGTTATTACTTTTGTTTTTTAGCTTGACACTCTGGGTTGAGGACCTCTTGGTGTCTCCGGAAGAGAATCCACTTAACTTTTCCTGAGATTCTAAGGGGTGAATAATTATGGTCTCTTTACAACTTGTGGTCTTAAACTCTCAGAATTCCTGAGCCAGCATGGTTGGCACAGGAATTCTGGGAATTAAAGTCCACAGGTCATCAAAGGGCCATAGTTGCCCACCCCTCGCCTAGAGTCTCTGAGTGCAGGAAACTTGTCTTTCTTCTGCAAAAGGAACCCGATTTTAAGGCAATTGTATCTTTGAGCAGCATTGTACCCCGTTGAAAGACATTAAGTTTCTTGAAAAGAAAAGAACAAGGGGAAAAAAAGATCAGTCTTGGCTTCTTTCTTTTCTGACAATGGATGGAATGGGAAGGGTCAATAGAATGCCGCTTAATGGTTTCTCTTGTCACTCAATATGTCTCAGCTCAAGCTTCCAATTTTTGGCATCACCAGCTTTTTGCGTACTTTACAGCCTTTTGTGAAAAAATTGTGTTTTCTTTGAACTGTTTATCAAGGAATATGAAAAAAAATCTGACACATTAGTTCTGTGACAATTTAATCACACGCAAAGCAACCTTTCTTCTTGAAGTTCTCAAGAGCTCCATAGAACATCCCTTGCTCGTTTCAGGGTTTCATGAAAAATTGATCGGATTTAGCAAGAGATTATTCCTATATTTCTGAACCGATGACAGCTTTGAGGAGACCATAACATGCCTCATTCTCATTTTATTTTGGGGGAAAAAATGCACATTTGTGTCTGCCTCTCAAACATGTTAATATCTAGCTCTGGACTATTATCTTTGATAAAATTCAAGTGGAAATCCAAGCAGATTGATTCCAATAGATTTATTTATATCCAGTATCACCTGAAGCTAATTCCAGTCTGCCCCAACTCTCTCTAATCCAACTTCACTTTACTGCTGAACATTTTCCAATGGGCAGAATAGGCAGGAGAAGTCCTATCTCTGAACAATTAAAAGCAGACTTCACATTATTTAAGCTAAGGTAACGTGAGAGGGTGAGACCTCATAAACCATCACAGAGAAGGACTTTTCTCTTCTTTTGAAAAGAATCTCTAAAATACATACAACCAGCTTTTTCCTCCACTGGCAGAATGCATTGTTCGTTTTATTGAGTCATAAGGGATTTTTTTTTTCCTTGTCAGCAGCCTGAAATGTTGTACTTCACACTTTCACACATGTGCGCTGCGCTTGACTGTGTTTGCTGACCCCCTTGAAGGTTCAGGCACTGAATGTAGAGAGCTTTAGCCCTATAATATTTTAGGCAGAAAATCAATGTTGTGAATCTGCACAAGAGAATGGTACAGACTATTGTTTTGCTAAATCTAAGTCTCTTTAGAAAAGTCTTCTAAAGACATTAGCAAAATTGTAATGCATTGATTGTTGTTGGATTGTTATACTGATGCTCAGTTGCTGATCTTCAATAATATGTGACCCATTCATTTTGCGTGGCAAGTAACCATGATCACAAGGACATGTTGGCTACATTCATATTTGAAATGGACATGTCACAACCTCCTTTGGGGTAGACTGGAATTAGTTTCAGGTGATACTGGATATAAATAAATCTATTGATTTCCATTTCCCTTAGTTTCTCAGTTTTGTCAATATGTCTGATTTGGCTTGTCAAGCTTGAGAAATGTTTTCCAAATTTCAGACTCAAATGTATATTTTGCTTTTTCTCCTATTACTTTTTTATTTGCAATTTGGTCTGATATACATAGATACATATATATATATATATATATATATATATATATATATATATATATATATATATATATATATATATATATATATATATATATATATATATATATATATATATATCCCAAAACTAAAATACATTGTTCTAGTTATTGTCATTTACTTTGTAGAATCTATAAGGTTTTGCATTGATGACGTAGATGTAGATATAGAGATAAGTACTCATTGATAAACTGCAGAGCAACATTTGGAGAACTGAGAATTTTGAATCATGATTAAATTTAACTTGGTGAACTGACTCAAAAAGACAACATTTTAAGGTCAACCAACACACATTTCTCCCCTTTGTTAATGTATAAAGCAGTCCCAAATAGGAGCACAAAGACAAAAAAGGAGTCACAAAGTTTCATTGCACAAAAATCTCCTGTTTTCAGTACTGAATTGTCTTCCGTCTTTCTCAATGGTCTTTGGTCATTTGCATTATTAAGCTCCTGTCATCATTTTTTCCCTAATCAAAATACAGTAGCTGCACACTGCTGCTCTTGTAATTACCATGCCAAAAACTGGGAGAAAATATGCTCCAGGGACCCAGAAGTCCAGATGAAAAACCTTTCTTTTACTACAGAGTCATGTTTACCAGCACATATTACCTGTATTCATATTTTATGGGTATATTGGAAATTGCTGAACTGCAGAATAGACTTCAAGATGCAGGAGACCTTCGGGCCAAGCCAGGTGTTCTGTGGCAATCAAATCAAAAGAGAAAGTCAGCCTTAGAGGACCAATGCTGATCTGGAAAGTGGATGCAGGGTGCCACCTAATGGTCCTCAAAAAGAGAAAGCTAATGTTATCTATGCTCCAAAGAATACTGCATGCGTCGCTTTAAAAAAAATATTAGACCCAAGTCAGATTGTTCATTCCTTTCAGTCACGGAAAATAATTGCATTAATTGCAGGAAAGGTTAACTGAGTTCTTATCACCCTACTGTTGTGTAGTGGGTTCTGAAGAGTATGAATGAAGCCAGGCAGATGAGTACAATCAAACAGCTCTTTATTAGGTGACCATAACTGTACTGAGGGGTTAGGGGGTACTTGCACTCTTTATATACCTTTCTGAGTAAACAGCCAACCAATCAGATTGAACTTAAATCTCCCGCCATAATTGACTCCCACCAAAACGGTTACAGTTCAAATGCGTACTGGTAGTGACTGTTATACAGTGCTTAGGTGTTTCTTTAAACCTTAATACACAACACCTACCTAGCCATTTTTTTTAACAAATCACCAGTTTACGAGAGTGGAAGAAGATGGTACTGATCTTATAGCAAGAGTTAGCTAGGTTAGTTCATTAGACAATAAAAATTAGGGCTTTACTATGTGAACTGGATTAAATATGTTCACTTTACATTTCCATTTTACAAAAAAATCATCACAATCTGCTAAGTTATCACTATGAAGTTTAAATGTCTTTATTTCAGGCTGAAGGAAAGTTATGAAAGAATAAAAACTTGCTATCATTTCAATTCAGCAACAGAGACACAATATGTAGGTCTTAATAGAAATAATTGGTAACCTTTTGGCTTGCAAACTCCTTCAGCTTCAATTCCATACTACATATCAGCTTGTAACTTAAAATAGCCAGTCAAGATTTGAATATTGCAGTCCCCTTTAAATGTCCTCTAACAAAGAACTACCACAAAACCACATTATTTATCCACATTTGCAAGGAGAAACATGAATAAATAATATATAATTATTTACTAAAGTGCTTGTCTGTTTTTTCCCCCAGCATTAAAAGCTTAAAATATTCATACTGATGAGGCTGGGGTGTCTTTGTCTCCTTTAAAATGCTAAACAAGCCTGCGGCACTATCACAATCTGGTGCAAGGATAAGTTGTTTCCAAGATAAATCCAGACAAGCTTTAAATTAATCAAAGAGAGGATGGTTAACTTTTTTAATAAGTTTTAAATCAACAATAGATATTTGTGACATTAAGCAGGTTGCCTACCTTACTCACTGCAAGGAGCAGAAGTATTTTAAGGTGGGTTAGGACGCTGAGCTTGTCAATCAGAAGGTCAGCAGTTTGGCGGGTTGAATCCCGAGTGCCGTGTAACAGAGTGAGCGCCTGTTACTCGTCCCAGCTTCTGCCAACCTAGCAGTTCGAAAGCACGTAAAAATGCAAGTAGAAAAATAGGGACCACTATGGTGGGAAGGTACAGTGTTCTGTACGCCTTTGGCGTCTAGTCATGCCGGCCACATGACCACGGAGACGTCCTCGGACAAGCGCTGGCTCTTCGGCTTTGAAACAGAGATGAGCACCGGCCCCTAGAGTCGGATGTGCGGGGGAACCTTTACCTTTACCTTTAAATCAATGCCTAATTCAAAGAACTCTCATCTGAACATATTAGGCATTTATTTGGAAATCAACCTTGCTTTAAGAAAAAAAACCTGATGGGATTAATATTTATTTTTTGGAGCAGATGGGTGGAATGGTTCCAAATGAAACAGTAGCTTAGTCTAGAACCATTAGGCTACCTCTCCTTGTTGCTCTCAGTCCTCACATTTTTCTCCCTCTGTGAATCTTATATTAGAAGTAGTTTTGTAGACTTGCAGGAGTGTCAAACTGGTGGCCTGCGGGCCGGATGCATCACGCACAGGCACGCCCATGCCGGTTCCACAAAGGCAAAAAAAATCACGATACATCACATGACGCGATCGACTTTGACACCTATTGTGTAGTGGGTCCGACGCAAGGAAGAGATGCCAGCCGGTGTGTGAGTTCAGCTCTTTATTAGAAGGGGGTAGTGAACTGGGGACTGAGGGTTACCTGGCCTCCTTAAATACCTGGCCAGGTAAGCGGACAGCCAATGAGGTTGGCCCTAGGTTTCCTGCCGAAACTGGGTTTCCCGCCAAAAACCGTCCAGGCCAACGCCCCCTGGTGGCTGTTGCTATGCAGGTGCCTGCATACATAACACCCCTCCCCCCTTAGAGAAGAACCACATAACAACAACAACTTGCAACTACTATAACTATAACTATATATATATATATAAAAACAACGATGTCCCTGTGTGTGGGTCACTTGCACACATAGTCCGACAGGTAGGCAGGTATCCTGTGTGGTCGGGTTGATCGTCTGGGTGTGGTTGGCCCCTGGGCTTGGACCGTGGGTTCTTGAGGCCTTTGTGCAGGGCTGCAAGGAGCCGGGATCAGAAAGTCCTCCTCCTCTGGTCCCTGCTCTGTGACGTCCCCGGCTGGGTTGAACTCTCCTGGAGTGTGGTTCTCCTGTTGGGCGTGTGTGTCGTGCTCAGGGACGTGTGTGATGCACTCAGGGACCCTTCCTCTGAGCTGATTGATGTGTCGCCTTATGCGTCTGTCCCCCTCCACCCCCACAATGTACGAGAGGGGTCCTGTTTTCTCGACCACTGTCCCCAGAACCCATGGATGCCCCACCCCATAGTTCCTTGCCCAGACCAGGTCCCCCACGTTGAGAATCCTGTGAGTGGGTGATGCTGGCAATGGTGATGATGGTGATGCTGGTGGTGATGGTGATGATGGTGATGATGGTGACGATGGTCTTCCGATCTCGGCTGCTACCCGGTCTGGGTGTAGACGGTCCAGCTTGGTGATGAGGTGCCATCGCCATCGCAGTTCTGCTGGGCTCTTTCCGGTAGCCACGCATGGTGTTGTGTGTTGGGCGAGTAAGAATTTCGCCAGTCTGTGATGCCAGTCCCCGCTGATGATACGCCGGAGCGCGTCTTTGGTCATCCTTACCATCCGTTCTGCCTGCCCGTTGGTTGATGGATGGAAGGGCGTGGAGGTGGCGTGCCTAATCCAGTTCGCCTTCAAGAACGCCTGGAAATCAGTAGCGGTAAACTGAGGCCCGTTATCAGACACAATTACGTCGGGGAGGCCGTGTGTGGCAAAGAGAGCTCTGAGCACCTGGGCCACCATTTTGTGTTTGAGCGCGAAAGGGACTCGCTGCGGCCGGACCCTAATGGGGGGGACGTTCGAGTTAAGCTGGAACGATATGGGGGCCCCGGTGTACTTTCCCAATGACCTGTCGAAGACGTCTGCAAACTCCCGGCAGACAGCCTCGACGGAGTCCCCCTGGATCCGGTGGATCCCGGTGACTGTGATTCCCAGGGCCTCGAACCACCATTTTGTGTTTGAGCATGAAAGGGACTCGCTGCGGCCGGACCCTAATGGGGGGGACGTTCGAGTTAAGCTGGAACGATATGGGGGCCCCGGTGTACTTTCCCAATGACCTGTCGAAGACGTCTGCAAACTCCCGGCAGACAGCCTCGACGGAGTCCCCCTGGATCCGGTGGATCCCGGTGACTGTGATTCCCAGGGCCTCGAACCAGTCTAGGCCGACCAGACTGGCTCTGCGGCCCTCTACCACTACAACGTCCAGGTGCCCTTCGCGACCCTTAAACCCCACCGAGACGGTCGCCTCCCCCTTCACCTTGACCGGCGAATTCTGGAAATCGGTCAGGGTTAATTTAGTAGGCCGTAATTTAATCCGCTGCTTGCTCCGGCTAGTTATGTAATTAAGGGTCTCGTCTGAAATAATCGAGACCACTGATCCGGAGTCGAGCTCCATGCTGCAAGGAACGCCTTGCAAGCGGATTGTTAACCTAATTTTGGGTTTGAGCAGCCGGCGGCTACCCATGTGGTTAATGGCCAGCCGGCTCTCGACATAGCCAATCTGCGTTTTGGTGGGGGCCCCAGTACCTTTGAACGGCGGTTCCTCCAGCTGCAGCTTGTGGATCTCTTCTCGGGGGTGGCGGCTACGGCAGACCGCGGCTATGTGGCCTGTTTTCTTGCAGGCCCGACACTTGGCGGACCGGAACTTGCAGAGGCTGCGCACGTGGTTCCCATCACACCCTGCGCACCTCTGAGGGATGGTGGCATTGCTGGGAGGCCTGGGCCTGACTGGGCATCTGGCTCGCTGGTCGGGGGTCGACTTCCACTGGAGGAGGTCGATGCTCAGGTTGTCCTCCTCTGTGGCCCCTTGCTGGTGGACGCTGGTCGCCTTGTTTTCGGACCGGTTTCCCTGGCAGGCTTGGACGGCCCCGCAGGCCGCTTCGTGGGCTAGGATGGCGTCCTTGGTTTCCTGGAGAGAGACCTCCTCTCTCTCGAACAGGCGCTCCTGCAGCCACCTGTCTCGTAGGCCGCAGATCAGCCGGTCCCATAGCCGCTCTTCCAAGTTCGTGAACCTGCAGGCGACGGCAGCTTCCCGCAGGGCGGTGAGGAAGTCGGCACCGGTCTCGTCGGGGCGCTGGTCCCTTTTTTCAAATTGTGACCGTGCGGCCACCTTGGAGCGCCGGGGCTTGAAGTGGGCGTTGAGTCTGGCCACGAGGTCTCGGTACACGACGGTGCTGATGGCCTCCTGGGGGAACAGATTCGCGGCGACTTCCAGAAATGCTGGCCCCCCGAGGCAAAGCAGGGCAGCTGCCTTTGCATCGTCCTCTGATATCTGGTTGAACCGCATGTACAGTTCAACGTGAGCCAGGTAACGGGTCCAGGTCTCGGGGTGGCGGGTCTCGAACCTGTGGGGTTGTCCGGCTCTAGCCATGGTGGCAGTTTTGGTCTGGGTTGCGGATGTGGCGCTTGGCGTTGCCGGGTCGGCTGGCGGTCATGGGGGGGGAAGAAGGAAAATGCCTTTCCCTTCAGCTCGCGGAGCGTTTCCCCAGTGACTTCAGCTCTTGGTCGGCAGCAATCCCACCTTCGTCGCCACTATTGTGTAGTGGGTCCGACGCAAGGAAGAGACGCCAGCCGGTGTGTGAGTTCAGCTCTTTATTAGAAGGGGGTAGTGAACTGGGGACTGAGGGTTACCTGGCCTCCTTAAATGCCTGGCCAGGTAAGCGGACAGCCAATGAGGTTGGCCCTAGGTTTCCAGTCGAAACTGGGTTTCCCGCCGAAAACCGTCCAGGCCAACGCCCCCTGGTGGCTGTTGCTATGCAGGTGCCTGCATACATAACAACACCCATGGTGTAGAGATATCAGGTGTAGATAAAGAACTAACCCAGAAGTTAAAAAATAAACTTGCAGGCCAAGGCCTCAAGTTTGATTCTTGGCATTTTCAGCTGTGGCTTGGAGAATCATACTTGATAACCTGAAGAGCTGAACTAGCCAGTATTATCAGCCATGCTAAGCTAAGTGAGGCAGGAGACTGATTTTCTAACTGAATATATAACTGCAAGGAATTAAAGAGGAGGAGGAAGAGGAGGAGGAGGATATCAAAAGATTAAAAAAGAGATGAAGGGTTCACATTTTTTCAGAAATATTCTGTTATGTATTGAGATAAATTGCTTGTAAACTGTTGTGCAATGGTTAACAGCTGTTACTGTTAAACTCCAGACTGCTTGTCTCCAGAGCTGTTAGTTTGCATTTAGGCGGGAATTACTGTTTTAATCTCATTGGTTGCCAAATAGCGGCAGTCTGCATAAATAGAAGCTAGGCAGCAGTTAGGGCTGCTTCTGTTGTTACTGAATAAACGTGTTGCTGTTCCACCATTCTGCCTCGTCAATGCCTCACCGAACCGGGAACATAACAGATTCTTTTGAAAAGGGAGAAGTAATAACATAGGATATTTTAACTGGGTAGATTGGATACGTGTAGTCCATCTGCAGTTCATCCTGAATGAAAGGGTAGGATGAGGAATAAATGAAATTTCCTGGTAAGGATAGCTCATATATGAACCGATAGATGCATCTGAGTTATGCAATTATATTTTAATGTTGGATTAAGATAAAGTCTAATTACTTGCTTCTGAAATAAAATTGCCACCTACTACAGTGCCACATACAATCTTGAGAAACTACTAAGTTGTTGCAAAGCTTTGACTTGATGGGGCATGTTTCACCGTGTTTCTTTATGCTTTGCAAAAAACCTTTTTTAAAACAAAGTACTCCTTCAAAGATTTGAGCCAGGGATGAGAAAAATATTTTCTGTGGTATCGATACACCCCTAAAACTGTTGATGGCAGCTCAAAGCTAAGTCACAACTAAACAAATTTAATGATCTTATTGCATTAGATTTCAATGAGGATGTCATTGTATTAAATTTCAGGGAGGATATCACATCCCTAAAACAATTGATGGCAGCCCAATGTTTGTTTGTTAAGTAACAAACAAATTTAATGATATTATTGCACTAGATTTCAATGAGGATGTCATTGCATTAAATTTCAGGGAGGATATCACATCCCTAAAACCATTGATGGCAGCCCAATGTTAAGTAACAAACAAATTTAATGATGTTATTGCACTAGATTTCAATGAGGATGTTATTGCATTGGGTTTCAATGAGGATATCAACATTTTAAGTGGATTCGGATGACAATGGGGACATTTCAAGATATTCTGGCATTCTTCTGTGAGGGGAGAGGAATAGTGGGAAGTTAGAGAAATTGAGTTTTTTTTAATTTGTTTTGATTTTATATAGCCTGAGCTCCTGCTGTATGTCACCTGAACTGGAAAGCTGAATAAATGTTAAAAGTCTCCCATCAGAGATATTAAATAATGCTGTATGCTAATGCATACTTAAAATTAAATCAGAGTAATGAGTGTGAGTCAAAAATCTATTTATATTACTGGAAGCACCCCTGCAACTCGGGGGCCAAATTCTGGCTGAAGAATGCTGGTTTTTAATTTCCAGAGGTAATGCTTCATATGTATGAACTGAGCAAAATAAATATTTGCCTCTATACACACATTTTAATTCCAGTTGATATTCACTTTTGATGTTTAATCATTTAATCTCATTTAGGTAGAGCCAAATGGGACCGCCTTCCCATTCTCTATCGATATCAGGAAAATAAAAGAATTGTTTTCAAAAGGGAATAACAGTTTGTAGCATTTATTTTAGATGGGCTTGATTTGTTATGCAATAAAAATATCACAATACTGTCTTCTGTGATAATTCCAAATTAAGCAAACATGCCCAGATATCGTGACCGGCTGTAAACTGAGGGCATCTATTATTCCAGTATCTGATTTATATATATATATATATATATATATATATATATATATATATATATATATATATATATATATATATATATATATATATATATATAATAGAGCTGGAAGGGACCTTGGAGGTGTTCTAGTCCAGCCCCCCGCTTAAGCAGGAGAACCTACGCATCTCAGACAGGTGATTGTCTAGTCTTTTCTTAAAGATCTCCAGTGGTGGGGCACCTGCGATTTCTGGGTGTAAAGCTGTACCACTGGTTGATTGTCCTCACTGTCAGGAAGTTTCTCCTTAAATCCAGGTTTTAATATAAACAATGCTGTGCTTCGATGGTTAGATGGCCTAGACATTGATATTTGAACATAGATCTTTTTAACATTTATATTTGATTGTGTTCTACTAATCCAGATGCAATGTTAATGTATATTGCTAGTCCATAAATGATATGCCATACGCTAAATAAATAAATCTAAACTAAGCTACTGCTTTGATATCAGAGGTAACTATTTCACCGACAGTTCAGTCCTCAAAAATGATTACACTGAGTTCAGTGGGATTTACTCTCAGACAACTCTAGTTACATTCAGTGGGATTTCCTTATGAGTAAACAATAATGAGATACGGGCCAAGGTTGTTAAGAGATGAATCAACATTTCGCAGGCTAAAGATGGTTTTATATCCTAGCATCTCAAAGCTACCAGGTTATCTGCCTAGCTGGTTGGAAGAAGCCTAGAGTTTGGACCATGCGTATGGATTAGGGCTATACGTTATACGTTCAGTTAGACATTGTACAGAATTTAGTGCAGCTGATAATAGAAAATGGCATTACCTTCCATTGTCCAAGTACTTCTGTTCATTTGAGATATTGACCAAAACCTCAGAGGCATTCTAAGGTTTTGTAGGTAACAGCATCCAAACCCTTTTAATGATGTTGACTTCTCAAAGCAAAGTTTCCACCAATACTAGTTAGATTACTTATAGCTTCTTTTATTGGAATGTGTCACTCCCCAAGGTACTTTTTCAAGAGGCGACTAGATTTTCTTGTTTTTCTTTGAAGACGTTTCGTTTCTCATCCAAGAAGCTTCTTCAGCTCTGAGCTGAAGAAGCTTCTTGGATGAGAAGCGGAAGATCTTAAAAAAAACAACAACAAAGTCCAGATGCTTCTTGAAAAAGGAACTTTGGGACAACCATGACCTGGATGACTGAAAATCTCCATGGAATGTGTCACTGCAATGAGAGCCAGTTTAGCATAGTGGTTAAGATATCAGGCTAAAAGCTGCGAGTTCTGGTCCTACCCAAAGTTATCTTAGTAACCTTGGGCCAGGCACTCTCTCTCAGCCTGGGAAAACTTTGCAAGAAAACTGTAGAAACTAATCTATGCTGTTGCTAGGAGTCAATACTGTCTCAAAGGCAGAAAGGAAAGGAAAGGAAAGGAAAGGAAAGGAAAGGAAAGGAAAGGAAAGGAAAGGAAAGGAAAGGAAAGGAAAGGAAAGGAAAGGAAAGGAAAGGAAAGGAAAGGAAAGGAAAGGAAAGGAAAGGAAAGGAAAGGGAAAAGAAAGAAAGAAAGAAAGAAAGAAAGAAAGAAAGAAAGAAAGAAAGAAAGAAAGAAAGAAAGAAAGAAAGAAAGAAAGAAAGAAAGAAGGAAAGAAGGAAAGAAAGAAAGAGAAAGATCACTGCAATGCAATCAAGGGCGTAGATGATAGTCTTGTAGAATTTGTGGCCATCACCACTTTTAATCCAGTAGTTCAGGACAATAATAGACATTATAAGGTGTTTATTGATTTAAATAGCATTATCTCTTATACATTTAATGAGCTTGCCTCTCTGCTTTTATAAAAAAGAATATACTTAACACTCAAATGATGGTAGGTAAGAGAAAGTGAATTTGAATTTGAGTTTCACTTATCACCCTTTAGGAATGATATCACTGGCTTATTATAAATTTCCTGGGAATATTATCACTGAAGATTTAAATGCTAGAAATTCGGATACAGGAATGTATCTGCAAATAGGTTTTATGGGGCTTCCAGCAACATAATTGGCACATTTAAACACATTGCACACAAAATCTGAACATCTTTCCAGTTAAGAGTCTCTAACCAATATTTTTATTATTTTACAGAATCCCCTTCACCTGCAGTTGAGCTTAGAACGTTCCCTGAGTTTTGATGCTGATGTCACTTTTTCAATCTTGGCCTTGAACAACTGGTATAATTTTAGTTTGATGGTATGCCAGGAAGAATGGAACATCACAGATTTTCTCTTCCTTACTCAGCAGAGCTCCAAATTTTATTTGGGATCCATTATAAATATCACAGGAAACCTCACATCAGCCAGTGACCTCTTGACCTATCTGCAATTTCATCTGGAGAACATTAAGGATACAACATCAACAGTGGTGATGTTTGGATGTGACATGGAAAGCACAAGGAGGGTTTTTGAGATAACCACACAATTTGGAGTTATGCCACCTGAACTTCATTGGATTCTTGGGGATTCGCACAATGTGGAAGAGTTGAGGACAGAAGGTTTGCCGCTGGGTCTTATAGCTCATGGGAAAACAACACAGTCTTTTTTTGAAGATTATGTGCAGGATGCAATGGAGCTGGTAGCTAGAGCAGTTGCTTCAGCTACAATCATCCAACCAGAACTGGCTTTGATTCCGAGTACAACCAATTGCTTGAACACAGAGGAAAAAAATCTCACATCAGGCCAGTATTTATCAAAGTAAGAGATCTCTCTTCAATAAATGTCATTGTAAACATGAATGTGTCATACAAAACTCATATCAGATTTTTCTCCATGATGGTCTATCCACAAGATGTTCTTTCAGGTCTTCCAATGGTGCACTCATCATCTCTGTAACTTTGTCCATCCACCTTGCTAACTACTGGTCAGCTAGACTCTAACTCCAGAATTCCTATGTGGCAGAGAATTCAGGGAGTTTAAACTATCCTCTGAATAATTCCCAGGTTGGGGAAGCTGATCTAAAAAGTGGTATGGAAATAGATCTGATTCAGAGAACAGAAGCAGCAGGCTTCAGCTCCTTTTTCTTGTTTCTAAATTCTCCAATTGTAGTGAGTCTATATCTTGTTTTAAAATTTGTTTAAAGGGGAAAAATCATCCCTTTTTCATTAAAAATAACTTCAAATTGAAATTTACTCCCAGTGAACTATAACTTTCATAGCAAAGACTATAGGAGTAGAAGACAGCAGATTTGGTAGGTCTGATTATTATCATAGGGCAGGGGTCTTCAAACTTGGCAACTTTAAGACTTGTGGACTTCAACTCCCAGAATTCTTCAGCCAGCCTGGCTGAGGAATTCTGGGAGTTGAAGTCCACAAGTCTTAAAGTTGCCAAGTTTGAAGACCCCTGTCATAGGGGCATTGCTGTTTCTGAAGATCAACCAGGAAAGGCTTGATCTACAAAACCAAGGTGTGACCAGGCAAAAATTCATGTAGATTTTTATCTTAGCTTCACTCCCCAACTTGAAGGAGGCCTATTTTACTTTTTTTAACAAAAGTCCTGATTCCCTGCAGATGCAATGCGGCAATAATTACTAGGTTGTTGAGGCTATAAACTTTTTTGAGGACTGTAATTCAGCAGAAAGAGGTTGTTGCATTGCCTCTTCTGCAGAAGACAAAGTCCATCCATTATACATCCTGCCAAAGAAAGGTATTGAGGGCACTACAAAATCTAATAGTCACCAAATTTGAATAAACTGACTTTGTATGACACTCTGTCTCTTCTCTAGCAAGCAGGCAGCAGGTTCCGTCCTGTGCTTAGTTTTAAGAGTTTTGTAATCCGTCTGCAAAATCCTGCCATGAGGTGGGTTAGAAAGTTATGATAATAGCAAGCTGAAGAGTTGAAACTGCCATGAAGTACTATGCAGGCAAGAGCAATATAGATTTCCGGTTACAACAGAGAAAGAAATGAGAAGTTTATTGTTATTTAGTGGGTGAGAGATATCAGAGAGGATGGTATCTGTGCTGTGGTGGGAAAACCATAAACCTCTCTGAGGCTTAAAAAATGATCCTATTCAATTCACTGAGATATGGGGTCTCTCCATGTCCAGATATTCAAGTGACTTTTTTGTGCTGTGTTTTTCTAGCAGATGCAGATCACATACCATAGAAATCCTGTACTGAGAAAGTTTCTGCTGTGTTAATTCCTAATATTATGATTGCCCTGGTTACAGGGTAAAAAGCATTAGGATTTGAAAAGCCCATCTAGTCTGTAAATTATGGCATTTTAATTATGCCATTTGAGTAATTAAAGCCCCATATGCGATTTGACTGTTGCCAATTCTCATTTTTCTCATTCTCGACTAAACTTTGGGAGATAAAGACAGAATTAGCAAGTTACCAGGCTAATGAGTACAGAACAATTTAATTAACCTACCACTGGAAGTTTATTATTGCGACCCCTTTGAACCGTCAATATTTCAGTGTCCACAAAAATGCAAACAGTAATGAGCTTATGACTATGAAGGACTATGGGCCGTTCTTTTAGTCACATAGCTAAATTGCTTTCACCATACACTAACAAAGTATGAATATGACAAATGCACACCATAAAAGTTCAAATTTTCAGGAAGAAGTGATTAGGAGTAACTCTGCCTCATTGCAAATAGTCATTTCATGCTGAAAAGGAGTGGGATTGAGTTCATTTATACTATCACTGCAGTTGTTAAATGAATCTGGCTTCCTTGCTTGCCAGAAGATTGCAAAAGACGATCACATGACCCCGAGACACTGCAACCGTCATAAGTATGAGTCAGTTGCCAAATGGCTGAATTTTGATCACATGACCATGGGGATGCTACAACAGCCATAAGTGTGCCATTGTAATATTGAACAGTCACTAAAACATGACCATTGTTGTAAGTCAAGGACTAACCACAGCTGTTCAGAGACTCTGCAAACGAATGAATCCCAGAATGCAGCATTAGTGTGCAGAGTGGGGAAATAAATGGGTATCCCCAAATACACTCACCAAAAATAAGAAATGGTGCTCGAAATAGAGAAGAATTGCCAGCAAGTGGAAGAAATAACCTCATCTTAACAAAGAACATTTCACCAAATTAGGCAGCCAAAACAATTCAGGAGAAATATGTATATACAGAAAGAGAAACATTTACATTCATTAAAAATCTGCTCATAATCAACAGCAAACAGCAGTCGTGAATTTAATTGGAATAACAGTATGGCAAATACAAATAAAGAAGCTGACTAAATGTACTTTGGGCACAAAAGTTCTCCTTCAGCAGGAGATTTTTTAACCCAGTTGCTGTTTATCTGCGCTGCTACCTCCGAGTGTAAGTAAACTCCACCTCCCCAACCTCTTAAATTAGCCTGAATGACATGGCCATAGATCAGGGGTAGGCAACCTTGGCTCTTTTATGACTCGTGGACTTCAGCTCCCAGAATTCCTGAGCCAGCCATGCTGGCTCAGGAATTCTGGGAGTTGAAGTCCAAGGTTGCCTACCCTTGCCATAGATGGTTGCATTCATCTCCATTCATTCTTTGGAGGTTTCCTTTTGTGCAAATGTGTTCAAATGAACCTTGTTTTCTTGTTTATTTCATCCTGAAATAAATCAATAACCCATTGAGAAATCCCCATAAATAAAGCTAGTGGGAGAGAAGGAGGTTCTTATATTTTAACCAACACAGAAGGAAAGGAACAGCTATACTACGTCTCGTGAAAACAAAACCAAGTCTATATAATATTTTGAAATGGTCACTTTGTTGGCCAAACAAAATTACTACTTATTAACATATACAATTTGAAAAATATTATAAACACAGAGGACACCCAGTATCTATAGCTCAGATGGCAAGGCATTTGGGTAAGCAGGTTCTACTCCTACTCTTCATCCAAACACATACGCAAAATATTTCTTTCCTTGGATCTGAGGATTGCTGCATTTTGATTGTAGGCCCATACAGAACACCATCAGAGGCAGGAAGAGTAGGCAGGCCAAGCTAAGCTAGAACTCTAGAACATGTCTGTATTTCAGTTTGTTTCTGATTCTGAATCCTGTTGAAGTTGTGATTTTGCCTCAGAAACATTGTAAATTTCAACCTTGAATGAACCCCACCCCACTCCAAAAAAAACCCACAAGGTACAAGGCAGACATATTTTTTTAAAAATGCCCTTTTCATTCCAAGACCTTCAAAATGTACACATATGTTCATATAGTTCCCAAAGCATGGGACTTTCTTGCCTATTATGGGTTTGAAAAATCTTACAATGTAGGCCTCTCGTTGTGCTATGAGAGCTGCAGGTGGAAGCGCAGTCATGTATCTTGTTCATCCCAAAGAGGTATCTGAGTTGGCCTTGTCGCCTTTGAAGAAAAAACATAAATGTGTTAAGGGGGGAAGAACAATCTTATTTATTTTTTTATTTTATTTTAATTCCATTTATATCCCGCCCTTCTCCAAAGACTCAGGGCGGCTTACAAGCTTAGCAGTAGCCTTCATTCTATGTATATGCCTGCTTATTAGGGCTTTCATACACCCCCCAAGTGGCATTATTACAAAGTCAGCTTAATTGCCCCCAACAATCTGGGTCCTCATTTTACCTACCTCGGAAGGATGGAAGGCTGAGTCAACCTTGAGCCTGGTGGGATGCGAACCTGCAATAATTGCAGGCAGCTGGTGTTACTTAAGGAGGCATTAGCCCACTGCTCCACCAAGGCTCTACTTGAAATCTGAGTTTCAAAAGATGTTGAAAAGTTCTGTCCTCTGAATATCTGCTCATAACATCTTCCTTTTGTCCTACAGGTTTTTAGCCAACACTACGTTCCATGGGCTCAGTGGCCACATCAAAGTAAAAGGCTCTTCCATCATTAGTTCAGAAAACAAATTCTTCATTTGGAATCTTCAGCATGACCCTGTTGGGAACCCAATGTGGACTCGCTTGGGGAGTTGGCAAGAAGGCAAGGTTGTCATGGATTATGGGATCTGGCCAGAGCAGGCTCAGAGGCACAAGAATCACAACCAGCATCCAACTAGGCTACATCTGAGGGTGGTGACACTCATTGAACATCCCTTTGTATTCACCAGGACTGTGGACGATGAAGGATTGTGTCCTGCAGGACAGCTCTGCCTGGATCCCTTGACCAATGATTCAGCTATGCTGGATGCTCTTTTTGAAAGTCTTCAAGGAGGCAACGACACAATGCCCACCAAATTTAAGCAGTGTTGTTACGGCTACTGCATAGACCTATTAGAAAAGTTGGCTGAAGATATGAACTTTGATTTTGACCTGTATATCGTCGGTGATGGGAAATATGGTGGTTTGAAAAATGGCCAGTGGACAGGATTGGTTGGTGATCTTCTGGCTGGGACAGCCCACATGGCTGTGACATCCTTCAGCATCAACACAGCCCGTAGCCAAGTGATTGATTTCACCAGCCCTTTTTTTTCCACCAGTTTGGGCATCCTGGTGAGGAGCAAAGACACGGCTGCTCCTATTGGAGCATTTATGTGGCCGCTCCACTGGACCATGTGGCTGGGCATCTTTGTAGCTCTACACATCACTGCAATCTTCCTGACTCTGTATGAATGGAAGAGCCCCTTTGGAATGACCCCAAGGGGTAGAAACAGGGATAAGGTTTTCTCCTTTTCCTCGGCTTTGAATGTCTGTTACGCCATCTTGTTTGGGAGGACAGCTGCCATCAAACCTCCAAAGTGCTGGACAGGAAGGTTCCTAATGAATCTCTGGGCCATTTTTTGTTTATTTTGTCTCTCCACATACACTGCTAATCTGGCTGCTGTCATGGTGGGAGAGAAAATCTATGAAGAATTGTCTGGAATACACGACCCCAAGGTAAGGAAGGGCCTTTCATTCACATATTCAGGTCATTATGCGTCATTATGCCACACAGTACACTGGCAACTGGACGTGGTCTGGTAATGTTAGCTACACCCTCTCTGTTGAGACCTAGTTTAGTGCAGTGGTTAAGGTGTCAGGTTAGAAACAGATTGTGAGTTGTGGTTAAGGTGTCAGGCTAGAAACAGATTGTGAGTTGTAGCAATAGCAATAGCACCTAGACTTATATATCACTTCACAGCACTTCGTATCCCTCTCTAAGCAGTTTACAGAGTCAGCATATTGCCCCCAACAATCTGGGTCCTCATTTTACCAACCTTGGAAGCATGGAAGGCTGAGCCAACCTTGAGCCAGTGAGATTCGAACTGCTGAACTGCTGGCAGCCGGCAGTCAGCAGAATTAGTCTGCAGTACTTCATTCTAACCACTGCGCCACCACAGCTCAAGTGAGTTGTAGTCCCATCTTTAGCCCAAAGCCAGCTGGATGACTTTGGGCCAGGCATTCTCTTTGGGCCAGCCCTAGAGGAAATGAGCTTCTTCCAGAGGGCATTTGGAGATTAATGTACTCAGAGGCACCATTTTCCATAATTCCGTGATCTCATCCTTTTCCTTCCAGTTAATTAGTATTCGGATTTCGTGTTCCATTTTTACTATGTAAATTTGGGAAACTGCCTACAGCCTGGTTGGTTTCAGGTGGTAGACAGATTTTATTAAACAAACAGAACCGCTATGCCCTGCTTCGCTCAAGACCCATTGATAACTCTTCATCCTATCATGGATTGTAAATATCCTCGTTTTTAAGGAACTGGATCGCTCTAAAATATATCGACCCCTGCAGCAGTTTGATATTCTTTTGCTGGTGATGTAACCTGACAATATTTCTTTCTCCCTTTTTTTTAAAAAAAAGTGTTTTCATTTCTTAAGTCAGTTGTTATTTTTTAAATCCTTTTTTTTATTTTATGTGAACTGTTTCTTACCTTTCTCTGTTTCTAAACCAGAAGGGGCTCTTTCCACTCCAGTGGAAGGCAGGAGAAGGGCAATTTCTTACAGTACTTAGAAATGTTCCAATTCTTGGCCAATGCAGTGATGAAACAGCAGGAGGAAAATCCAGGCCTCTCAAATTAATGGCTTTCTCCCCTCCCTGCCCTGATGGATTTAATTAACTGGGAAGGCAGTGGGTGACTGTTGTCCCCTTCTTAATAGGCTACGACAAATTTCCCCCTCTCTTCTTTGAACTCTATTAGTGTTTGCTGGCTAAATACAGTGTATTCCTTAGGTCAGGGGTAGGCAACCTCGGCTCTTTTATGACTCATGGACTTCAACTCCCAGAATTCAGCATAGCTGACTCAGGAATTCTGGGAGTTGAAGTCCATGAGTCATAAAAGAGCCGAGGTTGCCTACCCCTGCCTTAGGTGAAGGAACAACACTGGTGGGGGAAAAAAGTACCTCCAGCATGTGCTTTCCCCTAATGGGAAAAATGCCATTTGTGGATTGTTACTCCTTTAGGAGAAGAATGACCAGCAGCTGGATAGAAGCCATGAACTGCTTATTTGCAGACCACTCACCATCTCGCTGTTGCAGCTGGGCAGCAAACTAGAGGAACATCTGTGGAGTAGCCTTTTGCTATTTTTTTATATAAATGTTACTCCAATTCAGATTGATGAAGTAGAATTTGAACATTAACCTCATCTGTTAAATATTGTTCATTCATCACATTCATAAATAAACCAGAAAAATGCTGAAAAGGGTAACTTGCATGCTAATGTGACCTGGTCCTATTGGCTGCAACTCTTAGAACAGGGGTCTTCAAACATGGCCCTTTTATGACTTGTGGACTTCAACTCCCAGAATTACTCAGTCAGTGTGCCTGGCTGAGGAATTCTGGGAGTTGAAGTCCACAAGTCATAAAAGGGCCAAGTTTGAAGACCCCTGTCTTAGAATCACCTCCAAAAGTATGATGTTGCCCCCCCCTCAATAAATAAGTAACCTCTAGCATAGGACATGCTTGTGTAGAGTTACCATATCTGGCTGAAATCATAGATGATCTATGGATGCATCACGCAGGGACAAAGCCCGCTAGTTCCTTCCTGTTATCTAATGGTGGTTTAGATTTTTAGAGCCAGGTTTGCATCTCTATTCTTCACTATCATCTTACCTCCAGAGACATTGGGTGTCAACTTCAGCCTGTATGGAGGCATGCTGCTTGAGAAGGCTTGGTGTTGTAATGCAGCATACCTGAAGAGCACCAGAACAGAGAGGGTTGAACAAGCAAAAGTTTATTGTATGGAAGAATTCATAGACTTGTTTCTATGCTGGATTTCCCATTCCAGAATTGCAAGTATTTCATTTCCTTTCTCCTCTCTATCTTTACTTGTATGTTTGAGGACTGATTTTATCATACAGTAAGTAAAATCATAGTTCAAGTAGTATATTAGGAGGGTTAGGGTTAGGGATTGGGATTGGAATTGGGATTGGGATTGGGATTCAGAAGCTGAATATCTTGACCAAGTTGAGTCTCAGCCTGCATCACAGAAATTAGCTGGAGCAAAAGCACTTGAGAAAGTTGCGTCAGCTGATCTACAGATTGGGCTAAGCCAATGTTTCTCAACCTCAGGAACTTTAGGATGTGTGGAATTCAGCTCCCAGAATTCCTCAACAAGCATGTTGGGTCAAGGTATCTATTTCAAAGAATGGCTTAACATGACCTAGTCAAGTGGTCAAGATGATACTCAAAGCTGTAGAAGAAGAAGAAAATCAGCTTTTGAGGCTGGTTCTTTGGGACAAAAGTTTGGGAATCCACGCTGCTGCTAGATTACCCTGACGCTGTGGGCTGGAAATGTGATTGGTGATTTTCTTGAATTTCGGGTGTGTTGGTGTTTTCTATGCACAAAGATTTAAGTTTGTGGTACAGTTGGTGTTATTTCAGTGAAACATTTATGACTGCCATGAAGCCTTCGTTTTGGTACTGGAAACTGGCTATGTATGTAAATGGCAGCATATAAACACAATGGAAAGAACTGAGATAGAGAGAGCAATAGGGTAGTCTAGTGGTGAAGATGCTCACCTCCCACTAGGAAGGTTGAGAGTTCAATCCTAGGTAGCAGCAGATGTTTCTCTATCAGGGTGCAAAGAAAAAATATCTGCTGCAAACTCCGTATTGGCATCAGGAAGGGCATCTGGCCAGTAAATGCTCAGCTCCATCCAGTCTACTCTGAATAGTGACTACAGGACCCTTAAAAGGGAGTTCTTAGAGGTAGCAATAGGTTAGAAAAAACAGCTTCACCAAAAATCTTTGGAAAGGTTCTTTAGTGAGAGCTAATGGTCTATTATCTCTTTGTCTAGGCAGAGAAAAGATAGGGCAATTTCCTAGCTGTCCTGCTTGTTGAGCACTGATAAAGGAGCAAGCTGGGGCAGGGGGAATCTGTTTTACACAAAGCAATATTTTGGGGATTCCCAGAATATCTGGGAAGTAGCAGATAAGAGATCAGTTGTGCTTCTTCTGCTTATGTTACACTTGCAACTGGTTTCACTGCTGTTGCTGCATGTGTTTTACATCTCATCGGACTCGCCTGTAAATTGTGTTGCTTCATAAAAGAAATAATCCCAATTGTTAATCAGATGGGGAGGGAGAGAGGGAGAGGGAGGGAGAGAGAGAGAGAGAGAGAGAGCAGATACTTTTATCCAGTGGTGGGATTCAAATATGTGAACAACCGGTTGGTTCTCTGTGTGGATACCGCTTCCGGAAGTCCGTTCTGGGCCTGGGCAAGAAAAAATTAGCTACGGGTTCTGCCGAAGTGGTATGAACCAGCTGGATCCCAGCACTGCTTTTATCTTTACATCATGTAAGCTTGGTGATCTGATGGCTTTCCCAACCCTGTCTGTCTTTCATTTTGCCCCCTGGCAATATGCAAGGGTTTGATCTAGGAATAAAAAAGGCATCACCTCTTCAGTGCTCAGGACGTTTCTTTTGAAGCAACCTGATGTATTCCATCAAATCAGAGTCTCTCATTATACGTGGGAGTGTAATTATTCCCTGATTTCCATCCTGAAGCATCTCCCAGCTCAAAAACCAAATAGAAAAAGAAACACCTCTGGGAAAGGTGCATTGAGAAGTGACTACTTACATCTGATAAGACAATTACAACTGTTAGGCTATTATGGAAAACTGAACGCAAACATGAATATATTTGGAACAGGTGCCAAGAACATACATAGCCTAGGGAGTGTTGTATAGTACAGATACTGTATGTACAGAAAATAATGAGGATTTTTTTTTCCACTGGTGGTCTAAAAATGTTTTGTAGGTAAATAAAAGACCCAATACATAAATGCATGCCATGTTCACATGGCAGGTTTTAGCAGGATGAAACCGGTAGATCACATGAGCTTCCTACGCCAGCATAAGTATGAAAATAATGGTGGTGAAAAGTACCAATATCATCCCATTTATTCATGAGATGTAAGATTCCTATATTACCAATAAATTACAGGGATTTAACATTACAAGCATGCCAAAGCTTACAGTATAGGAATTTAGCCAACATCCAGATGAACTGGCTTTTATTTTTAAAAACAAACAAATATGCAGAGCGTTTTTTTTTATTACCCAGAACTCATTCTGTATTTAACCTATTACATAACAAAATTAAACCATAGCAGCCATGGGTGGTTTTTAACATAAAAATTTAAAATGCTTTTTCAGGAACTTTAAGCCATCATGTCAAGTAATATGCTTAAATATTCTTAAAAAAGGATTGTAGAACTCCCCAATATGATATGAAATTTTAAGAGTGTGTTAGCATTGTAAGCAATCTAGAGGTATTATAAAAAAATATCAACGACTTATGTTCTCCTATTTTAAATACAGTTTTATGATTAAAAAGCAATTGGAAAGGCGCCCTCTGCTACACAGCTCTGCTACTCCCAGTTTCATGATGCAGCAGTTAGAATAGTAGATTAGGAAAATGATTAAATTTCAGTGTGTGGTGTATAAAAGGTCCATTCTTAATCAGTATTGCAAGTGTAAACAGCTGTTTTCACTAATGCCAAAAGAATTCTTGAGACAGCCTAGCAAAAACCATACAGTCAACAAAGAATGCAAAACCAAGAGAAAGTTAACAGATTCTTGTTCCTCTCTTAACCTCACTGGGGTATCTTTAACAGAGTCTTTTTGTGTGTGTGTTTCAGACCTGTATATTATAATTATTTGAATTTCTTTTATTACAAACCAAGCTCTTGCTGCTTTTGCTGGAACCTTAACACGAAATTTTATTAAACAGACTTAAACAACAGAATTCAAATTAGAAACCATCAAATTTGTTAAACGTTACACAAGGCAAATGGTCTTTAGGCAGTGGAGTGATCCATCTCCTGGAACTAATAATTGTACAGCTCTTTCTTAGAGGTTTGCTTGTATGCTGAGGTTCAGATTGTCTAAGGCCTTTTGTCATCATTTCATGTTGTTGTTGTTAGTTGCGAAGTCGTGTCCGACCCATCGCGACCCTATGGACAATGTTCCTCCAGGCCTTCCTGTCCTCTACCATCTTCTGGAGTCCATTTAAGCTCACGCCTACTGCTTCAGTGACTCCATCCAGCCACCTCATTCTCTGTCGTCCCGTTCTTCTATTGCCCTCAATCTTTCCCAGCATTAGGCTCTTCTCCAGTGAGTCCTTCCTTCTCATTAGGTGGCCAAAGTATTTGAGTTTTAGCTTCAGGATCTGGCCTTCTAAAGAGCAGTCAGGGTTGATCTCCTCTAGGACTGACCGGTTTGATCGCCTTGCAGTCCAAGGAACTCGCAGGAGTCTTCTCCAGCACCATAGTTCAAAGGCTTCAATTCTTTGGCGCTCAGCCTTTCTTATGGTCCAACTTTCACTGCCATACATTGCAACTGGGAAGACCATAGCCTTGACTATACGCACTTTTGTTGACAGGGTGATGTCTCTGCTTTTTAGTGTGCTGTCTAGATTTGCCATGGCTTTCATCCCAAGGAGCAAGCGTCTTTTAATTTCTTGGCTACAGTCCCCATCTGCAGTGATCTTGGAGCCCAGGAAAATAAAATCTGTCACTACCTCCATTTCTTCCCCATCTATTTGCCAGGAATTGAGAGGGCCGGATGCCATGATCTTGGTTTTCTTAATGTTTAGTTTCAAGCCAACTTTTGCACTCTCCTTCTTCACTCGCAACAAGAGGCTCTTTAGTTCCTCTTCACTTTCTGCCATTAGAGTGGTATCATCTGCATATCTTAGGTTGTTGATGTTTCTTCCGGCAATCTTAATTCCAACTTTTGATTCATCTAGCCCTGCCTTTCTCATGATGTGCTCTGCATATAAGTTAAATAGGCAAGGCGACAGTATACAGCCTTGCCGGACTCCTTTCCCAATTTTGAACCAATCAGTGGTTCCGTGTCCAGTTCTCACTGTTGCTTCTTGGCCCGCATATAGGTTTCTCAAGAGACAAATAAGATGGTCTGGTATGCCCATCTCTTTAAGAACTTGCCACAGTTTGTTATGATCCACACAATCAAAGGCTTTAGCATAGTCAATGAAGCAGAAGTAGATGTTTTTCTGGAACTCTCTAGCTTTCTCCATGATCCAGCGTATGTTAGCAATTTGATCTCTAGTTCCTCTGCCTCTTCAAAATCCTGCCTGTACTTCTGGTAGTTCTCGATCCACATGCTGCTGGAGTCTAGCTTGTAGAATTTTAAGCATAACTTTACTAGCATGAGAAATGAGTGCAATGGTGCGATAGTTTGAACATTCTTTGGCACTGCCTTTCTTTGGAATTGGAATGTAAACTGATCTTTTCCAATCTTGTGGCCACTGTTGAGTTTTCCAAATTTGCTGGCAAATTGAGTGTAGCACTTTTACTGCATCATCTTTTAAGATTTTGAATAGCTCAGCTGGAATACTGTCACCTCCACTAGCTTTGTTGTTGCTCAGCTTTTCTAAGGCCCACTTCACTTCACATTCTAGGATGTCTGGCTCGAGGTCAGTGACCACCTCATTGTGATTATCTGGGATGTTAAGCTCATTCTTGTATAGTTCTTCTGTGTAATTTTGCCACCTCTTCTTAATCTCTTCTGCCTCTGTTAGGTCCCTGCCATTTTGGTCCTTTATCATGCCCATTTTTGCATTAAACGTTCCCTTCATCTCTCCAATTTTCTTGAAAAGATCTCTGGTCCTCCCTATTCTATTGTTTTCTTCTATTTCTTTGCATTGTTCATTTAAGAAGGCATTCTTATCTCTTCTAGCTATTCTTTGGAATTCTGCATTTAATTGGGCGTATCTTTCTTTTTCTCCCTTGCCTTTCGCTTCCCTCCTTTCCTCAGCTATTTGCAAAGCTTCCTCAGACAGCCATTTTGCTTTCTTGCATTTCTTTTTCTTTGGGATGGTTTTGGTTGCTACCTGTTGTACAATGTTGCGAACCTCTGTCCATAGTTCTTCAGGCACTCTGTCTATCAGATCTAATTCCTTAAATCTATTTGTCACCTCTACTGTATATTCAACAGGGATATGATTTAATTCATACCTGACTGGCCTAGCGCTTTTCCCTACTTTCTTTAATTTAAGCCTAAACTTTGCAACAAGAAGCTCATGGTCTGAGCCACAGTCAGCTCCTGGTCTTGTTTTTCATTTCATACAAGAAAGAAAATATAAATATAAATAAGAAAACTTGGAGATGCCTTGGTAGCACACATCTCAGGGATTTGATCATAAAAAAGAAAGTCGAATCTCTGCCAATGATATATTTAGGGAAGACAGAGCCAATGATCTGATGATATACCTGATCAATAACTCGGAACCCAAATAAGTGACCTTTTTTTTACTAAGAGTATGTTTATAAGCCCCTTCATGGATTACTGCCTTGTCGTGGCGAAGGGGCTTGCGTAATTCAATGAAGCTATGAGCTATGCCGTGCAGGGCCACCCAAGACTGAAAGTTCATAGCAGAGAGTTCTGACAAAACGTGATCCACTGGAGAAGGAAATGGCAACCCACTCCAGTATCTTTGCCATGAAAACCCTATGGACAGTACCAAAAGGCAAAACGATATGACGCTGGAAGATGAGCCCCTCAGGTCGGAAGGCGTCCAATATGCTACTGGGGAAGAGCAGAGGGCTAGTACTAGTAGCGCCAGAAAGAATGAAGCGACTGGGCCAAAGCCGAAAGGACGCTCAGCTGTGGATGTGTCTGGTGGTGAAAGGAAAGTCCGATGCTGTAAAGATTTTTTCTCCATAGAAACCTGGAATGTAAGATCCATGAATCAAGGAAAGCTGGACGTGGTCAAACAAGAGATGACAAGACTGAACATCGACATCTTAGGCATCAGTGAACTAAAATGGACAGGAATGGGTGAATTTAATTCAGATGACCATCAGGTATACTACTGCGGGCAAGAATCCCTCAGAAGAAATGGAGTAGCCTTCATAGTCAATAAAAGAGTAGGAAAAGCAATACTGGGATACAATCCTCAAAATGACAGAATGATCTCAGTTCGAATCCAAGGCAAACCATTCAATATCACAGTAGTCCAAGTCTATGCCCCAACCACCAGTGCTGAAGAGGATGAAATTGACCGGTTTTATGAAGCCCTACAGCACCTTATAGAACTAACACCAAAAAACGATGTCCTTATCATCATGGGGGATTGGAATGCTAAAGTAGGAAGCCAAAAGATAACCGGAATAACAGGCAAGTTTGGCCTTGGAGTACAAAATGAAGCAGGGCACAGGCTGATAGAATTTTGTCAAGAGAATACGATGGTCATAGCAAACACTCTTTTCCAACAACCCAAGAGACGGCTCTACACATGGACATCACCAGACGGTCAACACAGAAATCAGATTGACTATATGCTCTGCAGCCAAAGATGGAGAAGCTCTATACAGTCAGTAAAAACAAGACCAGGAGCTGACTGTGGCTCAGACCATGAGCTTCTCCTTGCAAAGTTTAGGCTTAAACTGAAGAAAGTAGGGAAAAGCACTAGGCCACTCAGGTATGAATTAAATCATATCCCTGTCGAATATACAGTAGAGGTGACAAATAGATTTAAGGAATTAGATCTGATAGACAGAGTGCCTGAAGAACTATGGACAGAGGTTCGCGACATTGTACAACAGGTAGCAACCAAAACCATCCCAAAGAAAAAGAAATGCAAGAAAGCAAAATGGCTGTCTGAGGAAGCTTTGCAAATAGCTGAGAAAAAGAGGGAAGCGAAAGGCAAGGGAGAAAAAGAAAGATACGCCCAATTGAATGCAGAATTCCAGAGAATAGCTAGAAGAGATAAGAATGCCTTCTTAAATGAACAGTGCAAAGAAATAGAAGAAAACAATAGAATAGGGAGGACCAGAGATCTTTTCAAGAAAATTGGAGAGATGAAGGGAACGTTTAATGCAAAAATGGGCATGATAAAGGACCAAAATGGCAGGGACCTAACAGAGGCAGAAGAGATTAAGAAGAGGTGGCAAAATTACACAGAAGAACTATACAAGAATGAGCTTAACGTCCCTGATAATCACAATGAGGTGGTCACTGACCTCGAGCCAGACATCCTAGAATGTGAAGTGAAGTGGGCCTTAGAAAAGCTGAGCAACAACAAAGCTAGTGGAGGTGACAGTATTCCAGCTGAGCTATTCAAAATCTTAAAAGACAATGCAGTAAAAGTGCTACACTCAATTTGCCAGCAAATTTGGAAAACTCAACAGTGGCCACAGGATTGGAAAAGATCAGTTTACATTCCAATTCCAAAAAAAGGCAATGCCAAAGAATGTTCAAACTATCGCACCATTGCACTCATTTCTCATGCTAGCAAAGTCATGCTTAAAATCCTACAAGCTAGACTTCAGCAGTATGTGGATCGAGAACTACCAGAAGTACAGGCAGGATTTCGAAGAGGCAGAGGAACTAGAGATCAAATTGCCAACATACGCTGGATCATGGAGAAAGCTAGGGAGTTCCAGAAAAACATCTACTTCTGCTTCATTGACTATGCTAAAGCCTTTGATTGTGTGGATCATAACAAACTGTGGCAAGTTCTTAAAGAGATGGGAGTACCAGACCATCTTATTTGTCTCTTGAGAAACCTATATGCGGGTCAAGAAGCAACAGTGAGAACTGGACACGGAACCACTAATTGGTTCAAAATTGGGAAAGGAGTCCGGCAAGGCTGTATACTGTCGCCCTGCCTATTTAACTTATATGCAGAGCACATCATGAGAAAGGCAGGGCTAGATGAATCAAAAGTTGGAATTAAGATTGCCGGAAGAAATATCAACAACCTAAGATACGCAGATGATACCACTCTAATGGCAGAAAGTGAAGAAGAACTAAAGAGCCTCTTGTTGCAGGTGAAGAAGGAGAGTGCAAAACTTGGGTTGAAACTTAACATTAAGAAAACCAAGATCATGGCATCTGGCCCTCTCAATTCCTGGCAAATAGATGGGGAAGAAATGGAGGTAGTGACAGATTTTATTTTCCTGGGCTCCAAGATCACTGCAGATGGGGACTGTAGCCAAGAAATTAAAAGACGCTCCTTGGGAGGAAAGCCATGGCAAATCTAGACAGCACACTAAAAAGCAGAGACACCACCCTGTCAACAAAAGTGCGTATAGTCAAGGCTATGGTCTTCCCAGTTGCAATGTATGGCTGTGAAAGTTGGACCATAAGAAAGGCTGAGCGCCAAAGAATTGAGGCCTTTGAACTATGGTGCTGGAGAAGACTCCTGCGAGTCCCTTGGACTGCAAGGCGATCAAACCGGTCAGTCCTAGAGGAGATCAATCCTGACTGCTCTTTAGAAGGCCAGATCCTGAAGCTAAAACTCAAATACTTTGGCCACCTAATGAGAAGGAAGGACTCACTGGAGAAGAGCCTAATGCTGGGAAAGACCGAGGGCAATAGAAGAAGGGGAGGACAGAGAATGAGGTGGCTGGATGGAGTCACTGAAGCAGTAGGCGTGAGCTTAAATGGACTCCAGAAGATGGTAGAGGACAGGAAGGCCTGGAGGAATGTTGTCCATAGGGTCGCGATGGGTCGGACACGACTTCGCAGCTAACAACAACAACAAATGTTTATAAGAATATTGCTTTTATTAGGCAGTTATTGTCCCGCGCCCCTTTAGCATGTGTGAGATTAGGGAGCTGGTGTTGTCCTTTTTATCCTAAGTTGGAATTCTGATGAGAAGCAGGTAAGAGGGATGCAATGAGGCAATTCACAAAGCTTGCTAAGTAGAAAAATTTGCAATGCAGGGCTTGCTAAGTTACACTGTAGTGCTACAGTTGGCTAAATAACACTTTTCACACAGACATTTTTTTTTTATTGAAAAGTTTTAACATACAATTTTTCCCTTAGAAAATCCCCCCTCCCCCACCCTTCTCCCTCCCCCCTTCCTCCCCCCCTCCCCCCCTCCCCCCCCGACTTCCCAGAGCTAAATACAAGGTATGTATAAAAAAACAATCATAAACAACCATATACTAACAACCATAAACTCTAAAATCTATCACTCTCTAGCTTATATAGGATAAAACAAACCTTAGTAATATTAAATATATATAAAAAAACTAATATAGAAAAAGAAACAAAGAAAGAAGCCTTATTCAAATATAAAACTTCTTAACCCTATACTTATTCTGGATAAACTCAAACCATTCTCTCCCTTCCATAATATAGCGTTCCTGCAAGTAATCTTGCAAATAGGCCGAAATCTTCGCCATTTCAACCAAGTCGGAAACCTCTAAAGCCCACTCTTCTATGGTCGGCAGTTCCTCTTTCCAGTACTAACCTATCAAAAGTCTTGCTGCCGTAATTAAATTCAACATCAACTTAGTATGTTCCACCAGACTTTTATCCAAAAAGCCTTAACCTTTTTACAAGTCCACCATATATGAAAATATATTACGTCTTCATCACCGCACCTCCAACATTTAGGCTAATGATTCAGATACATCTTCAATTTCTCCTCCATCTGTGCAAATTTATCACCAATTGATTGATTAATTGATTCCAAAAGTACCTGGGCATGTTTATCCAAAGCATCTCGTAAATCCTTCGGTGTCAATACATCAGGAGGGTGCAACGCCTGTAATGATGATTGTTGCACCGGAGAAGATCCACCACTCTGAAGAGTTTTAGGGGGAGGTTTAGCCGCCATCTTTAACTTTCAATTGTGACGCACTTTCACTTAAAGTTTAAAAAAGTCCATCAAGCTCGAGAGTAAAATAAAATAATCCTCTTCACCTTTTCCTCTTGTACCGCTCTGCCTGCTCCTTTTAATCCATAGTCCTTCCTTCAGGCAGGGGTGGTCGCAAACGCCTGGCTCTGCTCCATGAAATCAGGAGCAGAGGCGCTGGCCAGCTGGGAGCGACCCAGGCTACGGGGGAGTTCGATCCTTCAGCCGCCCAAGCTGCAAGCTCAGGCGGCCCCGGAGAACTCGACCCCTACCTGGGGCCTCACCCCCTCCTCTTCTCCCGAGGAGGGGGCTTCAAATTCGCCCGAACAGCTGGTCGGCGCTGTTTCGGGCGAAAATCACTCAGCTGAGCCGCGGGCAGCCCGGGAAGGCTGTCTCCGGCGCCGCGCAGCCACCGGAAGACATTTTTTTACATTGGCAAAGAGACATTTTTTTACATTGGCAAAGAGAATAGGCGGCCTACACTGCTATCTCTTTGACCAGGGGTCAGCAACCCAAAACAGCAAAAGAGCCACTCGGAACCGGTTCCGTCATACACACAAAAAAGTGGGAGCCGCAAAATGTGCACGCGCATGTGGGCATGCATGCGCATGCGCAGAACAAGCAAAAAAATACACTACCCCTATGCCTGCACCGCATTCTGAGCTGCACGCACCTGTCGCTGCCCAGTGCCGCCAGCTTACGCGGGGGAGTGGAGGGACGGACTCGCAGGTGACGGGCACTAGGTTGCTGCGGCGCCTTCAGCCCGGGCACCGCCGGAGCCACCCGAGCGCCCTCCCCCTCTCCCGGGACCTCCAAACCTCTGCGTTTGATGAATGCAGCAGCTCTTCAAACGTGGAGGCGGAGGTATGGGGAGCTGCGCAGCTCTCCAAACGTCCGCCGCCCCATTTGCAGAGCTGCTGCATTCCTCTGCGTTTGAAAGAAACACGGACGAACGCAGCAGCTGTGCAAAGAAGACGGTAGCAGTTTCGAGAGTGTGTGCGCACCTCTCCAAACCGCCGCCGTCCCATTTGGAGACCTGCCGCGTTCGTTCATATTTGACGAGCGCGGCAGACCTCCAAACGGGACGGTGGCGGTTTGGAGAGGTGCGCGTGCGCTCTACAAACCGCCACCATCCTGTTCGGAGACCTGACGCATTCGTTCATGTTTGACGAGCGCGGCAGACCTCCGAACGGGACGGCGGCGGTTTGGAGAGGTGCGGGCGCACTCTCCAAACCGCCGCTGCCCGTTGGGAGACCTGCCGTGCTTGTCAAACATGGACGAACATGGCAGCTGTGCAAACGGGCCGCGGCAGCTTTCCCAACAAGCAGCGCCACTGCCCGTTAGGGCGGAGGTGCACGTGCACCTCTCCAAAGGTTTGGAGAGGTGCGCACGCACCTCCGCCCGTTCGGAGACGTGCGCGCGCACCTCTCGGAACGGGCGGTGCCACTCTCCATTCGGAGAGGTGCGCGTGCACCACTGCCCATTCGAAGAGGTGCGTGCGCACCAGGCGACTGGAAGCCGCAGGAGATGGCTCAAAGAGCCGCATGCGGCTCCAGAGCCACGGGTTGCCGACCTGTGTCTTTGACAATCATCCATGGTGCCAGGAGTTTTTTTAAAAAAAATATATCATTTTTATTTGATCTTGCAACATTGAAGGGATTCCACTTTTCTTCAAACTCCTGTCTGAAGGCTTTTTCTAGTGCATCTCAGTTTTATCAAGGAAGAGAATTACAATTTGTATTTTTGGTCTGTTGACTTTATCCTATAATTAAAGTAACGCAAATATTGAGCCAATTTTGGGGTACAATTTTGAATCGGGAAGCAAACCAGAGCACTATCTCTACCTGCAAATGGTAGTTAATGGGATGAAGAAGGAGGGGGGGTGAGAATACTCATAGTATAATGCAATCTTTTCTTCATTGTGCCTATTATCACAAAATGGTGGAGGAAGTGTGCCCATTTCAGTGAGATTTACCCTTGATCTTCTTTGACTGACAAGAACAAATGAAAAGTAAGTGAGCTGAATGCAAATCCAAAGGTGTTTGGGAAACAAACACAGATTATTTTTATCCCCGTTCATATATAAGGTGATTCATTTTAATGAGAACTGTGTTGTGCAAATTGGACTGTCCTGTCATTTTTCTTCCAGTTCAGCTCTTTTGCATAGTGAAAATTATAGCAAGGCATGCTAAAACATAATGATTGCAGTGTGGATGTTCCTTTCGACAATGAAGCTCCCTGAGTGACTTTGCACTGTCACAATTTGTCAATGCAAGCTTTCTTGTGTGACCATAAAATAAGAGGAGACACCAATGCTCCTAGAAGGAAATCATGGTATAAGTGTGATAATAAATACAGGTGGTCCTTGACTTACAACAGTTCATTTAGTGACCGTTCAAAGTTACAATGGCACTGAAAGAAATGTGACTTGTGGCCCGTTTTTCTCAGTTACAACTTTTGCAGTGTTGTGATTCAGGGTCAGCCTGTGGGTTCGGGAGTTGGGTCGGGCGACTCAGAGGAGGAGGAGGGGGGTGTTGAAGAGCTTGCTGAGGGGATTGGACAGCTTGATGAGAGCCCCCAGCAAGGCCCCTCTCATCTGGTCACGATGCAGACCCAGCTGTGTGATCCTGACAGCGTGGATGAAGATGACCCACAGCTGGCCCTGTTCAAGGACGCCCGACGCAGGAGGCAGTCAGTCAGGAGTAAACAGAGGGAGGCAATGGGGCACCTCGGAAGGAGGCACAGAGAGGCCACGCCCTGAACTGTATTTAAGGGGAATGTGTGGGAGGGCTGGTTTGCTGAAGGCAACCGCTTGGATTGTTCCTGCGTCTTAGCTCGTGTTTTATGGTTGGTGTCTTGTCTTGCTCTTGTTTTATGTGAATAAATTTGGCAGGCTTTATTCCAGCCTCTTGCCGTTTGTAAAGGGGTCGTCCCTGCTTTTGCTGCAGGGCCTGTAGCAGGCTGGTACAGAACATGCAGCATCCCCATGATCACGTGATCAAAGTTCAGATATTTGGCAACTGGTTCATATTTATGACTGTTGCTGTGGCCCAAGGTCACGTGATCTAACAACCACAATGGTTCACTTAACAAATGTGGTGTGAAAAGTCGTAAAATGGGGCCAAGCTCACTTACCACGGGTCTCACTTTAGCTACATAAATTTTGAGCTCACTTGTGGTCGTAAGTCGAGGACTACCTGTGCAGAGAAGATAAGTCATAACTATGTATTATAATGCTTTAAACTGGGGTAGGAGAAAAGAGTCCCCAAATTTGGCAGCTTACTGAATTAGTTCACCTTGTAAAATTTATTTTATTTTTATTTAGAGAAAGTTTTATTGTTCCGATTTTATTTAGTGAGAGAGAGAGAGAGAGAGAAAGAGAGAGAGAGAGAGCACGCACACAGGTGTGAATAAACATGAGTGTCTACATCATATGTGAATATGAGACAGAAAAAGAAATCTTGGTAAATTTGCATTCCGGAATAGTAATAAGCGATATTACAAAACAGCATCTTTAATGTGAAATCAGACTAGAAAATGCAGTCACCAAACTTACTGAAAGTAGTGCATTCATTACTTTAATTGTTATTGTTGTTTTTTTACTTTCTTGTCTCTTGCTAGGCAAAATCCACCTGAAATAATCTACATTTTAGTGGTAAGGATTTGTGGGATTTATTAATTTTATTTGAACCAATGCTAATCTTTTCATAGTGCTCCACGACATGGATAGTATGGGGCTGGCAGATGGCTGGTATGACTCAGAAATAAAGTCCCCCATGAGCTATCAAGTGAGGGAGCAATCTGTGCTGAAGTATTAAAGTGACTTTTTGACCTAGGAAGCTTAAAAAACCGTCTTTGTCCAAGATTGCTGTGGCCAGAATGTGTTGGTGCCTTCCAAAAAAACTGCAAAGAAAGGCAAAAAAAATTCAGATGACGAAGGAGGTCTTTCTGCTTGAGAAAGTGCAGAAGAAGAAATGGATGCTGGCTACTATAGCTAAAGAAGTCATAGGAGCTCTTCAACAGAAACATCTTTCAATCCTAGCCATGCTGGCTGGACTTGGGGAGAGCTGGAATCCTGGAAAGCTAACCTATGAAGCTTCCAAAATAGTGTTCACTTTCAAGAGAAATCCCTGCAGTTTCTTTGGCAAGGTTTTTCAGAAGTGGTGGGCGCTTGCCTTCTTTCTAGGGCTGAGAGAAAGTGACTGGCCCAAAGTCATTCAGCCGGCTTTGTGCCGAAGGCATAAATAAAACTCACCGTCTCTGGGTTTCCAGCCTAGTGCAATTAAACCCTACACCAAACTGACTCTTTAGAATAGATATATAATGATGACCAAATAGGAAAACATCATTGTAATGTCCAAAATTCTTAATCCTCGAAGGAAAAGATTTCAGCCTGGTATAATTATTTCAATATTGTAATTTTTCCTTCCTTCCTTCCTTCCTTCCTTCCTTCCTTCCTTCCTTCCTTCCTTCCTTCCTTCCTTCCTTCCTTCCTTCCTTCTCAGAGAAAGTGACAGGCCCAAGGTCACTCAGTTGGCTCATGCCTAAAGCAGGACTAGAACTCATGGGTCTCCTGCTTTCTAACTGGATGTCTTAACCAAACTGGCTTTTTTTCCTTGTTACCTTCTGGGAGGAGGCTTCGTGGTATCCATAGCAGAACATCCAGATTCAGCCATAGTTTCATTCCATACAGCATTAACCTTGTGAACTCTCAAGTTTCCTCCTTCCGTTATATTTTCAAGATGGACAGTATTTAATATTTATTTGTTATGTATATGTAAGGGTTTGGGTCTATACATATGTTGTATATAGTATGTTAGGTGTGTGTCATGTATGTGTTCACTTTGAGAGCGGGCAACTAAATTTCATTTTTGATGTGTGCCGTTGTGCCCACAGTAAAAAGAAATGACAATAACGGTCATCTTATCTTATCTTTTTTTTTCTTGGCCATCGTATAAATAGTTCAGAATAAATTGGCATGATCTCCCCTTGTCTTGGTTGCCCTACTGTAACACCTTTTAGCTTGGGCTGAAAGGAAATAGTGGATGCATAGTTTTCCAGATATTTCATAATCCAGGTGTGATTTGACCCATTCCTAGCCAAATACTCTGTTTATAGACTAATTGATAGCCTGGTTGACTTTAAAATGCATTAAATTTCAAACACAATGACCCCATATTTCATTTAAAAATAAAACAGTGAGTTTCTAATCTTTATATTTATTTAGAATTGGATGGGCAATCAAAAAAAAATCAAAATTGTAGCAAAATTAAATTTCTTGCAGAATTGATGCAGATTCAAAGTAGAAGCCTTATCCTGGAAACAGTATTGTACTGATTATCTTAGTTTGGTTTTGTTTTGTTTTTGTTTTTAATGCCTAGTCTACAACACAGTCCAGGTATTTGCAGATGGGTCTAAGCATTCTAACCCTGCTTAACTTTTTCAAGAGAGAGGCTACTCTACTATCCGCTGAACATATAGATAAGGTTGTTATGTAGCTTGTTTTAACAATGGGAGTCATATGCCTCTGCTTTCTTCTACAATGACTTTTTTTTAACTTTCAATTTTAAATTATAGTCAAGAAATTTCTTGGTGGAGAAAAGAAACTGTAACACCAAGGGTCTACTAGCTTCATTGGGGCAAACCATTTTATTGGGGTAATTTTTCTATCAGCCCTGGTAATCAACTTCAAAATATTACGTATTTTTAAGGGAACTAGTACAGAGGGAAGACTGGAAACAGTATTGCAAAGTCACATTGTTGAAATCTCCTGTAATATCTCATAATTCTGGGAAAGAAAATTAATTTCATGGATGTATGATTTTTATTGAGATGTCCTAAAAATGACAACATTTGATAGATTTCAAAATGCAAAGTTATTCTTTCTAGAGTTTAAAAACTTGGTATCTTCTATGCTATATCATGGTGCCTCTATTCTTTTGGGAGCATGTAATTATACTTCAATTCCATTCTCAAAGACCCTACAAAAGAGTCAACTCCTCAACGCTTTTCCAAACCTTAAAAAGGGATAGGTCTCTCCTTATTTCCAAGGTAAACGATTCCAGACGAACAGGGGTCAGTCATGACCAAGAATGAAATGCCTCCTGTCAACATTCCCTTGGAGGTAGGACCTGTAACCCATATCTTATGGGTTTTTAAGCCTTAGATCCCATTTAAAATCTTCTTAAGGCCTTTGAAAGTCAGCGTGGTATAATGGTTGAACTCTATACTACAGCTAGGAAGACCAGGATCCAAGTTCACTTTCAGCCTTGGAAATTTGGTCAGTCATTTATCTTCACTTTCACCGACCTAGAGTTTTTTTCTAAGTCTCCTTGAGCTCCTGAAGAAAAAGTGAAATATAAATCAAATAAATAAATGCATCCGATGTTCAAGTGGATAGCTTTCATTAATTCATGCCTCTCTAGATGTCATGAAATGATAATTTTCCATATTCCTCAGTATAACCAGTAAGAAGGCATCCGGCTAGGAAAAGATTTGAAAAAGATCCTTTCCTCTGAGCTTCTAAAAAATGGTGTATCCTGGCAATTATATGGCAAGTGAACTAAAACTACGCAGCAGCAAAAAGAAAACAATCTAAATTCAGATAAGGATCTAAAGCAACAAAGGATGGTAAATGAGCTCAAGATCAACATTGTGGAGAATCAAAATGGACACAAACACCAATTAAGACTGTTATCTGTCACTGTTGTTTGGGAAGTGATTTCAGAGAAGATTGGTGGCCCAATTTCCAGAATCAAAAAGCTTATTGCATTAGGAGCACATCACTAGGATATGTAGTAACATTCTTAAGTTAGGTGAAATACAGTATTTTGCACCAGAAAAGCTACTTACAAATTCCAGAGTAGTGACACTAGCAAATTTAGAATAGAATAGAGCTGGAAGGGACCTTGGAGGTCTTCTAGTCCAGCCCCCTGCTCAAGCAGGAGAACCTATACCATTTCAGACAAGTGACTGTCTAGCCTCTTTTTAAAAATCTCCAGTGATGGAGTCCCCACGATTTCTGAAGGCAAGCTGTTCCACTGGTTAATTGTCCTCACTGTCAGGAAGTTTATCCTTAATTCCAGGTTGCTTCTCTCTTTGATCAGTTTCCAACCATTGTTTCTTGTCCTGCCCACTGGTGCTTTGGAGAATAATTTGACCCCCTCTTCTTTGTGGCAGCCCTCAAATACTGGAACACTGCTATCATGTCTCCCCTATTTCTTCTTTTCTTTAGACTAGCCCAGGGGTAGGCAACCTCGGCTCTTTTATGACTCATAGACTTCAACTCCCAGAATTTCTGAGCCAGCCAAGCTGGCTCAGGAATTCTGGGAGTTGAAGTCCATGAGTCATAAAAGAGCTGAGGTTGCCTACCCCTGGACTAGCCAAACCCAATTCCTGCAGCCGTTCATATCTTCCAGGCCATTGATCAATCAAATCAAGCGTGCCAATTTCTCTGTTAGTAGAGGAATGGTCTACAGCAGGGGTCCCCAACCTTGGCAACTTTAAGACCTGTGGACTACTGCAACGCTCTCTACATGGGGCTGCCCTTGAGGACCACTCAGAGGCTCCAACTGGTGCAGAATGCAGCCGCGCAAGTTGTGTTGGGGGTCTCCCGATACTCCTATGTTACACCTCTGCTCCGTGAGCTGCATTGGCTTCCAGTTGCCTTCCGGGTGAGATTCAAGGTGCTGGTAATGACCTATAAAACCCTACATGGCATGGGTCCGGAGTACCTAAGGGAGCACCTGCGGCCGGCGTCAACTTCCCTCCGCCCAGTGTGCTCCCACAAAGAGGGCCTCCTCAGGGTGCCACCGGTCAGAGAATGCCGGATGGTGGCCCCCAGGGGGAGGGCGTTATCTGTGGGTGCACCTGATCTCTGGAATCGTTTACCGGTTGAGCTCCAGACGGCTCCCGACCTTCGCTCCTTCCGACGTGATCTAAAAACTTATTTATTTGAACAAGCCGGGCTGGTCTGATGGGTTTGGGGTTTTAATTACTGTTTTTAAGTAATTTATTGTATTCGGGCACAATGGTTTAACCTGTTTTTAATTTTTGTATTCTGTATTTTTAGTATTTATTGCCTTGTACACCGCCCTGAGTCCTTCGGGAGAAGGGCGGTATACAAATTAAATTAAATAAATAAATAAATAAACTCCCAGAATTCCCCAGCCAGGCAGGCTGAAGTCCACAGGTCTTAAAGTTGCCAAGCTTGGGAACTAATGGTACAGGAAACAGATTACTTTTCAGTTGAGAAAATTGAGGGTGCTTTATCTATGAGAAATACTACATAGTACTGATCAGTCAAACAGGTGTGCAGATTTACTACTAGCTTATCAGGTCCTTAGGAGCGGAGGACTTGACAGCACAAGGAAACCATAACCAAACACGGCCATAAATACACCAAACAAACAATAGGAAGGCACCACATAAATACAACACATAGAATAGCCCAAAGCACACATTTTGATAGAGAGAAGTTCCATAAGGATAGGCTCCAGGAAGAGTCTGAAAGCTCGGAAGAGTACATCTCTCGTCCCAGTGCCAGTTTGGTTCTGGCAACATTAGAATATAATTAGGAATCAGGTGCTGGGTTTTTTTCTACATACAAAATTAGATATGTATTGAATGTATCCTTACATTAAATGTAAAAATAGTATTGGTTGGAAGGAGGTTGATAATTAGTTAAAAATCTGGTGGTGGTGAATTTTACTTCCCTTGCTGTGTTTCTCAGAATATCTCTTTTCAAGTTGGCATTTGCTAAGAAAAGACATCTTCTATGGATGTCAATATTAATATTTATCAACTTCACCGGCTCCAAGCAGTGCACTTAAAAATGCTTGCTAAAAATGCTGGCGTGTTAAAGGCAAAGATTCATTTAAAGTCCTCTTAATTTGGCCTCAGATTGGTAGCTGTGAAGAAAATAGTGTGGCTGAACATCTGGCTTGCTGCTGTGGGAGTAGCATAATAGACTAGGTGGGCCTGAACTAGCATAGCGCTACTTATGACTCTCCGGGGAAAAAATCTCTGTTTAAAAGTGTGACTTGACAGTTGCTGAAGAATAAATTTCAGCACTGTCAAGAAGAAACAAGAGATTATTAGGAGCATTTTTACTTGATGCACAGAAGAAGAGCTTGCCCTCATTCTGGATTTATTCTCTAAGAATGTGTGCAACTCCACTCAACCCTTGATATATAGAAATGAGCAGCAATGCTCTTTTTTTTCCCCTAGCAGGCAGCAGAAGCATAATAGTTTCGACAGATCATTAGATTGCAATAAAAATTCAAAAATGGGTAATTCCACAGTGACTCTTAAAGTTACACCCTGGGGGAAGATTGATTGTAGTGGGCAGTCTATTCCTGATACTTTTATTTATTTATCACCACCACCCATCATATAGAATTCCCTGTAACACAGGTTCAGATATTGTGTCATCCTGCTTCCTTTTATGTCCTGGAAGCTATCTGATTCCCCTATCAAAAATGGTGAAGGATGTAGAATTATGTAGTACATAGAGTGTCTCATCTGGTGGTGTGACCTGACTGATCTTCTCTGGGCTTGGAAATCAACCAGAGTTGACTTAAGTCACTGCTTCTTAAACCTGCTTTGCTCTCAGGCCCCCCAAAATCATGAGGACCCCTCAAAAAGAAGTTTTGTTTGCACAGTTTATATTTATGGAAAAAATATAAAAGATTTATATTTTTAATATAATTTTTTTAAAGTAAAATAGATGTATTTGTAGAGCATTTATTCATCGAATCATGTAAAAATACCAATATTAAACCTATTAAATATTAAATTAAATATTTTTCCTGAAAAAATACTCTATATATTTTTTTAAACAAAGAAAAGATAATAATGAGAAAGGAGACAGTGGATCATCTTGAAGTACATGCATCCCTTTTGGAAATGACTGAGGAACAAAAGAGAAATCATCTTATTACACAGTCAAGAAGAGAGTCACAGTAAAAGTCAGTTCCAAAACAAAAGGATTTTTTGTGTCTGCTTTCAACCTCTGTTATATCAGAGGGAGAAAGAGAGAGAGAAAGACACAGAGAGAGAGAGAGATGTGACATTATCTAGTGAAGTTCACATTTGGAAAATGAAACATTCAACCTCTCTTATTAATTACCAAAGATCCAGGACCGTCTGGATCACAGTCTTGATAATAAAAATACGATTTTTCTTAAGTATTTTTGGCTAGCATGCAAAGTGCCTCACGCGATGGTAAAGTGCCTTAATTAAAAAAAAACCCACAGCCTGAACACTTGAAACACAATATATTTAAAAGAGAAACAGATTAATGCTATAAATCCCTTCAAAGGTTATGAAAATGGCTAAATCAGGTTGTGAAATGGGCTAGGAGTGAACAAAGACAAAGGGATAATGAAAGACAGGAGCAACCACTGATTACTCCCTTCCCTCCTGGAGAGCAATTTTTTTTCCCCAAAAATTAAAATCTACATAAAATATTCAGGAAAGAAGAAATGATGCTTTAAATTGGACTATAAAGGAACTGAGCAGCAACTGTTGACTGTTCAGAGCTGTGCGTGGAATGGAAGACACGCTGAGCTCCATATGTGGAACAAACACATTGTGCTCAGTGAGTCCAGCCACTCCATTCTGGTCTGGCCAGTTTTTCAGACAAAGATCTGCAACTGTCTGTCCATCCCAAGTTCTATCATTCCAGAATCTGGGGAAAAAATATTGATGTTACAGACATATGAAGCGCTAGATTTTGAAGCTACAGAGATATGAAGTGACACTGACATCTGCTAATCTGCTATCATCTAGTGGCTGTTCAGACAGAAGGGTTAGCTTCTCCTTCTCCAATCATTCACCCTACTATATGAAGAAAGATGTATATTCCTTCCAATTCTTTTTTGGGGGGAGAGGAGGAGAAGGAGGAGGATTTGCAGAAATTTTCAGTTTCTACCAGTCCTACTAGGAAGGGTGGAAGGAAGGGGAACAAACATATGCATGTGAGTGTATATATGTATCCCTCCAGGCCTGACTGCCATCTGTTCTAAATGTAAACTAATTTACATTTAGCTTAAACTAATATGTAATGCCCCTTCATGGATTACTGCCTTGTCGTGGCGAAGGGGCTTGCGTAATTCAATGAAGCTATGAGCTATGCCGTGCAGGGCCACCCAAGACGGACAGGTCATAGCAGAGAGTTCTGACAAAACGTGATCCACTGGAGAAGGAAATGGCAAACCACTCCAGTATCTTTGCCATGAAAACCCTATGGACAGTACCAAAAGGCAAAACGATATGACGCTGGAAGATGAGCCCCTCAGGTCGGAAGGTGTACAATATGCTACTGGGGAAGAGCAGAGGGCTAGTACTAGTAGCGCCAGAAAGAATGAAGCGACTGGGCCAAAGCCGAAAGGACGCTCAGCTGTGGATATGTCTGGTGGTGAAAGGAAAGTCCGATGCTGTAAAGATTTTTTCTCCATAGGAACCTGGAATGTAAGATCCATGAATCAAGGAAAACTGGACGTGGTCAAACAAGAGATGACAAGACTGAACATTGACATCTTAGGTATCAGCGAACTAAAATGGACAGGAATGGGTGAATTTAATTCAGATGACCATCAGGTATACTACTGTGGGCAAGAATCCTTCAGAAGAAATGGAGTAGCCTTCATAGTCAATAAAAGAGTAGGAAAAGCAATACTGGGATACAATCCTCAAAATGACAGAATGATCTCAGTTCGAATCCAAGGCAAACCATTCAATATCACAGTAGTCCAGGTCTATGCCCCAACCACCAGTGCTGAAGAGGATGAAATTGACCAGTTCTATGAAGCACTACAGCACCTTATAGAACTAACACCAAAAAATGATGTTCTTATCATCATGGGGGATTGGAATGCTAAAGTAGGAAGCCAAAAGATAACTGGAATAACAGGCAAGTTTGGCCTTGGAGTGCAAAATGAAGCAGGGCACAGGCTGATAGAATTCTGTCAAGAGAATACAATGGTCATAGCAAACACTCTTTTCCAACAACCCAAGAGACGGCTCTACACATGGACATCACCAGATGGTCAACACAGAAATCAGATTGACTATATGCTCTGCAGCCAAAGATGGAGAAGCTCTATACAGTTAGTAAAAACAAGACCAGGAGCTGACTGTGGCTCAGACCATGAGCTTCTCCTTGCAAAGTTTAGGCTTAAACTGAAGAAAGTAGGGAAAAGCACTAGGCCACTCAGGTATGAATTAAATCATATCCCTGTTGAATATACAGTAGAGGTGACAAATAGATTTAAGGAATTAGATCTGATAGACAGAGTGCCTGAAGAACTATGGACAGAGGTTCGCGACATTGTACAACAGGTAGCAACCAAAACCATCCCAAAGAAAAAGAAATGCAAGAAAGCAAAATGGCTGTCTGAGGAAGCTTTGCAAATAGCTGAGGAAAGGAGGGAAGCGAAAGGCAAGGGAGAAAAAGAAAGATACACCCAATTGAATGCAGAATTCCAGAGAATAGCTAGAAGAGATAAGAATGTCTTCTTAAATGAACAGTGCAAAGAAATAGAAGAAAATAATAGAATAGGGAGGACCAGAGATCTTTTCAAGAAAATTGGAGAAATGAAGGGAACGTTTAATGCAAAAATGGGCATGATAAAGGACCAAAATGGCAGGGACCTAACAGAGGCAGAAGAGATTAAGAAGAGGTGGCAAAATTACACAGAAGAACTATACAAGAATGAGCTTAACGTCCCTGATAATCACAATGAGGTGGTCACTGACCTCGAGCCAGACATCCTAGAATGTGAAGTGAAGTGGGCCTTAGAAAAGCTGAGCAACAACAAAGCTAGTGGAGGTGACAGTATTCCAGCTGAGCTATTCAAAATCTTAAAAGACAATGCAGTAAAAGTGCTACACTCAATTTGCCAGCAAATTTGGAAAACTCAACAATGGCCACAGGATTGGAAAAGATCAGTTTACATTCCAATTCCAAAGAAAGGCAGTGCCAAAGAATGTTCAAACTATCGCACCATTGCACTCATTTCTCATGCTAGTAAAGTCATGCTTAAAATCCTACAAGCTAGACTTCAGCAGTATGTGGATCGAGAACTACCAGAAGTGCAGGCAGGATTTCGAAGAGGCAGAGGAACTAGAGATCAAATTGCCAACATACGCTGGATCATGGAGAAAGCTAGGGAGTTCCAGAAAAACATCTACTTCTGCTTCATTGACTATGCTAAAGCCTTTGATTGTGTGGATCATAACAAACTGTGGCAAGTTCTTAAAGAGATGGGAGTACCAGACCATCTTATTTGTCTCTTGAGAAACCTATATGCGGGCCAAGAAGCAACAGTGAGAACTGGACACGGAACCACTGATTGGTTCAAAATTGGGAAAGGAGTCCGGCAAGGCTGTATACTGTCGCCCTGCCTATTTAACTTATATGCAGAGCACATCATGAGAAAGGCAGGGCTAGATGAATCAAAAGTTGGAATTAAGATTGCCGGAAGAAATATCAACAACCTAAGATACGCAGATGATACCACTCTAATGGCAGAAAGTGAAGAAGAACTAAAGAGCCTCTTGTTGCAGGTGAAGAAGGAGAGTGCAAAACTTGGGTTGAAACTTAACATTAAGAAAACCAAGATCATGGCATCTGGCCCTCTCAATTCCTGGCAAATAGATGGGGAAGAAATGGAGGTAGTGACAGATTTTATTTTCCTGGGCTCCAAGATCACTGCAGATGGGGACTGTAGCCAAGAAATTAAAAGACGCTTGCTCCTGGGGAGGAAAGCCATGGCAAATCTAGACAGCACACTAAAAAGCAGAGACATCACCCTGTCAACAAAAGTGCGTATAGTCAAGGCTATGGTCTTCCCAGTTGCAACGTATGGCAGTGAAAGTTGGACCATAAGAAAGGCTGAGCGCCAAAGAATTGAGGCCTTTGAACTGTGGTGCTGGAGAAGACTCCTGCGAGTCCCTTGGACCGCAAGGCGATCAAACCGGTCAGTCCTAGAGGAGATCAATCCTGACTGCTCTTTAGAAGGCCAGATCCTGAAGCTAAAACTCAAGTACTTTGGCCACCTAATGAGAAGGAAGGACTCACTGGAGAAGAGCCTAATGCTGGGAAAGATCGAGGGCAATAGAAGAAGGGGACGACAGAGAATGAGGTGGCTGGATGGAGTCACTGAAGCAGTAGGCGTGAGCTTAAATGGACTCCAGAAGATGGTAGAGGACAGGAAGGCCTGGAGGAATGTTGTCCATAGGGTCGCGATGGGTCGGACACGACTTCGCAGCTAACAACAACAACAACAAATATGTAATGGCATATTTGAATGTATATATATGGGATGCGTTGGCTCAGTGGGTTAGGACGTTGAGCTTGTTGATCAGAAGGTCGGCAGTTTGGCAGGTCGAATCCCGAGTGCCATGTAGCAGAGTGAGCACCTGTTACTCGTCCCAGCTTCTGCCAACATAGCAGTTCGAAAGCACATAAAAATGCAAGTAGAAAAATAGGGACCACTATGGTGGGAAGGTAACAGCGTTCCGTGCGCCTCTGGCGTCTAGTCATGCCGGCCACATGACCACGGAGACCTCCTCGGACAAACTACACCACTCCTGCTCAATCTTCTCAACGAGCAAGGCGTACAAGACAGAGGGACTTTGCTCCATACAGATTGCTATGCCTACAACTGCAATATTAACACTTTGCCAAAATATCTGTTAAAATTGGACCAGGGGGAGTTTTGTTTTGTTTTTTAATAAAAATAGAAGAAATTGGGAGAAACACCAGTTCTACATCTGCACCTTCATAGCTTGCTATAATATTTTCCACAAATATTCTGCAACATTTTCCGCAAATGCCTTCCACAAGTATCATGTTAAGAGCTACACCTGCTTTTAAAAAAAGTCCTTATCTTCCCCCAAGTTGCATCCACTTCAAAGTATCCAAGGCCAAAGAACATCAACATTCTGTAGAAATGAGGGGGTGGGGACTTTTGACTGATTATCTTTTATCAAGTGGTTATCAAATACACAGATTTTTTTCCCCATGAAGATAAAGTCCCTAACCTGGTCTTTCAGGTATTTCAATGGTGACTATTAACTACTATAACTGGGTCCATCCATTTGGCTGCTGGCCATCCTTCTCTTCTCTTTCCTTCCAGCTTGCCCAGCATTAGAGCTTTCTCCAGAGTGCTAGGTCTTCGGATAATACATCCAACGTAGGATAATTTGAGCCTGGCCATTTGTGCTTTGAGTGAGAGTTCTGGGTTGATTTATTCAATAATCCATATTTAGATCGCTGCCAGGAAGAAAGCTGGCTTTCTTTGCTACAGGCACCATGAAAAACGGATTGTCTGATCTTGTACAAACTTCCGTTCGATTTCTTACCGCAGTGCACGCTAGCACCACAGATTTTATCAGCACCAAGGGAACCCTATCTGCTTTTTCCCAAGACCATAGTTGTCTCAAAAGCAAGAGAGAAATCTGCAGCATTTTACTGCAGCTAGACTTAATCAGAGGGAATCAGTGAGTACCCACTGCAATGAAAACCTCTCTTGCCAAGTTTTTGAAGCAGTGGCCAAGAAAACCTGAGTAGCCACTAGCGCCCCACTGTGGTGTCATGGGGAAAATCATCCACTTTGCTCTTTGGCTCTCAACTTTAAATTAAATTAGAGCTAATTCTGGAGATCCTTTTTGGTTATCGAAAATTGCAACGATGCCTTGAGATGAACCCATTGCAGTGCTTTATTGGCTCGGGTGCAGTTCCTGGATTTATATAAAATTGTATCGGCCAACTAGATGGCTCAAAGGCTTTCCTTTGGTCTCATTTGTCAATAGGTGGTCATCAGGTCTTAACTAAAACAAAAACACATCTGTAGGAGCAGAAGGGCCACTGTGGACTGTCTGCAGTGGAAATGTTCACACTTAAAGCTGACCATTTCCTGAGTCTCCCCCCCACCCTGCATGCTTCATTTTATCCTATAATTAAAATTAATAATTAGGAAGTCGGCATGATGCTTCCAGTATCAATCCTAAATGTAATTGTTTCTAAAAAACACTTTAGGGATCACATGTGTGTGTGTGTATCAGAGATTCTCTTGCAACAATGAAATTAGGGTGGGGGCTGCAATCTAGGGCTCTGTTTGGGATGGGGAATGGCTGCTGGGTGGGGGGAAATCACAGAAATAAGGTAAGGTAGCCTACCAAACCCCCCAAAACTAGCCAAGTGCACCCTTTGTTTGCCATTCTAGTGAATCAGTGTTGGTGCTGCTGGTCACCATGGCAACTATTTTGTGAGAGTACCCATGTCATGCTCTTTAAATTTCAAATGTGACCATTAATGCTCAAACGCCAGGGCACTAAAGGGCAAATACATTCAGTGGAGACACTTCACATACGTTGCCAATAGCTGAGAAATCAAGCAACATTCCTACATAGGAGACCCATTTACCCGCGGACCGCAACTTCTAACACGGATTCCATGTGCGGAAATCACTTGCTCGGGGGAAATGCCATAACTCACAACCTTGATGTAGTCTCCAAGTCATTCTCCCTCGCTCTGCTTTTCCTTGCACAGGTTCAGCTGCAGAGATTAAAAATAGGGGAAGGGCTGCGGGTGTGAGGGCAAGGATGAAACTGAGCGGAGGGAGTCATCACTACAGATGTTGTAGCTATTCTTGGAATCCACCTCTCCTATTTCGGGGGCTTCAGCTTCCCAAATTCCGAGCCAGTATAACCTAACTCATGCATTTTGATAAGCCTGAATATTATTGTTTCCTTTTGGCTTAGTGTGCTGTATTTTTTCCCCTGTTCATTCATGTCCTGTTCTGGGAGACTGCCTGGAGTTTTCTTGGCAAGGATTGTCAGAAATGGTTTGCCACTGCCTGCTTCCTAAGGCTGAGAGTGACTGGCCCAAGATCACCCAGTTGGTATTGTGCTTAAGGCAGAACTGGAACTCACAGTCCCCTGGTTTCTACCCTAGTGCTATAACCACTACATCAAGTAACTCTCAAGTGTGCTGTATAGACCCAACTAATGGTAGCTAACTTTAATAAGCTGTAGGTCAGCATCCTGTGGTGGGGTAATGGCATTCATTATATACATTCTTTATATGTTGTTTTACTCCCCGGGAAGCATCTACTGTACAAGCTCTATCAATGTGCAGTATTATTTTAGTGTTGGTGATAAAATTATGCCCATCCTAATATTCAGCCTATGATACAGCTCTGTCCAGGAAAATGGATGGGATATTAGATCCATCTATCCATCCATCCTTTCATTTAGCCTCCCATTCCTTTTTCTCATCCAAATTCACACCAATATTTATTTTACAGAGACGCTTGGCTTAGGCCTACCTCAAGCCCATTTTTAATTGCATTATTTTATAAGATTGGCAAGTTAATTGTTTTACAGTATTAGAGAGGAGGATATTAAACGGTGGAATCCAAGTCCTGAATGTCTGAATTAGAAAATTAAAGAAAGCTTATTCTCTGACGAGTGCTGGGTTTTGTTATTGTTTTATTTAAATTTGCAGTATCACCACAAAACCATCCACACTGAGACGTGGTTATATGTGAATGCATTTAATTCATTCATTTCTGAATAACCAGTAAGTGATAGAAGCTTATCTGACTGAAAGTCATCATTTGCTCTACTTTGTACAGTATATTTACGGTCTTCATAGTATTTAGTATTTAAGGTCTTTTGTATTTAAAGCCTGCCAGTGATAGCCTTATTCAAACTGTGGAACTTCTTTCCTAATGAAGCTGCATTGGCCTCCTTTGAAGCTAAATTAGTAATATTTTTTACCTGAAGTTTGTTCTCAATCTATTCTCTGTTTCATTGGTTTTATCATTTTGTCAGATATTTAACCTCATCACTCTAAGCTGTGTATGCTTTAGACGAGAAGACATTCTTCTCTTAAGCAGAGTATATTTGAACATCTGCATAGTTAGTGGCACTCTGGGTTATTTTGAAGTGTCCTTCAAAGGTCTGTTACATATCTAAAACCTAAGGGTCTTCTTCTGTTAAGCAATAGCAGAAGTGTGATAATGTGATAATGACTCTGACTATAAAATGAAGATTGAAGTAGGCCCATGACTAGCCTAATTATGTCACAGATCTATTTTCCAAATGGCACTCAAGTGAATAAATGACATTGAATGTTAAAAAATACGCAGAAGTTTTGCTCTTCACCTTAAAAGCTACTTTATAGCCTTAATCTTTAAGACGCAGTGAGAAAAAGTGATAAGGTTTCAAGCGTTAATGGTTCCAGTTCCCTTTAATGGACATTAAATTCCACTCTGGAGTTTTGGAGGTAAGTGCTAATGTTCATGGAACAATGCATGGAGTTCTCACCCCACCCCACCCTAGTTCTGCAGTTGGAAGAAATATTGCTACTAAAAAAAAATATGGGAACATTGGCTAAGACCTCTAAGATCTCCAAACCTCTTCTTCACAAGTCCAGACCCAGCTCTGACCACCTTTGCAAAGCAAATGGGAAATAGGTAAAGGTAAAGTTTTCCCCCCCACATGCGTGCTAGTCGTTTCCGACTCTAGGGGCCGGTGCTCATCTCCGTTTCAAAGCCGAAGAGCCAGAGTTTGTCCAAGGACGTCTCTGTGGTCATGTGGCCGGCATGACTAGACACCAAAGGCGCACGGAACGCTGTTACCTTCCCACCGTAGTGGTCCCTATTTTTCTACTTGCATTTTTACATGCTTTCGAACTGCTAGGTTGGCAGAAGCTGGGACGAGTAACAGGCGCTCACTCTGTTACGCGGCACTCAGGATTCGACCCACCAAACTGCCGACCTTCTGATCGACAAGCTCAGTATCCTAACCCACTGAGCCACCACGTCCCTAAATGGGAAATATTGCTCCACTGTTATGACATGGAAACACAGAAAGACATACACACAAACCCTGAAGCAGAGGCCCTAAAATAAGAGATCTCAGTCCAGCCATAAAATAAGCTTACCATAGTTTAAAAATTAAAGATAGCCCTCAGAATCCCACCACCATCAAAAAGCTGCATAGTAAATACATTTCCACTGTGGAAATGTTAAATGAAACTCCACAACTACTAAAAGATGACCTATCACATGAACTTATTTGACACTTTAATTGGCAAATTGTCTTGAGAAACCTAAGCATGAAAAGCAAAACTGGCTGTACTCCTGATTGGTCCTTAACATGGGCAAACTCAAGCAGTTTAGACCCCTTGTAAGCCAGGGATGTCAAACTACTGGCCCACGGGCCAGATGCGTCATGGTGAAACCACACCCACTCCTTTGCTGGCAATGGAAAAAAACTCATGATACGTTACGACACGTCACATGACTTAGCAAGTTTGGTACCCCTGTTGTAAGTAGATTGGCCAACAATTCTTTGGATCCGTTAAAACTAACCATTTACAGAATTGTTTCCATAGCTTTAATTGCACTGTTGTCAAGTTTGGGAAAATCAGGAAGTCCAGGCCATCTAAAATGAAGATAAAGGTTTATTGCAAGTTTATGCTGTCTACAAGAATCTGAACTACTAACAGTCAAAGCAAGTTGGCGGTAGATAAGAGTCAGTGGAATTCAAGGTGGGCTGGACTTAGATCTCTTATGGGTATGAAGGGACTCGAGACTGATGATGTGTTTGACCCCTCCCTCAGTGTCAGCCTGGTCATCTCCTACAAGTGTATGTGATCATTCCCTGATGGATTGCAAAAACCAATCCTGATTGTTTGTGGAAGGATGTGTTCTGAACCAGCCTGCTACCGGCCTTGTAATAAGGCAAACCCCTATTCAGATAGTAGAGACTGGAGAGCGTCCAAAGCTGAAAGGCGTCTGCCAAGATTTATTAGTCAAGAAACAAAAACACGGGAACTTGAATCCTCAAGTGGAAGGGTTGCTTTCAGCAACCAGCCCCTCCCCAAACACTCCTTTTATTTAGAGTTCAGGGCGTGGTCTCCCTGTGCCTCCTCCCGAGGAGTCCCACAGCCTTTCTTTGTTTGTTCCTGCTCGACTGCCTCCTGCGTCGGGCGTCCTTGAACAGGGCCAGCTGTGGGTCATCATCCTCCGCACTATCGGGCTCACGCAGCTGAGAAGAGGGCCCCGGCTGGGAGCTCTTCCAAGCCTGCAAGCCATCATCAGCCGGTTCGTCACCCACACACACCTCCTCCCCCTCATCTGAGTCATCCGATACATCTGAGCCGGGTGCCGAACCCACCGGCTGACCCTGAGTCACAACAGGATGAATGGATGGATGGATGGATGGATGGATGGATGGATGGATGGATGGATAGATGGATGACTGCTTCAATAGTGTGGGCCTTTTTTTCCATTCCTTAAATAGCCAGAAATGGTATTAAACGTATGATAGCATTAACAGTGAAGACAGGAAAGTGAAGATGGAGGAGAAACGAAGACATTTTCTGCTAAAATCCCCTAATCTGGCTGAAAAATATTAGAGACACAGGGTTCTTCTGGCCCAGCTAAGAAGTGGGCATCACGTGCATTGCCTTTGTACTACAACAGAACTACCCAGCAATCTTCCCGCATTGAAAATTAAGATTTTCTGGAAGTCGGGTAGCATATACATTTAATAAAGTATAGTTTCTGTTGTTGTTCTTGATATACAGTCCACATTAACCAGGTACTGGCTTTTATAATTCTGCACATTTGAAGAATGCCTTATTGTTTTGAGCTATTTATTTATTTTATTTATTTATTAAATTTGTATACTGTCCTTCTCCCGAAGGACTCAGGGCGGTGAACAGGGCAATACATATCAAAAACAAGATACAAAAATTAAAAACGTTTAAACAAAATGCCCACGAATAAGTTAAAACACATTAAAAGTAGGTTAAAACACATTAATAAAACCCAACCCCATCCCTTCAGGCCAGGCCAGCTTGTTCGAAAAGGTAGGTTTTGAGATCGCGCTGGAAGGAGCGGAGGTCAGGCGCCATCCGGAGCTCGACCGGAAGATGGTTCCATAAATCCGGCGCGCCCACAGAGAACGCCCTCCCCCTGGGGGCCACCAGTCGGCATTCTTTGACCGGTGGCACCCTGAGGAGGCCCTCTCTGTGGGAGCATACTGGGCGGAGGGAAGTTGACGCCGGCCGCAGGTGCTCCCCAAGGTATTCCGGACCCATGCCATGTAGGGCTTTGTAGGTCATTACCAACACCTTGAATCTCACCCGGAAGACAACTGGAAGCCAATGCAGCTCACGGAGCAGAGGTGTAACATGGGAGTGTCGGGAAACTCCCAACACAACTCTCGCAGCTGCATTCTGTACCAGCTGGAGCCTCCGAGTGGTCTTCAAGGGTAGCCCATGTAGAGAGCATTGCAGTAGTCCAGACAAGAGGACACGAGCGCGTGAGTGACCGTACGTAAGGCATCCCGGTCTAGATAGGGCCGCAACTGGCGCACCAGGCGAACCTGGGCGAAGGCCCCCCTAGTCACAGCTACTATATGGTCTTCTAGAGAAAGCTGTGAATCTAGGAGGACTATTAGAGTGATGGATCCATTTCATTTGAAAGGAGGTGGAATTTTTCTGGAACCCATTTTTTTTTTGCGGGGGGGTGTCAGTTGCTACTACTACAGCTACTAGATACTTCAGTCTTTAACTCGTTATGTAACATTGGGAGAATGAAAAAATAGGCAAAAATTGAATGTTCCAAGCAAAGTATTCTAAAATGGCTTTGTTGTGCCATCAGAAAATTAAGCAACACATGGATAATATCAATGAATCAGAATAGAGCTGGAAGGGACCTTGGAGGTCTTCTAGTCCAACCCCCTGCTCAAGCAGGAGACCCTGTACCATTTCAGATAAGTGCTGTCCAGTCTCTTCTTAAAAACCTCCAGTGATGAAGCCCCTACAACTTCTGGAGGCAAGCTGTTCCACTGATCAATTGCCCTCACTGTTAGGAAGTTTCTCCTTAATTCCAGGTTGCTTCTCTCCTTGATTACTTTCCATCCGTTGTTTCTTGTCTTGCCTTCTGGTGCTTTGGAAAATAAGTTGACCCCCTCTTCTTTGTGGTAGCCCCTCAAATACTGGAATATTGCTATGATATCACTCCCTGTCCTTCTTTTCTCTAGACTGGCCATACCCAGTTCTTGCAGACTCTTAATCATCTTAGTTGTTCTTTGCACTTTTTCCAAAGTCTCAACATCTTTTTTGTAATGTAGTGACCAAAACTGGATACAGTATCCCAGGTGTGGCCTTACTAAGGCTTTATAAATCAGTACTAATACTTCACGTGTTTTTTATTCTATGCCTCTGTTTATACAACCAAGGATTATATTAGCTTTTTTGGCTTCTGCCGCACACTGCTGGCTCATGTTTAAGTGATCATCCACTAAGACTCCAAGGTCCCTCTCACAGTTACTGTTTTTGAGCCAGGTTTCACCTAATCTATACTTGTATCATTCGTTTTTCCTGCCTAGGTGTAAAACCTTCCTTTTCTCCATATTAAATTTTATGTTGTTGGATAGGGCCCATTGTTCAAGTCTGTTAAGATCTTTTTGGATCCTGAGCTTGTCTTCAGGGGTATTGGCTATTCCTGCCAGCTTAATGTCATCTGCAAATTTGATGAATTCCCCTTCTATTCCCTCATCTAAATCATTTATGAGGATATTGAAGAGTACTGGGAACTTTAAAACTTGTGGACTTGCCATAGCTGGCTGAGGAATTCTGGGAGTTGAAGTCCACAAGACTTAAAGTTGCCCAGTTTGGAGACCCCTGTTTTAGATGATTAGTATTTAAACAAAAAAAAAATCAGGAGTTCCAAACTGGGTATTCAGGTTAGGCAGCTTTGGCATTATTGGTCTATCTTTCTAAATTGTGGGTGGCACAGTAGCTTAGTGGTTAAGATGCTGGGCTTGTCAGCTGGAAAGCCAGCAGTCCAAGTTTGAACCTGAGCTCCATGCGATGGGGTAAGCTCCCATCCTCACCCCAGCTCCTGTCAGCCTAGCAGTTCAAAAACATGCAAATGCAAGTAGATGAATAGATATCACTTTGATGGGAAGGTAACAGCACTCTGTGATGTCATGCTGGCCACATGACTGCAGAAATGTCTTCAAACAGCGCTGGCTCAATGGCCTTGAAATGGAGATGAGCACCACCCCCTAGAGCTGGCAATGACTACTGGAGTAAAATCCACAGGGACTCTTTTCTAACCTGTAGAATTAATGCTCTGTTAAGGCTGAGCTCCATTGTGAGTGAACCTATCAGCACAATTCATTTAAAGGCTGTAATGTGATAGAGTGGTTAAGATGTTGGAGCAGCTCCAGGAAAACCTAAGCTCTAATTCACCGTCAGCCTTGGGAGCTATCTGGGTGCCTTTAGGCAAGTCACATCTCTCAGGATAGTTGTTGTGAGCTAAAACAAAAAGAGGGAGTGCTATATATGCCACTGTGAGCAGTTGTACGAAAAGTGGGATATAACTCTAACAAATACATGATCATGTAATTCCCTAAGGACCGATAAATAATTCTTATCCAGTTACATGGCTTAGAATGAACAAGGCTCTCCTGAAATTCAAGGAACTAAGGCGTACAAATTCTTCCTGCTTTTGCTTTGTTCTTAAAATGTTTTGGCATTTCTCCTCAGTTGCATCACCCTTCCCAGGGGTTTCGCTTTGGAACTGTGAAAGAAAGCAGCGCTGAAGATTATTTCAAGCAAAGCTTTCCAGACATGCATGAGTACATGAAACGGTTCAATGTACCCACAACTCCCGATGGAGTGGAATACCTGAAGTAAGTAGGCTTCCCTGTGTTAGAGATAAGTCTAACGGAGGTACGCCAAGGGAGAAAGAAGCCTTGGATTCCCTTTGGGCTTGCATTCCAGCTTAATGGAGACGGTCTGTCACGCTGTAACTTTCCAACTATTGCTGAACTGCACCTTCAAGTAGCTTGAGAAAGAATGGCTGATGGAATGGATGCTGAGACATCGGTTCAAAAAAAAATCTGTAGCCCACAGATTGCCTATCCTAGATTTAGTTGTCTAGGTGCCTCACCCTGGTACATTATGACTAGCGTGCCCATAAATGCTAGTGAGAGCAGGAAGGCAGCTAATGAACAAAAAGATTGGCCTTCTATGTTTCTGAGTGCACAGAAACATATTGCAGCTTCTCCAAAGTCCATCCAATAATTACCGGAGCTCAGAAATGTCCACAGAAGCTCATGCTTTGCTCAGAATGAACACTGGAGCATTGCTCCACCACAATTTCTTTCTTGTTTGTTTATAAAATGAATTGGCCGGCCATCTTACCAAAGGGTAACTCTGGGCGGCTAACACTTGCATGTACAGTTGAAGCGTAAAAAGTTAATATCAGACACAAGGGAAGGGCAGGGGGGAAGAGGTGGGATCTGTTATTATTTCATCAACCACCCCCATTGCGCTGTTACCCCACTGAGACCCCCCCCAAGCCAACTGGCAGAGCCACGTCTTTAGGCCCTTTACAAAAAGATAGGAAGGCTGAAGCCAATCTCACATTGGAGGGCAAGATGTTCCAGAGGGCAGGAGCCACAGCAGAGAAGGCCCTCCTCCTGAGGCCCCCAGGTGGAATAATCGGTCTGACAGGACCCACAGCACACCTTCTCTGCTGGCACGAGTGGTATGGGCCAATCCCAGTGGGGTGAGACCTGGACCCTACTTCTTTAATACAGTATGTGCGTGTAATGTCACGACTCACAACCAAAAAGGGCCAGAGCTTCCATTGCAATGGTAGAGTGCTGTTTTAAACATCTGCTTATATTTGATGCCCCCCCATGGGTGCCTCTGCTGGATTCCCACTGCATATGCCAACATTTTTTTTTAATAATAATAATAATAATGTAATCATGAAAGATGGAACTTTATAGGGGAGCTGGTCCTACAAGTGAGGTGACCGTCTCAGCTGGATCTCACAATGTTCAACAAACTAGAGAGTTCCCAAAGGGAGGAATGGGCTTAGAATGACAGGTACAATTTGATAGAAGCAAAGGGAATACAAAGAGCCAGAAAAGAGTTTCAAATTCACCTCTGTATTAACGGGATAAGAGATGGCAGTGAGTGATCAGGAAAGGGATCTTGGAATCATTGTGGACAATTTCAACCAGTGTGTGGCTGCTATCCAAAAAAAAAAAAGGAAAAGTGCCTGTTTGGAATGATTAGGAAAAGAACTGCACATAAAAACAGCCAACATAGGAATAGTTTCACACATGAAAACTTTACTTAGCCCTGCCAGGTTAGCCTAACCTGCCGCATTAGTTAGGGTGTGGGTTGCAAGTGGATGCTAAAACAGAGTAAAAGAAGCAAAGTTGACTGAAAGTCACCTGACCTAAATCCTCAGAGAAGACTTTGCAGTCTATCCAAGGTCCTTTGAAGCTCCATAGATTGTGCAGATCAATTGGTTGCTATTCAAAAATTACTCCCAGATAAGGTTTGATTTTTTTTAAAAAAAAATGCATTACTGTTTTTTAAAAAAATATCTGATTGCTGCTTTTAAAATAACGTTGCTAGCTAAAATGTATCCGTTAGCTTTTAAAAGGCGTATATGTTTCATTTCACTAAGTTAAAAAAAAAGATAAATTGGTTAACAGGCTAGCATCAGAATTTATGTATGTTTCTTGGCTTATAGACGAGATTTTGCTTTGATTTTTATTCGAGGTTTCCTGTGGATTAAGGAAAATAGATCTAGAATTTCCATCTGGAAACAATAAGTCTTGGATAAATGAATAAAACTTAATCATTGTTTGTTTGTTGCACTTTGCTGAATGTTTTCCTTTTCAGGCAGGACCCAGAGAAATTGGATGCCTTCATCATGGACAAAGCCCTTCTAGATTATGAAATATCCATTGATGCTGACTGCAAACTTTTGACAGTGGGAAAACCATTTGCAATTGAAGGTATGAAACAACTTTCTACAACTGTGTTGTATATGACCATTTTATTTGCTGTTTTCTACATAACCTTTATAGCAGTGGGGAATGGAGAGATGCCCAAGGACTGAAAACCTTGGCTGTGATCCAAATTGTACTTGTTAGTGTCACAGAATGTCAAAGAATAAAAATCACGGGGAGTAATCAGATAAATTGCATTTAATTAATACCCCATAATGTTCATACTAGCAAGTAATTGAATTCCAATTTTAAATTAAAACCCCTTTCCCATATTTATTATATGAGCATGTTGATGTAAAATTCTCAGAATGGCTCACAACAAGTAAGCAGAAAAACCATTGGGGAGAAAAAGAGCATCAAATCATATAATCAAAAGCAAGCTTAGCGAGGCAAAGCTTCCATTAGTAATAATAATAATAAGTTGGAAGGGACCTTGGAGGTCATCTAGTCCAACCCCCTGCTCAGGCAGGAAACCCTATACCATTTCAGACAAGTGGCTGGCCAGTCTCTTCTTAAAAACTTCCAGTGTTGGAGCATTCACCACTTCTGGAGGCAGGTTGTTCCACTGGTTAATTGTTCTAACTGTCAGGAAGTTTCTGCTTAGTTCTAGGTTGCTTCTCTCCTTGACTAGTTTCCATCCATTGCTTCTTGTCCTGCTTTCAGGTGCTTTGGAGAATAGCTTGATTCCCTCTTCTTTGTGGCAGCCCCTAAGATATTGGAACACTGCTATCATGTCACCCCTCGTCCTTCTCTTCATTAAACTGCACATACCCAATTCCAGCAACCGTTCCTTATATGTTTTAGCCTCCAGTCCCCCAATCATCTTTGTTGCTCTTCTCTGTATTCTTTCTAGAGTCTCGACATCTTTTTTACATCGTGATGACCAAAACTGGATGCAGTATTCCAGGTGTGGCCTTACCAAGGCATTGTAAAGTGGTATTAGTACTTCACACGATCTTGATTCTATCCCCCTGTTAATGCAGCCTAGCACTATGTGCACCATTAATCTCAAAGCCAAAAATACTGATTTTTATAATAAGTGAGAGAGGATATTTCATTCTGAAATGTTGAGGGTTGATAGTATGAGAGATCAAAACACCCTGAATTTCTTTCAGCCTATAGCCCAGCAAGTGGTAAAGAAGAAAGGAATGGAAGTGTGAGGCCTAGCATCAGTGCCTGATGCCCAGTGACACATGTTTAAATCTCCGTAAGGCTCATCATTCTTCGGTCTTCCACATCAGGGGCTTCCATTTTGACTTTCTCAGTGCTCCAGAATGACATTTTACTGGATACTCTGGGAAATTAATATACTGTATTTCTTTCTAGCCATCTCTGAACTGCTACTGCCCCTTTCAGATAAGCTTGAGGGGTGTGGGCATTAATGTAAGATTATATTATAATATAGGACTATAATCTATTATAATTTAAGAAAGAGTCCAGACCATTTAGCTCAGGCTTCTTGCAAAGTTCCATTCTGGACTACCTGTAGTTTATGGACCAAACAGAAGGGTAGATCCATATAAAGCACATTACACTTGCGTAAATATTGCTAATGGGTAGAATACTTTAGTTCAGGCAAAAGTGTAACTGCTACACAAACTGAAGCTGATAATGGCCACTTTCGGCTGCAAAGATCACTTGGGTTTCTATAGCATTCATGTACCCAAAAGCATAGTCAAGCTCCATTTAAACTCAGTTTAATAGATACAAAGGAAAAAATATCAGTCATAGCTTAATCTAAGATTAGGCTTCTGAGCCCAATTTATTTCCAAGAAAGAAGTCTTTAAATCAGACTTCCCTAATCTGCTGGACTCAAAACACATTCCAGAAATGCTCAACCTGCATGATTCTGATGACTGGAGATGTCTGGGAACACAATCAGAACACCACTGAGTTTACCAGATTGAGGAATTAGAATAACTCATGATGGAGGAAACATTATGACATACATTGTCCTAATGCAGAGGTGTCAAACTGCCGGCCTGCTGGCCAGATGCGTCATCAGGAAACCGCGGCTACCCCATTCCCAGCAATAGAGAAAAAGCTCCAATACATTGCACAATGTCATGTGACATTGCGAGTTTGACATGCCTGTCCTAGTGGATAATCACTTAAATATGAGCCAGGGGTGCAGCTGCTAAAAAAAGCCAACAGAGTCTTAGGCTGCATTAACAGAGGGATAGAATCAAGATCATGTGAAGTTTTAGTACCACTTGATAATGCCTTGGCAAGGCCACACTTGGAACATTGCATCCAGTTTGGGTCACCATGATATAAAAAAGATATTAAGGCTCTAGAAAGAGTGCACAGAAGAGCAACAAAGGTGATTAGGAACTGGAGGCTAAAACATATGAAGAACGATTGCAGGAATTGCATACGTCTAGTTTAATAAAAAGGACTAGGGATGACATAGCACTTTTCCAATATCTAAGGGGCTGCCCCAAAGAAGAGAGGGTCAACCTATTCACCAAAGCACCTGAAGGCTGAGCAAGAAGCAATGGTTGGAAAGTAGTCAAGGAGAGAACCAACCTAGAACTAAGGAGAAATTTCCTGACAGTAGAACAATCAGTGGAACAACTTGGCTCCAGAAGTTGGAGATTTTTAAGAGATTGGACAACCATTTGTCGGAAATGGTATTGGTTTTTAAGTAATGAAGAGATAAAAGAGAAAGAGGGAGAGAGAGAGAGAAAAAGAAAGAAGTGCCTAAAACAAGAAAGGTTATCAGCATAAGAGAAGAAAATTGCAACCTTATCCATCTGTAATTTATGGTCCTCCTCCCCACATGAAATCCAACCTTTACAGAATCCATATAATAGCTTGACAGTTCTGCGCTGTTCCTAAAACAGTTCTTAGCTGTTCCTAAAACTGCACTCTTCTGAACAGAGAGCTCTGATGTTGTTCCTGGGATCTGTTGGACCTACTCTCCCAGGTTAGGAATCACAGCCCCAAGTACTCCTATCCAGGGCTTTTTTTCTCGTAGAACGCTCAGAACGGAGTTCCGGCACCTTTTTTGGATGGAACCTTGTAGGGTAAGCAAGGCAGGTTGTATTACATGTGTGAGTTCTGGCATCTTTTTCTTTTACAAAAAAAGCACTGCTCCTATCACGCCTGGGACGACTTTGGCCTTGACTTTCCACATCCCTTGCAGTTCTTCCTTCAGACCTTGGTACTTCTCTGGCTTCTCGTACTCCTTCCTGATGTTGCTGTCACTGTTGGTATCTATCACCACCACTGTGTTAGGCATATAAAATTTTATACATAAATTTTATAAATTTATGTACAAATATAAATAATTATAAAAATAATAAGATACAAGCTAACATAAAAGAAAAAGGGGGAAGGGGATAAAAGGGTAAAGTTTAAAAGTGACAAAAATACATAAAATATATTTAAAAAGTACTTCCAACTTTCCACCCTATAGAGACACTAATAAAATACAGCAACCTCTTTCTAAGCTTAAATGGGGAATAGCAATACTTAAAAATCTTTAAAATGTAATAATGTTGGAAATAACACTGATATATTCTTAATTTAAATTTCATCTGGCATTAATATATCAACTTCATCTAAATCATAACTACATAGTTAACAATGTGCACTTTCTCTTTCTTTTTTATCAGATCAGTCCTCAAATTCCGAAGTCAACTTTCATTTTTCTCCTTTTCTTGTAGAAAATCGAACCATAGTCTCCAAGCTGCAAGAAATTTAGTCAGATTATTGCCTCTAATTAGAACCAACTCTTACAGCAGGGGTCCCCAACTTTTTTGGTTCTCTGGACCGCCGGCGGCATCGGTGGCAGCTTCAGTGGTTTCAAGCAGCAGGGAGAAATGGTTTTGCATGCGCAACCTAAATCCCGCACACGTGCAAATGAAGCTTCACACGCTTGCCTGCTGCTTTGATGGGCCGGCTCCCAACCTGGGGTTTGGGGACCCCTGCCTTACAGAACACAGAAGGATTCCCACCAGTCCATTATACCAACCCCTTGTTTCTCTAGGTGGGATATACTTACAAGGAAGCAACACCAACGTTAAAAAGCTTTTAGTCCATAAACCTGTACCACTTTCTAGGGAATGTATGAGAAGATGTCCAGTTCTTTGCTAGCTACTAAAACAGCAGGCAAGTCAAAGTGGGTTTCCAATGTCAGCAGAAGCTTATAGGTCAAGTAGGGGTTCCTAATTTGCAGATCCACTCTTGTGTAAGTCTCTCTGGCTGTGAGCCTCTGCTGTTTGTGTGTCATTTGTATATCAGCTAACAGTATCATTGACAGCAGAACTCTCCCCAAGGAGATGGCAAAATTCTTACTCTTGCAAAAGTTGCTGTTGCTATGAACCTCAGTAGAAGATAATATCCTACTGTTCAGTGAGTTAAAGGAACAGGTATTGACAGGAGTATTTTTGTGACCATCTGCCAAAACTACAATTTTAGATATTCTTGTTTGGCAATTCTGGTCAAGAATCAACTAATGAGAAAAATACTGGTATTGTTCTTTTGCTAGGGTATGGTATTGGCCTGCCTCCAAACTCTCCACTAACCTCAAATATTTCTGAACTGATCAGTCAGTATAAGTCCCACGGCTTCATGGATGTCTTACATGACAAGTGGTACAAAGTGGTACCGTGTGGAAAAAGAAGCTTTGCTGTGACCGAGGTAAGGAATGTTCCATATGTACTTCCAGCACTCTGAATGGACAAATCTATCCCTTTGATTCGCTTTTTTTTTAAACTGTGTATTTATTTCAGTCTCCTTCCACCCATGTTTTCTGGTTGGTCATGTTATTAAAGTCTACATAAAAGTCTATGTGCATTTTCACATACCTTTATCCTAATGCATATGCTTGTTTTTTGTTATGTAAATTTGCTCAAACTCTTTTCTCCAGTAGAATTCATTTCTATGTTGCTTTCAACTATTTTGGTGTCCCTTTGTCCTAACAGACACATATTTTTTCTGGTTTTGTGTGTGTGTGTGTGTGTGTGTGCATGCATGCATGTGTGCCTTGTTAACTGGGAGACTGGATTGTAAAATTTGACTATATAACATCTATATAACAGATAGAAAAATGTGAGCATCACCACCAGAATGGATTCATAGCTGGCTGACCGTCCATACTCAGCGTGTGGTCCTCAATGGAACCGCATCTACATGGAGGGAAGTGAGTAGTGGGGTGCCCCAGGGCTCTGTTCTGGGCCCAGTGGTCTTCAACATCTTCATCAATGATTTAGATGAGGGGATAGATGGGGAACTCATCAAATTTGCAGACGACACCAAGCTGGCAGGAATAGCCAACACTCCGGAAGATAGGCTTAAGATACAGAAGGCTCTTGACAGACTTGAACATTGGGCGCTATGTAAAAAAATGAAATTCAGTGGTGAAAAAAGTAAGGTTCTACATTTAGGCAAGAAAAACCAAATGTATAGTTTAGGAGGTACCTTGCCCAATAGTAGTGACTATGAGAGAGATCTCAGAGTCCTAGTGGACAATCACTTAAATATGAGCCAGCAATGTGCTGCAGCTGCCAAAAAAGCCAACAAAGTGCTAGGCTGCATTAATGGAGTGATAGAATCAAGATCATGTGAAGTACTAATACCACTTTACAATGCCTTGGTAAGGCCACACTTGGAATACTGCATCCAGTTTTGGTCACCACGATGTAAAAAAGATTTTGAGACTCTAGAAAGAGTTCAGAGAAGAGCAACAAAGATGATTAGGGGACTGGAGGCTAAAACATATAGAGAACGGTTGCTGGAATTGGGTATGTGTAGTTTAATGAAGAGAAGGGTGAGGGGTGACATGATAGCAGTGTTCCAATATCTCAGGGGCTGCCACAAAGAAGAGGGAGTCAAGCTATTCTCCAAAGCACCTGTCCAAGAAGCAACGGATGGAAACTAGTCAAGGAGAGAAGCAACCTAGAACTTACTTTCATGGGTAAGCTACTTGCATGGCCTGTGAAAGCTAAAAAGTAAGAAGGCCAACAAAATCTTAAAGAAAACATTATGAAACACGGTTTCAAAATGAGACCTGGTTTCAGAGTCTTAATAAAAGTGTAAATGTTCAAATACTATACTCTACAAAATATCCTAAACAGTACTTTATATTTGAAAACAGTGTTGTCCTGGATAACATTCTGTTAAAAGGATTGGTAAGCAATTCTTGTCTTTTAGAGGATAACCATTTACAGGAATAACTCTTATTTTGCCAGAAAAACATTGGCTTAGGAAGTAAGTAATTTCTCTTCAGTTCTCTCTCTCCTGTAACAAGCAGTATGGAGGCTGAAAACAGACAGCCTATTAATCTTTTAAAAAGAAAAAGAAAACACTCTTTTTGCTAATGCTGCAACAAAGATGGGAAAAGGGATTCCTTTAGAAGCTGGCTTCTATCAGAATTGCCTTAAATGCAAACTCAGGATGCAGCATTTAAGACCAAAGTAGAGAGGTGTAGTTCATCCCTTCTGTAAGAGAAATATCAGGTAGAGCAATGATGGTGAAACTTTTAGAGACCGAGTACCCAAACTACAACCCAAAACCCACTTATGTATTGTCAGGTGCCGGGTGGGCGTGGCCCACTGGGTGGGCGTGGCCCATTGGGTAGGCATGGCCCATTGGGTGGGTGTGGCTGCAGTGGTAACGGCAGGCTGGGCGGAACTAAAAAGTTCAGTCAATCAATTCCAACTTTGTGAGATCTTTTTTTTCCCCGCGAGAAGTTGAAATTGATTGATTGATTGAACCTTTTTTTTTTGCACACAGCAGCGGAGGCCTAAAGCGAAAAGGTTTTATAAAACCCAGCTGAAGGCCTAGGACTGGGGCGATGGTGCCCGTGCCCACAGAGAGGGCTCTGCGTGTCACTTGTGGCACGCGTGCCATAGGTTCACCACCATGGAGGTAGAGCATTGAAGGATTACACAAACTGGTCATTGCTAGAGATGCTGAAGAGAAATATTTTCCTTTGCCCCTTCATGCAATCCCATCATTTAAAAACTTGGTTGTAATAATTATTTTTTTTAAAAAAAACCCTCTTCATATTGGAAGTGCACTTCTCATCAGCTTTAAGTATTTTTAAGACTTTCAGTTGATTAGCTTTAATCAGTTTGATGAACCATAATTTATCACCAAGAGGCTAAAATTTATAAGAAGTTAAAGAATGATTATATTTTGATCAAAGTGGAACAGTTGAAATGGTCTTGAGACCTTGAAATCAAGAAGATATGACTCATCCCTATAAAAATGGAGGCTTCAGCTTGCTAAAATGTAATCAGGGTCTGGCCAAGAACAATTTCAAAAACTTGACTACTAGTTAAAGACACAATGGGGCCATTTGTTTGGTTCCCATTCAGCTCAGGGCTATACTCTCTCTAGCCATTTCTCCCCTGTGAAGTTGAGAGAGAAAGTTACCTTCTGTAATCACCAAGGTTGCTTCTGTGAATTTATCTGGATGATTTTATCCAAAGTCCCCTCAGGCAGGGTTTTGTGTTTTTTGTTTTTTTGTATGTTTGTTTCTGATTGCTCCCTTATTTGAAAAAAAAACACTTTTTCTCTACCCCAAATGCTCCTTTTGTTAAAGTCCCTGCAAGGTGAGGGAAACAATATTAATTTTAAGTAAACATCTCAATGGGAAAGCCTTTGATGAGCTACCACTGGAAAGGTCCTGTCATAGATTTTCCCCTTACCGGATATCTATGGATGTCCCTCACAGGTGAGAAGGCAGTGACTCAGGTCATGATTGCCTTTCTAGCCTTGGTTACGGTTAGGGATTGGGGCTTCAGAAACTCAGATGACCATGAAATGGCATCAGAGAGAGTTTTCTGTATTACTTTGTGCCCTGTTAGTGGTTGTCCAGAATTTTGGAACCCAGATCTGGTAACCCTAAGGATGTGGGCATGTAGCAGTTGGACACCACCAGAAGAAAGGGTCCAATGGCTATGTAACCTGTTTCTAATCCACCAAATGGTCTTTATTTTCCCTTCCATCATCTACCGTGTAACAACAAAACGGGGAATAAGATAGTTATTAAATTCTAATAAGAGTTTTGGCACACACCGTTGGGTTCTTGTCTGCATGGAATGGTAGAAGACAAGTTGCCCAGGTCTTGTTCAGCTTTGGCTTCACCACAGGGCTGAAAGGGGTCACAGTCATCATCGCCTCCCCTCTTACCTCTTTGTGACGGGTGAGGAAAAGGTCCCTTTAGAATTACAGGGAGCGGTGGGACCCCAAAACCCAGGTTTTATCTAAACCTCAGCAAAGCACAGAGACAGAAGGAGAACCTAGGTAGCAATGACTGCTGGTCGGAAGTCAGTGCTTAGATCTTTCTGTTTTAACTGCTTATGGTGTCTGTTTGGCAAATAGCAAAAGTAGGTAGGAGTTCTCTTTTAAGGGCTGTACAGAAGAAGACATTCCACCTGGGTTCATACAGAAGCTTTGTTCTTATAACTCCTTTTCCTATGCAACTATCCTTTTTTGTGCATCTGATCACCAAAGAGACGAATCCTGGAGCAAAATGGGCCATCTTTTTCTAGCCTTTTCTGCAAGCTTGCAGAAATAGAGATGCTATTTGCAGAAGAGGCCCTATCAGGTGGGAGGAAACAGCCTCAAATAGCAAATCTTGGATATCGTGAAATCACAATTGTTTGTAGTTTAATGTATTACTGCTGTAATGTGACCAGCAGGGACAGGACAAGATGTTATGGGGTGGTGTGTTTTTTTCCCCTCTCAGATTGCCAAAGTAATCTGATTTGATCTTAGATACTCTGCATTTTGAAGGCGTCTTTTGTCATTCTTGCCTAGAGGGAACAAACCAACAAGCCAGCCCCAGTCTCTGAAACAAAATGCTGACTGAGATGATTTCTCTGATCTAGCAAGATAGATTTTTTTTATCTTCGTAACTTTAGGGGGAAAATGTTATTTTTAAACAGACCTGGCTATATGTCAAAATAATATATGTGACTAGATGAATTGTGAGGTGCAAATCAGAATTCAAAACCCAGATACGTTTACAGAGGGATTTTTATTTTGTCTTGTTTTTTTAAGCAAAAGTAAACATCTGAACAAAATTTAGCAGTTATGCTTTTGAGATGGTGGGAGGACAGGATTAAAAAAAAAGCAACTCCACATCAGAGTACTAATTCAATGGAAACAAATCTGAATTTCAATAGAAAATCACATTAATGAATGTTGACAATGTGATCAGAAGCAAACTCCAGGGGACACTATCTATTTGTCTACCTCTATATTGGATTTATAAGACAATTTAATCATCAAATGACTCCAGGCAGCATATAACAACATAATATTATAAGGAGAACCAAATAGCAAACAACCAGCCAGGGAGTACCAAAAATTAAAACTGTCATAGCATAAGTGGGTTCATCAATCCCCACAGTCTCTGTCTGTCTGGGGGCTGAAGGCAGAGGCGACTCACACTCTGAATCTTGCAGCAGTTATCTTGCTTGTGTGGTGAAGATCTGCAATTTCTCCAGATTGAAAGGATGATAAAAAAAAATCTTCTTCCCTGAATACATTCTACAAAAGATCTGGGTGTTTGTAATAACATATATAAGATTTTTCCCCCACACACACTTAAGATCTTTTCTGATTAAAGTTTCTGGCATAGCAGAATATGTCACAAAGACAAATAGTCTGGCAAGGCCTTATCTGTAAGTGAAATATTGATTGCGATGATGTTGCTAAACAATGAAATATCCATCTCCTGGTTTTCATCACTCTTTTGGCCCCTCCATAGCCAATATTTCAGCCCACAGTTCTTTGCACTTTATTCCCTGATGAAATCCCCTCTCTGCTTATTTAAAGATTTTTTCTTTGTTGGGATTTTTTCCCCATAACACAAATTTGCTTTACAAAACGTTCTGCTTTCTACTGCCAGAACGGCCTCTTCTAATCATGTATCAATGGCTTGGTTTGTTTGTTTTTTCATTCAGTTCCAATGATAAATAATAATAGTCAACTTCAAGGAGCATAGAAACTTACAGAAAAGTTGGGGAGATGTTCAAATCAAAGGAGGGAAATGGCAAGTGGATAATGGGTTCTTCAGCCACCTACTGGTATTATACTTTTGGTGTTTGGTATATTTGGTGGCTTGGCTTCTCATTTCAAGAAGTCCTGGATCCGGAGTCAGGGAAGATGTAAAGAATTCTGTTAATCATTTCTAAGGGCTAAAGATCTTAGGAATTTTGGAAGAGGCAAAATTCTCTTCTCCCAATTCACTCATATTTTCTCCCAAGACATCCAGATATACGTCAGGCCCATCCAGTAAAGGTCCTAACAAATGACGTGACCTCCTCCCATCTCCAGAAATTCTTATCAAAGGTTAATTTTTATTTTTGAACAGTAATTAAAATTTCAAATATTAAAAGCTAATGCAAACTAAAAAAACTTAATAGAAAAATAGAAAGTGCAGACAAGAAAAAAAATAGAAAGGAAAATAGAAATAGAAAATAGAAAGAAAAAAATAAGGCAAGAAATATATAAATTACTTGCCCCTTCATCACAAGTATAAATAATTTTACTCTTACATCTTCTCTTCTCCCCTATAGTCAGTAATGACTAGCAGAGTAAAATCCACAGAGAATCCTTTACCTTTTAAAACCTTTTATACCTTCTCTTAAAATACAATAAATGATCTCTTCTTCCCATATCCCATTTCTTATCCATAAATTAATCTTTAAAGCCACATCATTTCAGTCCTGTTGTCAGCAGAAGGCCATTGAGGGTTACTAGAGATAACAACACATCTATTTTAGCTTGATCAAATAAACCAACTTTATATCCTTTCTTTTATTTTTAACAATCTTTATCTTTATTTTTTCAAATAATATCCTAGGACTTGATTTCTTTTCATTTTCTCTTTGTCCGATCTCACAAAATCCTTCAAAACTTTAACAAGTCTCTTTTGTAAATCCAATATAAGAAAATTATCCAGGTTACTCTCTTGTTTGTTATTGGTTTATCCTTTTTAATTACTAAGATATCAGCTGGGATTTTTTTTATATTCAGTATAGTCTCTTTTTCAACATCATTCTTGTTGTAGCCTGTCATTTTAAAATCCACTTTCGGATTAGTCTCAATCTTGTCGGCTAAACTTGTCTTTCTTTCATAATATATTTTGTCTATCTATAGAGGCAGTCACTCTCAAAATTAACTTCTGGGTCCATTATTCAAAAATATCCCTCAATATGTCCAGGGTTAAAATATTTTGGTTCATTCTATATCAGTAAATCAAATTTAAGTGTTCTTCTCCTTTAATTGTAAACTTTAGTTCATTCTGATTTCCTTCCAAGCTTCAAAGTTTGATCCTATCAGGAGGGTTTTAAAGAAAATTCAAAACAAAGGTGTTTGCACAGCGGAAAGATTCTTATAATTAATTCCAAAACCTTATTTCATCTATCTGGACCCGAAATCCATTTGTAATTTTCCAGAATGAAAGTTCTAATCACTCCTTTGCTGCTTATTTTTTTTAAAAAAAAATTAACCTTCAACTTGTATTTAAAATTTCTGGTGCCTCTTAGTTCAGATATTGTCTCTGAAGGATGGAACCTTTGTTACGCTTGTTTGCAAAAAATGTGGAAGAAGATAATGATATACAGGGAAATGAGTGCCAGCATATATGTGCTTACAAGCATCATAATCAGGGGCTAATCAAGCCCTCTGCAGGTATTTGGTAAATGTGATTGTGATGGAAGGAATAGGAATAGACACCCCAGGTTATCCCCTGTACTCCTAATCAAATCTAGTCAGGTGAATACCCCCCTCCCCAAGTGTGAAGACAGTGAGTAATATAGCTTCTTTGAATTGCATGTCATTACACAACTCTGCAATGGGGATCCCCAACTCTGCAGTATTCTTGACTGAACTAGGGCCTCACCACTGGCTCAGCTGGAGACTCTGAAAAACTCTTTTCAAATGTTTATCATCAGCATAGGAAAATCTGGAAATGATTGTCTAGGGAGAAAGGGGCAGAAACAACACAGAAAACTCTCCCTTCCCTATATGTTTATTTCCATTTGCTGAATGGTGATTGTGTGCTTTGTTTAATAGGGGACAATCCTCTCTTTGCAAGTGCCCCCTGTTTGAAAGCTAATCCAGGAACAACTGAAGGATGAAGAACTCTATGACTGCTCAGCTGTTTCTTCAGCCTACTCATTCTGTTTCCCACCCAGATCAACTGATCTTGGTTTTAGGACAGATAAACGACTATTTGAAACTTTTTTCTCGGTCATCTGACATTAAATTCAACCAAAATTACATGAAACCGTTAAATAAATATGATTTATTTACCACAACAAATCATATTTATTTATCACCACAGGCGATAACAGAATAACAGAATAGCAGAGTTGGAAGGGACGTTGGAGGCCTAGTACCAACATCCTGCTCAGGCAGGAGACCCTATACTATTCTGGACAAATGCTGTCCAGTCTCTTCTTAAAAACCTCCAGCGATGGAGCACCTACAACTTCTGAAGGCAAGCCGTTCCTCTGCTTTATTGTTCTCACTGTCAGGAAATTTCTCCTTAGTTCTAGGTTCCTTTGTTCCTTGATTACTTTCCATCCATTGCTTCTTGACCTGCCTTCAGGTGCTTTGGAGAATAGTTGACCCCCTCTTCTTTGTGTGGGTGACAGATAATTTTGCTTGTTTTCAAGTTTGCTTTGTTCAATAAACAATGGTTCAAGCCAATCATAGTCTACGATACAGATACTCAGTCATGGTTTTTGCCGAACAAGCTTTTGATACCTGCTTTTATGAATGTGCTCTAAATCTGTAGCCTTAGATATCACTGAAACTGTGGTCCAGATATCACTGAATATCCATCATCCCAATACCATTGGTCTCACTTTGTTGTTGTTGTTAGTTGTGAAATCGTGTCTGACCCATCGCGACCCCATGGACAATGTTCTTCCAGGCCTTCCTGTCCTCTACCATCTTCTGGAGTCCATTTAAGCTCACACCTACTGCTTTAGTGACTCCATCCAGCCACCTCATTCTCTGTCTTCCCCTTCTTCTATTGCCCTCAATCTTTCCCAGCATTAGGCTCTTCTCCAGTGAGTCCTTCCTTCTCATTAGGTGGCCAAAGTATCTGAGTTTCAACTTCAGGATCTGGCCTTCTAAAGAGCAGTCAGGGTTGATCTCCTCTAGGACTGACCGGTTTGATCGCCTTGCAGTCCAAGGGACTCGCAGGAGTCTTCTCCAGCACCATAGTTCAAAGGCCTCAATTCTTTGGTGCTCAACCTTTCTTATGGTCCAACTTTCACAGCCATACATTACAACTGGGAAGACCAGCTGGTCTCAGTACTTGAGGCTAATGGAAGTTACACTTCAGAAACATCTGACTAGCTATCCATTTCCACCTCCATCCCTGGAAGGGGAATATTCTAAACCAGAGGTCCCTAACTTTTTGAGCACCAGGGACTGGTTCCGTGGAGAGTTTTTCCCCGGACTGGAGGGGGCATGGTTTTGTGTGCTGACTGCATCTCACAGATGGGGCTTTGCTTGTTTGCGCAGATCGGTTGCTGGCATGCCACGGCCCAGTACTGGTCCTCGGCCCAGGGGTTGGGCACCCCTGTTCTAAACACATTCCAGGGAAAGTGATCAAAACATCTAAGTATAAGAGCTTCATCAATATGAATTCAATTAAAGTCACCTGTAATTGAAAGGTGCATGTTTTGTTCTCTTACATTCAGTGCTTGCAATTCTCTTTAAATCTGTTGTAAAAGAGAAAATGCTGCTGCCAAGACTTTAAGATGCAAAAGGAGAAAAAAGAAGATAATCTGAAAAGATTAAGAGAGCGATATGAAAAGAAAATGTTCCTCTTATCGGGAAAAAAATGTTTATGATGTAATCCTCCTAGGGAAAAAAAATCGTAGACACTCTATTTTGATTTATTGTGCATTTGCTGTGATTTGTCATTAGATTCATCAGATTAATTATTTTTTCTCCTCTGCTAACTAAAAGAGTAATTAGACACATTACTTAATTAATCAAAGAACTGCCATATTTTATTTGCTTTTTTTAGCATAAAGGGAACAGTTTTCAGTTGAAAACTTTTCTCAACACTGCCTTCATTATATGGCCAGTGAACAGGATTAGATGTCCACAATCAAGCTCATAAAATGCAAAAAAAAAAGATTATTGATCTACATCTGCTGGTCTTACTTCCCATTTGCTTGTTTCTGTTCAGTGAAACCTATCATTGCCACCTAAAAGGTGTTTTCTTTGTGTATTTAGACTAAGTCAAAAACTGACAAAATTCAATTACTTTGACTCTATATTTTGAATAAGCCTCCAGACGAGGATTCTAGAATGGGAAAGATTTAGCCCTCTTTTCCTGGTTCTGATCCAAATCTCATTTTTCTCCTGCATGTTTAAACAAACTTTTGGGGATATTTTGGCATGGAATTCTCTCATGTGTCCTATGAAATAAGACATGAAGTCAGGAATTCTGTGCAGCATTTATTGCACGGGAAGTTTTCCGCCAGCTTTTTGCAACAGCTGACTCCTGGAAGTACTATTTAAAGAGTTAATTTTCCTGGGGTTCATCTGTACATCCCTCTAACTGCAACTCAGAGCTTCTTCATTAACTCGTTGCTATCAATACTGCCTTCTTGTTATCTCCAGCTAATAGCTGAGGCTGCCAAATCTCAGTCTAGCCTATCAAAGAGAAGGATTAGAGAGGGACATGATTACTATCCTCCAGGACATAAGGAGCTGTCAGAGAAGAGGGGTTTGACTTATTCTCCAAAGCACCAGAGGGCAGGAAAGAAGTAATGGGTGGAGAGAGTGAGATCCAATCTGGAAGTAAGAAGAAATGTTCCGAAAATGAAAACAATTAATCAATGGAAATTGCTTGCCTCCTGCAACTGTGGATGCTCCATCACTGGAGGTTTTCAAAAGTAGACCATTTGACTAGGATGGTATACGATCTCCTGCCATGGGTTGGACTACTAGAGGATCAACAACAATGGATTCCATAAAATGCGGCCAGTGTTCTTTTAAAAAAAGCACACTTTGTTGCGTTGGTTTTTTTTAAACGTTTACAAGAAGAGGTTCTGAAGGAAACTCGAGGCCCTCTCAATGTTGCTGAATTAAAAATTCTTCGTAACGTTAGCTAACGATGGGGAATGCTACCCCTTTTAGTTCCTCAAATTTCCAACTTTGCCGTTAACTCCAAGGGGGACCTTCTTGCTCTACTCACCTTGTTTAACCTTGTTAAAACCCAGAAATGTTGCAATCATGAGACATAAATAAGTTAAGGATCTAGAGCTATAAAACGTCAGACTGTACTATCTGGTAAAAAGGGTGAGGATGATTGTTTTAGAGAACTAAAAGTTATCAGTCATGTTCTTCTTTTCTGGGATTTGCAAGAATATATGACTATGGGTGTATGATAACAACCAACCAGTAAACGTTCAGCTCCATCCAGTCGCCTCAACCCTACCCCGAATTAAGGGATTACAAGGTCATAAAAAGGGAGTTTGTTGCATGATACCAACAATTCAGAAGCTTTCTAATGTTAATCTGTTGAAATTGTGGCTGCTTGTGTCATATTTTTCCAAGCCATAGTGTTGTAATTATTTTCTCTTCCACTTGAATATAAATGCCTGAAATTTTTATCTCTGAACAATAAAGATTTAATGAGGACCTATTATGACATATTTCCTTTATATTTTGTCATTGCACCTATGAAAAGAAAGATGGTTAATTCAATGCAAATCAAATATCGGCTTACCAAACACCACTTCACTGAAATGTTTCAGTTAGAAGCCCATTCCATGCAATGCTGCTGTATATTGAAGCCTTAATTCAACCTGTCTAATGAACATGAGGATTCATCATCATCATCATCATCATCATCATTATTATTATTATTATTATTATTATTATTATTATTATTATTATTATTATTATTATTATTATTATTATTATTATTATTATTATTATTATTATTTGTATACCGCCCTTCTCCCGAAGGACTCAGGGCGGTGAACAGGGCAGTACATGTTAAAAGACAAAATACAAAAATTAAAAGAGATTAAACAAAATGCCCACAACTCTTACAATAGGTTAAAACACATTAAAAGTAATAAAACCCAACCCCATCCCATCAGGCCAGGCCAGCTTGTTCGAAGAGATAAGTCTTTAGATCGCGCCGGAAGGAGCGCAGGTCGGGCACCATCCGGAGCTCAACCGGAAGATGGTTCCATAAATCTGGTGTGCCCACAGAGAAGGACCTCCCCCTGGGGGCCACCAGTCGGCATTCTTTGACTGGTGGCACCCTGAGGAGGCCCTCTCTGTGGGAGCGTACTGGGTGGAGGGAAGTTGATGCTTGCCGCAGGTGCTCCCTAAGGTATTCCGGACCCATGCCATGTAGGGCTTGAAGTGGTCCTTGTATGGTGGGGTGGAAAGGGTTTGTGCAGAGAACATTTTCTAAATGTCTTAGTCGCATCGTTCATTATTCCCATGAAGAGATAGTTACGAACTAATCAGATGCTCAGCTAAGTCTTACAACTAGTAAGCAATGTAACTTTTTTTTCATAGCCAGGGTGGCAGTTTTAAGATCTGCCCCTGCCCCCCGTGGAATAAGTGTATTTAAAATTGTAGATCCAAGTTCTGGCTCACAAATCTACGAATGCATGTTTGTCAAATGATCTCTGAGACTCCTTTTCTCAGGGTCCTGGATTTCTTAATCAAGTTAGGTAGATTCAAAGAAGGTTAGTTCTAAATTTCAGGAGTTCTCCAAAAAAAGAGCTGTTGGTCATCAGCAGTCCTCTTGAAATCATTAACATTTGCTAGTGAGTTAACTTTCTCCCCAGAGTAAAGAATCATGATGTTGAGTAGTGATACTTCAGGAAATTTTGAGTTGCCGGGAGTCTTTGAGTTATAAGTGTAATGGAGCCCGTCAATCACAGCTGTAAACTGTGATATTTGTAAAGAGGGTTGGGTCACATAACGGATCCAATTTGTACAACCTATTTTGCAGCGATTATTAAGCGAATTACTGTGGTCATTAAGCAAATCCCACAGTTATGAAATGAACCAATGGTTTGCTATGGGCTGGTTTTCTGTAACACCATCGTCAAGTGCTGTCAAGTGACCATGGGATGCAAATGGCTGTAAATGCCAAACCCCCCTGCAGTCATGTGACTTATGGAGAAATTCAACTGTCAGAATTTAAAATCTGGGTCATAAATATCCCCAGGTAGATCCATCAGAACTTTGAACTGGTCATAAATCAAAAAGTACCCGTACTTAAAATTGCAAGCAGTTCACAGCCCTCTCTCACTTCTACCAAGTAAGCTGAAAGGCAGCCAGTCCTTATCACTGAGTATGCAACTTTATGTCTGAACTTTGCCAATAGGTTGGGTCCCAATAACTTGGTAGAACCAACTTTAATCCCATATCTCATGCAACTCAAACTCTTTTGTGTCATTTGCCATTCTGCAAATTTTCATTTTTGGCTACAGCCCCATTATATGGCATCAAATGAACTCCAGAAGAGTTCATGTGAAGAAAAATCAAGCGGGAGGGCTATATAAAAATAATTGTCGATTTTGCTCTGTGTGTGTGTGTGTGTGTGTGTGTGTGTGTGTGTTCCCATTTTATTTATATTTATAAATTTGTACATGGATTTCCTTTTCTTTTTCTAACAGACCCTGCAAATGGGCATCAAGCACTTTTCCGGGCTATTTGTGATGCTGTGTGTTGGATTTGGTCTGTCTATTCTCACTACCATCGGAGAACATATCATATACAGACTGATGATACCACGAATTAAAAAGAAATCCAAGATGACATATTGGCTCCATACAAGTCAGGTACATATGCCTAAGTAAGTCTCTCAAAGGGAATGATCAGATTCTGAACTGACTGGAACCGAAGTCCTGCTGAAATGATTAGATTCAATGTATGGCATTTCCAGCCCTCTTCTTGAGATCCTATCACATCCCAACTGTGATTAGGAAGCAAAATCTGGAATAACAGTATTCATTCATTCCTTTATTCTTTCTTTTTTATTTTTTAATGCATCTTTCCAATTGACTCTGGCAAAAAACGAAAATAATAATGCTATTTAAAAATTATCCTACTTTTTGTCTGCGGAGAAAAATACATTATGTAGTTCTAGGAAAAGTGACTCAGATATCATATAATTGGCAGGCAAAGGAACTTTCTCAAAAGATTTGGAGCCACTTGACTGTTAACAAAAGTTGCACATACTAATTCAGAAAAATCGTGTATCTTTAGTTTCTGATTACTTACAGTATCTAGCAATTACAGGTAGGACAATATTTTCTGGATTTTAACCCCAGTGTCTCAAAAGCTGCATGCCAACTATATTACATCCATGTTATTACAGTAACATAATTCTACTTCTCCAACATGGACAGAAGGAACGAAGTTTTTATCTGTTTTCATGTTATAAATAATATGCATTAAAATCGAAAGGGCACTAATTTGTGAACATTATCATAAATTTATGCATTCAGTATAGAAGTTCAATGTAACATTTTCAAACTTTCAAGATGCCCTATAGCATCATGTTCGCCCTGAGGATCAACATCTCTATGGTAAATTTCCTGATCCATGCACAGCATGAGCTACAGACACAACATAGAGACATCACATCACTTTTGTAGGTTGGTTTGTCTTGCAGAATTGTCCATTGAACTTTTCTTAACCTCTACCTACAGGTGGTCCCTCAGTACACAATCTAAGCTCTCAGTAATGATGAAACATTTCTGGTGAGCTTTTTGTGTCTTAAGTCATTTGTTACTCAAGAAACACAAAAACCAAACCATACTTGGATCCCTTCTTGCTTTATCCTTTTTAGTTGTCCACCATTTTGTTTTCTGTGCACATTTTAACATTTATTGAGTAAAAAAAGAAGAATGTCATAAATTTCTGCCATCAGAATGTTCTTCTGGGTTGGAGTCCTCTTTCCCATAGTCTCTATGATATGGAGGAAGAGATAGTTGCACTTGCAATGTGGTTATTCTCTAATGCTTCTCTGTCCCAGCCATGAAAGGCCATTCTTCTTACATTCAGTCCCAAGGTCATCTAGACTGGGAAACTTCAGCCCTGCAAACACTGCTGAAATACAACCTTTCCCCCATTTCCTATTTTGTGTGTAGGCACCATATAGTTAACATCGTTAACCTTTCCCATTTCTGATCTAAAACACAGAATTGGTATATTTAATTAGCCTATTGGCCCATTTCACCTACAGTTAGTTAGTTACCTTGACTGGCAACATTTCTGGCTGTATGGCTGAATCTCTGTCCTAAGAAACTTCTGGATTGAATCTGCACGCAACCATCTAATCTGTAGCCCTTCACTTTAAAGTGTAGTATTAGCAAATACGAGGAGCTGAAATTTTGGATTTGTCATAAAGAGACAAAATTCAGTAACAATGATAAATTAGGCAAACAGTTTTGTCTTCATACTGCATTCCCTACAGAGTCCCTGTTTTACATTCAGTCTACCTAAAATGCAAGGACAGTTTCCCTTCTGATTAATTATTTTGGGTTTTTTTTTCTCTAGCGACTGCACCGCGCTCTAAACAACTCATTTACGGAAGACAAGCACCAGCTTAAAACAAAGCCACTTGAAAAGAAGTAAGAAAAATGAGTTTTTAATCTGCTGTTTGTTGATGCATCTGTAGATAAAGATTCCCCAGACATTTTTTTGTTTTGTTTTAAAGGAAAAGAATTGTATAATGTAGTCACACATTGTATAATGCAGTCGACACAGTGGAAAGTTTTATTTATTTGGGAGTCAAGAGAATCGCATATCAGAAAGATCCACTTCACCTGTATTGTATAAGACAGTGAAATGTTGTAGGAAAGTACAAGTTTAATTTTTCTGCAGTCAAGAGAGTCATATATCAGAAAGATCTACTTCAGCTATATTGAAAGAATGACTTTAACTATATATCCTTCCCCTGAATTAATATTTCCTCTCCCATTTACTGATTTACTATGGTCTAACACAATGTTTCTCAATTTTGGCAACTTTAAGATATATAGAATTCAACTCCCAGGGGTTGAAATCTACACATCTTAAAGTTGCCAACATTGAGAAAAACTAGTCTAACACATTGTTTGAAACCATAGTCTTTTAGGAATAACTTGTTAGAGGTTGCAAGGTGTTAAGAGCATTATGACAGATAGGTGAAGACACCATTCTCTGATAAATCCATTTCCTTTTGAACTTTTTCTTAGTACTGTATAAACAGGAGTTATGTTATGTTATGTTACATTATGTTACATTACATTACGTTACGTTATGTTACGTTATGTTACGTTATGTTACGTTAGGTTAGGTTAGGTTAGGTTAGATTAGGTTAGGTTAGGTTACTTTATGTGTTGTTACGTTACGTTATATTACGTTACGTTACGTTATGTTATGTTACATTGCGTTACGTTATGTTACATTCAGTGGTGGGATTCAGCCAGTTCACACCACTTCACAGAACTGGTAGCTAATTTTTTGTTGCCCAGGTCCAGAATGGACTTCCAGAAGCAGCATCCACACAGAGAACCGGTTGTTCACATATTTGAATCCCACCACTGGTTACGTTACGTTACATTACATCCCACCTTTATTATTTTTAGTTCAAGGTGGCAAACATACCCCTTTCTCTTATTTTCCACACAACAATCCTGTGAGGTGGGTTGGCCTGAGAGCGAGTGACTGACCCAAGATACTTTCATGCTTAAGGCAGTACTAAAACTCTGTGTCCTGGTTTCTTGCCTTCACCACTAACCTTTGCCTCTTCAAAGCCAGTTTACAATTTATCTGGCATCCTTATCTAACACAGTGCCACTGTGTTTTTTAATCCATTATGGAATTTCTCTCTGAAACCAAATTACAAGCTGACTGCGATGCTGCATCAGCTTTGACAGTTGTGCTTTTAGCTTACTGATATTCTTTGTGACACAAATAACAACACTCAGGCCTGCCTGTATTTTTCCAGACATCCTTCTTTGTTGGGTGTTCTCATGTCCCTTGTAATAAGCCTAGTCTGGCCATAAAACCATTTTTTTAGAAATCTGACAGAACTAAATCCCTGGGTGAAAGTAACTTTCCAAATGGTTTTTGACAAAAATAATTTTTTTGATTTGAAATGTTGGGGCCAGGAACCATGGAGAAAGAAGGGTTGAGCATCAGCATCAAAACATGTCTACCATGTTGTATTTCTATGATGGATACCTATTCAATCTAATTGTGCCCAAGTTGCCAAACCATAGATACAGTGATAGCAAATCATTACAGTTCAACGATGAAAAGAATGACTTTCTGCTCCTTAATAACTTTGATCGATGCTTTTAGATAATTGTATGAAAGACAGAAATGAGGAATGCTGAAACACAATTGTTGTCCCTGAGATACACAACCGATATGCTTTCTTCAATCTCCACTTTTTTCTCCCCAATACCATACATGTAGAGATGCACTGTTTTTTTAAAACATCCAAAATGAAAAGACAAAATTCCCTACATAGAGAAAAAGATAACACCAGACGTAGTGTTTAAATAAAAAAAAAAAATACTTGAATCCTACCTCACCCTAATTTAGCTACAAAACTGGCCAAACAACAAAACAATCACAAACCTATTGCTGTTTTATGAATAATCCTCCTGATTGGACAAAAACGCAGATTGTTGGGGGCAATAAGCTGACTTTGTAATAATGCCGCTTGGGGGGGCCCAAAAGCCCTAATAAGCAGGCATATAAAATAAAATAAATAAAATAAAAATATACATAGAATGAAGGCTATTGCTAAGCACATTGGTTTGTGCTTAAATTGTAAGCCGCCCTGAGTCTTCGGAGAAGGGCGGGATATAAATGGGATTAAAATAAAATAAATAAATAAATAAATAAAGCCTGAAATTGTACTGGACTCCAGTTGGGACACGGGGTTGGATCCAGTTAGACAAGCTCCAAGCAATTCAAAACTGCAATAGAATAAAGAAACAGCTAGAGGGGAAGCTGGAAAGATAGGCCTAGGACAGGGGTAGGCAACCTCGGCTCTTTTATGACTCATGGACTTCAACTCCCAGAATTCCTGAGCCAGCATGGCTGGCTCAGGAATTCTGGGAGTTGAAGTCCATGAGTCATAAAAGAGCTGAGGTTGCCTAACCCTGGCCTAGGACAATGATAGGCAACCTTGGCTGTTTTATGACTCGTGGACTTCAACTCCCAGAATTCCTGAGCCAGCATAGCTCAGCTTGGAAACCTCTCCCTGTTCCCTCAGCATGGCTGGCTCAGGAATTCTGGGAGTTGAAGTCCACGAGTCATAAAAGAGCCAAGGTTGCCTACCCCTGGTCTAGGAAGTCATGGAGTTCATAGATGTTTCCTTCTCTTAGATTACCTCAATCTGTAAGTACAAATACATGATGAGCTCCTAATTCCTTGTGTGGCCATCCCTCTGCAGGTCCAGTCCCAGGAACAGTCAGGTTTCAGTGTGGAACACTGCTAGCCCTGGCAACTGCCATAGAAGGAAATACATCTGCAGTGTTGAAAAACCCAGTGAAGTGATGCTCAAACAACTGCGGCAAGACACAGCTTTTCCCGCCTTGAAAAGAGACTCTCCAGGGACTACCAATGGGAAAGCAGAAGCTCTGAATACTGCTAGGACCTCGGTGATCCAGGAACTCTCGGAACTGGAGAAGCAGATCGAAGTCATCAAGCAGGAACTGCAGGTAGCCGTGAGCAGAAAACTGGAGCTGGAGGAATTTCAGAGGACAAATAGGACTGTAGAGCTTTGAGGAGTTCACCCTCATTCCATCTTCGAATGTAATAATTTTACACCCTCACCTTTGGGTTTTGTTTTTGTGTAATGCCAAGACGTGGCGCCACAGTCAGCAAGCAATAGGTCTACAATAACTCCTGCCTTCCTGCAAAATCAACACTAACAAAAAGATGGCTGCCTTCTGGTTACCAGAATACTTCAAAGCACCAACAGGTCCCTTCTCTGTGGGACGTTTTAGCCTAGTCAAAAGGCTGATCTCAGGCTACAGGAATTTGAAGCCTCCAGATCACACCGCACCTATTTTCCTTCTCCCTAGAATTAAATGAATTTTCCACTTTTAAGGGGGTTTTTTCCCCCTACATTCATTAAAACAAAAGAGCAAGAGCCTTTAAAAGATTATTCGGAATTCTTCTCTGCATGGATTTTGCTGTTTGGAGTTTTTAAAATTATATAGTTGTGTCTCAAACTGTGGGCTCTGAGTGTCCTGTAGCTGCTGGCCTTCCCTGCAATTTCCATCAGCCAAAGTCACGAGACGGGTACAGATATTCCCTACAAAATCAGATGTAAAGACTAAACACATTGGTAAGGGTTTTAATGATACCCAGCTATCCATGATCAAAAAAAAAAGATACCACTCTTGGAGGGAAATCCTCAGGATAATTTTCAAAGATTGGGGACTGATGGAAGAGCCTATGGAATTCTGTCACTTTTAAAGACAAACAAGGAAGAACGTGTTCTGAATGTTCATCCACAATTTTAAAAAGTAAACTGGTTTTGGTTCAACCTTTTGCTGTTCCTATGTAACCACATACCAAGCATCTTTTATATGGGGGTGTACTCAGAATATAGCTTCCTGTCTATAAGTTAACTGGTAAAGCCCAGCACTCTGATCATTCTAACTATTTTTGATAACATGTGCAGATTGCTTCTCACTGACAGATACCATCTTATGTTCCCTGCTATTTCCATCTTCAGAATTGCCAAAGTTAAGGTCCACCCAATTTTCTCTTACTACATAAAATAATTCTGCAGCCACGCTCAGCAGACATTGTAGATACATAGTCTTAATTTTGTTCAAAGGTAGTATTTTAAGATTCTTTCATTTTAAGTTCCAAACAGAGTAGGGCTGTATTTTTTGAGTGGTTCACTTAAAACAAACAAGCAAGCAAGCCTTGAATTGTAAAACATTTTGCTTCAATGCGTTGAGTGCTTGCAGAAAATGTTGTACTTGGCGAAGCATTCAAAATGCTTTCCTGTCTCCTCACATTTACTTCACAATTAGCTTGCCACCAGCAGAGGGAACGTGGAAGTAAAACCTTTTAGTCACTGTCACGTGAAGTTTCGCTTAGTGACCAAAGCAAATGCCCAGTCGTGCATCTGTCACAATACTGTGATTTACTGCTTAGTGACCACAAGGCTTAGCTTTGCAAATAACCTTAGTGAGAATTGTAAATGAAAAGTATAAAAGTAAACGCAAAACAATGACATTTCAAATAGCAAAATACAAAAAAGAAAACGCTGGCAGTGTGAAAGGAGTTTCTCTTTTTTACACTTTTTCTTTCTTGCTCTTTAGAGGAGTTGCGACAGAGTTGCTCATTCCAGTTGTGGTTGCTAAGAACGGACTACTTGTATATTCTCTGGACAAAGTTCTCTGTTTTGCCACTTTTTTCAGACTAGACCCTTTTCCAGGTCTTTGCTTCCACAAAATGATCCTCTCGCTGCCCTTGACGGGATAGATGGCCTGGGCTCATTTTTTTAAATGTCAATGGAGAAATTTTAAAGCTACCAGTTAAAATATTCTTTAAAGTGTTTTTCCATTACCAGAGTCTTATTTATATATATAAATATCCCATGTCATGTTCTGATAACGTATCATTTTAGGGTGGTGGTGGGGAAACTCTGATCCCTCATTAGTGCAAAACTAACCCTAAATGTTTTTTTTTTTAAGATCGGTGGTATCCTTCAGTGAAGTGTGTTGTGTAAGTTGCCAGTGATGATGGCTTGCTCTCCAGTTGTTAAATGTGTATACTTCATGCGGGTGCTATACAAGCAGTGGGTGCAACAATATATGGTGTACAACCAATCAACGTTACCATTCTGTCTCCCATTCCCTTAAACCACCCTGCCTACACACACACACACACACACACACACACACACACACACACACACAAAATCATTGTCAGCATGGTCCAATTTACATGCTACTCTAAATGTCATAATTCTGGTCTCAAAGATGATTTCACATTATTCCAAGCAACATGCTTCTCTTTTCTCTTCTCTCAACACTGGGGCCTCTTACATAGTTACGTATTGAGTAGATGATAGTCACCCTGAGCAGAGGGGGCTGCCAAAAAGGGATGTAACTATGAAATCCAACCTAATCAGAGTTCCAGAGTACGTATTACATTATGTTGATTGGCACAGGAGTAGTGACAGAAGAGGCAAATCAGATCAAACTAATGTACACACTAGGATCTGGTATAATTTCAACTTTTTTCAAGTTCTTCTGCCAATCAAAGATTGAGAAAACATAGCCTGTAGACAGGCCACATAGATTTAGCTTTTACATCCAAGATAATTCCTGTGTGAGAATATGAACACAGAAACCTAATGGAGATTTGACCCTAAAAACTGCCAACTGTTTTTTGTGTAGCAAATGCAGTACAGTAATCCATCAACGAAACGTGCCGATTAATGTCTACATGCCGAATGCCTAATGCACGACTAATGACTCTCTACTTGCCAAGTCGCCAAGTGATGTTATCCAATTAAGAAGCCCCTCTCTTTCTTTTAGTATTTTAGTGGCATCTTCAAATATCTAAGAGAAAGCCAGCGCTACATCTTATACCTTTGGTGTCAATGAGTGAAGTCTTTCCTTGACTTCTGTAAGTTGCCCTGACCATCGCCTTTTCTGAATGAAAATTCTGGTTGGGGAGTGTGCTGGGTTTTTTTTTGTTGTTGTTGTTTTATTTTGGTTTTAAATAAATTTTAATACTAATTGTTTGGACCTGTTGATTTGCTTTACAATCGGGTCTAGCCAACAAGCTGATTGGATGACAAAATGTAAACTAACTCTGTAAAGATGAGTTATGTTTTATTCACCCAATATGAAGACTTTTTCCCGTGTATTATCTGTAAATGGAGAGGATTCTCTTTCATTCGGAGACAGAAACTGATAAAAACAAATAGGCGGAAGATGATATTCCTGTTGCAAAACCTTCGATTTTTAAAAACTAACCCTAATTGGGATAGTCACTTGCTTAGCAAATTTTTACCCTTCAAGGTAACTCATGCCTAACTGGGGCTTTTTGGTTAACTTCATCCATTTTCATTCTTCTCTTTACAGTATAACTGTTCTTTTTCATTCCCCATCTTCATTTTTCCCCAGTTTCTCCTGGAAAGAAAATTGAAATGCTTGTGTTTATTTTTTTATTTTTTATTTTTATTTTTTAATTCCATTTATATCCCGCCCTTCTCCGAAGACTCAGGGCGGCTTACAAGCTTAGCAGTAGCCTTCATTCTATGTATATGCCTGCTTGTTAGGGCTTTCACACACACCCCAAGCGGCATTATTACAAAGTCAGCTTAATTGCCCCCAACAATCTGGGTCCTCATTTTACCTACCTCGGAAGGATGGAAGACTGAGTCAACCTTGAGCCTGGTGGGATGCGAACCTGCACTAATTTATTTATTTTATTTATTTTTATTTTAATTCCATTTATATCCCGCCCTTCTCCGAAGACTCAGGGTGGCTTACAAACTTAGCAGTAGCCTTCATTCTATGTATATGCCTGCTTATTAGGGCTTTCACACACCCCCAAGCGGCATTATTACAAAGTCAGCTTAATTGCCCCCAACAATCTGGGTCCTCATTTTACCTACCTCGGAAGGATGGAAGGCTGAGTCAACCTTGAGCCTGGTGGGATACGAACCTGCACTAATTGCAGGCAGCTGGTGTTACTTAAGGAGGCATTAGCCCACTGCTCCACCAAGGTTTATGTATGTTGTTCCTGTATGCTATCATGTCTATGTGTGAAAGAGTATGGCGGTATATGCTAGTAGACATTAATTAATATTATTAATATAAAGGTAAAGGTTCCCCCGCACATGCATGCTAGTCATTTCCGACTCTAGGGGCCGGTGCTCATCTCCGTTTCAAAGCCGAAGAGCCAGCGTTTGTCCGAGGACGTCTCCGTGGTCATGTGGTCGGCATGACTAAACGCCAAAGGCGCACGGAACACTGTTACCTTCCCACCGTAAGTATCTTATTTTATAGGGAATTGTATTTTATCAGCACATATTAATTTTATGGATACTTTTTTCTCTTGGCCCTGCTCTTTTTGGAGTGTAGGAGGGAGGGGGATGGAGGGAAGGAGGGGAGAGAGAGAGAGACCCACGCATACCCATACTATGTATGCATATACAACTGTGTCAACATTCATATTTATTAGAGCCATAGCAGTGCAGTGATTAGAATGCAGTATTGCAAGGCTAACTCAGTTGAAAGTCAGCAGCTTAATCCTGACTGGTTGAAGGTTGACTCAGCCTTCCATCTTTCCGAGGTCGGTAAAATGAAGCCAGTTTGTTGGGGACAATATGCTGACATTGTAAACCACTTAGAGACGGCTATAAAGCACTGTGAAGCGGTATATAAGTGTAAGTGCTATTGCTACTTCTATTAGATATGGGGAAAGCTGTAGTATTGGTTTCAGCTAAAGTTGACCGCCCTAAACGGGGTAACATTTTAAATTATTTTTCTGTTGATTCTTCTTTCTGGCACAGGATAAAAAAAAGTTTCTTTCATATACATAATGCTGAAGCAAACATACTATCAAAAAGAATAAACACATCTTGTGTAACCTGGAAATGTTAACATTGAAGCTGCATAATAAGATACATTTAAACATTCGACAGAAGCAGGCTAAATTCCTGCTGAAATTTGCAGAGCTTAAAATAGCGTAACATATTCAGTCACTGAAGACCCGCGATCTTTCTCATATTATTGGGACTACAACCTTCATCGCTCCTGAATATGCAGCCCGAGGTTAACAGAATCTGGAATCCAACATCTGACCGGTCATAGATTTTGCATCTCTGCTATACTTTTATATTAAAATGAATGACAGAAGGCACCATGTGTTACATTCTTCATGTAACACATAACTGCCGCCTTCTCATCATCACAAGATATGCTGATAGATCAAGATGACTTTTAAAGTAATTACACAAGGTGGTGAAGGAACACTTAATCTCTAATGATTGATGTTGGAAACAGCCAATGGAAATTTATTTTGTGAGCATATCATTGAGCCCATGGTTCCTTATCTTCTGTTCAGGATTCCCTGACAATTATCACAAACTCTTTGTTTTTTTTTCATAGACCCAGGATTTAAGACCTATTCCCGTGGTGGCGAACCTATGGCACGGGTGTCATAGGTGGCACACAGAGCCCTCTCGGTGGGCACGTGTGCCGTCGCCGCAGTCCTAGGCCTTCAGCTGGATTTTTATAAAACCTTTTCGCTTTAGGCCTCCGCTGCTGTGTGCTAAAAAAAAAAAGGTTCAATCAATCAATGTTAACTTCTCGCAGGGGAAAAAAACGATCTCACAAAGTTGGAATTGATTGAACACCATTACCACGGCAACCACGCCCACCCAATAGACCACACCCACCCAGCACCCGACAATACATAAGTGGGTTTTGGGTTGCAGTTTGGGCACTCGGTCTCTAAAAGGTTTGCCATCACTGACCTATTCATTCAATCTCACTCTTTCACTTTCATCACTATCCATGGCAAACCTATTGCATATCCAAAATGTCACACACCCATTGTCTTTGATCTCAATTTCCCTAACATCTGTTAATAGTATTTAATCTCCATTTCCCATGCAACTTTGGTCACCCCAATTATCCCTTGCTTTCCCTGATTCCATTCCTAAGCCTTCCTTCCTCTCTTACCAAAACCAAGAGTCCTTGGCTATTTCAAAGTAGGAGGTGATCTCCAACCACCCTTTATTCCACTGAATACTCCATAGCTCCTTGTTGACCCAGGGACAGGAAGAAACGCTTCCAGGTTGTCAGAAACCAATCCTTTACCGTCTTGTCTACTTTGCTTCCATGGAAACAAAGTGCAAAAATCAGCAAGGTGCTTTCAGGGCAAAAGGCCTCCTGTCATAGAATTATGGGATGGCACAACCCATGAATGGAGCCTTTTTTTTTTAAGAAACTGCCTTGTAATCCAGGGATAAAATGGACTTCCATCACAGAATCAGGCTTCTATGTGATACAATAATTCAGCAGAATTATATGAGATTTTTTTTTCTTTTAACGACCCTATAAACCCATGGATCAGGGTGGAGTTGGGGAGACTGAATTGAGCTCAGCATTTATTTCCCGGAGCCCTTCCCGATGCCTATGTGGAGTTCACAGCAATTACTCATTGCGCCGACAGAGAGAAATATCTGCCACTATCTAGGATCGAATCCACAGCCTCCTGATTGTGAGGTGAGAGCTCCACTTCTAGCCCAGTGCGCTGCTCCGGCAGAATATATGAGATCACTATACATTAAATCAGTCACTGGTTCATCTTGGATAGTATCACCTCGAGGACTGCATACCCAGAAAATTAAAACCCTTCAATATCATCGGAAGCAAAAACATTTATTCAGAGATGATCGTCTATTGCAGGGGTCGGCAACCTAAAAAAGAAAAAGAGCCACTGGGAACCGGTTCCATCACAAATTAAAAAAAGAGGGAGCCGCGTGCGTGTGTCCATGCACGCGCATGCGCAAAAAGGTTTTTTGCGCATGCGCGGACGCACGCGGCTGCCATTTTTTTAAAAATGAGATGGAACCGGTTCCCGGTTGCCCGATGGCGACGGCCCGTCTGCAAAGCTGCCGCTTTCGGCAGCTTTGCAGACGGGCCGTGGCAGCTTCCTCAAAGAGCGGCGCCCCTGCCCATTCCGAGAGGTGCGCGCGCACCTCTCCGAACGACCGGAGGTGCGCGCGTACCTCCGCGCGAATGGGCAGCGGTGCCGCTCTTTCAGGAAGCCCGCCGCGGCCCGTCTGTGAAGCTGCCGAAAGCGGCAGCTTAGCAGACGGGCCGCGGCAGCTTCCGCAAAGAGCGGCGCCCCTGCCCATTCCGAGAGGTGCGCGCGCACCTCTCCGAACGACCGGAGGTGCGCGCGCACCTCCCCAAACCTTTGGGGAGGTGCGCGCGTACCTCCGTGCGAAGGGGCAGCGGCGCCGCTCTTTCAGGAAGCTGCCGAAAGCAGTTCCATCTCATTATCATCCTAAGACAATCTGGTTGAAATTCAGTGGCAAAATACCATGTTTCAATGGCTATTTTCTTATTATACATACATATAATTACAGCCTGAAATCACCGTTTTGCCTAAATTTGGTGGGGAAAGAGTTACCAATAGGAACAGGAACGAGAGTCAAATCATTCCCATCCCCACCTGTAGCATTCCTGGTAAAAGCCCCCAAAGCATCACTCAAAGTCTAGGGAGTTTTATTGGTAGGAGATTAATAAGAGAGGGAATGTAGTCGTTTATGCATTTCACAGAACTTATTAACTCCCCTCAACTCCAAGGGATGTTGTGGGCATACCACATCAATGGTAATAACATAATTATTATAACCAAGAACACAATAATAAATGAGTCAATTGGAATATCAAACACCCCACCCCACCCCATCCAATACTACAAAGAGCAAAGATAAGCCTCAAAGAAAACCCAAGAAATGGGTCCAAGGTTTGAATCAGATAGTTAAAATGAAAGTTTAAATTAAGGGTGTCAAACTCGCCTCGTCGCGTGGCGTGTCACAATGTATCGTGAGTTTTTTTTTTCATTGCCGGAACTGGGGTGGGCACGGCTTCCACACGATGCAACTGGCCCATGGGCCGGCAGTTTGACAACCCTGGTTTAAATCTATTCCCAGGATTGTAGCAAGAAAGGGCCGTACTTTTTTTAAATTATTATTTTGTGGAGTATTCCACAAAGTGAGGTCTATACCAAAAACATTCTGTTGTCTTATTCCTGCCTTGTGGACCTCACAAGGGGAGGGAATTTTCAGGTGGTCTTCTCTCAATGACCAGGCCAGATGGGCAGTTTCTAACGTACTCCAGAACGGGAACGGGTTACCTGCCAAAGTCAGACCTTCCTATTCCCACTTCCCACCATTCCATTCAAAGTGCAAAAACGTCCTGGGCTCTCTTCCTTTAGTTAGATCTTAGATAATAGCTCTTTCGCTATAGTACGCACACAGATATACAAATATCAGAATCCCAATACGTCCATATCTTAGATCAGCCCACAGACTCTGTTAGCAAGAACGGTGGAGGCAAATTAATATTAATAACAACAACAATTCCACAAAGCAAAAACAAGAAATAACCATGGCAATTTATTGAAAAAAAAATGGCTATGAAAATCTCATTTTCATAGCAAAAGAAGAGATAAATAGCATTCAATAAAGCCTGGGCTGCTGTTTGATAATTCTGTGGAGGTGGCTTCTCTGAAACAGCTGTCTCTAAAACCTTGTTGTGGTCCAGAACGGCTTCCTTCACTGCACAGAAAACTTTCAAAGTGAAACTTGTGCATTTGAATGCGATTCAGTTCCCATTTGTGAATAGACTGGCTGCAAGAAAGCAAGGGCCAAATGCTGCCGATGGGTACCATTTGTGCTTACCGACAGTTTAAAAATTCTCCAGGCAATGTGTCAAAAAAAAAGTGGCCTTTTCTCAAAACAGCATTAGGGTGTAAATAGGATCCAAAATTATGGATGAGACCAAGTATGTGTTTCTGCATTATCGGGACAGATAATGCATATGATGAAGAACTGAAATATAGTGAAGGCCACCATCTTCTCAATGCCAAGATGCACTTTGTTGGCAACTTTCGGAAAACGTGAGTTAAAGTTCAGTTTGGAATAGGATTGGTGCATCGCTGTCTTCCTTCTTCGGAAGTAGGAATGCCTTCTATGGGCCACAGCACTCCTCACACGCAAGCAGACATTAAACTGGGAAGCGTGATGACTGCAAAGAAGAGTTTCCTCTTTTATCCAAAACAGAGCAACAGTTGGCTTAAAAATCGTGAGAAAGCCAACTGAGCTATCCCGAGTCAATTTTCCAGTTTAAAGGTTGCTGCCTGGTTTAGTTCCAAGCCAAACGATGTCAACACTGATGAATCAGGGACCAATTGACTATCTGGGCCCCACAAAAAAGTGTATTTAACAAGTGAGAACTGGCTTGGAAATTGGCAGTAGTTTTTTTTAAAAAAAAGTCAGGAGAAAAACAAAAGAACACATACTCGGAAAAGAATAAACCAAGATGTTCCTTTACAAAGAAGTCAAAATAGGTGAATGGCTGGGAATGAGGAGCAGTATCCAGCCTGATGAGGAATGGCAGGTTAGGGAGTGGACAGCGGAGATCCTCTGGGCCATACGTATCCGGAATCAACCAATGTAGATCCGATGGAAGTCATTGGCTCCAAATGCAGCATTGCACTTGGGACATTTGCGCTGCCGAGTGTCATAGCGAGTCTTCACACACTCAAAACAGAAGACGTGAAAGCATTTGGTGAGCACTGCATCCTTCTTGCGCATGTTGCAGCAGGGGCAGGTCAAGCGAGCCTTTTGAGAAAAACAGGGCAGAGTTTAGGAGCAGGTGTCAACAGACAAGCCTCCCCTTTTAGCCTACGAGGGAGAAAAATGTTTGTTCTTCCTCCTGGAAAGGCCAGAGGGCGCTTTCCTTCCATAAAAGGAAATTTAAAAAGTTTGCTTACACAGTATATTTCCCAAATATGCCAGCCACAACTCCACACGAGTGGCAATTATCTTTCTCCAAAACTAAACAGATATGCCCAAACCCAACACATCCAAGAATCTTTAGGCCCCAAAATTACCTACCTTATAGTCTTTGATCTCCTCCATGAGGATCTCATCACAGTTGGGAATCATGTCTGGTTTCTTGGTTGTCTCCAGTTTTCTTCGGAGCCGTGAAATATCCTCCTATAGGAAAAATATTAGCCAGGTAGGCCTGTTATTCTCTTGCCTTTCAGATGGCAAAGAAGAACGTCGGGTTCCCATTATAATGAAAATAAAATCTGACAAAAAGTTCATAAACGCCTAAATTTTGGCTTTTACTGCCCTGTAGAGTTTCACACAGATTAGAAAAATTCATGGATCTCTTCTAAGCTGTTAAGAAAATGAGAAAGCTGTTGTCCTTCCATTACTAGAGCCTTGTAGAACTCTATTGGAACTCAAATAATGAATTAAAACTGATATGTGAAGTGTAGGAGTTCCAGCTTAGGTATTCAGCACCAGTATTGGCTACTAACAAATGCAACAGTGGAAACAACTTCAAGTGAGCCATATAACAGTGACCAAGTTATCAAATTAGAGAGGCCAAAACGCTGTCAAAAAACAAGAGGCAGCCATGTAATCTGAATGAATGAAACTGGAAATAAAGGCAGCTCGTGAGAGAGAGCTGGCCAAGCAAAGGACTGCATGCCAGTTACCTGGGCTCGTTTGAAGTTGAACATGTCTTTTTCCTTTGTTACACTATTCTCCACAATCTCATCCTGGAAGTCATGCAATTTCTTCTGCGCCAGCTCCAATTGGGCCCGAAGGTCATCAGCTAGCTGAGCAGCATCCATAGCCTGAAAAACAAAACCGTAATGTTTCCCCATTCCACTTATTGAAATTTACACAACAGATGGCAGCACTCCAAAGGTTACCGTAAGTCAGAAGCTCCATCTTGTTGCTTGGCGAATATATGTATTTATTTTTTTTCTGGAGAAAGACAGAAAGAAGGGAGGGAGGATGAGTAGTGACTATTGTAGAGTAAACAACAGGGCCTCCTTGGCCTAGGCCAGGGGTAGGCAACCTTGGCTCTTTTATGACTCGTGGACTTCAACTCCCAGAATTCCTGAGCCAGCATGGCTCAGCTTGGAAACCTCTCTTGTTTTCCCTCAGCATGGCTGGCTCAAGAATTCTGGGAGTTGAAGTCCACAAGTCATAAAAAAGCCAAGGTTGCCTACCCCTGGGCTAGGACAAAACATCTATTTCGAAGGCCAGTAGCCTTCTGTTCTGCTTGAAGATTAGATTTACACGTGCAGCAGCAGCAACATCAAAAGAAAATGAGGCAACCGAGGGGCCTGCAAAAACAAAGTTGATTTCTTTGGTTCTGAGTGCAAAAACAAAGTTGATTTCTTTCTCAAATTTCACTCTGCGGAACATGTGGGCGTGTCTGTTTCTTTGGTTTGAGGGTCCCCAATCCTTTCTACCCCTTTGTTCTGCAGATAAACATGGAAATATTGCTGAAACTCCGGGGACCGGGTGGAGGGGAATGGAATAGGATTAAATGGAATGTGTTAGGAAAGTTAAAGAGAGAGGGGAACCGGGAGAATGATGGGGGAGACAAATGAGCCCAAAATATAGACAAATGCATTCTAGGTCCCATCTCCCTATCCCAGGGATAGGCAACCTTGGCTCTTTTATGACTCATGGACTTCAACTCCCAGAATTCCTGAGTCAGCATAGCTGACTCAGGAATTCTGGGAGTTGAAGTCCATGAGTCATAAAAGAGCCAAGGTTGCCTATCCCTGCCCTATCCTATGCCAAAAGCCAGTCAGGCAACCTATATGGAAAGCTCTGGCCAAGAAGACAACCTGCCACTTACCTTGTTTTCATCTCGATGTAAATGCCTTTGCCCAGTTTCCTAGGCTTTTTTTAAAAAAACAAAACAAAACACTGCCCAATGCTTTGCTCCTGCTTTAATTATTAGGATGACCTCTGCTTTTGGTTTTTTTTTACATTTGAAACTGATTTATTTATTTTTTTTACCTTTTTACCTTGGCATTCTAATGATAAGGAGAGAGGGTAGAATGAGGAAATAAATTCCCCTAAGGTTTACCATACAGAAATGGAAACCCTGACAGGGAAAAATTCCTGTGGGATCTATAGACCCCACATCGTTCCTATCACTCCCATGTTACACCTCTGCTCCGCGAGCTGCATTGGCTTCCAGTTGTCTTCCGGGTGAGATTCAAGGTGCTGGTAATGACCTACAAAGCCCTACATGGCATGGGTCCGGAATACCTTGGGGAGCACCTGCGGCCGGCGTCAACTTCCCTCCGCCCAGTACGCTCCCACAGAGAGGGTCTCCTCACGGTGCCACCGGTCAAAGAATGCCGACTGGTGACCCCCAGGGGGAGGGCGTTCTCTGTGGGCGCACCGGATTTATGGAACCATCTTCCGGTCGAGCTCCGGACGGTGCCTGACCTCCGCTCCTTCCGGTGCGATCTAAAAACTTACCTCTTCGAACAAGCTGGCCTGGCCTGATGGGATGGGGTTGGGTTTTATTAATGTGTTTTAACCTGCTTTTAATGTGTTTTAACTTATTTGTGGGCACCTTGTTTAATCTTTTTTAATTTTTGTATTTTGTCTTTTAATATGTATTGCCCTGTTCACCGCCCTGAGTCCTTCAGGAGAAGGGCGGTATACAAATTAAATTAATAAATAAATAATAAATAATCTTCCCGCGTTCTCTGTAGGCCTCAGAGATTCTACACTCCCCTGCTTTTGAAAATTCAGTGCTGGATAATTTAGACTGAAGTCCAGGGGAAAAGAAACTTAAAAGTAACTTCGGAAAAAAGGTTCCTTTTCTGCATCGGTTAAATAGGACTGTTTAACACTTTTGTCTCAGCGACTGCTATCTCTGTCAAAAGTGTTAATGTGTTGTCCAGAAACGGACAGAGAGAAGAGATCCAGAATTCTTGTTCTAGGCGTTCACTCAAATCCTCAACTAGTTGCTGATTTACAAATTAGGGCAGCCGTAGATGTCCAGCCAATGGGACCTGCAGTTCATTATTATCTAAGAATCGAAGACGCAGAACTTTGGTTGACACAAACTTACAAGTTGCATTCCTGTTCTTTTCTGCATGTGTATTAACAACCAGTGCTAATGCACTAACCAAAATAGCAAACCCTCAAAACAGTATTATTAACCTCTTACGATATTCAACCCCCTCAAGCTCATTCTGCTTTTCATATATCCTCACGACCTCGTTTTTGCTGGAAACCTTCAAACATTCTAATTATTTACCTCAGACCACTCGATTAATATTTTTTTTTTGAAGTTTTTTTTCATTTTTGCCCCACACACTTTATTTTATTTATTTATTTTAATTCCATTTATATCCCGCCCTTCTCCGAAGACTCAGGGCGACTTACAAGCTTAGCAGTAGCCTTCATTCTATGTATATGCCTGCTTATTAGGGCTTTCACACACACCCCAAGCGGCATTATTACAAAGTCAGCTTATTGCCCCCATCAATCTGGGTCCTCATTTTACCTACCTCGGAAGGATGGAAGGCTGAGTCAACCTTGAGCCTGGTGGGACTCGAACCTGCACTTGTTTCTTTTTGTCCGTGAAATCACTTTAAAGCGCTGCTTTTTTTTCTCCTAATTACAGAATCATTTGTGATTTCTCAGCATTTCCTTAGGAAGGAGATTTATCTGATCTAGCTATCTCTCCCTATGGAGACACATTCGACAGGACTCACACAATTGGAATAGCTGTTTTTCATTTGGGTGGACCAACCTAAGTCTCTCAGGCTTTCAAATCAAATTTCCTCTGCCTTCTAGGGAACCTATTTGTTTGTAAAATAGAGATGTTTGCAGCTGTCAGTCCATTCCACTCACTCATATATTTCATAAATAGATATATAGATAGCTTGATGATCAATGTTCAGTGACCATTCAAAGTTGCAACAGTGTTGAACAAATAACAGTCATGACCAGCCCATGAAATTGCAGTCATCACAGCACACACACACCCAGAGTCACATGATCAACAGGCACTTGCCAGTCCACTCACGTTTACAACTTCAGCTTGCACTTCAATTCCCATCTCCATTCCCCATCCCAGGTCTGCCTTTTTGCCACCCTGCAACCCGCCACTCCTGACGCCCCTTACCTCCGTGCTCTCCACCGACTCCTGCTGGCCCTTTGTTGACACTAGGCGCACTTTGACAGCAACAGGAGAAAGGTTAGCTGGGACAATAATTTAGATGGCAGCAACAGAATACAGGATGGCCAAAATGGCAGAGATTGGGGGGGGAGGGAGAAAGGGGGGGAGATACAGTTGGCAGATAATTGAAGCGCACATGTTGTGATGGGAGAAACTGAAATGTGGAACCTCTGCCAGCTGGGAAAGAAGCAGCAGGATGGAGTGGGCAGTTAGTGCAGGGCAGAAGTGCGAGGTCCTCACCTGGTGACAAAATCAGTACTACTAGAACTGTGGCCGCTGAGTGATGCCCTTATATGCTGCTTCGCCCAATGACTACTGTGCTTAACAACCGAAATTCCAAACACAATTAGGGTCGCTAAGTGAGGAATATATATATATATATTGTAGCTATGGCTACAACACATGGAACTATCAGCAATTCACTTTTAACAACAGATACTCAGAGACAACTACATCCCCCAAAAACGGATGCGCGGCAACTCAAAGAAATACGTCAGACCTCAACAAACAGACCGGTGAGCAGAGTGCAGACACCAACAGTATAAACGCGATCTCCCCACCCCAGCGTTTCCATCCTGACGACCTTGGAAGTTAGCCAATGAAAGCTTGATTATATATATATATATATATATATATATATATATATATATATATATATATATATATATATATATATATATATATATATATATATGTATGTATGTATGTATGTATGTATGTATGTATGTATGTATGTATATATGTATATATGTATATATGTATATATGTATATATGTATATATGTATATATGTATCCATCCACTCACTTTTCGCTTGTTCATCTCCAGGGCCTGGCTTCGCAGGCCCAGCTCCTTTTCTCCAGTGCCAATGTTGCTTTGCAGCAGATGCTCTTTCTCCTCCAGCTTCCGCACAACTTGCAGCTGGGCATCCACCTTCAAGAGGCAAAAACAAGGAAGAGGAAAGCATTCCACTTAGGATTCTGTATTTGCTCATCTTTAGGATTGGAACCCTTAGGTCAACTGTACTGCTCTGCTTGTTTTATAATGGGGATTAGGCTTTTCTGCCTGTTATAGAAAGAGAAACTATTGTATTTTTCCATTTATAAGATGCTATTTTTTTTCCTGCAAACACCCTGTTCAAAAATCAGGTGCGTCTTATACACGGAAAAATAATGGTAACCTCCGCAGCCCAGGGCATGCCTATGTGGGTTGCCATGCCGCCTGGTGCAGGTGTCAAGCCCCTGTGGACTTGCCACCAACGGGCAGGAGGAGGGGGCAAGATTGTCAGCTGGCCGAACTTCTGGATTTGCCGGTTCAGCGCTCTGCCGAACAGCTGATTGGCGCGGAGAAACTCACATGCCAGAGCGTCTTATACAAGGGTGCGTATTATAGACGGAAAAATATGGTATGTGCAGCCAACAGAAATCTTCCCTTTAGTGAATCCTGAAATGTCAAGCAGTCATAGCGCACGTACTTCTAAGCAGGGCTACAAATTAAAAGATGCTCCAGAAATCAACCTCTACACTTAACACCATGTTCTGCATTCCAATGATGTCAAAAACATATGCTTAACATATTTATTTAAGCTTTAGTCTACCACGTACATTGGGACAAAACAATAAGCCAACTACGAAAATTATGTCTCCAAAACACAAGAACTTTTTCAAATAGCTAATTTAGATTTTCATGTCTATGACCCAAATCATATAATTCAATATTCTTTATGGTATTAAGAAAGCACTGCCCCCAATTTCCCCTGATATGACTTTCACGTTTGCACTTATCAAACTGTTCCCCCAAATCCACCCTATATCCTGCTTCCCTGTAAATAATGAAGTTTCTTTCTGATTCTCCATAGCATTCCTCCGCAAGGACCATGCCTGGATCAAAAATCTATTATTGCTTCAAAATAGTTAAAGGTCATTTTCTGATGAATTGAACATACCCACACCCCTTTAAAAATGGCTTCTGAGGCATATAAGGGGCAGGTCATTAATACAGGGATATTGCTGGATGAGCAGGGTTGAAACCTGTAGCCCCTTTTTGAGTGACTACTCAGAATAGTTGCATTCAGGGTATTGGAGGCTTAATTCATCTATTTGGGGAGCTGTTTTGTTGTCTGCGAAAAAAACCAGTGTCCCTAAAAACCAAACATTTGTCACAAAATATTGGCAGCTTGACATGAGGGGGTGGGGGTCTGCAAATGGGACTGCAGTCACTCGTACTTACAGGTTGTCTAAGGTAAAGGTAAAGGTTTCCCCGCACATGCGTGCTAATCGTTTCTGACTCTAGGGGCCGGTGCTCATCTCCATTTCAAAGCCAAAGAGCCAGCGCTTGTCCGAGGACGTCTCCGTGGTCATGTGGCCGGCATGACTGGATGCCAAAGGCGCACGGAACGCTGTTACCTTCCCACCGTAGTGGTCCCTATTTTTCTACTTGCATTTTGACGTGCTTTCGAACTGCTAGGTTGGCAGAAGCTGGGATGAGTAACAGGCGCTCACTCTGCTACGCGGCACTCGGGATTTGACCCGCCAAACTGCCAACCACCTGATCGACAAGCTCAGCGTCCTAACCCACTGAACCACCGCGTCCCTATACAGGTTGTCTACCCTTGTGTAAAAAGATACCCAATTACTGCCAAAGTGCTCAAAAAGAAAATTGCAGTAAAGTTGTGCACAACGCCCAGTTTTAAGTTACAGTCTCTCACTGACGACACTTATGGGTTGCGTCAGAGAAGGCATACTTTGGGGATCCTAGTTCACTCCTCTTCTCACTGTCCCCACTTGCCTGGGTCTTCAGGGTAAGAACCTGGTCTGCCAGCTCCTCTTTTTCCTCTTTTAAAAGCTTGTGGATCTGGTTAGACTTGATGCGTTCCGACATGAGCTTGAAGTTGGCGTCATCTTTTTCCCTCAGCTGCTGCATCAGGCGGATGTTTTGCTCTTGCATGTCCTCAAAGGCCTGGCCTGTGACATCCATTTCAGATAACAAGGCTTCTTCCTCCTGCAATTTGAGAGGGAGACAGGAGACGGTTTCCACGTTTCCTGGATACTGTGATACAAGTAAGTGAACGTGTGGGCACTCGACCGGAGGGGATATAAATGACGACTTTTGAGTGATGTCGTCAGGCAAGCAAATACAGGTAGCGCCTATTTAATAACCACAACTGGGACCGGCAACTTGGTCATTAAGCAAAGCAGTTGCCGGGTGAAACCGCAACCGGGCTTACAATCTTACTTCAGCTCTCCTTTGCTTTGCAGACCTTGTGAAGGTTGCCAAGGCAAGGGCTGGCTGCCAAGTTACGTTTTCATCACCTTCGCCAGCGGAAAGGGTTGCTGCACGAGGCGGTCACTAAAAGAGGACTATTTTTATATTGCAATCTACGTATTTACTTCAGACATCAGGACTCAAACTATGTAACAGCAGCATTTGCATAATGGCATCACCATAAGCAGGGGTAGGCAACCTCGGCTCTTTTATGACTCATGGACTTCAACTCCCAGAATTCCTGAGTCAGCTGACTCAGGAATTCTGGGAGTTGAAGTCCATGAGTCATAAAAGAGCCGAGGTTGCCTACCCCTGACCATAAGGATGTCATCACTGTGGCATCATCTGTTTGTGATGGAAAAAAAAATAAACTATTGGGATCTTCTAGATTTTCTTTTTAGTTACTGGCATATAATTTAAACCGAAGTATTAATTTAAACTGTCTAATGTAGTATATCCTGGATTCTGCCTTTCTGATACATATCATTTACCACAAATATGCATTTTTTTATTGTCCTGAGTCCTTCGGGAGAAGGGCGGTATACAAATTAAATTATTAAATTAAATTAAATTAAATTAAATTAAATTTCCCTAGCTAAGTAGATGACTCCATTTGGACGTGGATAGTTCGTGGGGGTGGGTAGTAAGAAGACAGAAAAATATTGACATTCTACAGTCCAATCACCTCTTCTCTAGTCATCAAGACTAAATCAAAAGATTTAGCATTCTTGAGGAATAACACCACCTGCTCTACTTGCCTCTCAACCATCTCATTACCACCTCTTACCTGTTTTGCCATGGCTAATTTCTTCTGCAAGTATTCTATCTGTTCTTCCACAGCCCGGATTTTTCGGAGAGCGTCCTCATCAGCCATCTTTTTGCTCTCTTTCTTCTCCTTATCCTCCAATTCCTTCAGTCTTTGCCTTAGCTCTTCCAACTATACAAACAGAATTGTCCAGGAGAAAAGAGTTTTGTTTTGTTTTGTTTTTTAAAAAATGGGGGGGAGGGACAGAAAATGAATATGCAAATAATAAAGGAGGAAAGCTCAAAGAATCCTAAGATTTGTTCATGATTACTTGGAGGATGTAAAAAGCAGCTTTGACAGACCTGCTAATTAGCACTAGACAGAATGCCATCTTACAAAATTTCATTAAAAAAGAGGACTCGGCATCAACCCACTGAACTGTAGCACTTGAAGAGAGAGGAAGAGGAACCATATCACTGGTTTAAATGGGGGGGAAAAACCAGAATTTATTCCACTCCAGTTTGTGACACAAAAAGATAGTGACTTGTGGCACGTTCTTTTACATTCATTATAAGATCAGTACGTCGCTAAAGTACAATTCCCAAATCTTCCTGTTTTCCTGTTCTCTTTGGTTCTTGTTTTTTCTTTGTTCCACATCTTTTTAGACTGCAAGGAAAAAACAAGGATTCTTTTTTTCTTAATGGATTTGTAAGCCAAACCGTGTACATTTCCAGCTAACAAGCAGAATCTCAATGCTTGAAATACAGACTATTAAAGGACAGGCAGTAGACATTCAATGGAGATCACTTCTAAATTGACTCCCAAGTTTCCAGACTGCTTTATGACGCTTAAGAAAAAATAATCAAGACTCCAATGTATTTTGGACCACATCAAACGTGATTACCTCAGCTTTAGCCTTCTTTTCAGCAGCCATCAGTTGAACCTTGTCTCTCTGCTCTTTGGGAGCAGAGCGGTACATATCTAACAATAACTTCATTTCTTTCTGGCTCTCTTGTGCCTTCCTGAGAACATTGGAAAATAAAACAGAATTTGTAAGGGTAAAATAGTATAGCAGTCTAGTCGCAAATCACAATCTAGCTCACGCTTTCCATTAAGCTAGGGGCTTACTGCCCCCAGGGCTGATGTTGGGGACAAAACAGGAAAAAAAAGGCTATTCATTTTGTTCTATAAGTGCGATGGAACAAATCAATAAATGATCTCGACCCTAGACAGAGTCGCAACTGGAGGCTGCAACTTGCTAAGTGAAAATTTGCAAAAACGCTACGTGCCTCATAGGAGAAAAGCTGAAAAAACACTGGCTGTGGAAATGTGACGGTTATTTGTTTTATCATCATCCCTTTGCAAATGGCCGAGAAATTACAAGCTTATATAGCTGAAAGGCTATTGATTGGCCCTGAACGCTGGGAGCATCTCACACAGATGCTTCATCGCTTCACTTTAGGCGCAGGCAGCCTAAAGCAATCCCAGGTGGCTTTCGCAAATCCAGGGATCTCCTTTGTAAACCGATAGTAGCTGTAAAGTTTCACCCGCCGTTAAAACATTTTCAAGATCTAGGACCCAACTTTAATCCCTGTCCCTTTTCTTTGACACAGGAATGTCACACAAGGACCACAACATTAAAAAAATATCTTCGGCTATCACAGTACAGTTCCCCAAGCCCCCCCCCCAAAAAAGCAGATCAACTTACTTAAGATCCGATTTCAATTGCTTGACCAATTCAGCTTCTCTCTTCCTGCCGTCATCGTGTTTCCCTTTGTCCTTTTCTTTGGTCGATTCCCGCTCCTTCTCCGACTCCTTTTGCTTCTGCTTTTCCCTTTCCCTTTCTTTCTCTTTTTCCCTTTCTTTCTCTTTTTCCTTCTCTTTCTCCCGTTCCCGCTCCTTTTCTCGCCTTTCTCTCTCCCGCTCTTCTTCATCTCGCTTCGCTTTAGTTTCCAAGGCATCCTCAGAGGGCCCCTTGGAAGTGGCAGCATGAGGAGGATGATCCTCGGCTTCCTGTTTGATCTCCGGGGGCTCCTCCTTGGGGTCTTCAGTGCTGGACTGGGAATGCAGGAGAGCACTGCCGCTGCGAGAACGAGTCTGGAGCAGAAGAACAATACATTAGGGATACTTCTGATACGGGGTCTTCAAAAAAAAAACACCTCTTGTTCCTCTACCTTCATTTTACAGGGCTAGCCAAAACACACCAAAGCAGTTTCAAACGTGGGGTTTCTCTGTTCACCCAAATGGGAAAATAGATAGATCGCTGTATATTGAACAAGCCAGCCTGGCCTGATGGGTGATGGGTTTGGGTTTTATTGGGTTTTATTGGGTTTTATTGCTTTGCCTGATGGGTGATGGGTTTTATTGCTTTTATGTATTTTAACTTATTGTTATAGTTTTTGGACATCTTCTTTAATCTCTTTTAATTTTTGTATTCTTGTCTTTTAACATGTATTGCCCTGTTCACCGCCCTGAGTCCTTCGGGAGAAGGGCGGTATACAAATAAAATAATAATAATAATAATAATTATTATTATTATTATTATTATTATTATTATTATTATTATTATTATTATTATTATTATCCTTCTTCATACCCTGTGTAGTCGATACAAGCAAATATTCTGCTCTAAAGACGGAATCTTATTGATAGCGACAAGAATGCTCTGTGTGCAAAAACAGAAAAGATAACTTTAATTCCCACAATAGATGGCTGGCTGGAATAAACGAATGCAATTAGCACCGAGACGGCTAAATGGACTGACCTAAACAAAGAATACGGCTAACTATCGCTTCTCGACTTTGTGCCCGGGGGTGGGGGGAAAAAAAAGTGAAAACTTTTTGACTTTAGGTTTTGCTGATTAGATAGATTTGTTATTTGTTGTTATAGAAAGGACTAGTAGGTATTATTATACAAAAGTAAAAAAAAGCTGTGACTGTATATTATTATTTTAATCTACTGTGCTAAAAAGGGTAGGAAGGCAACGCTATTCTTTCCTTTTCCCCTTTTCCCTCCACTATTTTCATTATTGAAAATATTTGTATTTTATATTTTAATAAACTAATAAAACAATTTGGAACTTAAGGATGGAATATTACGGGAATTCTGAGATACTATAGTATAATGCATCCTGGACGTGGGCCAACCACCTTGAGAAATGAAATTTTCTGAAACAGGCTGTGTTTTGTGGTATTCTGGTCGCTACCAGACCATCACTGGAACATTCAGATTCACGTGTTCTGGAACAGAAAGAGAGCCTTGGTGGAGCAGTGGGCTAATGCCTCCTTAAGTAACACCAGCTGCCTGCAATTAGTGCAGGTTCGCATCCCACCAGGCTCAAGGTTGACTCAGCCTTCCATCCTTCCCAGGTAGGTAAAATGAGGACCCAGATTGTTGGGGGCAATTAAGCTGACTTTGTAATAATGCCGCTTGGGGTGTATGTGTGAAAGCCCTAATAAGCAGGCATATACATAGAATGAAGGCTACTGCTAAGCTTGTAAGTCGCCCTGAGTCTTCGGAGAAGGGCGGGATATAAATGGAATTAAAATAAAAATAAATAAAATACCGGTAAACCTCCCGAATGATCTGTTATCCAGATTGCCATGTTTTCTGCACACAACGTGCTTTTCTTTTCCCAACATTTCATTTACTGTACTTTTCTGTAAAAATAGCCAGAATGGATCATTTAAAGAAACTAAAACTATTTGGGCAGTAGTTTAAAAAACATTTCTAATAGGAGTATTTATAAAATGATAAAGCACTGTCTTGAGGGGGGGAAAAAAGCACAGCTGGTCATGCAAACACTATCCCACACGCTCTTCAAACCTGAATTAACGCACACATCTTTTTTGCTTCCGTTGTTTTTTTTTTAGACAATCTTTATTTTCCCATCTCCCTTACCTTGCTCAAGTCAGACTGAGCCTCCCTCAGCTTCCTCTTATATCTTAGCACCTCCCCTTTTAGCTGATGATTGTGATTTTGGAGACTGCTGATGAGGTGGCGCATCTCTCGATTGATGGGGCCTACAACACACACACACACACACACAACAGATGTGTTATATCAACCTCTCCTCAACTTTGCCATGAATAACCCTTCCTCAAATAGACTAATTCCTAGACTAATTGTAACAAAATGATGATTTATATTAGGGAGGACTAATACAAGCTTTCAAAACAAATGAAATGTCACCTCTCAATGGCCAAAAGACCCTCTTGGGCCTCTGATCATTTCCAGTGCCAGCAATGCTGCACACAAAGACAGCGTCGGGGTTTCATATTAATCACAAGAACTTTGGAGATGATCAAGTAGCAGCCATCCTTCAAAATGGTGCTTATAAAGGGCTTTGGTTCCTGTGATTCTAGCAATCCAATTACAAAAGGACCTATGGTTGAATAAAAAAAATATTGAAAGAACACACAGAAAGTGCCCTTAAAAAGCCCCATGCTAATAGATCAAAAATATTGTACTGGAGAAGCAGAATCCTCATGACTTACATCCATCCATCCATCCACCTATCCATTAGATTTGTCTCCCATCATGCTTGGGGCTTGTTTAAAAGTTCATCTAAATTTTAAAACTAATGGCCCTTTAACGTTAAACTACAAAGAGCTATGTCACTGGTGAAGTTATGCAGTGTTGAAAAGATTATTTGTGGAGCTGGCTTTGCAAAATCAACAAAGTAGGGTTTCTAGGAAAGACCTGGTATGAAGTACCTGCTTGTTCGTTAGCTGCAAGAGTCTGTTCAAATTCAATCCGCAACATCTCATATTCCTTACGAACCTGGGCAAGAGTGTCTTCCAGCTGAATAACCTCGGTTCGTAATTTCTTGTGTAAGCTGACTTCATCCCGCTGGAAGACAAAATGATAGTTACTGCATTGCTGCTGCCATGATGAAGAAAGACTGTAGGTATACTTTTTAGAACAGGGGGTCTTCAAGCTTGGCCCTTTTACGACTTGTGGACTTCGACTCCCAGAATTCCTCAGCCAGCGTGCCTGGCTGAGGAATTCTGGGAGTCGAAGTCCACAAGTCGTAAAAGGGCCAAGTTTGAAGGCCCCTGTTCTAGAACCATAATGAGTATTCCCGTAACAGTTTGTCTGAAACTGTCTTTGACATCTAAATATGGTATCATCCGTTTCTGTCTGCGCTTTTTTTTTTTAATTCTAAACCCTTTCTGAGGGATTTGGCCAGAACAGTTACTTGCTTATTTATCTACGAATAGCTTTTGTCTTTGCAATCTCCACCTGATTATCCTGATGATGACACACAGGCTTTAAAGTTTGTGTTGCAAAAACGTTTTCACCCTGAAATGTTCCAGGCTAGCAAGAGCCACATATCACGTAGCTGAGATCAGTAGGAGTTACTGTCCAAAGCATTTGGAGTGAGCAAAGCTGCAAAAGACACAACACTCGTTTTCTTATATTTTCAGGACAAAGTAGGAGACACAAAGGGAGAAGGCCATTACCTCAATCAGTTCCACCTGGCGCTGGTGAGTACTTCGGGTACCATGTAGCAGAGTGCGGGCTTCATCCAGCTGTGATTTTAACTGGAGGCTCTCATTGTATAATACAGAGAACTGGGACTGCATGCAACGGTATTCTGGAGTTTCCTTCACTACCTCTTCCACTGCTCGCCTGAGATCCACCTGGTTGGGCCCATGAAAGAGAACAGAAGTGATTCACTTATACTTGACAGAAATAAAGGCAACAGAAATGCAGTCCAAAAAACACACAAAGAAAGCAACCTGAAAGTTAGGTTTAGGCATTACCCTTTCATTCGTAACAACAAGGACAATCATTGGAACCAAGCCTAGCTTTTCTACAAATTCTTCCCATGGTCATTTAATAAAATAAAATAAAATAAAACTGATGTCAAGCTTTTACGCAAAATCCCAAATGGCCATTAAAAAAAGAGAACACTAAACCATGAAATCTGGCAATATAATCTGAAACGAGTCATAATTCTTAAATTAAAGCAAATAGATATAGTAAACATTTATGTATTACTCTGATGAGATATAAACAACAGCCTGAATATTTTGTAGCAAACTTTATATGTGGCCTAATAAAGAAGGTGCAACATGATTTCCAAACCATTTTATTAGTGTCTTGAAGGCAAAATAAACAGAAAAGCTAAAAGAACAGCAGGAGAACTTCTTGAACTGAAGTTCAGACACTTGCATTCAATTCAACCACGAGATATATCACTGGATATTTTGATGCAATGTATTAAAACTAGAAGTTTAGGGTACAATCAAAATCGTGGTTTTTTTTAGTCTGGAGAGATTTATATTATTAATCTATTTGATAGAAACTAAGGAGAAACTTCCTTAGACTGTTAGAACAATTAACCAGAGGAACAACCTGCCTCCAGAAGCGGTGAATGCTGCAATACTGGAAGTTTTTAAGAAGAGACTAGACAGCCATTTGTCTGAAATGGTACAGGGTTTCCTGCCTGAGCAGGAAGTTCGACTAGATGACCTCCAAGGTCCCTTCCAACTTTATATTATTATTGTTGTTGTTAACATCTATACCATGGAAAAACTCAGAAAAAAGCAAGCTATGTGTTTGCAAGGAATTTATAACCTTGGTTCACAATTCTGTCTATATATCTATATCGCAGATTCTCAGTCTTCGCAATGTGTGACTCCCAGAATTCCCCAGCCAGCATGTTGGCTGGAGAAGTCTGAAATTTGAAGTCCAGGCATCTTCAGGCTGCCAAGGCTGAGGAACACTGGTCAATATTAAGGATGCACCCTTTAGGTTTGTTTCTTCAACTGATCATTGCCTACAAACAAAATACACTGGAACCAGTCATTTATCAGTTTGATGGCACTGCTGAAACCCTGACACCTCAAAGACACACCAATATATACTGCTCAAAAAAAATAAAAGGAACACTAATAGTAGGATGTCTTATCTTGTGTTCCCTTTATTTTTTTGAGCAGTATACTTACCCCAGGAGCAACAAGTGTTCAACACTGCCATTCCCCCACCTGCAACATGGCTCTGAATGCTTGATTTTTACTGAGACCTGATTTTATTTTATAGCATATGAGTGATGTCACCTATTAAATGTTGCAATTATATCATTGCAACAAGGATAATTTCAAGACATTTTCAACTGATCGATAATCAGTGTTATTCCTACTGTATATTCCTTGCAATAAAATATGTATCACAACATGTCCCTAATTTCAAGAGACATTAAGTTCTCTAAGGCAATGGAATGATCTTAATATCTTAGACTGTATTTTTATTTTCCCAAGTAAAATCAAAACACACCGCATATATAGGATATCATATATACAACATTGCTCATGTATATTTTGGGCATCCTATAAAAAGAACTATGCAGATGGACACTATGAGAATATGGACAATTCAACAGTCATCTAGTTAAAGCTAAGCAAATTGTGGCGGGGGTGGAGTGTCGGAGACTAGATGGAAGAGTGCTTCAAACCTTAAATATCTGGCTTTCAGCTGTACGAAGAAAATATATATTAAATAATGTATGTAATAATCTTGTCATTAGCAATCTGTTTCTATTTTGGAATAGATATCAGAGTAACATTTAAGATAATAAAGACAAAGTATGTTGCTATTATTTCCAGCTTGCTTTGTTAGCCCAGAGGGGGGCAGCATTGCATCAATTCCAATGAAGCTAACATACTAAAATCAATACAGCAAGTAGAAAATGTGGAGTTATACACTCTTGCAATACTTTTTTTTAAAAGCATGTGATGTAGACATTTTGACTGCTTATATATACACTGTTTTATTCCTGGCTTGTCAGCCACCCAGAATTTGGTTTTAAGAAGGGTAGCTATACAAATGTTATTAATAAATACATTCACTGTACAACCGCAACGATCTGCCCTTTATGTGAGTTGCTGTGGTTAGAAGGGGCCACCTATGGTTCCCAAGAGATATTCCCATCGGCAGTGATCTACTGAGCCAAAGCTGAAAGTCTCTTCCTGGAAAGAGAGCTGCTTTCAGTTCTTGGATTGGTCTGTCTCGTCCATTCATCCAGACTGACTACTACTATACTTATGAATAAGCAGCAGCCTGTATAAAGGTTTGGGGTTAGGACTCTGACCAAAAGCCAATGACCTAAACTTCTGGTCGTGTCCTCCAAGTGCTGCATAGATTTCCTCTCACATAAATCCCTTCGTCCATTCAGAAGACACACTTGGAAAAACTGCTGACTGCTAATTCTGACTATTAAATGGACCCCCAAGATGAAAGCCTTTCTGGTGGGTGAGTGAACCACGCTTACAAGTTTAACTCAGCTTGCAGACTTTTGGGAAGCACATGCCCCATTCCTACCTTTAGCTTGTCGTTCTGAGTTGTTACCTCCTCAAGATCCTGGCGCAATTTTTCTAGTTCACTCAAACGGTTTTGGGCAAGCTCCTTGTTTTCTTCAAGCTCTGCATTCATCTCCTCAAACTGCAAAATGAAAGAACACCAGGACCCCCCATTTATAACATCCTCTGCTTTAAGCTCGCACTCTGTTCCCCCACGCCACAGTGCCTCTATTTTTTTTAATAACCTGCAAATGAGCCTTGAAAGTTACCTTTCGAGAGTTGATTGTGATTGTACCTCCATAGAGACTGCTACCTGCTCCATATACCTTGTATCCTTTTGAGTTTACCTGAAAGGTTTACAATTTTTTTTAAAAAAAAAACAAAACACAAATATTTCACAGCAGTTATTAACAGGGCACTGTTCACAAAGCTGCCTAACGTACAAAATGAAAACTTTTCCACTTGGAGTTAAGGGCTGATCCTCACTGCCATCATTAAAACAGAAAATGATAATGTATTTGGTCTTGAAAATGTTGCTTTAAGATTTCCCGCTGCATTTATGAAGGTTAAAAAGCTTCTAGTTTGTTTTTTCTGTGTGTGCATTTTAACTTGTTATCAATAACAATAACTTCTGCCCCTCGTGGAGATGTGTCTAGATGCAAAAAAAAAAAGAGAGGATTACAGAAATATTTAGCTGTGGTTCATGAAGAAAAAAACACCGAATTAAAGACTTTACTCTGACTCAAAACAATTTCAAATGAGGTGTGAAAGCAAGCCAAATTCCAAAATGTTATTCAAACCTGAGTAACCGAGCACATTGCTTTTAGAAGAGCATATTTATTTATTATAATAATACAATTTTCTTTCTTTCAGGGAAAGGCAGGAAGCTATTCAAAGCGCTACCACAAGCTATTAGAAACCTCTTCATAAGTGAGCAGCCCTCATCATCTGTCCAAAAGGAGTTTCCACTCACTTTCAAGAACAATTTTCCAAGAGGAAATTTAAAGTAGGGAGCCATTTTTTCCCCTGAAAGGCGGTATATTCACATTTTTTTAACATTTTACTTTCTCTAATTTCATCCACTTGGGGTTTCCAATTCTCATTTTAAAAAACCCTGCTGTGCTTCACAATCACTGTGCAGCTTCAGAGACCTTCACTGAAATGCAAAATGCCTATCTAGGTAGGAAAGAAAGTCCAAGCTGATGATCACATTTTCACATTTGCCAAGAAATATATGATATGTTCCTATTGTTTAATCTGGGACTGCCACTTACTCTTTCCAGAACATCTGCCAGGTGCCTGTTCAGCCTCTGTTCTCGTCTGCGAATTTTGTCCGTATCCCACTGCAAGTCATCAATTGTAGTCTCTAGCACAGATACACGAGACTCTGCTGTCTCTACTTTCCCTTGTAATTTGGAAAACTGAGGCAAAGAAATTAGAAGGGACAGAAGTTAAAATGAGGTTCCTGTGTTTATTCTCAGAGTGACTACTCAGTGTTGACAATCTTTGTGTTACACACAAGTCTCGAATTTTACTCGTATACCTTCACCAAGGGTGCCACATGCTTGCAAACAAGGGAATTTTCAGGGGCTACTAATGAAATTTCCCTCCTTGCCCCTCCCTTCCAATGCACCAACAGCCTATCCCGTTTAGGATTTCACTGCAAATTCCCCAACCCACACACTATATGCATCCTATGAATGACTTGTTTCTGTGCCAGAGTGTTGAACGCAACTCTAAAAACGACTTTCCCAGCATGAGAATCATTTCAGTTTTAAAATGCCAGAGTTACAGAATGCCTTTACTAAAGCAAATGTTCATGCTGACTAATAATTATGGGATTGTCCTAATACAACAGGAGAACAATGAATTAAACGACAGGCAGACTTAAAACAGAGAGGGCAGGTTTCTCATGTACTAATTTCTTGTTTAAGAAAGGTATGTCATGCTTCACCCTTACAAAAGAAGGCATTGCTTTGACAGACTCAGTTTTTTAACTGAATCTTAAAAAATATTTAAAGCACATTTATAGCTGAAAGCAAGACAGAGAGAGAAAACTGAAAGTAACCAAACTTAATTGTTAGTGAGTAGGATTAAACGGCAGGGGACGCGGTGGCTCAGTGGGTTAGGACGTTGAGCTTGTCGATCAGAAGATTGGCAGTTTGGTGGGTCGAATCCCGAGTGCCGCATAACACAGTGAGCGCCTGTTACTCGTCCCAGCTTCTGCCAACCTAGCAGTTCGAAAGCACGTAAAAATGCAAGTAGAAAAATAGGGACCACTACGGTGGGAAGGTACAGTGTTCCGTGCGCCTTTGGCGTCTAGTCATGCCGGCCACATGACCACGGAGACGTCCTCGGACAAGCGCTGGCTCTTCGGCTTTGAAATGGAGATGAGCACCGGCCCCTAGAGTTGGAAACGACTAGCTGGCATGTGCGGGGGAACCTTTACCTTTACCTAGGATTAAACGGCACCAGACTAAAATGATCATTAAAAGTGAGAAATGCTGACCCCAAGAATCAACATCTTAAACATCAAGAAACAAAAAAGAAACCAGTGCAGTTCAGAGAACAAATGACATACAGTAAACACTTAGCACACTACAGAGAGCAGTACTGTATTTTGACTTTGCTTTCATTTCCAAATGCTGTCCAGAAGCTTCCCCCTATTGTCCATGCAGCAATATACAAGGCAGGAAGTGAATTCTGTGGCCAGAATCTCTTTTTCTTAGCTAGAGTACTTATAGTCTCTGTCCTCCAAGACTAATGCAAGGTACAGAACTACCTAAGCTCAGATCTTTTAGAGACAATGCAACCCTAACCACAATATACTGCACTTCAGTCTAAAACTAGCTTGATGGTTCACATTTAATTCACCTCCCTGTATTACTGCATCCATATTCTCCATCTAGGACCCAAGCATTTCAAAAAAGCCTACCGCAACCATTGACATTGACAACTGTAATGGGGAGATTATATTAAGTAGCTTTTGCCTAAAGAACTAATCGGGGAGCAGTAGGTGTGAAACCTTACCACCTAAGTGAGTGGCTGAGACTGTCAATTATTTGAGGGTAAGTTGAGAAGGATATCAAGTGCCAAAGGTGAAACTATAACTTGGTAGGGATGAGAAGCCAGAATTTTACATCTCGTGCTCCTAGCATAAACATTTATGAGGAAAAACTGATGCTGTTTTCCCAATAATATCTGAATAAACAGAATATCTGAGTGCAGCCATCCGCCCCCACTTCTAGTAACCTCCAAAAGCCTATTCTTACCCGCAATCAACATAAGAAGCTCCGAGTAGCAGACTATTTATTTAACTTGGTGCATTGGTGAATTCTAGAGTCTCGGAGTGTTAGAATAAAAATAAATTTAAAATTAAGGGCAAATTATGTTATTTGCGCTTCTCATGGTAGCTAATGAATGAGAAAAGACCCACTGTACCCATAGGATTCGCAACAACGAACTGCACTCGGTATTGTTTCAGCTTTATTAGTGGTGTGACACAGACAAATGTATACTATTCACCTAATAATTGGCTGGCACTAGGAGAGCTTTGCTTCCTTGTTTTTTCCTGTTTTCTGCTTCACACTCTGCTTTTACGTTGCACAGCTTAATAGTTTGCCCCCTTCCCTTGAACATCACCAAGCTATTCCTCTCCTTGTTGTTGTTGTTAGTTGCGAAGTCGTGTCCGACCCATCGCGACCCTATGGACAACGTTCCTCCAGGCCTTCCTGTCCTCTACCATCTTCTGGAGTCCATTTAAGCTCACGCCTACTGCTTCAGTAACTCCATCCAGCCACCTCATTCTCTGTCGTCCCCTTCTATTGCCCTCAATCTTTCCCAGCATTAGGCTCTTCTCCAGTGATTCCTCTCCTAGGAGACCTCAAATTTTACACCGCGTAGGTTACAAGGCCAATCAAATAATATACAAGTAAGATTCAGCAGCTTAATTAACATCCTTCTCTTTAAGGTCTTTTCCTTTGCCCCCTAAAATTCAGGTCACAATTTTCCTGGCCCCATCATTTCTGCTACGTGGCTTCCTGGAACCTTTCCTTGTACCTCGTGAGACATAGAGCGATGTTTCTCCTGAAGCAAATCAGCCAGTTCCTGCAGCCTTCTGTTCTCATTTGCTAGAAAGGAATTCAGCTCCTGAACAGCCTCTTCCATTAGAGATACATCTAAAGATGACCGGGGGGGGGGGGGGGGGGGAATAAAGAACACTATCATATTGCAGCTATCAGGCCTCTAAATATTTTCTTTAAAAAAATAGAAATAAACAAGACACAGTGATTTGTTATATTTTTCATAGAAACTCAAATTGTTTTTATTTTTTTAAAGCAAGTTTCTAGCCTTATAGATTTTAAGAACAGACTTCAGAATGATGGGAACAATTCTAACCTTGCATAATTTTAGAGTATTGTTTCAAAAAACTGGGTAACTAAAAAAAAAGTAAAACAAACAAGATGACAGCGTTCTTCATAGTTTTTACCGTTGAAATTTGGGAGTAATTCCAACAATAAAATTTGGAAATAACCGCTTGTCCAAAAATAGATCTAATGAAGGAATGTATAGCAATAGCACTTAAAACTGAGATACCGTTTCGTAACAGTTACAGTCCTCTCTCAGCGGTTTACAGTCAGCATATTGCCCCCAACAATCTGGGTTCTCATTTTACCAACCTCAGAAATACTGTAAGACTGAGTCAACCTTGAGCTAATTAGGACTGAACTGCTGGCAGTCGGCAGAATTAGCTTGCACTACTGCCTTCTAACCATTGCGCCACCATGACTCTCTAATGTATGTTTTGATTCTGAGTGGACATCAGAAGATTTTAGGATTTCTCTTTCCTACAGCATTTTATTGCTTTTCCTTTTTGTTTATCTCTTTTCACTTTTACAGATATTTCTAAATATATTTACAATGGTATAAATAGCATTGTAGTGAACTCTCCACTATTGCACAGAACTAAAGTACAATACATCAAATGTAATATAACTACAAATTATAAAATATATAAATAACCATTGTAGATTCAAACCTCAAGCTGCAAAAGTCTACCATGAATAAGTTGAAATATTGATGTTTGGTGCTATCTACAGAAAGCAACCAAAATGAATGTTTTTCCACTGGTTTACTTAGGAGTTCAGCTAACCCAGAAAACACAATATTTAAATCAGCATTAGAAAGATGGATCAAATTTAGAAAGCAACTGAACCAAATAGTGCCACGTGCATGACAGGAACAGTGCAGACTGGATATAGAGCAGGTTAACCTGCAAGTAGTTTGGACCTAAGCATGTGAGAATAGACACAATAGATCCCCTAAACTCCGCTGAAGATGTTACCTAGCCTGGTAACAAAACGTTCAGAACTTAACCCACGAGCTCGGAGAACGAACCTTCACCCTCATCCTACACCCAAGCTACAGATATTCGCCACTATTGCAAACAGACACATCGTTTAATTTGGAGGACAAGTGGCAAATCACCAGAGCCTGGCCTTTCAATTCCCAGTTCCAACAATATACTGGACTCAAGGAGATCAAAAACATCTTGTTGGATTGATCATCTTCAGACAAGATGGGCAATAGCCAGGAGTGATGGGACTTGGAAATCTAGTAATATGAGAAGGATCAAAAACGTGCCCTTGATTTAGTTTATCATGTAGGCAAAATTCATTTTATCTGACAATTCCAGTTTACTGCAAGGCACAATCTCCCCTATTCTGGCAACTCTCCTGATCTGAAGTTGCAGTTCCAGATAAATATCTATTTTTAGCGTAATTTCAAAAGAACCAAGTACTACAAATCATTATTTATTTGACAAATTGGCAGTAAAGTCAATGGACCAGCAACAGATTAGCCCATTTTTCCTGAAAAGGTTCTCTAATTACAAATGTTTTGAAAATGTAATACAGTATATCCCTAAGTTCTGGAAAATGCCATACCTCCACTGTTCAGCTTCTGGGACAGCACATCCACTCTCTCCTGAAGTTTATCATACATTGTCACAATCTGCGTGACTGCACGGCGGGAAGACTCAAAACGCTCCTGTAGTTGGGATTCCATTTCCTCACTAGTGCTACTAGCCAGTGTAGCCAGAAAGGAGAATGCAGGCTCAAATATTTCTCCTAAATTACGATAGCGCAAGAAAGTAATTACCACTAGATGCAATCTGGATCCAAAAGATAAAATTATTTCATACTACCACGAGATCGTAAGCATCTGTAAAACATCCACCACCCTGTATCAAATACTTTACCTCGATCCCTCTCATCTTTGCGTTCTTGGTTGCTGTCCGAATCAGGCTCCGGTTCGGGTACCACCAATGCTTTTCGCTCTGACAGGAGATCCCCAAGGCCTTGGTCCAAGTCATAGCGTTTTAAAATGATGCGAATGTTCTCATCAAACTGAAAAGAGGGTATGTTTCATTTATAAGAAAGTTCGCCAGGCAAAATTGAAGGGATGGGACCATTAGGAGAAAGAAATGCAACAGACCTGGCTCCAGTAGCGGTTGATGATCAGTAACGATGCGTCATCCGTGGCTTGACGCTTTTCCAGCTTCTCTATATGCTCTCGCAGCTCATCTTCAATAGCTTGCCGTTGGTCCAACATCTCTGCCAGCTTTCGGTTCTTAGTCTGGAGTGTGCGAATGTCCAGTTCTTCCTGAAATACAGCCAACATGGTATAGTGATTACAATGTTGATCTAGGTTTGGGAAGAACAACTATTCATTTCAATGCATGTCTGAGGTGGTAAGTAGGCATCCTAATGGCCTCCACATTTTTTGGACCACAAGTATCCACCATCCTTTGCTACTGAATTCCAAAATATCTGGAAAACACTAGGCATCTATATATCAAAATCCAATTCATAACATCTCACACTACAGCAAAGGGGTTCTCACACAAGGTTTCTCAAATATCCTCCTTCCTATAAAAATTCATAAAGAAAATTAATATGAAAGGAAAAAGAAATAAGGACTCATAATTAATCATCCACATCCTATCCTAGCAACAAGTTTATCATTTCCATGAGAGTTAGACCCAAGTCCACCCAGCTTTGGGATAGAATTCATCCCAGTGGCTATGGGAGTCAAGGAGAGCACAACAATCAAAATATTCCATTCCACAGAAAGAGTAAAACCCAACACGAGATACAAACCGTTGAGGAAACGCCACCAAGCTTAATAGTCTCCACAGTGGTCTCTGAGTCCTCAACTCCTGCCTTTTTCTCTGGAGGACCTGATGGGCTAGTCTCTGCAGCCCCTCGTTTGTTCCCAATCCCAGACATAGTTACAGAATGGAGATTCCCACTTCTCCAATTATTTTTTCTGAAAGAAAGAGAAGGAACGTTGTAAATGTATGAATTTTAATTTTGCTCATTGGTCTTATTAAGACATATTTCCAACAATCAGAAAAAAAAACCTAAATAAGACATCAAATTATATTTGAAACAAAATGTATGCAAATCTCCTCTCTTGTGTTATAGTTTTTCCATCTGAGGCCACACTGGTTTTCAATAAAGGAAAAAACCCTTCTCCTTCCATCTTGAAACCCACAAAATGATCTCACAAATGCTTGTTCGTTTAATTCACTATTTACTGCTTTTTTTGCCCATTCGAGATCTGTTGACAAATTCCCTGGGAATCAGAGCTGAAAACATTTACATTTGATTTAATTATTTTGAAGCACACAGGGATTTGAACTGCATCTGGTTGTGGAGTCCTTAATGGTCTCTGAGCTTGGTTGTTAGTTTGCAGATGTTTCATTGCCCTACTACAGGGGTCTTCAAACTTGGTCCTTTTATGACTTGTGGATTTCAACTCCCAGAATTTCTCAGCCACCCTGCCTGGCTGCCTGCCAAGTTTGAAGACCCCTGCCCTACTTGACCCCCCACCAAAAACTGGCAAGGCAAGCTACTGTATATAAACAGAAACCAAACTCCACACTTACTGGCACTGATGTTACCTAGTTGGCTAATGAAACATCTGCAAGCAAACAACCAAGCCCAGGAGAACCAAGGACTCCACAGTTCAATCCTGAGCTACAGATATTCTACAGGTAGTCCTTGATTTATGACCACAATTGAGCCCAAAATTTATGTTGCTAAGTGAGGAAATCGTTAAGTGAGTTTTGCCCTATTTTACTACCTTTCTTGCCACATTTGTTAACTGAATCTCTGCAGTTGTTAAATTAGCAACACGATTTGTGAAATGAATCTGGTTTCCCCATTGACTTTGCTTGTCAGAAGACGGAACACGGCAACTATCATAAATGCGAGTCAGTTGACAAGCATCTGAACATAAATCACATGACCGTGGGGGATACTCAAATGGTCATAAGTCAGAAAAAAATTGCCGTTAAGTCATTTTTTTCCCAGTGTTGCTGTAACTTCGAACAGACACTAAATGAACTGTTGAAAGTTGAGGACTACCTGCATTGTCAGCTAGCTTTCGGTTAAGTGGAAGAGCAAAATTACAAAGAGAGCAAGGGGCAGAGTTACCAAACGAAACAGGTGACAGGCTGTGGAATAAAGTATTATCCCACCCCTGGATCAAAACTTTTTTTTTTCCTTAAGCCTGTCGTAGTACGTTTCGTTTGGTAACTCTGTCCCACTTTCTTGCCGTCTTTGTCATTTTGCTGTTGCGCTTCTTGAAAACTAGATGAAAATAGAATATCTGGAGCTCAGGACTGAACTAGGGAGTCCTTGGTGCTCTCTGAGCGAGCTTCGTTGTTTGCTGGATGAAAACACCAACAAACCCACCGCCCTGGAAAGCAAGAAATTATTATTAATAATAATAATAATAATAAGAAGAAGAAGAAGAAGAAGCAGAAGAAAAAGAAAAAGAAAAAGAAAAAGAAAAAGAAAAAGAAAAAGGAGGAGGAGGAGGAGGAGAAGAAGGAGAAGGAGAAGAAGAAGAAGGAGAAGAAGAAGGAGAAGGAGAAGGAGAAGGAGAAGGAGAAGAAGGAGGAGGAGAAGAAGAAGAAGAAGAAGAAGAAGAAGAAGAAGAAGAAGAAGAAGAAGAAGAAGAAGAAGAAGAAGAAGAAGAAGCAGCAGCGATAAAACAATCCTGGGGGGGGGGCGAGAAGAACTCTCTTCTAAGCGTCTCTTGAAGCAACTGAGGACGGAGCCTGCTTGCGGAAAAGAACTTTGCTCGTGCTCAGGGGAACTCTTAAACGAGAGACACCTACAGTGCCCAAAAGCTATCCACGGTCGCCCACGGGACGCCGTTTACCGCTCGCGGGGTCTGCAGTCCAACGTCCTCGGCTCCTCCAGCCCCCAACACGCCTCCATCTCCCCCGGCAGCCCCAGCCTCAGAAAGAGACCGCCTCCTCGCTTCCCTCCTCCCTCCCCGCGCGCCCTCCCAGGAGAGAAGGAAGGCCTCCCCGACCGCCGATACGGTCTCTTGCCTCCGCGTTCGCTCACCAGCCCCACAAGGGCCTGCGGCCTACAACAATTGCCCCAGGAAACTGTTACGCCGACGACGAACGCCAAGCAACCAATCCGGCCTCGCTTCTTTTCTTTCCTCCCCTCCCCTCCCCTCCAACCCTCCTTAGAACGGCCTCTTTTGCCCCGACTCGGAATGGCTGCCGCCCATAGATCCGTAATCCTTAGAGTTGCGCGAAGGCGTTCAGATTCCGGGTTCAGTGTTCACTTGGGTTTGTTTTTTTCCCCCTTTCCGTTTTCTTTATGAACTTGACGTGCCCGCCTGTTTCTTTTCTACCGAGCGGTTCCGAACGGCTCGCGGCAGCCACCAGTTCCGCCAGTTGGAACTACTCCTCGAAGAATGGAGCGCGAGGTTCCTGGGAACGAACTATGCAAGGCATTCCCAACGGCTGCGGTAGGAATTCGTTAGCTCGCTGGCTTCTGGCCGCAACCGAAAGTTAGGCTTTCTGTGTGGATCTATTGTTATTAATTTTTATTAAAGACTTTTTTTAAAAAAGTCAACATACATGCTGTTTAAATTAAGAAAGAAAAAAAGGCAAGGTCCTGGCGAGCTCGGTTTCCCGACGATGGCCAAGGCTCTGGAGCTGGTGACCATCCCCTTTCGCGGGTGCTTTTGAAACTACAACTCCCGGCATGCCTCTGATGTCCGGAAGTCCTTAAGAATTAAGTTGTCCACCGAACAGCCGCCAGGTGGCTTTGGTTCCGCTTCCTTCTCGGCGGTTTGGGGGTGGTAAACATCTTGCTCTCTATGTCCAGGTAAGCGTAGCAAAGGTAGGAGGAGGTCGCCCTGGGAATCCTTCCCAAAGCTGGAAACGGGGATCCTCAAAAGGACCGCGGACCAAAAAGGTGAAGCCAAAGATCCTTTTCGACGCTCTCTGATGTTGAACAGATATAATTTGGTTGCTAGTAGGTGCATGTATAGGATACGCCCATCCTTCCAAAGGTAGGTACCGTCGATAGCGCTAGCGCTTAGACTTATATACCGCTACATAGTGCTTTACAGGTGTCAGCTGCCCCAGATCTTGGGGTTGTAGAGACTTCATTACTGTACTAGGTAACATTAGCAGTGCAGGAGATGCAAGGAAATGAGCTTTGTTCGTTGACACCAGTTCTATATCCATACGTTATATCATGCTTTGGCAGGAGACGTGTTTTAGAGGGTGGTTCATTTGCATAAATCTTTTTTTTTCTTTCAATAGGCGAAAGAGATTACACACTTAAGACAAAAATTACCTTTCCCTTACTTTCCTAAATGCAGATAGTCCTCAACTTACAACAGTTCGTTTACTGACTGTTTGAAGTTGCAACGGCCACTGGAAAAAGTGATTCATGACCATTTTTCACACTTATGTTGCAGCATCCCCAAGGCCACGATCAAAATTTAGACGCTTGGCAACAGGTTCATGTTTATGATGGTTACGGTGTCCGGGGGGGGGGCGGTCCTTGGGATCGCCTTTTGCAACCTTCTGACAAGCAAAGTCAATGGGGAAGCCAGATTCGTTTAACAACCGTGTTACTGACTTAACTGCAGTGATCCACTTAACAACTGTGGCAAGAAAGGTCGTAAAATGGGGCAAAACTCAAATATCTTAAATATTTAGCAACAGAAATTTTCAGCTCAGTTGTGGTCAGAAGCCAAGGACTACTTATACAGGGACAAAAATAAGGGCAAATTTATTCACAATGATGGCTTATTTAAGTTCTTACTGGCATTACCAGAACACTTTTCAAAGGCTTAACAACTGGAAAACTGTTTGGAAAGAGCACATACCTTTGTCTGTATTGTCTTTTCTTTGGGAGGCCAAATGTCTTCAAAACAAAAGTAGATGCATTTCCACTGCTTTGGCCAAATTAGCATTGGGATGAATTAATTTCCTATCCAGAAAACATTGGTTTCATATTTTTATTTTTCCCCTTTTGAGTTATATATTCTTTCCTCAAACAACCTCACCTTTTCTAATCTACACATTTTTACCTAATCAATTTTTTTTTATTTCCTGGAAGTTATCTGCATATCTTCCAATCCCACATTTCCCTTGAACAGTTTTACACTAATCAGCCACAAAGTTTGCCAGCCCTTGAAAAAATAGAAAGGCAATGTATTTTTTTTCCTTAAATTGAAGACCTTAGAGCAGGCATGTCAAATTCGCGACGTCGCGTGACATATTGGAGCTTTTTCCCCATTGCCGGCAATGGGGTAGGCGCGGTTTCGTTGTGACGCATCCGGCCTATGGGCCGGCAGTTTGACACCCCTGCCTCAGAGAAAGAATAAAACATGAGCATGTAAAGAGTGAGACTCCATTCTTTCTCTGAACGCAGTTTTTAAAAGTTTTAAAATAAATATATGCTGCTATTAAAGATGGTGAGTCATAGATGGAAAACTTTTGTGACGTATCATTTCCAAACTGTTTGAAACTTTTGATGAATTCATGTGACATGGTATACTATGCTCAGTATTCTGGGTTCAGGCAGCACCTATAAAACAAACAGGTGAATTAAGTTCCCACAGTATGAAAGAAGAAGATATGGTAGGTTTATTTGTGATTCACGCTGGCTGAGGAATTATGGGAGTTGAAGTCCACAAGTCATAAAAGGGCCAAATTTGAAGACCCCTGATTTAGGTAATGTTTGAATTATTGTTAAAATAAGAATATAGTATGATACTTTAATCATAGAGAGATTAGAGGGAAATGAAACCAGAAAACCTTACATAACTGCATTATTAGCAATGGCCATTCTTAAAATTAATTTTGGATCATAACACAATCTGGCCTAGGAACGCTAATTATCTTCTGTCCTTAGTTTTCTCCACTGAATCTTGTATCAAATACATTGGGATTGCTGTTCTTGGATTTTCCAGCCAAAATAGAGTGATCAAAATACAATTAGTTGTTTTGTAACTTGCTATTGGTAAAATTATTGAGAAATATTACTCTGAAATTTAACAATGTTAGAACAAAATTTCAGCCACTCGGGCCAAGCTCACACTATTTCTCTTCTGTGATCCAGTTGAAAGGAAATTAAATGCATATGTCTCCCCTGCCAATGGAATGTTTAACCGAATGAAGATTAAAAATAAAATTCTCTTTTTTTAACAAAGTATATACAGTGAAACCAAAATAAAGAAAGAAGCGATGGTTATAATTACTCAAATGTAGTATGGTGAAAACAGATTCAAAATGCAAACAATAATCCTGTCAGGAAGATATTTTTCTGCTCTGGAATATTGGCTTCTGCCTGGCTTTTAATTCCTAGAAACCAAAAAAACAACTTCTTTCATTCTTTCTTGTACTTTGCAAACTTTATTACTACTATAGACGTGGTTTTTAATGGTAAGTTATTCTTCTCTAATCATTTACATTTCCTTGAAAACAGATACCCTGTTCTCCCAGAGACCTTTCCTCTTGTCGTTCGTTGTTTTACACCCCATTAATTTCCCCTTTTTATGTTGCCTTATACAAATAGCTCATTAATGTAGACAGTGGGTTTTCTGTCCATGGCTATTTAACTTGTGCTAAGTTGCAGGAAATAGGGACGTGGTGGCTCAGTGGGTTAGGACGCTGAGCTTGTCGATCAGAAGGTCGGCAGTTTGGCAGGTCGAATCCTGAGTGCCGCATAACAGAGTGAGTGCCTGTTACCCGTCCCAGCTTCTGCCAACCTAGCTGTTCGAAAGCACGTAAAAAATGCAAGTAGAAAAATAGGGACCACTACGGTGGGAAGGTAACAGCATTCCGTGTGCCTTTGGCATCTAGTCATGCTGGCCACATGACCACGGAGATGTCCTCGGATAAGCGCTGGCTCTTCGGCTTTGAAACGGAGATGAGCACCGGCCCCTAAAGTCGGAAACGACTAGCACGCATGTGCAGGGGAACCTTTACCTATGCACAAAAGCAAATTTAATAAGGGAAAAAAATCTCCACCTTGTTTTATTTCTCATGTCTACATTAATCATTTGATATTAATGGTTCTCAGCACATCTTCTGTCAAGAAATGACCTTAACACAGGAGGGTGAGAAGAAAGGAAACATATAAGCAATGATATAGAGCAGGGGTCCCCAAGCTTGGCAACTTTAAGACCTGTGGACTTCAACTCCCAGAATTGCTGGCTGGGGAATTCTGGGAGTTGAAGTCCACAGGTCTTAAAGTTGCCAAGGTTGGAGACCTCTGATATAGAATGTGGTCTCCAACAATTCTACAAACTATTTTGACTAACAATTCATGAAATACTATTTCCTTCAAATTATTGTTGACTATATAGTATACAGTATGCACAGAAGCATACGCGGTGGCTCAGTGGGTTAGGACTCTGAGCTTGTCGACCAGATGGTAGGCAGTTTGGCAGGTCGAATCCCGAGTGCCGCGTAACAGAGTGAGCGCCTGTTACTCGTCCCAGCTTCTGCCAACCTAGCAGTTCAAAAGCACGTAAAAATGCAAGTAGAAAAATAGGGACCACTACGGTGGGAAGGTGACAGCATTCCGTGTGCCTTTGGCGTCTAGTCATGCCGGCCACATGACCACGGAGACGTCCTCGGACAAACGCTGGCTCTTCGGCTTTGAAACGGAGATAAGCACCGGCCCCTAGAGTCAGAAACGACTAGCACGCATGTGCAGGGGAACCTTTACCTTTTTTTTTAAGTTGCAGGACAGACTTTTGTGATGGCCTTTGGCTTAGTCTAGCTAGCAGCTTCTCTTATTAGGTAAGTAAAATAGAGCCGGCAACTGACAAAAACTCAAGAAGGGCTATAAAATAAAGGGAAAACAAAATGTTTAAGCAAGCTAGCAGCCCCCTCCTTCCACCCCTTTTCCCTGGTCTTACACCCATCCTGAGTGACTTCCTTGTGGTTGTACTTACATATTTTTCCTGCAGTGTCTCTGACATATACGGTACTTCTGAACTGCTAACCTGCCCCACCTGCCTTGTTTCAACATTCATTGTTAGTCCTAGTGTTTTTCTCAGTCTTTTGTAATGCTTGCTTCCTGTTTAGAAGTACTCTGTCTATACTTAAAAAGGTAAAGGTTCCCTCGCACATGCGTGCTAGTCATTTCCAACTCTAGGGGCCGGTGCTCATCTCCGTTTCAAAGCCGAAAGAGCCAGCGCTTGTTTGAGGACGTCTCCGTGGTCATGTGGCCGGCATGAGTAGACTGTCTATACTTACATATGTGTATATATTTGTAACTAGTCATTTTCCATAATTAACATTTAGGATACAGGTGTATTTGTTATCTGGAGAAAATTAAAACAAGTATGCCCTAAGGAACAGAGAACATTGCACGTATTTATGTACCCCGTTAATCATCCTATTTATTATTTAAACAGAATTTTATACTTAAAAGTATGTTCCTTTCAGTTCAATAGAGCTTATGAGGAAGGATAAATGAACAGCTTAAAGTACTAAAAATAATATGTCAAATAATTTTTAAATTGTATCACTTCTAAGCCACTTTTAGCCTATTTTTATTGAACATTGTTTCAATAATACTTCATCTTTTGTTACTGAATTGTGGTTAGAATTCACACCGAAAGGAAGGAAGAATTTTCATGTGGTAAAAGTGTTAGTACTGATGGAGCAGATTTAGAGCTACGCGGGGCATTTGGTTTGTTATTAAACATACATGTATAATTCTTAAAAGCAATAATCAAATTTTTAATTTGTAATCAAAGAAACTGGGTATGTCATTATATTAACAAGTAGGAGCACTAGTATTGGTGAATTTTAATACAGATTTTCTATTTCTATGGGGAAATATTGTCATTACCAGATTTTTTTTTAAAAAAAGTCCTATAATCACTATTTCCTACTAATAAAACATTATAGACAAACAATATCAATAATATAATATAATCCCAAAGTAATAATATGATTAAAAAGAATAAAGCAAAAAAGGAAAGGATTGATGAACAAAGTTAATTCAAATATTGACTAACAATGTATTAGCAATCCATTGTTGCAAATCAGGATTAGATTTTTCTTTCCAACATTGTATGATAATTATTTTTAACCAGCTTGAATTCACTATACTAGATATTTTGATAGATTCCGAATTTTAGGGATATAGGCAAGAATAACATATGCATCTTTGTGCACAGTGATTGGTCCAGAACCATATTAGCAATTCTCTTAATTTCAGCCAAAATGTGGCTGTAATAGGGGAAGTCAAAATCATATGAGTCAGTTTGCGAGTTACATTCCCAACAGCAAAGGGGTGACCCAGGCTTGTTAAACATTCCTGAGGGTGGAAAATGTACACAAAGCATTTTTGTTGTTTTGCATTAACCTTTTTAAGATGGTAGGACATTTGTATATAAGCAACCATTCATTCAAATTCATCGCTCACAGGAATAACTAATATCGGTTTTATCAACGTAACACATTTAAAGAAAACATTGACTTAAACAGGGGTAGGCAACCTTGGCTCTTTTATGACTCGTGGACTTCACCTCCCAGAATTCCTGAGCCGGCTGGCTCAGGAATTCTGGGAGTTGAAGTCCACGAGTCATGAAAGAGCCCAAGTTGCCTACCCCTGGCTTAGGAGGACAGCTCATTTCTTTTTAACTTCCAACCATTGTTAAAACTCCAGAAGCTGCAGTAACATCTAGATCAAGTAGACTAAATAATAAAAGCTTGAGGTGAATCTAGAGTAAACTTCAATAAGTACTTTGAGGTAAAGCAAGCTTGTTTTTTTTAACATCGTAGAAGTTTTAAAAAGAGCTTCCTTATAACCTAATTGATTCAAAGTAATAATTATTATGAGAGGCCCAGTTTATCTATAAAATAGAATTACCCACTACTTTAAACCTGGATTTCTCATAGTTTGAGCCTATTATATGTAAAAGAATCAAGATATATATTTCTGACCCAATGTTTTCAGTATGTACATTCTATATAAAATTTTAATTATGATATATAAATATTGAATGACAACCTGGTACAAAGAGATATTCTCATACGTGACAGGATTTAAATTGGGTCTAACAATAAATCTCAATATGAGTCAAAAAGGAGCCTGGTACTAAAGTTCCTAACTATAAATGATGTCAAATCTAGAATAAATCCCTTTTGATAAACCTGACAGTGGGGAAGTTAAATTCCCAAGAGGTAATTATAATTTATACAATGAAAATCTCACAGCATAACCTTGTTAGAGTAATTTATTCAGCGTCCTGTAAAAAATAATGTAAGAAAGAAGCATTGAAAGGTCTTTCAAAGAGTCAAACGCCCTTAGAATTAATTCATGCTAATCACAAATATATGGAATTTCTTTTCATGAAAACAGTGGATTTATTTTACATTTGCTAGTTGAGAAAGCTTCCTGAAAATACACTCACACAAAGGAGTCAAATACAATGTAAAAATGCCATTCTACACATATGTGGCAAAATCATTGATGTGCCCCAGTAACATCTAATATCGTTTATCCAATTAACAGAATAATCAGATAGGAAAACCAAACTCAGAAAGTGAGTTTAGGAATAGAAATGCCTGCTCAACGAGTGAAATATATCATCTGCTTATAGCAGGGCCTTGTGCGCTGTGGTCTCTTAGTGCAAATCCATTAAGGATTTTAGTATTTCTACTTATTGCAAGAGATTCTAAAGCCAAATTAAGAGGAGAAGGAGGAATAGTATGCACCTTGATTTTAATTTAATGGCATGTGAATGTGCCTATTAAATCTGCAACAGATCAATTGGATATGAACCAGTCAGGTGGTACTCATTGTTTAAAATGAACCTCTAAGTAGCAATCATGCAAAATATTGTTTAAATAAAAGCTGTTAATACAACTACTTCTTCATCAGTACAATTACTACTTCACTACTACTTTTTTTTTCCTTTACTCTTTGCAGAATTAGATCCAATCATGACCTTAACTATACAGGAAGCAAGAGGCTGACCAAATGGCATGCAGCCAAAAACCAAAGGGCACTCAAACTGCAGATCTGGCGGCCATGTTCTCGCTCAGACTGCTGCCTTGGGGCCGACGGTGTCGTTGGTCCAGCCCGTTCCTGCAATTCCTGGTCTTGAGTGTTGTGACCTTTGGCGTGATCGCTCCATTCGCTTGCCGAGAGCTCCTGCATTCTTATTTCTACATGCGCGGTTGGTACCTGAACTCGATGACCCAACATTTTTTAAAGCAGAGCCAAAAGGAGGGCCTGAGTGCTGTCCGTTACTTTGAGCGACTGCAGAATACATCGGAGAAGTTGACCAAAGAGGCCTTGCAGCCGTGGCTGCTGATTACCATCATTACTGTTCAAAGGCACCCGGAATTCCACTACGTCCTTCAGGTAGCAGCCCGCTTCCACCGCCTGCTCCGGGAATGTGGCCCTTCTTGCCAGCACCACCAGCTCTTACTCTGTAATGTGGAGAAAGATCCCAGCAACCACCGGGATGCTAAGCTGCTTGCCCCTTTCTTTGCTGTGGAGAACCACTACAGTGGTCAGGAAAATCTGGATCTCTTCCCAAACCGTTTTGAGAAGGAGAAGCAAGATTACACCTACTGCCTTGAGAAATCACTTCAGCTCTATAAACCAGAATATGTCTTGCTAGTGGAAGATGATGCCCTACCAGAAGAGGAATTCTTTCCAGTCCTCCATCACTTGTTACGGACACGATTCTCAAAGCCCCACCTACGAGATGCCCTTTATATCAAACTGTACCATCCAGAGAGACTTCAACATTACGTCAATCCCGAACCCATGAGGATCCTGGAATGGCTGGGATTAGGCATGTTTTCAGGATCCTTCTTGGGCTTTGTCTACTCCTGGGCATCCAACCGCTCCAGCCTTAGTTGGTCCATCGTGTTGTTTTTCGCCCTGTACAGCATGCTGCTCGTAGAGCTGGTGGGGCGCCACTACCTTTTGGAGCTTCGACGCCTGGCGCCCTCCTTCTACAACGTTGTGCCTGTGACCGAATGCTGCACTCCGGCCATGGTGTTCTCCACGCCTTCAGCACGCCGTGTGTTGGGCTACCTGAAAGAGGTTCAGTGTCGCCTAGGTTTTGCCAAGGATACTGCTCTTTATTCGCTGCTGCGTACCAAGGGCGAGCACGCGTTTGCAGTTGAGCCCAACCTGGTGAGACATGTGGGGATGTTTTCAACTCTCAGGATGAACGAAAATCCAGAGTTGCTTTGACTTTCTCAGTATTTCCTAAGGGCTGAACCAGACGAGCAATGGTTGCAAGCTGGGAATTGAGTCAAATCAATTGTTTACAGTCACTGATGTTCTAGAAATAAGCATGGAATTCAGTTTTTCCAGCATTCTGTTTTAAATATATATATGTAATAGCTCTAAATCAGCATTCCCCACATGATGCCTGCCGTTCCATTGTGAAATAGCAATGCCAAAGACCCCGGCCAATGTAGCTGATAGTAGTCCTGGCTACAAATTTGAGGTTGTGCAAGTTAGCTCTGATCTCTGTCTTACAGATAATGAACAGGAGTTTCTGAGTTTGGTAGAAATACCAGAAACGGTGCTTTAAATTTTCTGTATCAACTTATACATTGTTTTAAATGGTTCCTTCATGAAGCACTGACTGAAAAGAGAAACTATTTATTTATTTATTTTAATTAGTCTTATCTTTCCTGAGCTGATGCCTTTGAGATAACGTTGGCTGCAAAATTTCTAACGCTGCCCCTTCGGTCTTCTGGAGGCTTGCAGTCCTAACAGATCAAAAGGATGCCAGCTTGGGAAAAATGGTCTACATTCAAAGACAAATGATCATTTTCAGTGAAGGTGTGAGGGCTGTGGTTATCTTAATGTTTACTGCTTTCTTGTTTCCAATCTTTCATCTCTGCCACTTTTGCGTAAGCCATTTAAGGGTGCTTTTAGGCATACCTCCCAAGTATCTGGAAGAGCCCTTGCAAATGGCAAACTCTCCTTTGCATGTAGAAACTTTTAAGCTAGGAACCAGGTAAGGACGCTCAATTTGAAGTGTCCCAAAACGGCTGGAGGTAGCTGAATTGTGCGACATCCTAAATCTGAGTTTTGTCGGAGTTGGCAGGGCTGAGAAAATGAAAAAACCCATTAGATTCAATGAAAAGTCTAATGAGGCTAATATTGTGGACATAACCATAGCTGCAGGGATGCGGTGGCTCAGTGGGTTAGCACGCTGAGCTTGTCGATCAGAAGGTCGGCAGTTTGGTGGGTCAAATCCCGAGTGCCGCGTAACAGAGTGAGCGCCTGTTACTCGTCCCAGCTTCTGCCAACCTAGCAGTTCGAAAGCACGTAAAAATGCAAGTAGAAAAATAGGGACCACTACGGTGGGAAGGTAACAGAGTTCCATGCACCTTTGGCATCTAGTCATGCCGGCCACATGACCACGGAGACGTCCTCGGACAAGCGCTGGTTCTTCGGCTTTGAAACGGAGATGAGCACCGGCCCCTAGTCGGAAACAACTAGCACGCATGTGCGGGGGAACCTTTACCTTTAACCATAGCTGCAGAAGGTTTGGTAGTGCTAAGGTGTGGCTCTTCCTTGCCCTATCTGTTCTTGTCCCCTATATTAGTTACCCTGCTGATATATTTTAGCCAAAGGCTCAGATCACTCCATTAAACAGATTTCTGGTATCAGCCTATAACCAGAAAAATCTAATCCTAACATCCTCCATCTCTGAATTAGAATTGCCCTGTCAACTGCCAGCTAATTTTTGTCTTACCGGTTTCTTGACCATTTCTTTTCCATTTTGTTTTCCCAAGACAGGAAGCCCTGGAAATATTTTCTACAGCTGCCCATCCCAATCTCTTGCTTTCTTTCTTAATGTACTGATGGTAATGTTTAAAAATCAAATGCGCAGCATTCAAAACCTTTCTAAAGGAAATGTAACATGCTCATTTTTCTTCATTTCTTCTGCATTGGCTACCTCCTACTTCACGTATTACTCGTACTGTTCCTTGTCAATGGGCTTATTTAAAAATACAAGTGCCTTATTTAGATGATACATAAACACTTTTATAGAGAAGCATTTTCATCCTTTTCTTCCTCCTCATCTTCCTCTAACTCTAACTCTGGGAATCTGTGAGAAGGGTAATGCTTTTTCCAGCCTACTTGGGGGGGGAAACTTGAGCCTAGAAATGTATATTTATTTTCATGAGAATTCAACTCTAATGAATTAAAATAAATACACTGTCCTCCATATAGAGGTCTGGGAACAGTTGCTGTATTATTCCAATGTTCTGACTAGTGCAGTGCTTTCAGTTTAGAAAATGAAGACAAAATGATAATAGGCAGGGTTTAGAACAAAAACAATTCACATTCCAAAAATATCTTTGGGGGAATCTAGTCAATAGTAGTAACTGCCAACACATTTCTAGGCTGCATTAACAAAGGGATAGAATCAAGATCACGTGAAGTGTTAATACCACTTTATAATACCTGGTTAAGGCCACCCTTGGAATACTGCATCCAGTTTTGGTCACCACAATGTAAAAAAGATGTTGAGAATCTAGAAAGAGTGCAGAGAAGAGCAACAAAGATGATCAGGCGACTGAAGGCTAAAACAAAGAATGGCTGCTGGAATTGGGTATGCGTAGTTTAACGAAGAGAAGGGCGAGGGGTGACATGATAGCAGTGTTCCAATATCTCAGGGGCTACCACAAAGAAGAGGGAGTCAAGCTATTCTCCAAAGCACCTGAAAGCAGGACAAGAAGCAACGGATGGAAACTAATCAAGGAGAGAAGCAACCTAGAACTAAGGAGAAACTTCCTGACAGTTAGAACAATTAACCAGTGGAACAACTTGCCTCCAGAAGTTGTGAATGTTCCAACAATGGAAGTTTTTAAGAAGAGATTGGACAACCATTTGTCTGAAATGGTAGAGGGTTTCCTGCCTGAGCAGGGGGTTGGACTAGAAGACCTCCAAGGGCCCTTCCAATTTTGTTATTCTATTTTATTCCTATTCTATTCTATTCTATTCTATTCTATTCTATTCTATTCTATTCTATTCTATTCTATTCTATTCTATAATATTCTATAATATTCTATAATATTACACAGAATGGCTAAGTAATACCCTGATCAGAATCTATTTAGTTGTTTGTTTATTGATTGATTGAATTTCTATGCCACCCATCTCACTAATACAGTGACTCTGTATTAGTTATTTGATAATGGAAGTTTTTTAGTTGCTGATTGCTTGGACCCTCATGAGCTTTTGCCAAGGCTTTGCTCCTGAGCACCCTGCTTATTAATGACTACATATTGAAGTGGATAAAGGTTGACAGGCAAGGCCCTGAGTCCTTTGGATAGCAAAAGGATGCAACCTATCAAGTCATCCCTACACACCCAAGACACAGCAAATGGGTAGGGACTGACCAGCAGCATATTTAGTAGGAATCTCCCTTGGCATAGGTAGAGGCTGACAGTATGCTTGGCAGGGCATCTTTGCTAATGATCGTGTATGCCACCCTGGGCAACACAGACAGAAAGCAGCCAACAAAAGCTGGGAAGATCCCACCCTCTCCTATACGATCAGCTCATTTAGTGCTAAAGTTCCACAAACTATGCAAATAGCAAGGGCTTAATTGGGAGAAAACACAGTGCACCACCTCAGTTTTGGTTCAGTTTTGTGCTTTGGGATCGGGATGAATGGAAGGTTGTATCATGTGGTGTAGTGTTCTTCAAGAATGATTGGCGAGGCATCCTTGAGCCAAAATTAGACACCAGTATGTAGACTGTACCTGCAGCCTAAATTCTAGGCGGTTGCAAAGTTGACTAGATTACGCGCGAGCTGCCCTGATTGCTTCAAAGAATTAAGTCTGTATCTGTGCTCGAAGGTTTCTGAAACACACGCTGTCCTCCCCCACACAAGCACTGCCATTGTGCTGTGGATTTGTGCAATATACCCGCAGGACCTGTAATCAATGCCAGGCTGCAGCCAATAAGATGAACTAGATTCAGAGGTTTTTTCCAAGACACTGCTTGTAGTTGTCCGGAACTGATTCTGGAATTATTTGTATCCTCGGTATGTTCTCTGCCATTGAATTACAGCCGTGCCCACAAGCAGCTCTTGGAAGTACAAGATCCAAGGCAGCAGCTCAAAAAACAAATGTAAGTCCTTTTTTTGTTTTAAATGGGATGTTGGTGCTTTACAACTCTGATTCAAACTCAATTTTTGGATATAGGTATCTCGGGCGAGGAGTGGCAGGGGGTGGGGGGGCAACCGATGAAATGTGCTTTTGCCACACAAAATACGAAAGAGTGAGGCTTGCAGGGTACCACAACACAGCATTATTGTGGAAACGTAATGTTTTCCAAATTATTGCGATTGCCAGAATGGTGCAAAACTAAAGTAGAATGACTCCTTGCCAAATGATATGCATCAAATTAAGAATGTTTTCCGTGTGCCTTGTTCCACCACTTAAAGTAGCACATCACACCCCCACATATAGAGCCTTACCTAAATGTCCAGAGCTGTAATATATAATGGATGCTCTTCTAGCAGACTGTTCTCCCTTATGTTCATAAGGTTTCATAAGCTTTGGTACTGAACCGATGAGGACACTTTATTTAATAAATTTATAGGCAGTCTATCTCATATAAACGACTCGGAGGAGCTCGCAATTAATACAAGAAAAAAAACAATTTAAAGAATTTAAAACAAAAATTAAATGACAAAAAAAACAACAACAGGACCATGAGGAGACTGAGCTCCACCATGTGTTTATTGGACCCGTGCCCCTCCTGGCTGGTGTATTCAGCTCGGGAGGAGACACGAGGCTGGTTCCAGGCAGTAATAACTGCTTCTTTGAGAGAGGGTACCTTCCCTACCACCTTGAAAGAGGCGGTGGTGAGGCCCCTTCTCAAGAAGCCTGCTCTGGACCCTGCTATTTTGAATAACTATCGTCCGGTCTGCAACCTTCGCTTTTTAGCGAAGGTTGTTGAGAGCGTGGTGGCGCATCAGCTCCCTTTGTTCCTGGAGGAAACTGATTATCTAGACCCATACCAATTGGGCTTCAGGCCTGGGTACAGCACGGAGACGGCATTGGTCGCGCTGGTGAATGATCTCTCAGCGGCTTTTGACACCATCGACCATGGTATCCTACTGCGGCATCTCAGGGGGTTGGGAGTGGGGGGGCACTGTTTTACAGTGGTTCTCCTACCTCCTGGGCCGCTCGCAGTCGGTGTTGACGGGAGGGCAGAGATCTGACCCCGAGGCCTCTCGTTTGTGAAGTTCCTCAGGGGTCGGTTCTCTCTCCCCTCTTGTTCAACATCTATATGAAGCCGCTGGGTGAGCTCATTCGTGGTTTCGGGGTGGGGTATCATCAGTATGCTGATGATACCCAGGTTTTTCTTTCCACCCCGAACCAACCCAGTGATGCCCTCGACGTGATGTCCCGTTGCCTGGAGGCGGTCCGGGTTTGGATGGGGAGAAACAGGCTTCGACTCAATCCTGCCAAGACTGAGTGGCTGTGCATACCGGCATCTCGGGAGAACCAGTTTTGTCCATCGTTAACTATGGGGGGTGAAGTGTTACCCCCCGTTGATAGGGCTCGCAACTTGGGTGTTCTCCTGGATTCACAGCTCAGTTTGGAAGATCATATAGGAGCCGTGACCAGGGGGGCTTTTGCCCAGGTTTGCCTGGTGCGCCAGTTGCGGCCCTATCTGGACCAAGATGCCCTACGCACAGTCACTCATGTGCTCGTGACCTGCAACACTCTCTACATGGGGCTGCCCTTGAGGACCACTCGGAGGCTTCAGCTGGTGCAGAATGCGGCTGCGCGAGTTGTGATGGGAGTCTCCCGATACTCCTGTGTAACGCCTCTTCTCCACGAGCTGCATTGGCTTCCAGTTGCACTCCGGGTGAGATTCAAGGTGCTGGTGATGACCTATAAAGCCCTAAATGGCATGGGTGCAGATTATCTTAGGGAGCACCTGCTGCCAGCATCAACTTCCCATCGTCCTGTGTGTTCCCATAGGGTGATCCCCAGAGGGAGGGCATTCTCTGTGTGCGCGCCTGCCCTTTGGAATGAATTACCTGTGGAACTCCAGACTGCTCCCGACCTGCGCTTGTTTCGCCGGGACCTGAAAACCTGGCTTTTCGATCTATCTGGCCTGGACTGAGGGGGGTTTTAGTTTCAAGTTTTTAACATTGTTTTATTGTTGGGCTATTAATTTAATTCTTTTTAATTCTATTTTTATCTTAATTTTATATTGTCTTTTAAATATTGCCCTGTAAACCGGCCTGAGTCCTTCGGGAATAGGGCGGTATAGAAAAATAAATAAATAAATAAATAAATAAATAAATAAATAAATATTTTTACTCAATTTCCCCAAAGTTGTTTGAAATTTCGAGCCGTTTAGTTTAACTTATTTTGCCTGTTTATCTATCCTAAAATCCCTGATCAAGAGGCAAAGTTCTAGTGATAAAACATTTTGTTTTCTTTGAATGATCTTTTCCCCTTTAGGCTCTCATAGAACTCCACCAGGCTCTGACTTCCGGTTTTGATGTTGTGGCGATGCAGACAAAGTCAGGGCTCCGTCTTTTGCTTTTGGTTTCGCCCTGCTGGGGGACCCTGGAAAGGGTCGAAAGTCACCCCATAGAGGCGGCAAGCAAGGAGGGGACTCTCATTGATCGGGGGGGTAGCCATCCTGTTTGATCCGAGGAAGCCCTCCAAACCAGTGACGGAAAGACTGGCTGCATTCGTGTAGCCAGTCCGAAACTGCTGACAATGGAAGTCAAAAAGCACTACCACCAACTTTACAGCAATATAGATGAAACTGGGTGAGATCTGATCCTTTCTTTATGATTTTAAGACCTCTTCCTGAAAATCTGCCCAAAGCACTCCCCTCGATGAAAGAGGAAAAGGAAATTTCTGCCCCATGCTCTCAGAAAAGAAAAGCAGTGAATTAATTACTGGGGGATAATGGCGAAACCTAAAAGACTTATTTGGAATTAATATATACATTCAGCTTGAAAATTTGGGGACTAAAATGTTTTTAAGACCTTTTTTAAAAAAAAAAGACTTGAAAACTTTACAATATAAGTTTTGGATCTAAAAACTTAGCATAAGAATATGCTAAAAACTTTGAATAATGGATGCTTTTGGTTGCCCAAATATAACTTGTTTTGAAATTATAAATGATTGGGATACTTTGAACATGGATGGGAAATTAAAATTGAAAAAAGCAAAAATAGGATATGGATTAAATAATTGGAAATTGAGTGCAAATGGAATTAACATATGCTTTGGTCAGAAAATATATTTTAAACATTATTAGAAAAATGTAACTAATGTTGATATGCAATTGTATGTTTACTAACAATAATAAGAATTGTATTTGCTTAGTGTGGAAAAACGGTTACTACCAGAAGAAGAGCAGATCTGCTGATGGGTATAATATTGGACTTAGTTGGAAGAAGCTTAGATGTACCACAGAATCATTAATGGATTCAGTCATCACGTTGTCTATTGAGCACTTGTTTGTGAAAATAGAAAATTAATAAAACATTTACAAAACTCCACCAGGCTCTCACAAAACCTAGTATTCCACAGAACAGAGTTGGGGAAGCTAACTGTTTTAATAATAAATTGTTAATAAAAACTGAATAATAGCATATTGGCCAGACACTCCAGGGCTGAATCTGCATGAGTAGGAGGGAAGAGGTTGAAGTTTGAGTTCAGGGGGTGAGAAGTAGACTTTTGCACAAGTTTCCATTAATAAGCTTTCTCAACAACTCTCCAGAATGTCAACGTTTCTCAACAGAAATACAGTAACTTCAATTGCTATTGGAGATTAATGCAGTGACCCAGTTGACAGAAACAATAGCATAGAGTCACAGAGATGTGGCAACCATTTGGGAGTGATGCAAAGGCCTTGCATGAAGGTGACCTGAAATAAAACTGTTCCCCCCCCCGCCCCTGTCTGGACAAATTCTCACTATGATTGCTCATCCCTGTGGGATTGCAGTAAATCAGTTCACAAGCATGGGGGAGGGGGTTGTCAAATTTCTCAATGCACCAACTTCAGAAAAGTCAGAATGCTGAGATTCTTTATGAAATATATAATGCTACCTGCCCTAGATAAATAAATAAATAAATAAATAATCCATTTTCCCAGCTTTTTAAGACTAAATCAAACTTAAGGTCAAGAATGAAAATAGTCCTTTCTGGATTCCTGATCCCAGGAATTCATAATCTCACATAGGGAGCAGAATCAGTCCTGGTTGGTGGTTCTCAACATGACCATATATTTCCCATGCCACATTTCTATGATGCCACATATGATACTGTTTAAATTAATAAATAGTGGAAATTGTTAGAATATGTTGTTGAAAAAATGGTTTGTTTAACAGAGTATTATTAATACACAGTGGAAGTTGTACTGGGACTTTTAGGCAAACAGTAATGCACTAACACGAGTTTTATAACTTATTTTTACTCAGACAACAAAAAGAAACACAGTAAGAAATAGTCCAAGTATCAATCCAGTATCATGCACATAAAAGTCAGTCCATAAAAAACATAGTATCAAAATACAAAAGCTGCTTACCAATATCAAAAACAATATACACTGTAGCAAGCAGTTGATTCTTGAGAGAATAAATATCAAGTTAGCAAACAAGAGAACAAGAGGTATCCAAACACTAACATCAAACACATATACAAGAGCAACTACGTGTAACATCTAACTCTCTTTTATGTGGAATATTTACAGCCACACCCTTAGACCGTTTAACTCCTTAAAGGTGCTTTTACTCCATTATATAATATTGTCACCCAAATCAAGTTTAATCTCTAACAGAAATGATAATTTACTTCCAGCTAAAAGCACCTATGAGGGGGTCATAGAGGTACATGAGGGTGAGAAGGCAGCCATGAGCAAAAAGAAAGAAAAGTTTGAGGATTTCTGGTCTAGATAGCAGCAGGCCTTCAGTTACATAAGACTCAACTAAAACTGGAATCTTAACTGTGTTATAAATTAGAGGAGGTGATCAAATCAAGAGGGGAATGTTCTCCATTGTGCAACTTTTAGAGAGCTGTGGTGGTGCAGTGGCTAGAATGCAGTATTGCAGGCTAATTCAATGCTCACTGCCCGGAGTTCGATTTTCACCGGCTCAAGGTTGACTTAGCCTTCCATTCTTCAGTAGTCGGTAAAATGAAGTCCTAGATCGTTGGGGGCAACATGCTGACTCTATAAACTGCTTAGAACGTGCTGTAAAGCATTATAAAGTGGTATATAAGTCCTAAGTGTTATTGCTATTAATAGGCAAGAGGGAAATCTTGTGGCAACAGTTAGGCTTAATGAAGGCATCTTACTGACCAAAACTTCAGGCTCTCTTACTGCATCTGGTGGCTAAATTTCCTGCTTGTTTGTCTTTTGAGCTGTGTGGTGAAAGAATGTCGGTGGCTTAGCAAACATTGCACCTCTCAGAGAAAGAGCAGGCTAATGATCAAGGCCATCAAGAGATTGCATTAAAACTGGGACAATGTTGGTTTAACAAAATTCTTGAGCTTTCAACATTCAGGGCAACTAATCAGGTAGACCACATAGAGGTTTTGCAGATCCAGACCCCAGCTATCCTTCATGCAATGAATGTAATAGATCCATTCAAAAAACTTTTCTCTGTACTGCATCAGAATTGCATTTTCCCCAGGACACAGTGTAGCTGTGTGACATACCCTTTGTTAACATGCAGTCAAATATGCACAATCATAAAAAGCCACAGTAAGATTGCCAATATTTTAAATAACAGCATGAGCAGAGCATCACAGAGATAAGAAAATCTGAAGGAAAAACTAGGCAATCGTTATAGAGACTTTGAGGAATGAATACAATAGCACTTAGACTTATATACCACTTCATAGTGCTTTACAGCCCTCTCTAAGCAGTTTACAGAGTCAGTTTATTTTCCCCAACAATTTGGGTCCTCGTTTTACCAATCCCAGAAGGATCAAAAGCTGAGTCATCCTTCAGCTGGTGAGAATCAAACTGCTGGCAGCTGGCAGTCAGCAGAAGTAGCCTGCAGTACTGCATTTTAACCACAGCGCCACCGCGGCTCATGAATGATAGGCTTAAAGCTGTGGGAAGAATCTAGAGAAAGAAATATTTTGGGAAATATTAAAAAGGCAGAATATATTTATCCAAAGGAATCGTGGAGAAGGTCTTAAAGGCAGAAAAGCAAGCCCAGTTTTCTTAATAGCACCAAGCAGAAACTAGGCAGAAGCCAGCTTTTAGAAACGCAAATTCAATAATCCATTCAGGAAGGTTGGGTCCAGGAAGCTAGAAGCTATGAGATTAGGAAGACAAAGATCTCTAAAATCTACATACCTTACTCAAACTCTAAAAGACATGATTTTGGGGGACATAATAGGATTAACCCACCAACACCAAAAGGGCACACTCAAACTCAGCTCAAAGTACATGAAACAGGAAATACAAAGCCTCAAACAGAAACAGGAAACAACCTCAAGAGCCCCAGAAGGTATAAAAACCCACCATTTCCTGCTACATGTGGTCAGCTTTCCCAGTGCCATGCTTTTGTGTGGCTCTGCTCTTCAATAAACTCCAACTTTCTTTCTAAAGCAGTCTCTATTTTGTTTATTCCCAGCTTGGACTGGACCCCCTGATGGAGATTTTTCTTTCTACAAAGCTATGCATGTGAAATCTGTTAAGAATAATGCTCTTTAACCCAATCTTAACTGCAGAAATAAACATACTTTCCTGAATGAGGGAGGCCTTCCAAACTATTCCACTCAGACTACCCAAATTAGCAAACTATAGCTTATAAAAACTGAATTTCTACTGACTTCCTAGAATGCTCATTTTTCTCACAAATGCAGCCAGATTTCAAACACAGGATTCACCACCCAACCATTGTTTAGCAAATAAACCATCATTAACAAGGTTCTGTGCTGTTACTAAGGCCATGGCTTGCAACCCCAATGGATGGGAGCTTTTGTAGCCAAATTCAAGTACTATACATTAGTTCTTGACTAACAGAAAAGGATGCTGGCATAAAGAGCCTTGGTGGAGCAGTGGGCTAATGCCTCCTTAAGTAACACCAGCTGCCTGCAATTAGTGCAGGTTCGAGTCCCACCAGGCTCAAGGTTGACTCAGCCTTCCATCTTTCCGAGGTAGGTAAAATGAGGACCCAGATTGTTGGGGGCAATAAACTGACTTTGTAATAATGCTGCTTGGGGGGGCGAAAGCCCTAATAAGCAGGCATATACATAGAATGAAGGCTACTGCTAAGCACATTGATTTGTGCTTCTTAGATTGTAAGCCGCCCTGAGTCTTCAGAAAAAAGCGGGATATAAATGGGATAAAAAAAAATTACATTGTTCCCATTGTCAATTCCAGCTCTGCCACAGCAATGAAAATGGCAACTGATGTTTACGCACTTATTACCGTATGAACCAAGTTAAGGAAAGGGAGTGGTGGATTTCCTTGGCTTGGTTTCTCCTCCTACACAGTTTTGTTACATGAGAAATAACAACCACCAATCCTTAACACAGGGTTGGTTGAGTTAAGATGAATTATTAGAATGGTGGGTTTAGCCACCTACAAAATTGCCTAACTAATAGAAAAAGTGGGGAGGTAACTCTCCGAATGTTACAAGCGGTTAACATGCCTGTAACTTGTCATTCAGGTTCACTTCACAGGTAACAGGTCAAGAGATACAGAGGTACAGAGTAAAATGAGAGTGACTTCTACTAATACTCCTACTCGATGCAGCCACTCCTGTAACCTGTCAGTTGGGCTATTCTGGAACATGGAGGCAAGTGAGGAAAAGCTCTGATTTCTCACATCACCCCAATAAACAACATTAGGATTTAGGGTGATGTGTGAATACAGACATTAATAATAAACCAGTGTATAAAATAATCGCAAATAACCTCAAACATTGTCCTAACCCCTGAATTCATATACTGCTCTACAACAGATGGCAGATGGCAACTTAGTCCAGTAACAAAACTTTGCTGCAAGGGTTGCTGCCTTTTTTTCTAAAGGCTTTTCAGCGCTAAACACATCCCCAAGTCTCTTATGTTCTCTGGTGCTGCTTTCCAACCTGGCGAGTTAAACAGTTTGAGCTGTCATAGTTACAACCTAGCCAGGGGTAGGCAACCTTGGCTCTTTTATGACTCGTGGCCTTCAACACCCAGAATTCCTGAGCCAGCTATAGTGGCTCAGGATTTCTGGGAGTTGAAATCCACGAGTCATAAAAGAGCCAAGGTTGCCTACTCCTGATTCCTAGACCAATTCACAGTCTACATAGGAATTTTGTTGACAGATTTTAAGGGATTAAGAGAGCCAATCTGATGTAATGGTGAAGACGACAGGCTAGAAAGCAGAGACCATGAGTTCTAATCCCACCTTAGGCAGGAAGTCAGCTGGGTAACCTTGGGCCAGTCCCCCTCTCTCAGTCCTAAGAAGCATGCAATGGTAAACCACTTCCAAAAACCTGACAAGAAAACCACAGGGAACTTGTCCAGGTAGTTAGCTGCCCAGTGTTAATGTTGTCTGGAAGGCACATACGCACACACACTCACTCAGGGACTGCAATCCCCCCCTATGAATAAATTCCTACTGAATTCAATTGTTGAATGGCCCTCAGGACTTGGTTCTGAGGGTGGCCACTTCTGCATAGTCATTCATGAGGAATTTTCCAAGCCCCCAAAGAAAACAATATTTTGCATGATATTTCTATGCAAATTGAGAATGAATACAAATAAACGGGTCACACAGCTTAGCGCAGTTGGGAGAACTGAACAGGCAACACCTGCCCCTGTTCCACATCCTGACCACGTACAAGATATTTCCAGCCCCCCGCCTTGCCAGGTCCTAGGCTGAAGTTAGCAGAAGCAGCCCTTCTTCGTAGAGAAACGTTTCTGACTATTTTCCCCTTTGCAAAACCTTGCTTCTTTCATCATATGCAGGCGTTGCAAAATGTCTTGCACTTGAGTACACAGGGCAGTTGTTTGTGCACTAACTATTATATCGTAGAAAGAGGGGGAGAGAAGTAGGCAGGCAGGCAGGCAGGCAAAACACACACACACACACACACACACACACACACACACACACACACCCCTCTTATTGGACAAACCTTATCACCCTTCCCAGCCAATCAGAACTGCTGAGGAGTTACATCTGCCAACCAGCTTGAAATGGAGTAAGAGGAAAAGAAAATTAGGGGAAGAGTTAACAAGTAGCAGCATTGCGTGAAAGATATAAAAAGTTTCCGCGTGGCAGAATTTGTCCCGTTTGGCTAAAGCCACCTCATCCATTCACAAGAATTTCTGGGAGAGGCAGTGAAGATCCACCAACACGGTACGTGCAAATGTGTTCATGATGGTGGTTGGGAAACTCGGGAACAGAGAAAGGGATGTTTGTTAAAGTGAGAGAAAGTCTGGATACTCCCGGAGATGGGTGGGGAAAAAATAAATCCTTCTCGGTTTAAAACGGAGCCTATCTAGTCCTGAAGGAGAACTCATGTAGCTTTGGCCATTGACGGAGAAAGCTTGGAGTCAATTCAACAATCGCTCAACCCATTTCTAAACTGTGTTAAAGCCTCCGGTCCCTCAAAGCTACGTTCAGGACGAGAGCGAAGGTCTTCAACTCCAAGCGTTTTCATTCGTTACACAAATGCAGAGGATTTTGTTCTTCCTACTCAAAGTTACGGATTTACTATTTAGAATCCATCTCCTCTTCTTGCGTCTGAAACATTTTTCACTGAGTATCTTTCTCTCCGATGTGGAATCTCCTTTCTCTTACTAAATCTCACTCGAGGGATTTCATTGCTTAGAAGCCCTTAATGAAATGTCTCCCCATACAGAATAAGGATAAGAGTCCGGGATCCCTTAATATCATTTAAGAAATCTTGCTCCAATTATGCAAGAAGTTAGTCCTATTAAAAGCAACCTAGAGAACTTTGCCACGTCAGGAGTAGGCGGATCCCATGTAAAAATGGAGAGAATATAAGACAGAAGATGGGTCAAGGAGCTCCTTTGGGGACTGGGCAGATTGCTGAGATGTGGTTAATCACTCTCTTTTTGGGCTTCTACCATCATAAACTGGAGGGATCGATCTATGGCTCTCCAGATATTGCTGGAGTAGAATTCCCAGCAGTTCTACTATTAACAATGGAGCAAAGGAGTGGAATGACCGGTCCTTCATTGTAATGATAAGCAATCTTCATGAGATGATGACACACTTGGAATTTGAAGAATTCATTTATTGGATTTATAGAATCTTGTGAGCACTCTTCCACATACCATGAGAGAGGATGTATATAGTATTGGCAAAGTGGCTGCTCTAAGCAATAACAGCTGGTCCCAAAAGAGTCATTTACCCAAAGGCGACCTGGTGGAGTTGTTCATATTCCCCAGTAAGTATACATTTAAATCCCACAGTGAGTAACATGTTACCCTTCAGGTATTGTTGGACTCTAGCTGCCATCTGTCTTTCCTATGACTGTGCTATCTTGGACATGAGAATTAGAGTATGACAACATTTGTGTTGCCCAACTGTGCTTTCCAAGCAAGGTGGTTGTAGAGTAGGTTGAAAACATGCTTCAGATGTAGCTCAATGTTCATCCAAGATTTCACACAAACGTTCATTAAGGCTATGAAACGTGCCCTGTTAAGTCAAGGACTACAAAATTCTATTGGGAAAGCTGATTTACTATCAGGATTAAGGAAATCCTATTATCTTCTGCACACAAAGAAGGTTCTTAGTTCTTAGGTAAAGGTAAAGTTTCCCCCGCACATGGGGGCTAGTCGTTTCCAACTCTAGGGGCCGGTGCTCATCTCCATTTCAAAGCCGAAGAGCCAGCGCTTGTCCGAGGACGTCTCTGTGGTCATGACTAGACGCCAAAGGCACACGGAACGCTGTTACCTTCCCACCGTAGTGGTCCCTATTTTTCTACTTGCATTTTTATGTGCTTTCGAACTGCTAGGTTGGCAGAAGCTGGGATGAGTAACAGGCGCTTACTCTGCTACGTGGCACTCAGGATTCGACCCGCCAAACTGCCGACCTTCTGATCGACAAACTCAGTGTCCTAACCCACTGAGCCACCGCGTCCCTTTACCTTTACCTCTTAGTTCTTACTGTCTGCTAAAACCAGGAGAGTGGCCATGTGTGTTCTGAAATGCCAGGAAGACAAAAGTAATTTTAAAAAGTCATCTTTGGCTGGATGAAGAACACAGCTAGGCTTCCTGTGGCTGCATCAGGACCACTTTTCTCTCAAAGGTGTTCATCAGGGACATGGATTTTCAAAGATTTTAGGAGCTCTGGAAGAGAATGCTTCTTCAACCCCCTCTTGTTTTCCTCACTGCTGCTTTGATGCCATCTTTTTCTCTACTACTGCTGCTGTTTATCCATTATACAAATAATGAGAAAATTCAATAGTACACTTTGGAAGAGGGTATGGCAGTTATTCTTCAACGAAGAGTCTGAAGAGACATCAAAGATAAACCAGTCTTTTCTATTAAAACTGCCCTCTCTCTTTGTCCAAGCCATGACTGTTTACTGTACAACACACCAGGTTTCAAAACAGTCATTATTCCAGTTCTAAAGATAGGAATGACCATTGGCAGAAAGGGCTTTTTTTTCTTGTCGGTCACATGATGTTTCTCTATATCAATTGACTTTTTAGAAATCTAGGTACTAGGTAGGAATACTGAATACATTTTGCTTATTTTTGGTATTTTGGAAAAGTTCACAGGGCAGGAGAGGCCATTATCTTAACTTCATAGGGAATGTAGTTCACATTTAGATAACAATCTCTTTTCTGAAGTATTCAAATTATATTTGGTGGCAATGGCTTGTTCTATTTCTAGGTATCATCAGCTTTGCTTTGGATTTTTTTTTCACAACTAATGGGCCTCACCTAGAAGTATTGGCATATTTTTTCTGATTTGTTAAAAAATATTTTTAGAGGTCCTGGCCAAAAGTGCATTGTTTAGAATCCGGTGATATTCCAAATAAGACTTTTGAAGTTTCTGAGACACTTCTCCACTTTAAACATTTTGAAGTCATTCCCCTGCTGTTTCATTTTACACACACGGGCTGCGGGGATTGCCCATGGAAAATAGAATTCTAAATTTTTAGTTCTCTGAAAAATTGTGATAGCATTAGAAGGACAAAATGAGTGCACCCAGATGAGTGCACACATGCAACCTACAAAAAACATCTTTCTGTAGTTCTGGCTACAGCATTTATGCCGGTGGCTGTGGGGAAAAAACTGAGGACCATTTGTGGCTGAGCTGCACGGAAACTGCGGCTCAAAGGATAAATAGTACAGATGAATACAGAACTGGGATGTTGGATTTCAAAATGCACTAATTCTTTGATTCATTTATTGTCTGGGAAAGTCTTTTGAAAATGCTGGCAATAATTGGATGTTTATCTCTGGGGTCGTACGAAAGAGCCCCTGGAACACTAGAATTCACTAACAATAGGTGGCAAGAACTCCTTGGGTGCCTGATATCATAGGCCATAGGGCTTTTTCGGTGAAAGAAACCATGCAAGCATATCACGGCTAGTTTTTTTTTTCCCCACTGTCAAAGCTGTATTGGCTACTTCTACACAAGCAGAGAGGCAGAGATTTCTGTTTTGCATATTCTTTTCCATTATCCCACCGAATACTTATTTGTACCATATTTTCCGGCGTATAAGACGACCCCCGACTTTTGAGAAGATTTTCAAGATTTTTCGTCTTATACGCTGGAAAATACTTACATGCCAGTTGCCAAGTGTCCGACACAAGCCCGATTCAGACCTGTCTGATGCAGATGGTGCAAAGCCCTGCCGGTTCCCGCCGGCCGGCTCCGCCGGTGCCGCCTCAAGAGGGAAGGGCGTGAGGTGCCTGCCACGGGTCCCCAAGCACTCCTTAGCAGCCGGGGAGTGCGCGCATGTGCAGGACTGCCCTGACGGCTCCCGCCCGACTCCGGACGGCTCCGCCGGTGCTGCCTCAAGGAGGAAGGGCGTGAGGTGCCTGCCACGGCTCCCCGAGGACTCCTTAGCAGCTGGGGAGTGTGCGCATGTGCAGGACTGCCCTGCTGGCTCCCGCCCGACGCCAGCCTGCCCTGCTTCCTCCACAGTGAGAGGGGAGGGCGTGCCTTCCCGGGCTCGTCGACTTGCAGCCACGCTGGAGCCGAAAGGGGCTTTTCCTTCCACCCACCCTTGCAAACGCCAGCTCCCGGGGTCTGGCGTTTGCAAGGGGGAGGGGAAGGGGCTTAGAGGCTCTTGGGGGTGGGAAGGGAGAGTCACGTTGGAGGAGGGACTGGACTAAGGAGGCTTGAAGTTGCTTTGCAAGAACGGGGGCGCTCGATTGATTTATGTACTATTTTCCGGCGTATAAGACGACTGGGCATATAAGACGACCCCCCAACTTTTGAGAAGATTTTTATGGGTTAAAAAGTCATCTTATACGCCAGAAAATATGGTAATTTTCTTTCAGATAAACTTTACAATCTGGAATCCTCCCCCTTCCACACACATACATAACTAAATAACATTTCTGAGACCTCCTAGTGTTACTAAAATACTGAAAGATGGTATTCAAGCATTCGATCCTTTCTTTCCAAATACTGTGTATATTATTGTGTCCTGCATTACAATTAGACAAAGAAACATACGTAGGTAAGATTACCCAGCAAAATTATACCTGTAATGTGATATTTGGACACTCCCATACCCCCATCTCCATTGCATTCCCTGAGCAAAACAGGGAAATGCCCATACACCACATCTAGAATAAATCTTAGATTCCCTTTCTGGGGAGCTGTGAATTGATGAAAGGCTTTTTTTATTGGACTGAGGCTCATGCTTAAAACAGTGAGTCCACTAAAATCAATGGAGCAAGTTATGATCACCAACACTTTGAAGTTGCCTTACTTCTAAAGAAATTTATGACTCTTGACCACAGTACTGGTAAAGCGGTGTGTGTGTGTGTGTGATTTATTTATTAAATTTGTATTCTGCCTTTCATCCAAGACCTCAGTGAGTGACCATAAATAGCACTTTACTCTCCTGTTTTTCACCATCACAACAATCGTGTAAGGTATAATTAAAGAAGTACTTTATAAAAACACTATAGAAATGTTCTGCTAATCCAAAATTCTTTTTAACCAATATAGCAAATCATTGCCATTAGTCCTGGTAGCACTGTAGTATTAAAGCTACTTAGACTGTTGCTAAAGTCCATATCTTTTGGGTCTAGCAACTGAAAAGAATGACGATTCTAATCAATGTCATGGCCATATTCAGTGGTTAATTATTCTCCATGCAACCAGGATTTAGTCTTAGCAAAACTAAACATCAGCTGCCTTTTACCTAGGAACAAAAGTTGGACACACGTCCTAAAAGACACGCAACAGACTTTGCAAACTGCACAGCTGTCTCCCCTCCCTCCAAAGTACACACACACACACACACACACACACACACACATACACCAGTCCCCATTGTAGCAACCCTAGCTGGAAGGCACTACCCACTAACCCTCTTCTGACCTCAATTCTTGCCCTTTGGTCTGTCATCTGTTGTAACATTAACAGAAGACAACCTTTGTGCTATTTCTAATGGGGAAGGCTTTCTTCCTCCCCCTCCCCCCAATAATCTTCTGTAGTTCAAAAAAAAGAGAGAGAAGGAAAAAAAAGGCTTATATTCCAGGTAGGCTGACCGTTCTTGCCCAGATCCTATTGTCTGTCTGCCAGGAACTTGATTAGACAAACATTCTTCTTTACTTTTGATGCTCCTTGTATATCTTAAGTGCCACCACATTTTTTATAGTGCTGCAATACTGTTTTCTCATTGTGAAACTTTTAAGCTTGGAAAATACAATTTATTTGTGTGACAAATGGGTTCATTCAGCACCCAGTTACGTTCTTTCATATTGCTATCCTTCAAAGCTAGGGGGTGGGTGGGGTGGGAGTGGACAATTTTTCCTAGAAGCCAAAGTCTGTTATTATAACTTGTACTTTAAAAAACAAATAGAAACATTTAATGGTTTTTTTTCCCAATGTGGTGTGACCCAGATGTGCTAAAATTTAAGCCACATGATATAACCCTGAATTTCCATTTTAAAAATTGCCTCCAGAACCACTCAAGTTCAGGCTGCCAAAATCTATGGATTGGTGATTGGGGGGGGGGGGGGAAGGGAAATAGGGTAAAACTGCAATAGGTTTAACATCCCTTTGCAAGTGAAAACATGTCCCCCCCCCCCTCTTTTTACATTTAGTTCGTTGATTTATAGAGTTGCCCACCCCACACATGTGACTTGTTACAGCATTTATATCCTGCCAATTTCAAATGACTCCAGGCAATTAGTTATTATACTGACAGTTCTAAAGATCTCTCAGCAATTCGCAAGAAAACCTCAAACCAAAACTCAACCCTGTAACATTAAAAACAATTAAGTATAATCGTTAAAATGGTTAAAAGACTGTTTTAAAAGATGCATTCCAGTGTCTTTTTCATACCAAAGATGTTTAGAGATAAACATCTTATTTAGGCAGGCATTCATTTTCTCAGATGGACAAGCTTTGTACAATTTTACTTAGGACCGTATTTTGTGATTACCTGTGGTTTTGGATGCTCTGTCGCTCCAGGAAATAATATTTAATAAAAAGTGGTAGTGTTACACCCCCACCCCCACACACCAAGTACAGCCATTATCCAAGTGAAAGAAAATAATCACTACAATCTTGAATGTCCCAGAAGTGCTTTTTCAAAAGGCAACTGGACTTCCTCTGTTTTTCCTTGAAGACATTTCGCTTCTCATCCAAGAAGCTTCTGATTGAAGAAGCTTCTTGGATGAGACTGACTGAACTTAAGAAGCTTCTTGGATGAGAAGCAAAATGTTTTTAAGGAAAAACAAAGCCCAGTTGCCTTTTGAAAAAGCATCTTTGGGACAACCATGATCAGGATGACTGAGAATCTCCATAGACGGCCAATGGCAGATAATATAGCCACTTAGCTCTTCTCTTAGCAGATTCTGAAACAAGGCAATTCACAGCCTGCTTTAATGATTAACTGGTGGCATACCTGCTTTCTTTACTACATGCACTTTAAAAATTATTCCCACATCTCCATGCATGAAAATCTCTGAGCTACACATAAACACCCAGGAAAGAATTGAAAGCTCTCTCCCAGAAAAGCAAAAGTTCAAGAGTTTAGGTAGGTGTTTTTCCAACCTACTGTATATATTTTATGAGTCCCGACTATTCCCATGACAGGAATTACTGAGGAAGCAGAGGTTAATTAGCCAAAGGGTTGGTTAATAAAGAACACAGGGTGCTCGGTTAGAAGATTGCAATGTTATTTGGAAACAAGCAATCTGATTCTCTGTAGTAGAAAAGGATCTTAGCACTTAGCAAGAGCACGTAGACTTGTATACTGCTTCACAGTGCTTTACAGCCCTCTCTAAGCGGTTTACAGAGTCAGCATATTTCCCCCAACAATCTGGGTCCTCATTTTACCAACCTTGGAAGGACGGAAGGCTAAGTCAACCTTCAGCCAGTCAGGATCAAGCTCCTGGATATGAGCACAGTCAGCCTCCGATACTACATTCTAACCACTGTGCCACCACAGCTCTTTTAGGATAGCAGTCTTGTTGGACATAACTGGTCTGTCTCAGCTTACATGAGTCCTTGTTAGGCTCCCAAGGAGAAACCCCTCTTCCAAGAAACAGGAAGGAACCGCAAGAAAAAACCAACCCTTTTTATTCTCACAGACCTGAGTCAGTGTCCAAGGCAAACAAACACAGTCCACAGAAACTCGATGCTCAACACAAACAGTTGCCTTCAGCAACCAGCACCTCCCACACCTTACCTTTTATAATTCAGCCAAGGCGTGGCTTCCTAATTCCTTCTCCTTTGCCTTTGGAGCCGCCCCATTGCATTCCTCTGTCCTACTCACTTCTCTTGCCTGTGCTTTTATGCATCTTGGATTTTTCCCAACTGTTCTTCATTACTGTCCAACTCAGGCTCCCAGCACAGCTGTGTCTCAGCCTGAGCGCAAGTAGAGGAGCCAGGCTTCTTGTCTGACTGTAAGTCTTGGAGCTCCTCAGAGCCTTCCTCTGACTCTAATGCCACTCCAGGCCCCTCCTCCTCATCTGATTCCTCAGACTCAGCTGCCGGATCCACTGGCTGGCGAGGAATCACAACAGCACATTATGAACATGTCCATATGAGAACTCTAAGCAGCTCCAGACATCTGTTTTTCCAGTGTTGGAAAATTAATCTGGTTTATCTCCAGTTCAGCTATGACTTAGAGGAAAATGCTACTGCACTCATGTTATACTTGCCTTCTTGTATGGAGATGTTGCCGTTCCATTTCTCTCTTAGCATGAACTCTTGCTTCATTCCTTCATCTGTTTTTCTTTCTTTCTTTCTTTCTTTCTTTCTTTCTTTCTTTCTTTCTTTCTTTCTTTCTTTCTTTCTTTCTTTCTTTCTTTCTTTCTTTCTTTCTTTCTTTCTTTCTTTCTTTCTTTCTTTCTTTTTGGACTCTACAGGGAGTCCTCACCTTATGACTGGTCATTCAGGAACCTTTTGAAATTACCGTATATACTTGAGTATAAGCCGACTCGAGTATAAGCCGAGACCCCCAATTTCACCCCCAAAAACTGGAAAAAGTTATTGACTCGAGTATAAGCCGATCCGCCGTTCTGCAAGCCTCTGCCGCCAGCAGAGGCTCGATCCGCCATTTTGCAAGCCTGAATACACAGGAATACCCTGTGTGGCCGCGGCTCGTCGGCAGGTCTCCGTTCCTCCTGCCGACCTTTGGGGAGGTTTGGGCGCCTCCCCAAACCTCCCCAAACCTCGGCAGGTCTCCGTTCCTCCTGCCGACCTTTGGGGAGGTTTGGGCGCCTCCCCAAACCTCCCCAAACCTCGGCAGGTCTCCGTTCCTCCTGCCGACCTTTGGGGAGGTTTGGGCGCCTCCCCAAACCTCCCCAAACCTCGGCAGGTCTCCGTTCCTCCTGCCGACCTTTGGGGAGGTTTGGGCGCCTCCCCAAACCTCGGCAGGTCTCCGTTCCTCCTGCCGACCTTTGGGGAGGTTTGGGCGCCTCCCCAAACCTCTGCAGGTCTCCGTTCCTCCGCGCAGACCTGCCGACCTTTGGGGAGGTTTGGGCGCCTCCCCAAACCTCCCCAAACCTCGGCAGGTCTCCGTTCCTCCTGCCGACCTTTGGGGAGGTTTGGGCGCCTCCCCAAACCTCCCCAAACCTCGGCAGGTCTCCGTTCTTCCTGCCGACCTTTGGGGAGGTTTGGGCGCCTCCCCAAACCTCCCCAAACCTCAGCAGGTCTCCGTTCTTCCTGCCAACCTTTGGGGAGGTTTGGGCGCCTCCCCAAACCTCCCCAAACCTCGGCAGGTCTCCGTTCCTGTTTGGGGAGGTTTGGGCGCCTCCCCAAACCTCGGCAGGTCTCCGTTCCTCCGCGCAGACCTGCCGACCTTTGGGGAGGTTTGGGCGCCTCCCCAAACGTCCCCAAACCTCGGCAGGTCTCCGTTCCTGTTTGGGGAGGTTTGGGCGCCTCCCCAAACCTCCCCAAACCTCGGCAGGTCTCCGTTCCTCCGCGCAGACCTGCCGACGTTTGGGGAGGTTTGGGCGCCTCCCCAAACCTCCCCAAACCTCGGCAGGTCTCCGTTCCTGTTTGGGGAGGTTTGGGCGCCTCCCCAAACCTCCCCAAACCTCGGCAGGTCTCCGTTCCTCCGCGCAGACCTGCCGACGTTTGGGGAGGCGCCCAAACCTCCCCAAAGGTCGGCAGGAAGAACGGAGACCTGCCGAGGTTTGGGGAGGTTTGGGGAGGCGCCCAAACCTCCCCAAAGGTCGGCAGGTCTGCGCGGAGGAACGGAGACCTGCCGAGGTTTGGGGAGGTTTGGGGAGGCGCCCAAACCTCCCCAAACAGGAACGGAGACCTGCCGAGGTTTGGGGAGGTTTGGGGAGGCGCCCAAACCTCCCCAAACGTCGGCAGGTCTGCGCGGAGGAACGGAGACCTGCCGAGGTTTGGGGAGGTTTGGGGAGGCGCCCAAACCTCCCCAAACGTCGGCAGGTCTGCGCGGAGGAACGGAGACCTGCCGAGGTTTGGGGAGGTTTGGGGAGGCGCCCAAACCTCCCCAAACAGGAACGGAGACCTGCCGAGGTTTGGGGACGTTTGGGGAGGCGCCCAAACCTCCCCAAAGGTCGGCAGGTCTGCGCGGAGGAACGGAGACCTGCCGAGGTTTGGGGAGGTTTGGGGAGGCGCCCAAACCTCCCCAAACAGGAACGGAGACCTGCCGAGGTTTGGGGACGTTTGGGGAGGCGCCCAAACCTCCCCAAAGGTCGGCAGGTCTGCGCGGAGGAACGGAGACCTGCCGAGGTTTGGGGAGGTTTGGGGAGGCGCCCAAACCTCCCCAAACAGGAACGGAGACCTGCCGAGGTTTGGGGAGGTTTGGGGAGGCGCCCAAACCTCCCCAAACGTCGGCAGGTCTGCGCGGAGGAACGGAGACCTGCCGAGGTTTGGGGAGGTTTGGGGAGGCGCCCAAACCTCCCCAAACAGGAACGGAGACCTGCCGAGGTTTGGGGAGGTTTGGGGAGGCGCCCAAACCTCCCCAAAGGTCGGCAGGTCTGCGCGGAGGAACGGAGACCTGCCGAGGTTTGGGGAGGTTTGGGGAGGCGCCCAAACCTCCCCAAACAGGAACGGAGACCTGCCGAGGTTTGGGGACGTTTGGGGAGGCGCCCAAACCTCCCCAAAGGTCGGCAGGTCTGCGCGGAGGAACGGAGACCTGCCGAGGTTTGGGGAGGTTTGGGGAGGCGCCCAAACCTCCCCAAACAGGAACGGAGACCTGCCGAGGTTTGGGGAGGTTTGGGGAGGCGCCCAAACCTCCCCAAACGTCGGCAGGTCTGCGCGGAGGAACGGAGACCTGCCGAGGTTTGGGGAGGTTTGGGGAGGCGCCCAAACCTCCCCAAACAGGAACGGAGACCTGCCGAGGTTTGGGGAGGTTTGGGGAGGCGCCCAAACCTCCCCAAAGGTCGGCAGGAAGAACGGAGACCTGCCGAGGTTTGGGGAGGTTTGGGGAGGCGCCCAAACCTCCCCAAACGTCGGCAGGTCTGCGCGGAGGAACGGAGACCTGCCGAGGTTTGGGGAGGTTTGGGGAGGCGCCCAAACCTCCCCAAACAGGAACGGAGACCTGCCGAGGTTTGGGGACGTTTGGGGAGGCGCCCAAACCTCCCCAAAGGTCGGCAGGTCTGCGCGGAGGAACGGAGACCTGCCGAGGTTTGGGGAGGTTTGGGGAGGCGCCCAAACCTCCCCAAACAGGAACGGAGACCTGCCGAGGTTTGGGGACGTTTGGGGAGGCGCCCAAACCTCCCCAAAGGTCGGCAGGTCTGCGCGGAGGAACGGAGACCTGCCGAGGTTTGGGGAGGTTTGGGGAGGCGCCCAAACCTCCCCAAACAGGAACGGAGACCTGCCGAGGTTTGGGGAGGTTTGGGGAGGCGCCCAAACCTCCCCAAACGTCGGCAGGTCTGCGCGGAGGAACGGAGACCTGCCGAGGTTTGGGGAGGTTTGGGGAGGCGCCCAAACCTCCCCAAACAGGAACGGAGACCTGCCGAGGTTTGGGGAGGTTTGGGGAGGCGCCCAAACCTCCCCAAAGGTCGGCAGGAAGAACGGAGACCTGCCGAGGTTTGGGGAGGTTTGGGGAGGCGCCCAAACCTCCCCAAACGTCGGCAGGTCTGCGCGGAGGAACGGAGACCTGCCGAGGTTTGGGGAGGTTTGGGGAGGCGCCCAAACCTCCCCAAACAGGAACGGAGACCTGCCGAGGTTTGGGGACGTTTGGGGAGGCGCCCAAACCTCCCCAAAGGTCGGCAGGTCTGCGCGGAGGAACGGAGACCTGCCGAGGTTTGGGGAGGTTTGGGGAGGCGCCCAAACCTCCCCAAACAGGAACGGAGACCTGCCGAGGTTTGGGGACGTTTGGGGAGGCGCCCAAACCTCCCCAAAGGTCGGCAGGTCTGCGCGGAGGAACGGAGACCTGCCGAGGTTTGGGGAGGTTTGGGGAGGCGCCCAAACCTCCCCAAACAGGAACGGAGACCTGCCGAGGTTTGGGGAGGCACCCAAACCTCCCCAAACGTCGGCAGGTCTGCGCGGAGGAACGGAGACCTGCCGAGGTTTGGGGAGGTTTGGGGAGGCGCCCAAACCTCCCCAAACAGGAACGGAGACCTGCCGAGGTTTGGGGACGTTTGGGGAGGCGCCCAAACCTCCCCAAAGGTCGGCAGGTCTGCGCGGAGGAACGGAGACCTGCCGAGGTTTGGGGAGGCGCCCAAACCTCCCCAAACAGGAACGGAGACCTGCCGAGGTTTGGGGAGGTTTGGGGAGGCGCCCAAACCTCCCCAAACAGGAACGGAGACCTGCCGAGGTTTGGGGAGGTTTGGGGAGGCGCCCAAACCTCCCCAAAGGTCGGCAGGAAGAACGGAGACCTGCCGAGGTTTGGGGAGGTTTGGGGAGGCGCCCAAACCTCCCCAAACAGGAACGGAGACCTGCCGAGGTTTGGGGAGGTTTGGGGAGGCGCCCAAACCTCCCCAAACGTCGGCAGGTCTGCGCGGAGGAACGGAGACCTGCCGAGGTTTGGGGAGGCGCCCAAACCTCCCCAAAGGTCGGCAGGAGGAACGGAGACCTGCCGAGGTTTGGGGAGGTTTGGGGAGGCGCCCAAACCTCCCCAAAGGTCGGCAGGAGGAACGGAGACCTGCCGAGGTTTGGGGAGGTTTGGGGAGGCGCCCAAACCTCCCCAAAGGTCGGCAGGAGGAACGGAGACCTGCCGAGGTTTGGGGAGGCGCCCAAACCTCCCCAAACGTCGGCAGGTCTGCGCGGAGGAACGGAGACCTGCCGAGGTTTGGGGAGGCGCCCAAACCTCCCCAAACGTCGGCAAGTCTCCGTTCCTCCGCGCCCTGCCTGCCTGCTTCTTTCCGCTGCGGAAAGAAGCAGGCAGGCAAGGCACGGAGTTTGGGGAGGTGCGCGCGCACCTCCCCAAACCTCCCCAAACTTCGGCAGGTCTCGGACGGCGGTGGCTTGGGAGAGGTGCGGGCGATCCCGGAAGCACCAAAGCCTCGGCCGCGCACAAGTCCTCGGTAAGTTTTTTTTGTTGACTGGAGTATAAGCCGAAGTGGAATTTTTCAGCCCAAAAAGTGGGCTGAAAAATTCGGCTTATACTCAAGTATATACGGTACATGGGTGCTGAAAAAAGGGACTTACCACCTGTTTCCAAAGTTATGGATGCTGTCGGCACCCCTGCTTTGGGCACTTATCCACCAGCCCTTACGATAGACCTCAGGAATGCTTCAGCAGTTCCCACTTGCATCTCATCCCTCTGGGTCCCTTGGGACTACCTTCCACCTGGCTGGGCGCCCCATAGGCCTTGGGCTTGCTTCCTGCCCTCTGGGTCTCATTTTTAGTCCCATTCAGGAATAAGAATGGAAAGTTTGGTTTCGGTTGGTCCAACTACCTACACACATTTGGCAGGGGGCCAGGGTTGAATCTGAGTCTGTTCCTTAACCATCCAGACCTTCACAGCCTCCAAACACTGAGATAAGACCTTGATCTTGCCACTTAGTCAGCCTTGGCTTAGATATATCATTAGATTAGTGGTCATAGGTAAAGGTTCCCCCGCACATGCGTGCTAGTCGTTTCCGACTCTAGGGGCCAGTGCTCATCTCCGTTTCAAAGCCGAAGAGCCAGCGCTTGTCCGAGGACGTCTCTGTGGTCATGACTAGACGCCAAAGGCACACGGAACGCTGTTACCTTCCCACCGTAGTGGTCCCTATTTTTCTACTTGCATTTTTACGTGCTTTCGAACTGCTAGGTTGGCAGAAGCTGGGACAAGTAACAGGCACTCACTCTGTTATGCGGCACTCGGGATTTGACCTGCCAAACTTCCGACCTTCTGATCGACAAGCTCAGCATCCTAACCCACTGATCCACCACGTCCCTTTTAGTGGTCATACCTGACCTCAAAAAGACAGATCACCTTACCCAGATATTAAACAAGAGAAGGAAGGGTGCCAAGTCCTGTAGCACCCCATATATCAAGGTACTCAGGTTCATAGTCTCCTCCCATCAACACTGACTGGGACCAATTATAAAGATAGAGGAAAGCCACCACAATACAGTGCCTCTTATTCTTCATCCCCAAAGGGCATCCAGAAAAATAATGGTGGTCAATTGTGTTGAAAACTGCCAAGATATCAAGAACTGGGATACTTCTGATTCCTCTAGAGATCACCATAAATGTGCCCGATGACATCCCTGTACCAGGTTCCTGTCTGAATCCCAACCAAAATCCAGGGCCCTTTGAAGCTGAAGACATTTTTTTAATCCACTATTTACTGGTTTTTGTTGTTTTACTGATATATAATGACCGAAAACCTCAGTGTGGGTGAGAATGTGTCCTCTTCCTGTTACATTTAAATACACAAATGTCTTATGCCATTATAATGGTGCTGCTGTTGCCATATTAAGGTTACTCAGATATCCAAATAAATTTATCTTAATGTTTGGAGTGATCGTTTCTTCCAGCCACCATGACCCACCAGTTTCCAGCACTTTCTCCAGAGCAGAAAAAGGCACTCTCTGACACAGCTCAGCGGATTGTTGCTACTGGCAAAGGGATCCTAGCTGCAGATGAATCTGTAGGTAAGTGTTATCAAGCAATCCTTTTGGGTCTTTTCTGTTGAGGCTGAAAGGTTAGATTCATTCATTTCAGTACTGAATGATTCAGGTTAGATTCATTCATTTCAGTACCGAATGATTCAACTCTTAGTGGCTCCATTGATAAATGATGAATGAGGCTCATTTTTCAGAGCTGCTTAGACAAGCCAAGGAAAGACATTTGGAAATTAATTTCAAAATCTTTTCCAATCTCCCTCTGCTTTTCCTAGTCTGCACACTTTCAGGCTGCAGGCAAAGGATAGAAAATGTGCATTTTCTAATCAAAAAGTGCTACCATAATCCCAATTTCCTCTAATCCCATAGGAGAGTGAAGATTAGCCAATTTTCTAGAATATATTTTCACATGATGTGAAATGTGAATATTAAATTCTGTGTCTGTAATCTGAAGGGGTAAACTCCACAAAGGGCTATATTACTAGGCACGCTTTAGACCAGGGGTCTTCAAAACCTGGCCCTTTTATGAGGTGTGGACTTCAACTCCCAGAATTCCTCAGCCAGGCATGCCTGGCTGAGGAATTCTGGGAGTTGAAGTCCACACCTCATAAAAGGGCCAAGTTTGAAGACCCCTGCTTTAGACAATGGAATTTTACAAATCGTTGCATGTTATTCATGAATGCACACCCTACAATCTTCTTTTGCAGAGCTTTTAAAACTTGTTATAAATGGATTATAGATAAAGTTCACCAACATAAAGTTCCTGACTTTTAGCGGTTTCCCTCCTCCATAGGGACAATGGGTAACAGGCTGCAACGCATCAACGTGGAGAATACAGAGGAAAATCGCCGCCAGTTCCGTGATATCCTCTTCTCTTCTGACCCAACCATCAGTCAACAGATTGGGGGAGTCATTTTCTTCCATGAGACTCTCTATCAGAAGGACAACACTGGAAAACTCTTCCCAGCTGTCATTAAGGACAAGGGCATCGTGGTTGGAATCAAGGTAAATCGTTTCAAAATCCATTTCCTAGATGTCTCAAAGGTGTTTTTCTTCAAAAGGCAACTGGACTATTTTTTTCCCCTCGAGGTAGAAAAAAACATTTTGCTTCTCATTCAAGAAGCTTCATCAGTTCTGATGGTGTTGGGGACAGAAGGATCAGAACTGATCCCCACCGTCAGAGCTGATGAAGCTTCTTGGACGAGGAGCGAAACGTTTTCTTTTTCTTCTTCCTCGAGGAAAAAAACAGTCCAGTTGCCTTTTGAAAAAAAGCACCTTTGAAGCAGCTACGATCGGGATGGCTGAGAATCTCCACAGACATCCTTTTTCGGAGTTAGTTGCTGCAGAAAAGGAGAAGTATCCAGCTTTTATCTGCACTTCTACTGTAGTATGGATTGCAGGCCACACAACAGCAAAGATAGCACAAAGTACCGTATATACTTGAGTATAAGCCGAATTTTTCAGCCCACTTTTTGGGCTGAAAAATTCCACTTCGGCTTATACTCCAGTCAACAAAAAAAACTTACCGAGGACTTGTGCGCGGCCGAGGCTTTGGTGCTTCCGGGATCGCCCGCACCTCTCCCAAGCCACCGCCGTCCGAGACCTGCCGAAGTTTGGGGAGGTTTGGGGAGGTGCGCGCGCACCTCCCCAAACTCCGCGCCTTGCCTGCCTGCTTCTTTCCACAGCGGAAAGAAGCAGGCAGGCAGGGCGCGGAGGAACGGAGACTTGCCGACGTTTGGGGAGGTTTGGGCGCCTCCCCAAACCTCGGCAGGTCTCCGTTCCTCCGCGCAGACCTGCCGACGTTTGGGGAGGTTTGGGCGCCTCCCCAAACCTCCCCAAACCTCGGCAGGTCTCCGTTCCTCCTGCCGACCTTTGGGGAGGTTTGGGCGCCTCCCCAAACCTCCCCAAACCTCGGCAGGTCTCCGTTCCTCCTGCCGACCTTTGGGGAGGTTTGGGCGCCTCCCCAAACCTCCCCAAACCTGGCAGGTCTCCGTTCCTCCTGCCGACCTTTGGGGAGGTTTGGGCGCCTCCCCAAACCTCGGCAGGTCTCCGTTCCTCCGCGCAGACCTGCCGACGTTTGGGAAGGTTTGGGCGCCTCCCCAAACCTCCCCAGGTCTCCGTTCCTGTTTGGGGAGGTTTGGGCGCCTCCCCAAACCTCCCCAAACCTCGGCAGGTCTCCGTTCTTCCTGCCGACCTTTGGGGAGGTTTGGGCGCCTCCCCAAACCTCCCCAAACCTCGGCAGGTCTCCGTTCCTGTTTGGGGAGGTTTGGGCGCCTCCCCAAACCTCCCCAAACCTCGGCAGGTCTCCGTTCCTGTTTGGGGAGGTTTGGGCGCCTCCCCAAACCTCGGCAGGTCTCCGTTCCTCCGCGCAGACCTGCCGACCTTTGGGGAGGTTTGGGCGCCTCCCCAAACGTCCCCAAACCTCGGCAGGTCTCCGTTCCTGTTTGGGGAGGTTTGGGCGCCTCCCCAAACCTCCCCAAACCTCGGCAGGTCTCCGTTCCTCCGCGCAGACCTGCCGACGTTTGGGGAGGTTTGGGCGCCTCCCCAAACCTCCCCAAACCTCGGCAGGTCTCCGTTCCTGTTTGGGGAGGTTTGGGCGCCTCCCCAAACCTCCCCAAACCTCGGCAGGTCTCCGTTCCTCCGCGCAGACCTGCCGACCTTTGGGGAGGTTTGGGCGCCTCCCCAAACGTCCCCAAACCTCGGCAGGTCTCCGTTCCTGTTTGGGGAGGTTTGGGCGCCTCCCCAAACCTCCCCAAACCTCGGCAGGTCTCCGTTCCTCCGCGCAGACCTGCCGACCTTTGGGGAGGTTTGGGCGCCTCCCCAAACCTCCCCAAACCTCGGCAGGTCTCCGTTCCTGTTTGGGGAGGTTTGGGCGCCTCCCCAAACCTCGGCAGGTCTCCGTTCCTCCGCGCAGACCTGCCGACCTTTGGGGAGGTTTGGGCGCCTCCCCAAACGTCCCCAAACCTCGGCAGGTCTCCGTTCCTGTTTGGGGAGGTTTGGGCGCCTCCCCAAACCTCCCCAAACCTCGGCAGGTCTCCGTTCCTCCGCGCAGACCTGCCGACGTTTGGGGAGGTTTGGGCGCCTCCCCAAACCTCCCCAAACCTCGGCAGGTCTCCGTTCCTCCGCGCAGACCTGCCGACCTTTGGGGAGGTTTGGGCGCCTCCCCAAACATCCCCAAACCTCGGCAGGTCTCCGTTCCTGTTTGGGGAGGTTTGGGCGCCTCCCCAAACCTCCCCAAACCTCGGCAGGTCTCCGTTCCTCCGCGCAGACCTGCCGACGTTTGGGGAGGTTTGGGCGCCTCCCCAAACCTCCCCAAACCTCGGCAGGTCTCCGTTCCTGTTTGGGGAGGTTTGGGCGCCTCCCCAAACCTCCCCAAACCTCGGCAGGTCTCCGTTCCTCCGCGCAGACCTGCCGACCTTTGGGGAGGTTTGGGCGCCTCCCCAAACCTCCCCAAACCTCGGCAGGTCTCCGTTCCTCCGCGCAGACCTGCCGACCTTTGGGGAGGTTTGGGCGCCTCCCCAAACGTCCCCAAACCTCGGCAGGTCTCCGTTCCTGTTTGGGGAGGTTTGGGCGCCTCCCCAAACCTCCCCAAACCTCGGCAGGTCTCCGTTCCTCCGCGCAGACCTGCCGACCTTTGGGGAGGTTTGGGCGCCTCCCCAAACCTCCCCAAACCTCGGCAGGTCTCCGTTCCTGTTTGGGGAGGTTTGGGCGCCTCCCCAAACCTCCCCAAACCTCGGCAGGTCTCCGTTCCTCCGCGCAGACCTGCCGACCTTTGGGGAGGTTTGGGCGCCTCCCCAAACGTCCCCAAACCTCGGCAGGTCTCCGTTCCTGTTTGGGGAGGTTTGGGCGCCTCCCCAAACCTCCCCAAACCTCGGCAGGTCTCCGTTCCTCCGCGCAGACCTGCCGACCTTTGGGGAGGTTTGGGCGCCTCCCCAAACGTCCCCAAACCTCGGCAGGTCTCCGTTCCTGTTTGGGGAGGTTTGGGCGCCTCCCCAAACCTCGGCAGGTCTCCGTTCCTCCGCGCAGACCTGCCGACGTTTGGGGAGGTTTGGGCGCCTCCCCAAACCTCCCCAAACCTCGGCAGGTCTCCGTTCTTCCTGCCGACCTTTGGGGAGGTTTGGGCGCCTCCCCAAACCTCCCCAAACCTCGGCAGGTCTGCGCGGAGGAACGGAGACCTGCCGAGGTTTGGGGAGGTTTGGGGAGGCGCCCAAACCTCCCCAAACAGGAACGGAGACCTGCCGAGGTTTGGGGAGGTTTGGGGAGGCGCCCAAACCTCCCCAAAGGTCGGCAGGTCTGCGCGGAGGAACGGAGACCTGCCGAGGTTTGGGGAGGCGCCCAAACCTCCCCAAAGGTCGGCAGGAGGAACGGAGACCTGCCGAGGTTTGGGGAGGTTTGGGGAGGCGCCCAAACCTCCCCAAACGTCGGCAGGAGGAACGGAGACCTGCCGAGGTTTGGGGAGGCGCCCAAACCTCCCCAAAGGTCGGCAGGAGGAACGGAGACCTGCCGAGGTTTGGGGAGGTTTGGGGAGGCGCCCAAACCTCCCCAAAGGTCGGCAGGAGGAACGGAGACCTGCCGAGGTTTGGGGAGGTTTGGGGAGGCGCCCAAACCTCCCCAAAGGTCGGCAGGTCTGCGCGGAGGAACGGAGACCTGCAGAGATTTGGGGAGGTTTGGGGAGGCGCCCAAACCTCCCCAAAGGTCGGCAGGAGGAACGGAGACCTGCCGAGGTTTGGGGAGGTTTGGGGAGGCGCCCAAACCTCCCCAAAGGTCGGCAGGAGGAACGGAGACCTGCCGAGGTTTGGGGAGGTTTGGGGAGGCGCCCAAACCTCCCCAAAGGTCGGCAGGTCTGCGCGGAGGAACGGAGACCTGCAGAGGTTTGGGGAGGTTTGGGGAGGCGCCCAAACCTCCCCAAAGGTCGGCAGGAGGAACGGAGACCTGCCGAGGTTTGGGGAGGTTTGGGGAGGCGCCCAAACCTCCCCAAAGGTCGGCAGGAGGAACGGAGACCTGCCGAGGTTTGGGGAGGCGCCCAAACCTCCCCAAAGGTCGGCAGGTCTGCGCGGAGGAACGGAGACCTGCCGAGGTTTGGGGAGGCGCCCAAACCTCCCCAAAGGTCGGCAGGAGGAACGGAGACCTGCCGAGGTTTGGGGAGGTTTGGGGAGGCGCCCAAACCTCCCCAAAGGTCGGCAGGAGGAACGGAGACCTGCCGACGTTTGGGGAGGTTTGGGGAGGCGCCCAAACCTCCCCAAAGGTCGGCAGGAGGAACGGAGACCTGCCGACAAGCCGCGGCCACACAGGGTATTCCTGTGTATTCAGGCTTGCAAAATGGCGGATCGAGCCTCTGCTGGCGGCAGAGGCTTGCAGAACGGCGGATCGGCTTATACTCGAGTCAATAACTTTTTCCAGTTTTTGGGGGTGAAATTGGGGGTCTCGGCTTATACTCGAGTCGGCTTATACTCAAGTATATACGGTAAATGGTGGTGGTGGGGAGAGCTGTGTTTTGGTTGAGTTACACAGAGTTTATGTGTGGCAAATCATCAGGGTGAAGGTGATCCCATAAATCCAACACCTATTGGTAGTGTTTAAATGATCCGTGCTTTAGTCCATTTTGTAACCTATGTGCATTTCATGCTGTATTAATTATCCACAGCTGGATAAGGGCGTGGCTCCATTGGCAGGAACTAACAATGAAACCAGCATTCAAGGTAAGCTTTCTTTTATGTCACAGAACGTTCAGAAACATTAGCTAGAATGTTAGATAAAAGGCTTGACAAGCAAGGGAAAAAGAACACAGTGCTTTTAAGTTGAGGGGAAACACTTCTATAAACACTAAAAACAAAAACAAATTAACTTTGGGAGGAATGGAACCCTGGATTGTGTTTTAGTCCTGAAAACTCAAGAAATGAGGAATCCAAAACACAGAATTTATGTTCAGATAGGAACACAATTATATGCTAAAAGTAGCCCCAGGGGCAGTGCTTACAAAAAGGGGGAAAAGGGAATTCTTGTCTAAAGCTTCCTAAAAACCACAAAACAATTCAACTTTCCTTTCTGGTCTTCCAAGCTTCTAGAAGACGGTGGTACTGTTTACATGGCGTTCTTATCCATAGTTAACTCTACCAAAAAAATTTCAGTGAAACCAATATACGGTATTGGATAATCATGACAAACGGGAACCATCAACTAACTTCACGGACTGATTTTATCACATTGGAAAAAACCCAACTGCTAAAAGGCTTCTACGTTTGCCTTCAGGTCTGGATGGGCTTGCTGAGCGCTGTGCCCAGTATAAGAAAGATGGAGCAGATTTTGGCAAATGGCGTGCAGTGCTGAAAATTACAGATACAACTCCTTCTACTCTTGCCATCCAGGAGAACGCTAACACATTGGCTCGCTATGCTAGTATCTGCCAGCAGGTACAGTAAGATCTCCACAAACATTTGGGTGCTTGGAATAGCTTGTCCAGGGGCTTGATAATGAATATTATTAGTTTTTAGCTGGCTAAGATCAGGTGCAGCCTATCTGGATTTCAATTAAATCTTCTCTCTGTTTAAATACCAGCATGGCTTAGTTCCTATTGTGGAACCTGAAATCCTACCTGATGGAGACCATGACCTCCAGCGATGTCAGTATGTGACTGAAAAGGTAAGGGATTGTTATTATTATAAAGAGTCTGATTCACTTTTCAGTCTAAAATTAAATTCCCCTGGAGACGGTGGCCTCATCTCCTGGTTACCAGAGTTCGCTCTCTTACAATGTATTTTCTAATTTTCAAGATCTTCAAGTCCAAACTGTTTTCTCTCTCCCATAATATTCACTTTACTGCTAAGTTGTATCATTTAAAAAAAAAGGAAAACCATCTAAGATACACTGGGTACAAGTAGTGGTTTTTGCAGACTTTTAATTTTATTAGAAATAGGCAAAAAGTACATGCCACACATGACAATATATGCCAGTTTTGAAATCTTGGGCTAATGCTTTTTTTTGAAGTGAAATGGATAAAGATGAACATTTGTTTTCTCCATTTGACAACTTTTAAGACTTTTGGACTTCAACTCCCAGAATTCCTCAACTAAACATGCTGAGGTGGGGAATTCTGGGAGATGAGTCCACAAGTCTTAAAATTGCCAACTTTGGAGACCCCTGTGAGCCAAGAGTATGTTTCTGAGCAACACCTCCCAACATTTCTTGTCCTGGACCATAATAGCTAAGGCTGAAGGAAGTTGCAGCTTGACATCTAGCAGGCCTGAGTAGGTGTAAGCCAGGGGTATTCAAACTTGGCCTTTTTATGACTTGTGGACTTCAACACCCAGAATTCCTCAGCCAGCATGCCTGGCTGAGGAATTCTGGGAGTTGAAGTCCACAAGTCATAAAAGGGCCAAGTCTGAAAAGTCCTGGTGCAAGCCCTGTAATCAGTGACAATATGTTGTACTCCTATCATTTGAAGTCCATGTGAGTTTTAATGAATGGTAGAGACTGTAGTCCAACACAGAAGGAAAGTACCAGACTCAGAGAGGACAGCCATCTTGAATAACCATGGAGATACTAAAGGAAGCTTCTTCGGCAAGGCTGTTGTTGAACCATCTTGTTTGAGCATAAAGGCACACTTATCTAAGAGTTACCACAATTAAAGAAGTGGGGCTGTGTAAGCATGTTATAAACATTTCTACCACCACTTTTCTTTGTATCCCAGGTGCTGGCTGCTGTTTATAAGGCCTTGAATGACCACCACGTTTATTTGGAAGGAACACTGCTCAAGCCCAACATGGTGACAGCTGGGCAGGCTTGCACCAAGAAATATACCCCACAAGATGTGGCCATGGCAACAGTTACAGCTCTCCTTCGGACAGTCCCAGCAGCTGTTCCAGGTATTTCTTCAGACCCTGTTATTTGAGTAACAGAAGTCTCCTCGGTCATTATTTCATTTCAGGTTTTCCTATCTAATTAAGGGTGCTTTAAAGCTAATTTGAGCATCCTGAATCAATATTTCTTAGTTTGTGAAGGGAAATTTTGTGGTGTTTTTATGTGAACATTCTATCCATGGTAAGAACTGATTTTAGGCACCCAAAATCTTGTTGCACTCACACTTGCCAGTTGTGTGCCTATCTTCAGCCTGCTCAGTTTATGGTGGAAGTCTTCTAGGTCTTCACACCTTGGTTTCATCTCATGTTTTCCGGGAGTGACTAGGTAGCTCCTGCTGTCACTCCTATCTTCCATGGTACCTCACTGGAGTTCACTCCCTTCCTTAGGTATGTGAGATAGTCCAGTTTCATTTCAAATTAATTTTTAAAGCACTAAATGGCTTAGGATCAGATTATTTGAAAGACTCCCTACAAAATGTGGCCTAAAGACCCATCTTAGGTCCATGTTTATGACATCTTCTGAGCAGAAGGGTTCCTGTCTTCCTTCGTAATTACTTTTTTTTTGAATAAACCTGAAAATTTCATTCCACATTTAAATGTTTGTAAGATGCAGCTCCCAAATTTACCAATCCTAGTTTTACATCTTGCTGGGTTTGCTTATGTTTAAATGTAGCCTCAGTTAATGCTGTGAAGGTAGAGGGAAGTGTGCAAACATTTCCTTAATAAGTTAAGCGTACTATTCTCTTTGTCAGCTAACTAATGCTAGTCTAAACTGGCACTAAGCCTTCTTTGTCCACCTCAAAGTCTTTGGGGAACAAGCTACCCCCTCCTTCTGTGTTGTCTTACTCGCACAGGATGGAACGTTTACGATATTGTGTAGTTTGAATTAGCGGTCTCTGTATTCTCTTCATTGTTTTTAATTCTTTAAATTCTTGATTTCTTATCCCAGTCATCGTATAAAACATCACAATTAATCCGGCACAGTTACTTTAGCATTTAGGAATTTGAGCCATCAGTTATCTTGTAATCTGATTTAAACTGCAGGAATCTGCTTCCTTTCTGGGGGCCAAAGTGAAGAGGAGGCATCCATTAACCTCAATGCTATCAATCTGTGCCCACTGCCCAAACCCTGGAAGCTGACCTTCTCGTATGGGCGAGCTCTACAAGCATCAGCTCTGGCTGCTTGGTCTGGCAAGCCTGCAAATAAGAAGGCTGCCCAAGAGGCCTTCATGAAACGGGCAAAGGTAAGACAGTATCCTTAAAAAAATCAGAATCTCAAAAGGTACCAAAATTAAAGGAAGAGCAATATAATCAGTATACGTTTCCAATTGAAATATTATTGATTTCAGGCGAGCCATTTCTAGCATATTTTTTCACTAACAGAACAGGGATGGGTGCATCTTCCCGCAAATTTCTTTCTTTCTTTTTTAAAGGATTCAGCTACCTGGTAATGTCACCATACCACTGGATGCACCCTTTGGAAGGCATAATTATAAAATGTGCCCCTAATTATAAGTGTTGGTAAAGTGTTCTCCAAGGGCAAAAAAGGTCATCTTTCCTGGTTTATCATGTAAAAATCTAAATGTGTTGTTAAGTGAGTAAACCCAAGCTAAATGAGGTAAACCTGAGGTAAACCAAGCTCAAGGTGATATGGAACCTCGCCGTGCAAATTTTGGAAACAAGTCAGAATAGTTGGACTACAAAAGGGATAGTTTGGTATAGTGGTTAAGAGGCTAGCACAAAAGCCAGGAGACAGTCAGTTCTAGTCCCACCTTAGGTATAAAATCCACCTGGCTGACTTTGAGCTAGTGACACTCTCTCAGCCCAACCCACCTCACAGGATTGTTGTGGGGAAATCAGGAGAGAGAAGTATTAGGTACGTTCACTGCCTTGAGATGTATATAAAGGAATTGAGAAGAAGGAGAAGACATCTATGAAAGCATTGTTAGAGTGAAGTTGACACAGATGTGAAAGTTTTCTCCCATTGTCTGGTGGTATATTTCATTCAAAATTCACCATGATTGACTCTAGAGCTAACACATTTGTGCTCTTGTCTACAAGTGATTATTACAATAACATATTAAAATATTTCAAATTTAATGCTATTTTTCATTTTTCATATGATATAAAATTACATTGTTTACATAATTACATATTATATCATAGTTGGTATAAATATAGTCTATGAACAGGTGTATTTTTCCACCAGCCAAATTGACAGCTTAACTTCTTTTAGAAATTATTCAGTATAGTTAAATACAGTGCTGTAACAAAGGCCTGATGAATAAAACCATGCTTAGAAACAAGTTTGAAGGGTGCTCTCTGAGCTTGCAGACATTTCATTACCTAACTAGGTAACATCATCAGTGCTAGTAAGGAGAGTAGTTTGCTGTCATTTTATATTCTGGTGTCTTGCCTGTCTGTGTAGGTGTGGGTGGTCTTAGGGATTCTTTGGTTGGGCTGTTTATTAATGCCTCTGTGGCAGTTTCTTGATTGGGGTATTGCTTACTTGATTGTTGGTCGGATGTTAATCTATGCTGATCTGAGTGCTGATTACTGGTGGAAAGGTGCATAGGTTTTGCTTAGATTAACTGATTTTTCTCCATTCTTTGTTTTGTTAACACTAACCACCTGTATCTTTCCTTTTTCTCTTTCAGATTAATGGCTTGGCTTGCAAAGGCCAGTATGTTACATCTGAAAAGAGCAGTGGAGCAGCCACCCAATCACTGTTTAGTCCCAGTTACACATACTAGTGCTAACAACCAATACAACCAACCTCAGAGAGCACCAAGGACTCCTCATTTCAAGACTGAGCTACAATATTCTTCTTTATTGACATACTAGTTCACAAAGCATTGCAGTTCAGTCACCTTTCCTACAGTTGGCAAAAGGCTGAAAAAGAAAACATTCCATAATGCCTTTTTACGACTCCCTCCCTTTCCTATTATTGTCCAAGGGGACAAATATGAATGCCCATGTGCAGAGAAACAAATGAAGAACACCAAAAAAGAGGAAACAAGAGTGCCTTTTCCAGTCTACAAACTCTGAGCAAATGTCTTATCACTGTGAAAAAATTAAACGCCTGTGAAACTTTGGACAAGTCTATATCTGTTATTCATTTCTGGTCCCATTGAATTTTTGCTTTTTTGTGTGTGTGGCATTCCAATGACTATATATAACAGCTTAACATAATCAGTGTTTCACTCATGTGTTTGAGATTTATTTAAAAGGGTGACTTTTAAGATAGGTTGTTCAACTCCCAGGAGGAACCTCATTCCAAAAAGCTGCTACAAAGAAAAGGCACTTCTGGGCTCCCAATAGATGACGCTGTTTAATTGATGGAATTGGAGCATGCCAAATCTGCCGGACTGAACCAGCTGAGCAGATTCTGCTATGGCAGGCATAGCTGGTTTATGGAATGGGGGAGCCCAACACACATCGGGTTTGAAAGTCACCCTGAAGACCCTTTCAGATGGGTTCCTGACAAGAGAGAGGGAGGGATTTTATGTTTAAAACAGAATACACCTAGAACCTGTACTATTTCTCTTAAGTACAAGGACTGAACTATTACAAGTCAGTGCTTTTTTTGTAAAAGAAAAAGGTGCCGGAACTCACACATGTCATACAACCCGCCTTGCCTACCCTACAAGGTTCCATCCAAAAAAGGTGCAGGAACTCCGTTCTGAGCGTTCTATGAGAAAAAAAGCCCTGCTTTAAGTACTTAAAATAAACATTTTGCATAGAAAAGCCATCACCCAGGGAAATCCTGCTTTAGATAGATTGGCCCAACCTACCTATTGGCTAAACCAGATTGTATGTGTATAAGTGGACCAGCTATTGGCCCAAAGCAACAGATCTTTGGTGGCAGAGATCAGGCATAGCCTAATTTCAATGCCCTTGTTTAATCACAGCCCTCTTCGGCTTCTGCTCTTAGGGAGCTTCCATTTTTCTGTCATCCAATATAATTTGATGTTTAATGTCAGCAGAAGCTAGTAGACAGTGCATTTCTGATTTGAAATAAATCCCTCTGTGGGAATAGCATTTAAGGTGTCATTGCCTAAAGCAGTATCTAAACAACGTACAAATATACACAATGTGCACGAATATGCTATGGACATCCAAGAGCAGTGCTTAAATATATAACCCCATGGGTGGTTTTGCACCTATACGTGACTAGAAATTAAATAGCCTGATTTAAAGTCTTGGTCAGGAATGAGTCTTGAGACCAACCGCACTAAAGAGATGGGTTGGGCCATTTTCACAACTTGGAAGAAAGTGAGAGTGTGAACAACGCCTCTATCAGCCCCCAGCTGCTTCTTTGTCTTCAAAGCTCACCTTACTAGCATTTCCACTTCTCACGTGCCAATCTTTCCAAGGGCAGGACAAAAAAGGCACTTTTGCAAGGTCGTCTTTGGAAACCACCGAAACGAAATCATTTGATGGGGAAATACAGGTAGTTCTCGACTTACGACCACAATTGAGTCCAAATTTTCTGTTGTAAAGTGAGACATTTGAGTTTTGCCCTCTTTTATGACCTTTCTTGCCATAGTTGTTAACTGAATCACTATAATTGGTAAGTTACTAACCTGGTTGTTAAGTGAATCTGGCTTCCCCATTGACTTTGCTTGTCAGATGGTTGCAAAAGGTGACCACATGGTCATATGCAATGGTAATAAATATGAACCAGTTGTCAATCAATTCAATTTTGATCGCATGAATGCTATTAAGGTCGTAACTCTGAAATATGGTCATAAGTTACTTTTTTCAGTGCCCTTGTAACTTTGAATGGTCACTAAACGAACTTGTAAGTCGAGGACTACCTGTGTACATCTCACTCAAAGAGAATGGAAATCACCCTTTGCCCTGCTAGACCCGGAGTTCTACATTTAGGCAGGAAAAATCAAATGCACAGGTATAGTATAGGTGGAACCTTGCTCAATAGTAGTAACTGTGAGAGGGATCTCGGAGTCCTAGTAGACAATCACTTCAATATGAGCCAGCAGTGTGCTGCAGCTGCCAAAAAAGCCAACACAGTGCTAGGCTGCATTAACAGAGGGATCGAAACAAGATCAAGTGAAGTACTAATACCACTTTACAATGCCTTGGTAAGGCCACACCTGGAATACTGCATCCAGTTTTGGTCACCACGATGTAAAAAAGATGTTGAGACTCTAGAAAGGGTACAGAGAAGAGCAACAAAGATGATTGGGGGACTGGAGGCTAAAACATATAGGGAACGGTTGCTGGAATTGGGTATGTGTAGTTTAACGAAGAGAAGAGTGAGGGGTGACATGATAGCAGTGTTCCAATATCTCAGGGGCTGCCACAGAGAAGAGGTGCTATTCTCCAAAGCACCTGAAAGCAGGACAAGAAGCAACAGATGGAAACTAGTCAAGGAGAGAAGCAACCTAGAACTAAGGAGAAACTTCCTGACAATTAGAACAATTAACCAGAAGTGGTGAATGCTCCAACACTGGAAGTTTTTAAGAAGAGACTGGACAGCCATTTGCCTAAAATGGTATAAGGTTTCCTGCCTGAGCAGGGGGTTGGACTAGATGACCTCTAAGATCCCTTCCAACTTATTATTATTATTATTATTATTATTATTATTATTATTATTATTATTATTATTATTATTATTATTATTATTATTATTATTATTATTATTATTATTATTTTTTGTTGTTGTTATTTCTCTAGGGTGGAGAGCGGCAAGAAAGTCACGATGCAATTAAAACCTGTCCAGTTTTAAACTGATGTGGACTATCTGCCAATAAAAGCTGTGACAAGCGGTTCTTTTCGCTCTCTAATTTGTTTTCCGCACCTTTTCTAGGGCCGGGAAAAAACAACAGAGCACGATCCGACCGCTACGGCAACAGGAAGTACACAACCAGCCGTGGCAAAGCCCCACGTTTTATTTTTCTGAACAACAGCGACTTCGCATTAAGGCAGCACTAATCGCGTCCAGTTACTTCTATTGTATTATGTCTCTATGGAAAGGAACAAACTACATATCCCACAATGCCAAGGGCTACGGAAGGGCTTTCGTGCTCTACGTAGTCCTTCGAGAGGTGGCGCTTTCTTTGCGTCGGCAAGATGGCGTTTTCCAGTGCGCTGCTGAAAGCGTGGAGACACCGGCTGAGTTTGGGGGTGCCCGGACGCAGGAATTTCTGGGGAAGACAGAAGTAAGTGTCTGATTGAGCCTCTTTCCATGGAAAAATCATGGAAAGAGGCTCCTCGTATTGGGATGGTTACATAACAGGGGGGATAAGTTCGGAAGTGGAGTAAGACAGTGGGGAACGGTTAACAGAATTGAGTTGCAAAAATTCAAAAGGCACTAGATGGCAGCAAAAAGAGATTCTGGGCTGCCGTCTTAGGATCGCCCAGATGTTTGCAAACCAAGTTATTCGGGGGAGAGATTCCTTGGAACGCAAAATGTTAGGCTTTTTTAATCTACAGCTTTTATCTAGAGAGCCTTGGTGGAGCAGTGGGCTAATGCCTCCTTAAGTAACACCAGCTGCCTGCAATTAGTGCAGGTTCGCATCCCACCAGGCTCAAGGTTGACTCAGCCTTCCATCCTTCCCAGGTAGGTAAAATGAGGACCCAGATTGTTGGGGGCAATTAAGCTGACTTTGTAATAATGCCGCTTGGGGTGTGTGTGAAAGCCCTAATAAGCAGGTATATACATAGAATGAAGGCTACTGCTAAGCTTGTAAGCCGCCCTGAGTCTTCGGAGAAGGGCAGGATATAAATGGAATTAAAAAAAAATAATAAGAGCCTCCGATTGTGTGTTGAATGACGGGTCCTTGGTGCTCTCTTTGAGCTTGCTTGTTCTCTTGCAGACGTTTCATTACCTAACTAGGTAACATCATCAGTGCTAGTAAGGAGTGCTGTTTGTTGTCGATTTGTATTCTGGTGTCTTGCCTGCCTGGGTGGGTGGGGGCGGCCTTAGGTTGGCTCTTTGGTAGTTTCTTGATTGGGGTATTGCTTACTTGATTGTTGGTCTGAAGTTGACCTTGGAGTTAATCTATGCTGGTCTGAGTGCTGATTACTGGTGGGGAGATGCTGGAGTCTTTTTCTCTTTGGGGCTTGTTGATTTGTCTCTTTTGCATAGTCTATAAGGTAGACTAAATTTAAATTTAACATTTAAATTTACTGACAAAGAATTAAAGGGAGACTAGTATAGCTATTTCAAGCTATTTAGCTCTCATCAGCTAGCCATACCTTTCTGAGATTCAAAACCGAGCCACTTGCCTGTTAGGCAGATGTATTAACCTATAAGGTAGATGTTTAATTTAATTTAATTTAATTATTATATTTGTATACCACCCTTCTCCCGAAGGACTCAGGGCGGTGAACAGGGCAGATGTTGTCCACGTGTCTATTGATGGCTGATTTCTAGAAATTCCCTGGCATTTTTGGATTTGGCCTGGTCTAGGATTGTCACATTTTCCCAATTGAAACAATGGTTAAATCATTCTATATGTTGTGAAGTTAAAGAATTTTCGTCATGCCTTTTGACTGACAGTGGGTGTTCATGGATGCATTCTGCCAGTCTTCTGCCTGTTTGTCCTACCTAGTGGTTGTTGCAGTTCTTACACTGTATGTTGTAGATGGCTCGTTTTTTTCTTCTGGGGTTGCTGGGTCTTTTGGTTTGTGTGTTGAATGTCAGGCCCTTTAAACTTAAGTCTTCCATATTATGTTTTCCTACTTCTGAAGTTGCAATGATTAATAGCACTTTTCCCAGGGTGTTAATTTTCAAAACCCTGATTTACAGTTCCACATTTTCCTGCCAGTGCGGTTGATTAGATTCTTTATCACTGGCAACTTTTAGCTTTTTGGAAATAAAGGAGGAAAATTCCCCATCACCCAGTGTACTAGGGGAGACCACACAGTCTGAATCTAATTCATTTGAACAGTGCTGGGGACAAAGCATAAGTACCACCCAGTGAAGGAGGGTGCAAACAGCTTTTATATGGCTGTATAATAAATGCTGACCAGTAATGATGTCAAATGCCAATCATAACACAGATTAAATTTTCTGCTTATGGTGAGATAAGCAGAACAATAAATTGGAGGTCTGCATTAGCTAGGTTTTGTGGTTAGTCCCTTCCTAGTTCCCACTTAAAAATAAAGTGCTAGCTTAAGACAATTTGTGCGCTAACATCAACAAATACCTAAGCAAACTATGATGGAGAAGAACTTGAGCTCAGGGGCCTTGGTGATTTGGAATTTTGGGATCAAGTATTTTATTTCTTCAGAAAACTGAGCAAAGAAGTAGTCAGACAGATTAGTATTAATAAATATGAGTTGCGTCCCTGAAGTATTATAATTAGACTTTGAGGGAAAAGATTCTGAGTTTAGAGTTATGCCTAGATATGCAGCAGTTTTAGTAATCCCAGTAAGATTAGGTGATATCAAGGCTTTTTTAACCAACTGATCAGTGGGACAGAACCCCTGAACCAAGAAGACTGCCAACAAAATTCAACACAACTTATTTTATTTCTGTCCCAGAGGATCATTACCTACTCAACGACTTCACGAGAAGGAATGGATAAATGTCTTCATTTGTTTGGATTTAAGAAATAGGTTTTTGATTTACAGATATTTCTACAGCTCACAAACCTTTTTGGGAGAATGATTGTCTTGGAATAAAGGACATAAATGATAATAAATGGTAAACCTTTGAATATGAAGGAGGTGTGACACCAGGTTGGTTTAAAAATCCTCTTCTAATTTATTTCAACAGGAAACAAGATCAGCCAATAGTAGTGGAAGAACCTGTGAAAGATGTTTGCCCCCCTCCACGAAGTAAAAAATACCTTCCTCCTGAATATCTCCAGAATCATCTAGAATCTCGCGTGAGAGAGATTTGGGGGTCCTCAGTTTCGAGTGACTGGCAGAGGACATCCCTAGCAGACGTCAGTTTAAAGTATCGACTCTTGGCCCAAATGGCAGCAGATCTGGACCACACGGTCCCCAATAACCAGCTCCATCAAATGAATAGCGTTGAAGATGTCCTGGCTTTCTACAGTACGCCTGTAAAAGACATTTCAAAGTTAGATGAATTGAGCATGCAAGAGCTTCCATCGAATTTGAGGATCAATTGGGAGTATGAATGGAAACAATAAAAAGTATTGATGTGATTTGTCATCAGTAAAGCAGCATCAGCATAAGTGCAGATAAAACTTGTTTTTGTTTTCCCAAGTTTCCAAATAATGTTTCTTACCTGCCTGCAAATAATAGTAATACTGTAATTCATCCAAGCAAATAATTCATGCATGCTATTATTTTTTTTTTTGGTGAGACAAAAGAACTGGGGAGGGTGGATTTTTTTCCCCCCAGGCTGTTCTTCATCGGAGGGGGAGTATGGATTACCTTCATTTATCTTGCATTTGTTCATCAAGAGAAATTCTTATGTTGGTCATATATAAAATGGTGTTGAGGCCGCAATTAATTTAATCTATTAAACGTTGGAGTCCTCTCAGATTGCAAACTTCTGTTAATTGAATGAGAAAGAAGGAAACATGCGCCATCTTAACCATATAAGACAGCTGTGAATACCGGTTTCTTTCATCTACATCAATGAATTTTATTTGCTGTATTCAGGATAAAAGTAACATAATAAAGAAGCTTCCTGTTTATATACAACAGTTTGCCCTGTCAGTGCTGGTGGGGTGTGGGTTTTCTCCTTGGTTCTTGATTGAGATATTGTTTTCTTCTTTATAGTTTGTCTGATATTAATCCCTATTTGTCTGGGTGCTGGCTTCAGAAGATGGATGTTCTGTTCTTTTTGCTTATTGGCTACCTGTTGGCTAAACCAAATTGTATGTGTATAAGTGGACCTGCCTCCTCAAAAATGCTATTGGCCCAAAGCAACAAGAGATCTTTGATGGCAGGGATCAGGCATAGCCTAATTTCAATGCCCAGCATCTCCTCTTAGGGAGCTTCCATTTTTCTGTCATCCAAAACAATTTGATGTTTAATGTCAGCAGAAACTAGTAGACAGTGCATTTCTGTTTTGAAATAAACCCGTTTGTGGGAATAGCATTTAAGGTGTCATTGCCTAAAGCAGAATCTAAACAAGGCACAAATATACACAATGTGCACGAATATGCTATGGACATCCAAGAGCATTGCTTAAATATATAACCCCATGGGTGGTTTTGCACCTATACTTGACTAGAAATTAAATAGCCTGATTTAAAGTCTTAGTCAGGAATGAGTCTTGAGACCAACCGCACTAAAGAGATGGGCTGGGCCATTTTCACAACTTGGAAGAAAGTGAGAGTGTGAACAATGCCTTTATCAGCCCCCAGCTGCTTCTTTGTCTTCAAAGCTCACCCTACTAGCATTTCCACTTCTCACGTGTCAATCTTTCCAAGGGCAGGACAAAAAAGGCACACTTTTGCAAGGTCGTCTTTGGAAACCGCCGAAACGAAATCATTTGATGGGGAAATACAGTTAGTTCTCGACTTACGACCACAATTGATCCCAATTTTTCTGTTAAGCGAGAAATTTTGAGTTTTGCCCTCTTTTATGACCTTGGCTCAGTGGGTTAGGACGCTGAGCTTGTTGATCAGAAGGTCGGCAGTTTGGCCGGTCGAATCCCGAGTGCCACGTAGCAGAGTAAGCGCCTGTTGCTCGTCCCAGCTTCTGCCAACCTAGCAGTTTGAAAGCAGGTAAAAATGCAAGTAGAAAAATAGGGACCACTACGGTGGGAAGGTAACAGCATTCTGTGCGCCTTTGGCATCTAGTCATGCTGGCCACATGACCACAGAGACGTCCTCGGACAAGCGCTGGCTCTTCGGCTTTGAAACGGAGATGAGCACCGGCCCCTAGAGTCGGAAACGACTAGCACGCACGTGCGGGGGAACCTTTACCTTTACCTTATGACCTTTCCTGCCACAGTTGTTAACTGAATCACTGCAGCTGATCAAGTTACTAATCCGGTTAAGTGAATCTGGCTTCCCCATTGGCTTTGCTTGTCCGAAGGTTGCAAAAGGTGATCACATGACTCGGGACACTGCAACCGTCATAAATGTGAGTCCACTCCCAAGCATCCAAATGTAAATCACGTGACCACGGGGATGCTGCGACGGTCATTAAGTGGTGAAAAATGGTCATGAGTCACTTTTTTCAGTGCCATTGTAACCAATCATTAAGCAAACTTTTAAGTCGAGGACTACCTGTAGTATTCTTACACAGCCCCTGTGGTGGGAAGTTAGGTTGTCATTTTGGTACAGTAATGGCACATTTGATTAGTGTGCATTATGTTTTGATAACTTTCCTCTGCTGGTGAGGCTATCCGGGAAGGGTAGTGCGTTGTTTTCTTCTTCCCTTGTGAATTTTACTCATTTGAAGATGTCTCCAGTTCGTACTCTGTGGTCACAATAATGGTTGAGAAATAATGTTTTGCTACCCTTATTGCCAAGAGATAATCCTTAAAAGAAACTTACCTGTGCTTCATTGAGTTCACTGTTTACCTTCAGTGGCATTCTAGGTATCTTTCATGATGCTTTATCACCTAGAGCTCCTCTGAAAACAAGAGGCCCCTCAAGGATCCACACGCATAAGAGTCTGCATAGGTGCCATCTAACTGAAGGCCAAAGTGTTCTCCTTCCTTCCAAGTGGCAACAAAGATCTCAGATGAACCATGTACCAGAGCCCTAGGAACAATTTCAAGCTTACTCTGTAATCCAGTAGGGTTTAATCAGGTGCTCAGGGAACACTATTCAAATAGATCCTGCCTCCCCACAGAGAAGTACAGCACCAGAGAACTCCAAACCAATGAGGAATCATTTGTCCATGTCAGGGGACTGATGGTAACATCCTTCAACTCTAGATCATGTTCTATTGATGAAACAAAAGCTATGACAAATGTGTGATGTCTGCAGGGAGAGGGGCCAGAAATGACTTGGGTAAGATCTAGGGTTGCCACATAGTGGTCAAGAATTCCCAAGGCATCTCTTGAGTCCACACCAACTGAAGGGACAACAGTTTGAAGGAACTCCACTGCCAGTCTAGCCACTGATTTGAGCAGCTCAGGTAGGAGGTTACTATCCAATAGGAAGACTGGTACACAAGCCAGTCTTTTCTCACTGAGCTGTGGTGGCGCAGTGGCTGGAATGCAGTATTGCAGGCTAATTCACTGCTCACTGCCAGGAGTTTGATCCTTTCCGGCTCAAGGTTGAGTCAGCCTTCCATCCTTCCGAGGTTGGTAAAATGAAGACTCAGATTGTTGGGTACAAATCTGTAAACCCCTTAGAGAAAGCTGTAAAGCACTATGAAGCGGTATATAAGTTGCTATAATTCATTTTCACAAACAAGGGCTGACATTTGGCAATCTGCAAAGCCATAAGATGTCTCAGATAATCATTGCCACATCTCTACCCTGATTCTGTGTTCACAAGTGATGTAATGCAGGAAACCTGGCTGGGCACATCTCCAAGAGGGGAACATCTCACTCACCCTCACCTATGCCCAGGTAAGTTTCAATAATGCAAACAAGATCCACCTGCTCATCCCAAATGAAGTTATGGATGAGGCCAGCTTTATCACAGGCTGGCCGGGCATTAAGCAGCAGTGACCAAAAGTCTGGGTCTCTAGACATGATTACCAGGCCTTGGACACAACATGGAGGTAGGCCTGGAAATACATCAAGGGTGTATTATTTGCATAATTTATTTATTTTAATTCCATTTATATCCCATGACATATAAATGATACAAACACCATTTGTTTGCATAATGCCGTCATTGCTTAAACAATATAAATCTTTGCAATCTTAAAATGTGAATTACAGACTAAAGTGGGATTGGATAGTTTGTGGTGCAACACACAGAAATCCAGCTATTGTTATCCTGTTAGGTGAAGAAGGTAATTTCATAAAGCCACAACATTTTATTTGTGTGTGGGGAGGGGGAAGACAGCATGGTATATGAACTTTGATTTGTCAATCCAGGTCTAGTTTAGTACAGAGGTGCCCCAAAGGTTGGGGACCAGTTACATGGAGAGAGGTTTTTCTGCAGAGCGGAGGGGGCGTGGTTTTGGGTGCTGCCTGAATCCCGTGGATGGGGCTTTGCTTGTTTGTGTGGCATGGTTGCTGGCATGCCACGGACTGGTACCGGTCCATGGACCGGGAGTTGGGGACCCCTGGTTTAGTGTTATGCACATCCAGCTAGTCAACTCTATAGAAAAGAGTTTCTCTTTGCAAGTTGGATCAGTGGTTACTTTAAAAAAATACCCAGGTTTATCTTATGACCATTTGCCCCACTTACACACCCTGTTGAGGCTGCATGTATGGAATGTGGATTTTGTAGCAAACCCTCCCCCCCACCCCTGCAAGCTAGGTGATCCACAGAAGTATGGCCAGAATGTGTAGAATGCATAGCCAGGTTGTCTGTGGTAAAAGACTTGGGAGACACAAATTACTTTCAACCAAATGCTGAGGATCTCTCAAATTTGAAGCCATAACAAAGCATGACTGATTTTAAGTACTGTATGTTGTTGCTTTTACACTCATTTGCTCTTATGCAGACCCTCACATGCTCACCTCCTTCTCATCTAGGCCAGGGGTAGGCAACCTTGGCTCTTTTATGACTCATGGACTTCAACTCCCAGAATTCCTGAGCCAGCGGCTGGCTATTCTGGGAGCTGAAGTCCACGAGTCATAAAAGAGCCAAGGTTATTCTGGGAGTTGTCCATGAGTCATAAAAGAGCCAAGGTTATTCTGGGAGTTGAAGTCCACGAGTCATAAAAGAGCCAAGGTTGCCTACCCCTGATCTAGGCTGACCAGGCACTAGCTAGCTAGAGGAAGTCACCAAATCCAAACCCCAAATGTCTCAAACAGCCGATATGAACAAGGTCCTTTCTAGCACCCAAAGTCCCTGCTTTATTGATTTGTAAAATTCACCAGCTGTTAATGGGATTAGCTTTTTGCCTGATGACATTTCTATTAGGTGCATACATAAGAGTTGCCTTGAGGAAAGATGGGCAGCAAATCAATCAATAAAAATATGGTTTGGCTCTTAATGATTTGATTCTTTCTGAGCTATTTTCTGAAAGTTGTCTTTTTGACGAGATTCCTAGTTTTGTTCTCCGTAAGCTCATGTTTGGTCCAACTTTAGGTATGGCTACAGTTGTCAATTTCCGCCTCATCTCTTGTCTCATAAGACCCAGTGCTGGTATTTTAATATCTTTCCCCAATAAGATTAGCAAGTTAGTGACTCCAATTGGTTTGTATTGTGTATAGCAGTGGTTCTCAACCTGTGGTCCACAGACCCCAGGAGGGCCTTAATGTCGTCACGAGGCGGCCACAAAAGCTTGAGGAAATGTTATGATTTAAATCTTGTGTTAAGTCTTGTGGGCCACAAAAGGCATTTAAAGGGGGCCCGTGGTGAAGAAAAGTTTGAGAACCACTGGTTATTGTATTGTATTGTGCATCAGGTATATTGTGGGTTCAACAGGATACTTGTGTAAGGAACTCTGGAACTAATGATGTTTTTGTATCATATGCAAGAGGAAAATACAATTATAGCTATTAATAATCCCAGTCTTCTCTGAACTGCACCTTCTAAATGTATTAGATAGCAATTTTGAGAATTATTGGCTGACTTAACAGGATTCTTAATGACTTGCGCTTTCTGAGGTACCGGTGAGGTATCAACAGGGTGACTGTTTTAAAGGAAATCTATGATTGGAAGTTTATTCCTGAAAAGCTGAGGCACATAGTTAAGAAACAAGACAAGTCTCATATATCTCTCCCAACTCCGCCAAGAAAATGACAAAAGCCCTGAGGCAAACAGTTTTGTGATAATTTTATCTCTTTTGGAAAAAAAATTATATACAAAAACCCAGGAATCAACATGGCAGGCATTTCAGAAAAAAAATACAGAGAGAAGTTCCATTTTTCAAAGAAAACGCTACTGATTATGATCATGCTAGAAAAATGGGATGCGGCAGAAAATTTCTAGGACTGGGGGAAGGGGAGAGAATGAGACCAGCAAATTGGTCCTTTTCATTTCCTTCGATTTGTTAACAATACGGTGCAAAACAAAGAACAGTTTTGGATACAAATTAATTACATTATGATTCAGAAAATTAAGCCGGCATTACTAGGACAAAGTTAGACCCACATTTTTTCTTGGTGGTGGTGGGGAATTCAAGAGTTGCTCTAAGGATTGCGTTTTATTTCAACAGATGCTAAGTTCTAGCTCTTCAGAAGAGTCCCCTGCTTGAAAACAAGGAAAATTGCTGAAACCCAAAGTCCTTTTTGGCTGCCTTTTTCCTGGGTGTTTTCATTTAACTCCTTGACAGCTTATCTTCCCAGGGAGCTGGGGAAAGGAAAAGCAGAGATGAGGTAAAAGGTTTGGCCAAGTCGTCCTCCTTGAGGCGATGTTCTCAATTTCTTTTGCATTTCCTTGTGGATGGAGAGAGACACCTCTGAGGAGGCACAACAAAGATGCTTTTCACACGGTTCATATTTGACACCCATAGTCGGCAACTGATTTTTCCTATTTGTGTCAACACGAAAGGCATTATTACAATATATGTTAGCACCAGTGGAACTGAATCACAAATGTATTTGCCCTATAAGGCATCTTTCTGAGTTGCAAAATATGCTCAAAGGTAGCAATGAAACATTTACACTCTTTCTATTACAAAACATCAGTTGGTAACACAGTGATGGGTTTCAAATTTTCAGCATCAGTTTGGAGCCTTCTACAAAGCGCTGTATGAAATACAGGATTTTGAGTGGCTCTAAAGAGATTAATATATTTGTTCCAAGGTTAAATGCTACTTCCAAAGCTTATCATGTCTTAGAAACGCATGCATATGTCACAAGAAAGCAATACATATATGTCTACTTTACAGTGGGGAAAAATGCTCATTTGGTAGAATTCTGGTCAATGATTCAATGATTATGGCTACAAGTTTTCCTACATGATTTTCATGCTTCTTAGGAAGAGACAGTTCTTAAGAAATTTAAAAGTACCACACCAACGTGGACTTCAGCTTAGGGGTAGGCAACCCTGGCTCTTTTATGACTCATGGACTTCAACTCCCAGAATTCCTGAGCCAGCCATGCTCAGGAGTTGAAGTCCATAAAAGAGCCAAGGTTGCCTACCCCTGGTGTAGACCATTGTTCTTTGGCCTGGGACTGCAATAATACTGCAATAATACTTCATTCTCCTAGTTCCCAACTCGTTCTTCTGTTCCTCAAATCTACTAAAAGGCTAATGATACAGTCTTTTGACTAACACTATGACTTCTTGATCCAATCTGCTAAGCTATTAGTGCTAAACTGGACTCTGACATTAACTAAAAGCGGCAGTCATTTGTTCTTGCAGTTCAAGGTAATAACCTTAAGGACAGGGCACAAGATGTGTGCATTCACACTCAGGCTTTCTCTATAATTTCCATCGTGCCAAAAGAGACTTGTTTTATATGAAGGAAGTTTGCTTGAAGCAGACTCTTACGAGACAACCAAAAGCTGCTAAGCAAGCAGTGTGAATTATGCACAATGAAAACCTTGGGGCTAAGGAAATTAGTCTTAAGTCAACAACCCAAAGATTGCACGTCTTGAGCATAATTCCTTGGGACAATTTCCTGAGCAAGCTCCATAGAAAAACGTGGGACTCCTGAAAGAAAGTCCAGGTATTTCCTGTTCACACAGTCACAATTATAGGACTTGTATAAGAGGAATCAAAGTATGCAAACAGACAATTTCTTAGTCTTGCTATGTTGAATCAGCATTCAAAATACATATTTCTCATTATCGATAACCTAAAGGGCCAGATATAGCAGTAATGTAGAGACAATTCTACAATAACTTCTAGAAAATGAATATGAATTCTGCAGAATTGCACTACCAATACTGAATCTGAACTCCTCACTTACTGGAAGCATCATCTCTGGTAATAAAAAGGTAAAAAAAATGAATTAGTATTATAATTATCATTTAATTTGTTTTATATAAAACAAAACAAAACCAAAAAGTTTGTGTGTACAAATATCACAAAACATCAACAGTTCCCAAAGGTGTAGTGCCTCAGAACACATTTTAATCAAAAAAGAGTTCATATTTTTTTGTCTTGTTTCTTTTTTGTTTTCATTAGTCTTAAATTCTGGCATAAATATATTAAAGCTGACAACAAGAAAAAAAAAGTGGGTGGGAATTCCAGGGCAAGCTATATCACTTCCTCATACAAAAATGTACAAAAACATTAGTTCCTAACTAGACATAACATAATACTGGTCGTCACAGTTTGACAATTAGTATAACTGTGTATTCTTGTGGGAGTACTGTAGCAGAGGGCAATAAAAAATTCTCTTGATGTTCAGATCAGGTTACTTCGGTCATAGAGGCAGAATGATTCTGCAGAACAAAGAGAGAAGACACAGAATATGCTTTAGTATGCAGTGATGTGGTCACAACTGTTGATCTTGGGACAAATAAAAAAATAAGGTAGGGAAAGCACGCAGAGTATGGTGTCTGGAACTGCTTTTAACCTGTTCAAAACACTTCTACCTTAGGTCATATGACCAGGAAGGAAATTTTTTATTTATTTTAATTCCATTTATATCCCGCCCTTCTCCGAAGACTCAGGGCGGCTTACAAACTTAGCAGTAGCCTTCATTCTATGTATATGCCTGCTTATTAGGGCTTTCACACACACCCCAAGTGGCATTTTTACAAAGTCAGCTTAATTGCCCCCAACAATCTGGGTCCTCATTTTACCTACCTCGGAAGGATGGAAAGCTGAATTAACCTTGAGCCTGGTGGAATGCGAACCTGCACTAATTGCAGGCAGCTGGTGTTACTTAAGGAGGCATTAGCCCACTGCTCCACCAAGGCAAAAAAAGGAAGGAGGGGGCATTTTTTGGGGGGGATAATTTTCTCCTGTTTCAAACTCTTTTCTCTTCCTCCCTCCCCAAATACCAAACATAATTCCATTTTGTTCATTTTCGGAGTGTTATCCTGTGGGTGGACAGGTGAAGAGATGTTGATCTGATCCCCTAATTTAATTCCAATGTTCTATTAGGTTGGAAGCAATAAGGATAAAAAAAACATAATCCAAGGATAATTAAGTATCCAAGGATAATTAAGTAAACAATTAAGACTGTCTGTTACAGTCAGAAGTCATGACAGCCGTTAAGTGAAGCATTGATATTATTACCTCACGAACCACCCCTGGTCTTCTCAATGCGGTCATTCAACAAATGTGCAGGTTGTTAAGTGGAGCACATTAAGGGTCCCCGGGGGAGGTCCTGGGATGCTCAGTGCAGGCCCTTCCCCAGGCCTCCTATTAGGCCTCCCTCCACCCCAATGAAGCCTGTGCTCTGCTTCCTGCCCTGTTCCCACATGCGTTGGGCCTACTTTCCAACCCACTGAGCCCCATGCCCTCCTTCTCACCTGCACCGCCCATTGCGCGCTTTCCTTTCAACAAGCTCTGGAGCTTGGCTTAGGGAAGTAAAGCAAGCTGCTTTGTTGTTGGGCTGTGAGGTGCGATCCCGGAAGCGCCAAGCATTTTCTGAGAGTCCACAATTCCATGCAGCTATTTGGAAATTGGCGGCGGCTTCTGGGATCGCGTGGCGCAGCTCAGCAACAAAGCACGTTGCTTTGCTTAACGACCCATACAGTCCTTGCTTAACAATGACAACTGGGACTGCCAGAACTGCTGTCACTAAGCAGCACGGTCACGTGGTTTTTCAATTACGTCCATGTCACTTAATGCAAGAGTTTCCAGCTCCAATTACCATATTTAATGAGATTCCACCCTGTTAGCTGGAGATAACGGGAACTGGATTACAACACAGTTCCCCATCCTGCTTTAAAATTACTTGTATAGGACATAGTATCTGAAGTAGCTTGGAGGCTCAAATATAATTGCCAAGATACTTGGGAGGATATTTGTTATTGAGCAGATTGTCCCAGTTAAATGATTATCTTTAATCCAGAATTGATGAAATAGATGATGATAGAATATAAAAATACAGGAAGGAAGGATTGATCTAATTAAATAACGCTGCTCCTAAATGGTTGTCTTTTTTTTTAACGCTGTTATTTATCCTGCCAAAAAATGTTAAAAACACAGGAGAAAATTAACTACCATTTTTATTTGTAATATAAAGAACTAAACTATTGAAAAAGAGTTAATCAAAAAGAGAAATGGATAAAAGCTCAAAACAGAAGGTTAAATGGTACCTGGGCACTCAGTGTCTCCAAAGGACTTTCCACTCGTGGAAACGCCATCAAGGGCATGCCTCTTTGCTCATCCAGTTTTGATTTTGAAGGTGTCCCATGTGCTCCCTTGAAATTATGGACTACACAAATGCCCTTGGGATCGGAAAGGGAAAAGAAGATTCCTGAAGCAATCACATTTGCAGGCATTTTGTGGGGTGGGTTTAGTTTCTATCACTGAAATGACATTCTTTTAGAGCAGGGGTAGGCAACCTTGGCTCTTTTATGACTCGTGGACTTCAACTCCCAGAATTCCTGAGCCAGCAATGCTGAGGAGAAAGGGAGAGGTTTCCAAGCTGAGCCATGCTGGCTCAGGAATTCTGGGAGTTGAAGTCCACGAGTCATAAAACAGCCAAGGTTGCCTACCCCTGTTTTAGATGGACATAAGCTACCAGTTTTATCTTGTTCATCCTTTGCAACGCATTAAAAGCTCTCCTGTGTTCTAAAAACATTCCATGTGCGTTGCATAATTTTGGCTTATACTGAGCAACATCTAGCAAAGGTGTTTACTGACCCTCAGAATCAGTAACACTCTTTCTAAAATCATCCGCTAAAACTTTTCAAAGTGGGTTTATATCACAGCAACCCATGATCGTACCACATCGTTTCCTAGTCAGCACGTTAGATAACAGTGCACAAACGTGTGACTCAGATGAGAAAGAAGCAGCTCTTTCACGGGACAAATGTTGTGGTAAGAAGTAAACCAGAGATGTTGGGAAGCAAAGTTTGCCACAAGTACAGCGGAGGCCACGAACCAATGACTGGCCACTGTTGTTGTTTTTTTTTAAAAAAAAGTCTGATCAATTTCGGTTCGAGTAACAGGGAATAGGCTGTCTGTTCCCTCAAACTGATCTTGAAAATGACTTTTCTGTTTCCTTCAGCCTTGTATGAACAGATAGTTGGCCCAGGTTGGATACTGAATTTTCCATACGAAAATGACAGCAGAAGTTATTCACCTACCAGGAAGAGTGCTACTGCGCTTCCCAAGATGAAGCCTGCAATGACATCTGAACAGTGGTTTCGGTACTCAGAAACTCGGTTGAGCCCTGTAAGGAAGGCAGCACAAAGTGTCCCCAGACACAATACTGGCTTGGCAAGCCGACTGCTCTTTGTCTTGATTGTGCTAGTGATGTACATCTGAAAGATCAACAGGTCGACTTTAGTCACATAACCTATTCCTCTACAATCCAGCACCAATCACTTGTTATGGGAGGGGTCATCTGTATACAGGTACTCCTCGACTTAACAACAGTTCAATTATTGATCATTCGAACTTACAATGTGATTCGTGACCATTTTTCAAACTTATGACCATTGCAGTATCCCTGTGGTCACGTGGTCAAAATTTTAGACATCTAGCAGCTAACTCATATTTATGACGGTTGCAGTGTCCCAGGGTCATGTGGTCAACTTCTAAGACCTTCTGACAAGCAAAGTCGATGGGGAAGCCAGATTGACTTAATAGCCTTGTTACTAACTTGGAGTGGTTTACTTAGCAACTGTGGCAAGAAAGGTCGTAAAATGGGGAAAAATTCACTTAGCAACCGTCTCGCTTAGCGACAGAAATGTTGGGCTCAGTTGTGGTCATAAGTCGAGGATTACCTCTGCAAGGTTTGAATTGATGCTCCATTCAGTTTTATGGGAAACTAACCTTGGAAGCAATATTTGCTTATTCAATTTCTAGATGAATACTTCCATTAAATCTTGCAACAAGAGAGTCATTTAAAGACCACTGAAAACTGATTGTTGCTTCTTTCTCCAAATATTTCTGCTTTCAGAGACAGATGTTATGGGAGACACTGAATCAATATATTGTATGGAGCTTCATATAACAAAAATGGGCTTCATTCCAGCCATTCATTGCAAAAAACTCAAAATATGAATTGGTTTACTTGGAGAGAAAACTAAGTAGCAGAGTTCACACATTGCGATAAGCAAAGATATCTTTTATTTGTTCTTCTTGTGTCATAATGAAGAGCGGTGGTGCAATGGTTAGAATGCAGTATTTATTGCAGGCTAACTCTGCCCACAGCCTAGAGTTTGATCCTGACCAGCTCAAGATTGACTCAGCCTTCCAACCTTCCGAGGTTGGTAAATTAAGATTGTTGGGGGCAATATGCCGATTCTATAAACCCCTTAGAGAGGGCTGTAAAGCACTATGAAGCGGTATATAAATCTAAGGGCTATTGCTATTGCTATAATTACTAAATGTCAGAGGCTGCCTGATTGTAGAATGACGCTGGGTGGCATATACTTAAAATTAGAACAATTTAAAAGAAGAATCTATGTTTCAGGAGAAAGCATAGCCCAAATACCATAGCTTAGCTTTTAGCCTAGCATGTTGGGTAAACTCAGTCACTATGGTTTGAGATCTACAATTTAAAACAGATTGCACAATCTTTATGCGGTTGGAGAATGCATTAAAAAAAAACAGGTTATAAGGGCTGTATGCTTGTATAGGTAGCCCTCAATTTACAACAGCTCATTTAGCGACCGTTCAAAGTTACAACAGTACTGAAAAAATGTGTCTTATGGCTGTTTTTCAAAGTTATGAACTTTGCAGTATTCCCCAGGATCATGCGATCAAATTTCAGATGCTTGGCAACTGGTTCACACTTATGACCGTTGCTGTGTCCCAAGGTCATGTGATGTCTTTTTGCGACCTTCTGACAGGCAAAGTCAATGGGGAAGCCAGATTCACTTAACAACCAGGTTACTACTTTATCAACTGCAGTGACTCACTTAAGAACTATGGCAAGAAAGGTCGTAAAGTGGGGCAAAATTCACTTAACAAATGTCTCACTTAACAACAGAAATTTGGGGCTCAAGTGTGGTTGTAAGTTGAAGATTACCTGTATTGGTATGTTACTGCAAGATGCAAGCTTCAAATCTTGGCCCCTATTCAGATTTCTTAGAACTTCTTTTAAAAGATGAAATTAATATGGCTAAGCATGCCTCAAAAATGATTCAGAAGAAATTATTTGAATCTTGCACAGTAAAAACACAACATACCACTGCTATTCTTTAAAGCTTATGTGCGTTTTCCCCCAAACTTTTGTAAGAGTTTTAAAAAATATATTGATTCATGAAGAGTAGATTCATTAATGATAATATGACTCTTAAAGGAGCCACAACTTTTTTGCAGGCTCGTGTTATTGGAACAAAAAGTTCTACACTTGTACAAAGTCTGAGGAGCTTCATCTGCATCATGTTTGAAATATTTGCAGTCTCTAAAATAGTTACATTAGATCTAGCAAACTGAATAGTCTAAATAATCATAGGTACTGTTCCTGAGGTTGATATAGAAAATAATTTTAAATCCTGAAACCTGTCTTTTTATCTGATCAACATTCTAAAACAACTCATTCTTCCACATACTGTAATAGAAGAATATTCTTTGCTATTTTATCCCATTTCCGGTTTTTAAAAACTGCCATTATAATTTTTAGTGTAATTAATAAATGACAGAAAATGAAGAATGCATGCAGGTTTTTTTCGTGTTTTTTTTTTAAAAAAAACAACAACAGGCAAACTGCCATGAAAGACAATGAAAGTGTAATTATAGGATGCAAGATTTCTTTGTATTCTCAACTATTCCTTCAGCAAAACAGCAAAACCGTGATTTAAAAAAAAATCAGCTACTGAGGATAAAAGTTACCCTAATTTTTGAGACTATAATTACAAGGGTGACATGAGTAGGCAGATACCGTAGCACTAAAATAAAAGCGATGGGCTAAATCAGCAAATACAATAGAAACTTCTCCAGCAATTTATGCTTTCCAAAACACAGCCTGGCTCAGTGGTGGGATTCAAATATGTGAACAACCGGTTCTCTTTGTGGATGCTGCTTCCGGAAGTCCATTCTGGACCTGGGCTGAACTGGTGCGAGCCAGCTGAATCCCACCACTGGCCTGGCTTCATTAAGACCTCACTTCCCAAAATACCATCATCCCAATATCAGATGCTTTCCAAGTGTCAAATGAGGTTTAATGAGATGCAAACTAAGGCTAGGCCAAGTTAGATCAATCTCATGGGGATACAAATTGAGAAAAATAAAACTGAAAAAATTGGGGGAATATAATTAATTGGACTGCTATAATTGTAGTTTGTTGAACACAGTGGCCTGGTTCCCATAAAATGCTAAGCTCTAAACCATGATTTAGAAGTGCCAGTGGCTGAGCTCACAGAAATATAACTGAGACTTAGCGTAACGGCTAAAAATGACTGAGTTGCGCTAAATTCACCACACAGAATGGAATCACATTCCTATTCAAATAGCTTGAGAAATATGAGCAAAAAGGTGAATAAACTGTGCTAAATAAACATATCATTATTACATACAAACTCAGCATAGGAAAATCCGTTCTGCATTTTTACCATTATAGTTTTTATAATTATAAACATCCTAGAAGACAAACTGAAGATCCAAAAAGATCTTGACAGCCTTGAACACTGGGCAAAATGAAATTCAATGTAGATAAAAATAAGGTTTTACACTTAGGCAAGAAAAAAACAACAACAACCATATAGGTATAGACTAGGTCAGTGATGGCGGAACTTTTAGAGACCCAGTGCCCCAAACCCTCTCCCGCCCCCCTGCTCCACTCCGTGCCCCCGCCCTACAGCGTCATCTGCACGCAATGGGGCACGAGGGCGGAGTCTTCTCCCCGCTGCCCGGCTGCCATGTCCTTGGCTGTGCTTCTCCACTTGGCCCACACCCGGGGGCGACTCTCCTCCAGGGGACTGCTGGTATGGAGGGGGCCACGGGGGGAGGCGGGGCTGGGGCAACAGTGCACGTGCCCACAGAGAGGGCTCTGAGTGCCACCTCTGGGACATATGCCATAGGTTCGCCACCACTGGACTAGGTGAAATGCCAATAACTATGAGAGGGATCTTGAAGTCCTAGTGGACAATCACTTAAATATGAGCCAACAGTATTGTGGCAGCAGCCAAAATTGCCAGTGCAATCCGAGGCTGCATTGACAGAGGGATAGAATCAAGATCAAATGAAGTTAGTGCTGCTTTACAAAGCCTTAGTAAGGCCACACTTGGAATTCTGTATCCGGTTCTGGTCACTCCAATATAAAAAAAGATGTTGAGACTCTGGAAAGAGTGCAGAGAAGAGCAACAAGAATGATCAGGGGGGTGCAGACTAAAACATACGAAGAATGGTTACAGGAATTGGGTATGTCTAGTCTAGTGAAAAGAAGAACTACTAGGGGAAACATGATAGCAGTGTTCCAATATTTGAGAGGTTCCGACAAAGACGAGGGGAGTCAAACAATTTTCACAAACACCTTTTCTGTACCAGCCTGCTACCGGCCCTGCAGAAAAGGCAGGGACAACCCCTTTTACAAGAAGGCAAGAGGCTGGAATTACGCCTGCCAAATTTATAGCTACAAAAACAAACAAGACACAACCAAGAAACAGGAGCTTTAAGAAACAGGAACTATCCAAACGGTTGCCTTCAGCAAACCAGCCCTCCCACACATTCCCCTTATATAGAGTTCAGGGCGTGGCTTCTCTCTGCCTCCTTCCGAGGAGCCCCATTGCCTTGACTGCCTCCTGCGTCGGGCGTCCTTGAACAGGGCCAGCTGTGGGTCATCTTCATCCACGCTGTCAGGCTCACACAGCTGGGTCTCCGTGGTGACCAAGTGGGAGGGGCCTGGCTGAGGGCTCTCATCAGCAAGATCTTCAACCCCCTCAGCAAGGTCTTCAACACCCCACTCCTCCTCTGAGTCGTCCGACCCAACTGCCGAACCCACAGGCTGACCCTGAATCACAACAACACCAAAAGGTAAGAGGAGAAACAATGGATGGAAACTAACCAAGCAGAGAAGCAACCTAGAGCTAAGGAGAAATTTTCTAATGGGGAGATCAACCACTGGAATAGCTTGCCTTCAGAAATTGTGGGTGCTCCATCACTGAGGCTTTCGCAAAGAGGTTGGACAACCATTTATCTGAAATGGTAAGGGTCTGCTGCTGAAGCAAGGGGATGGACTAGAAGACCTCCAATGTCCCTTCCAACTATATTCTATGTTTACCACTGTGTAGAATTCAGAGCTTCAAAATAAAAAAAAAATACATGAAAACCATTGCTTTGCTTTGCTAACTACAGCCAATCCATGAACACCCAAGGTACGTATAAACTACGTATGTATTTTAAAATAAAATTCACACTGATTTCAGGAAAAGAACTAGTTTGTAATGCACACATTTAGCAGCTTAGAAATACACACTTTCACCATCTGTTAGGTAACAGATAATTCTGTGAGCAAAGTGATTTTATTGGGCGTGTACATTTCTCTGGAGGGGATAGTAACAGTAATTACTTCTCAAATGCCCCCCCCCCTTTTCGGTTAATTATACATTTCCACATTTCAAGGCTGAGTAAGCACAGCAGTCAGTCTCTCTGCTTCTCTCACACTCACAAACACTCACAACACACACACACACAACCACTGAATCACTAAATAGAATCAGGGATGGCAGGTAGTGCTTAGTAAAAGATAGTTCACAGCTTCGGTGAGCTATGTATCAATATTTTCTTTACCGTGAACAGTTTGAAATATTTAAAAACAATGGGCCTTTTCAAGTAATCTCTTTTCATCGCCTTCACAATGGGAGTGAAAAAAGTTAGAAAAAGGGATACTCGTATTTATATTAGTTTTTCTCACTCCTCTCCTCTCCCTTAATGTTCTTGCCTTTCCCCTGTGAAGCAAATGAAATGACTCAATGGGGGAGTCGGAATGCAAAACGAGATAAGAATGTTTTACTCTCCTACTCTGCTGGAGCAGTTTTATGTTCCTTACAGCCCCATGAAAATCTTCAGTTTGCACACACATGGTTGTTGCTCCAGCCATGCCAACTGCTCTTTCTGCATCGGGTAAATTATTTGTTTAATTTTCCTTGGGGAGATGATGATTTAAGTGCCAAGCTATCTGCAACAATCCAGATGACTTACTAGACGGCAGAAAAGAAATACAAAACCCCATTCAACTTTTTATATTATAGGCAGTCTCAACTTATAACCACCATTGGGGATCAGAATTTCTGTGGCTAAGCAAGGCGGTTTGTTAACTAAAGCCATGTCCAATTTTACTTTTTGACACAGTTGTTAAGCAAAGCGCTGCGGCTGCTAAATGAATCACACGTGGTCGTTAAGTCAATCAATCTGGTTTCCCCCACTGACTTCGTTTGTTGGAAGCCGGCTGGGAAGATCACAGATGGCAATCCCATGACCCAGATGTGCTGCAGCCATCATAAACACAAGCCAGTTGCCAAGTGCCCAAATTTGATCGTGTCACTGTGGGGGATGCTGCAACGGTTCTAAATTTGAGGACTGGGTGTAAGTCACTTTTTCCAATGCCACTCTGTAATACTGTGACAGTCGGTAAACGGATAGTTGTAAGTCAAGGACTACCTTGATTTACTGCCACCCAGCAGTTATTGAGATTTTTGCAAAATGGATCAAAAAGGATGAATGAAAAAGGAGATAAGGGGAAACAAAGGCTCCTTGGGAAGTCAATATATGAAGGTGAAGGGAGGGCAATGAGGTTTGTGAAACTCAGAAATGCTTGGCGAAGAAACGAATTAAACTCAAGAAACAGAGAAACGAATTCTGCACAACTGAGCAGCAAGATGAATTTAACTATTAGGAGGAACTGGTACCTCTTGGGAGGAACCAGCGAATACACAGGGCACAAAAGTGTGATTGAACAGGTTATAATCTATGGTTCAGTTTGTCAGGAAACTGTTGCTTGTGTTATTACTAACGATGCCCAGGGAAACGAAGCAGCACAGCTCAAAGAAATGTTAAACAGCCAAATCAATTTGCAGCACTACAAGACACAAGCTGAAGCAACAACCAACAGTTTGGACCTATTTGTTTCCCCCCAAGGATCACATTGGTATAGCATGGATTTATCGAAAGCTTTTTGCAATGACAGCCAGATGCAATATTCGAAGGCAAGCATGCCAATGAATCTTGTATGTTGCTTCAGCAAAGCAAAGAATATGGGAATCAAACAGAGGGAACATGATACCCTAATAGAGGGGGACTAATTTGATGCAAGAGGCATTGCTGTCATTTGGTGGGATGACATGCATGAGTGGAATACAGCCCTGGAAGATTACGGCTTATACAAAAGGAACAGGCTCAACATGAAGGAATGGAGTGTTGCACTCTATGTAAAGAAAGCAGATTCCCTGGGCAGAAATGCACAAATAGGAGCACAGAAATCCTGCTGAGAGCAATTGGGTAAGAATAAAAGAAGAGAGAAACAAAGAGAGAGATCATTGTGGGATTTGTGCAGACAGGCAGAAGATACAGATAAGGTCTTCTCAACAAAATTTTCAAAGGAACACATGACCGTAACAATGGGTGATTTTTCTCCATCCTTACATTTGGCACAAACTTAACTCTACATTTGTCAGAGGATAGATGAAAGAGTTATACTAAGTGTTGGGAAAGATCCCAGTTAAAATTTTAAGGAAAAGCCTTTTTATTAAGAATCAATCAAGGACATTTGATCCTGGATGGACCAGAGGCTATTGTTGTGGCTCATGGTAGATTAGAAACCATTGTGGATTTTTGGGTTAGGGTAAGCAGAGTTGTAGAAGTTCATAAACTGTGTGCCTGTTTTGAAAGGGGAGGAAATTATTATTTTTGAAATCTATTTATTATATATTTGTATATAATAATATACAAACATGTATATGCTTTTTTTTCTTTTTATGCACACATAATTTCTTCTTTTGTTTTGTCTAGTTGTCAGCGCTGTGGCATTGGATGTCATTGCTCTGACGACATCCATTTTTACTCTTGCTTTAAATGTGCCTTTTTAGTCTTTTAGAGCAGGGCTTTTCAAACTTTTCACTCATTGTACCATTTTTAGGATATGGCAACATCCGAGTACCACCAGTCGCCTAGCAAGAGGACCCCCCAAAAAAAAGAAAAGAAAAAAGTGATGAAATACAGGCAGTCCTTGACTTACAACAGTTCGCTTAGTGACTGTTCAAAGTTACAATGGCACTGAAAAAAGTGCCCCCCAAGCCACAGCCGAGCAAGACACCTGCCTGCCCGCCCGGCGGCACTCTTCCTCCTGTCCGAAGTTTTCATTGTTGTGAGCATTTCTGTTGAGGATTGGCCGCGGGGGTGGGGTGGGGGTGTGTTTGGTTTTTATTCCCCCCGTCTGCTAGGTGGTGGTTGCAGCAGGTTTTGGTCACTTCACGTGACCCTGGGACACTGTGACCGTCATAAATATGAATCAGTTGCCAAGCATCTGAATGTAAATCACAAGACCCTGGAGATGCTGCAACATTCCAGCTGATCAGCGCTTCTTCTGAGCTCAGCAGAAGCGCCAGAATCAGTGCCGAGCTCCAGCTGGAGCCTGGCAACGATCCTGGTGCTTTTGCTGAGCCCTGACAGCCCCGAAAAAGCGCTGATCCTGGCACTTCCGCTGAGCCCTGACAGCCCTGCATCTCCAGCCATCTCTCGCTCAGGCTTGTGCGGTGCTGCCACCGGTTCAGCTCATTCCCCTCCCCCGCTACCATTTTTCTAGGATGGTCATGTACCACCTGCCAGGTGCCAATGTACCACAGGTGGTACCCGTACCACTGGTTGAAAAGCCCTGTTTTAGAGTTCAGATGTAGAAGTGTGTGTGGGGGGGGAGTTTTGGGGTAAATGCCTAAAGGTTTAGCTAGCCATAGAAGTGGGGAACTCCGATAAGGTTTTGGCGGGCTGAGAGGCTGGAGAGGAAAGCCCGCGTTTTGTGCTAATTGGGGGATGTGATTTATGACAGCTCTCGCAGGGTGGGAATCACAATTTGTTACTTTGTATCTGGGAGGAGGGAATCTCATTCTTGGGTTCAACTATGTAAGTGCCGATACTTTGTTTCCTGATAAAATGTTCTTTAAGAAAAAAATCCTGGCCTTGAAGTTCTTTTAACTGGTTTCATCTATTGGAACCGTGACATTAGTTTTGTTTTGGTTTTGCATTTTCTATTTTATCCTTTTCTGGAGTGTATTTGAATGTTTTGAATAAAATAAAATAAAATAACAGTTAACAAAAATAATGAAGGGGTATATGCTATTCTAGACCTAATTCTTATTAACAGGGATGGATTATTTGAAGAAGTAAAAAAAGAGACTGAAACTTTGGGAGAGAATGACATCTCTCCTTCCATTAGTGATTTTAAGGGGAAGAGGAATAGAAAAGCTTTAGACAAGTGCAATGAAGTTCAGAAGAGAGGACTCTGGTGCGTTCAGGCAGAAAGTAGTTCAGATCAAGTGGCTTGGAATCTTGGAGAGCGAAGGGTCTCCGGAGACTGAGAAATCCTGCAAACGAGATATACGTAGGTAGTCTTTGATTTATGAGTTTAATGCAGCTTGCCTATTATGGTCGTAAGTCATGATGGTCTTAAGACAACGCTCCCCAACCTTTCCGGGTTGGCGGAAAAGAAGGAAGAAGAGGGGAGGGTTCTGTGTGAGGGGCAGGTGTGCATACATGCACACACGCAGCTCCATTTGCGCAAGCGTCATACATGTGTGCCTGCTGCTCATGACAATGAAGCTTCGTGTGCACACTTGCCCGCCACTCACACGGCCCAGTTCCAAATGGGCCACGGCCCAGGGGCTAGGGACCCCCTGTCTGTTCACTGTGAGGTGTTTTTGCTAAAAACCAAAAATAAATACTGAGTTTTGGAAAAAAAAAAGAAAGAAAAAAGTCATAAATCATGGTCACATCATTGCCGGATGCTGCAAGCAGTTATAACTATGGGCTGGTTGCTAAGTGCGTGAAATGCAATCACATGACCATGGGGGAGGGGTGCATCAGAACTTCAGAATCAGGTCTTGAGAACCTTTTAAGGAGTCTATCGTAACTTCGAACGGTTGCTAAGTGACCAGTTGTGAACCGAGGACTACTTGTGCTATAGGCACAAGTGTAAGCAAAAAAACAGGTTCAAAATATGTGGCTAATTTAAATGACTTCAAGTTTCCAGGGCTAGATAAATTGTACTCATCCTGAATATTGATGGAACTTGCAGATTGAAAATTCACTAAAGGGGAATATCTTTGAGAATTCCTGGAGATCTGGCGAATCCAGAAAATGGGGAAAAAATGCTGTCCCTTTTTTGAAAAAGAGAGAAATTACAGACCTTCAAGCTTAGGAATATTAAAAATGAGGACCCAGATTGTTGGGGGCAATAAGCTGACTTTGTAATAATGCCGCTTGGGGGCCCCCAAAAGCCCTAATAAGCAGGCATATACATAGAATGAAGGCTATTGCTAAGCACATTGATTTGTGCTTTAAATTGTAAGCCGCCCTGAGTCTTCGGAGAAGGGCGGGATATAAATGGGATTTAAAAAAAAAAGCAGCTTCATTGTAATTCATGCTCCAACTGCAAATGAGACTATGAACACTTGATTAACAACCAACAAGAGCCAGTATGTATTTGTCCAAAACAAAGGATGCAAAATTGCAATTTTCTCCCTTTTTTTGAAACAGTTACTTGTTTTAATAGATTGGGGAAGTGCCCTGGACAAGAATGTATCTTGACTTCAGCAAAGTATTTGATGGAATCCTTCATGTTCGCATCCCACCAGGCTCAAGGTTGACTCAGCCTTCCATCCTTCTGAGGTAGGTAAAATGAGGACCCAGATTGTTGGGGGCAATTAAGCTGACTTTGTAATAATGCTGCTTGGGGTGTGTGTGAAAGCCCTAATAAGCAGGCATATACATAGAATGAAGGCTACTGCTAAGCTTGTAAGCTGCCCTGAGTCTTCGGAGAAGGGCGGGATATAAATGGAATTAAAATAAAAAATAAATAAAATAAATAAATATTCAGTAATGAACTCCTAATTGGTAAATCACTGCCCTCAGAAAGTATTCTAAGTACTAAATAACCTAGGACAGGGGTAGGCAACCTTGGCTCTTTTATGACTCTTGGACTTCAATTCCCAGAATTCCTGAGCCAGCCATGCTGAGGGAAAAGGGAGAGGTTTCCATACTGAGCCATGCTGGCTCAGGAATTCTGGGAGTTGAAGTCCACGAGTCATAAAACAGCCAAGATTGCCTACCCCTGACCTAGATCAAATGGTTGAGACAAAAATTGGTAAATTTTCAGGTGACACTTAACTAGAAGGAGTAGCTAACAATTTATTATTTTTTAATATATTATTGAAGGGTTTAAAAACAAGAGTAAAAATTAATACAAACTAAATAGAGAAAGAAGGAAAAAAAAGAGAAAGGAAGAAATGAAAGAAAGCTAAAGTACAGTAAGGAAAAAAGGTAAAAGAAAAATAGAAAATACAGAAAAAAAGATAGAAGGAAATGGCTTCTGATCTTTATAGCAGTTCTAAGTACAACTGCAGATTTACTTCTTTCTCTAAAGTTACATTGTGACTCTTCTTTCTATAATTTATCCAATCTGATAATCAAAACTGTAAGTCATAAGCTTATTTTTTTTCTGTTTTCTTTCGAAAGTCCATAAGGGGCTTCCTATTAGCAATGAGGGGAGGCTAAAACTTCAGAAGTTAAAGAAAGGATTACAAAACGTGGGCCTCTAGGCAGGTGTGAACCTAGGGCAAAATAAATAGGATGGATTTGAACAAGAGAAAAAAAATATAAAATCCTTATCTGTGGTTGTAAAATAAAATAAAAAGAGAAGACCTGGTTTGGCAGTAATACAGGTAGAAGTGATCTGGGTTCTCTACCAGAGCACAAGCTGAAAATGAACAAGTGAACAGTGTTATGCAACTACTAACAAGGTAAATACTGTTTTAAAATGCATTAACAGAAGCAAGGAGTACAAACCCCAAGAAAGTACTATTCTGTCTTGGGTCTAATTCAGGGATGTCAAACTCAATTTCATTGAGGGCCGCATCAGCATTGTGGTTGCCCTCAGGGGGCCGGGTGGGTGTGGCCTGGGTGGGCGTGGCCTACTGGGTGGGCGTGGCTAGAGTGGCTATGGCCTACTGGGTGGGCATGGCCAGCTCTACATCGTTCGCATGAAGGGTGCCGATGGGGGCCCGGGCAGGAGTGGGACAGATCTGAGGGTCTCTGGCAGAAGGAGGGTCTCTGGGCCAGGGCCAAGGCAGTGGGGGCCGTTCTCTCACTGTTTCCAGGATGGCTTTGCGGGCCACATGAAACCACTTTGTGGGCCGGATCTTGCCCCCGGGCCTTGTGTTTGACATGTCTGGTCTAATTCTTTCTTGGTATAATGCATACAGTTCTGGGCTCCACAGTCTAAACAGGAGTGTAAGATCAGAGGAGGGCTGGCTACTAAGATACCCGGGTAGGGGAGTGGAAACCAATTCCTATGAAAAAAATGATTCAAGGAATGTCTATGGAGATTCTCAGTCATCCAGGTCATGGTTTTTCCCAAAGATGCTTTTTCAAAAAAGTGACTGGACTTTTGTTTCTCCTTGGAGTAAGAAAGGAATGGAAGGAAAAACAAAATCCAGTTGCCTTTTGAAAAAGCACCTTTGTGACTCAAGGAATATGCTTAGCTTGCAGAACAGAAGACCGGGGTGGAAACAATGACAGCAGCCTTCAGATTTTTAAAGGGTTAATATGTACAGAAAGGAGTGAAGGTATTCTGTGATGCCTCAGAGGGCAGGACCACAACTACTGGGTTACTACTGGGATTTAGTTTAGATATTGAGAGACTTTTGATTTAACAGCTGTCAACCAATGGAATAGATTATATGTTATGAGGCAATCTATTCCACTGGTTGACACTCTTAAATACAATTGGTATTGCCAATTTCATAGGAGATTTTCAAACAGAATCTGCATGCCCATCTGTCCAATGTGCTTTAAGAAATCCTACATTAAGCAAGGGGTTGGACTAGATGTCCTATAAAGATTTTTTTTCTAAGTGATTTTAGGGAACATTAGAAACTATGCCTCCCGCAGAAGCCAGGCCCACCCCAGCTCTGGCAAGGGGAAAAAAGTCGCAATACGTCACGACACGTCACATGACGTGGCGAGTTTGACACCCCTGCTCTAGAAGTAAACATGATCACACTGAGGAGATGACAATGGTTACAGGTAGTCCTTGACTTACAACCACAACTGAGCCCAAAATTTTGGTTGCTAAGTGAGACATTTCTTAAGTGAGTTTTGCCTCATTGTACGACCTTTTTGTTCACAGTTTTTAAGCGAATCACTGCAGTTGTTAAGTTAGTAACACGGTTGTGAAGCATCCCCGCTAACTTTGCTTGTCAGAAGGTCACAAAAGAGGATCTCATGACCCCAGGACATTGCAACCGTCATCAATATGAGCCAGCTACCAAGCATCTGAATTTTGAGCCTATGACCCCATCCCTCATGGGCAAGGGTAGGCAACCTCGGCTCTTTTATGACTCATGGACTTCAACTCCCAGAATTCCTGAGTCAGCATGACTCAGGAATTCTGGGAGTTGAAGTCCATGAGTCATAAAAGAGCCGAGGTTGCCTACCCCTGCCCATGGGGATACCGCAAGTGTGAAAAATGGTCATTAGTCATTTTTTTGGGTGCCACTGTAACTTTGAACCATTACTAAACAAACCGCTGTATGTCGAGACTACCTGTATTCGATTGTGATACGGTACAGCCCAACCAGCCTGCCATGGCAGATCTCTTGTGATTCTGCATTTAAACCTTAAGTTTAGGGAAATGAGAGGACGTTAAAAGCAGTCAGAAATGATAAATGAAGGACAGGTAATAGCAGGATCTCTTGATGTACTTACTGTAGCATATAAGGCTGAATATATGCTTAAAGCAGCATGTTTGGATGGAAAAGATCTCCTCGCTTTCTCAATCACGTCTTGGTCACCAGTGCAGATATTCCCATTGTTAACAAACTGGTGGTGAGCTCGGCAGTCACTCCCAGTGTAGTTGGGTTTACAGACAGTCAAGAAATAGGGTGCCAGGTTTCCAGTCACTACCTGGCCAGCATTTACAAATATGTTGGTAGCAAAAAGACCAAAGGCAAATACTCCTGGGAGAATCAAAAGGTAAAAGAACAAGAAAAGTGGAATTATTATTAAGAACTGAAAACAACATAGGCATGGAAGGAAAATAACAGCTTCTTTCCCCCACCAGAAAAAAAAGGGGGAGGGGAGCGAGAAGGAAAATTTGCAACACAACTAGGAAGAAAAAAAACCTGAAGGTCAGATCCAAACTACGTATGATGAAGATCTGCAATCAAATCTCTTCAGATTTCAAAATAAGGATAAATGTAATTAAACCAAGTGCGGAGGCTGCAAATTTAGAAAAAAAACCACTATATAGACATGGAGACATTTGGATGTACTTGAGCCCTTCAAAGTTGCCTAGTGTTTATTTTATGCTAGTATTGGACACGTTCAAGGTATGGCTTTTGTTTAAGTTAAGTGCACCAAGTGCCTAGCACATATAAAAAAATGAGAACCCAGCTTTCCTTAATGTTCTGAAACATAATATGGCAATGTATGTAGAGGAAAATGAAGAGAGAAATGAAGTGAGTCTTCTTCAAGTAATCAATTCAAAATTGTACTAACGAGGGCAGGGAAATGGTTAGGATCTAATGAAAATACAGCACATTAGAATAACTGAATATGCGATGATTAAATGAAGCACGGATAAGCGTTTTGGGATGGAAAGTTTACACAATCTCCATTTCTCTATTGAAAAACCGGAAAACGCTTTCGTTATTTTCTCAGTGAAAACTTTTTGTCATTATTAGTAACAATCCCAGTTTAACAGGTACACTTTGCCACATTCAGAGATTGCAAAAATATCCCATCTAGCCAAGGAATACGATAGATAGATAGATAGATAGATAGATAGATAGATAGATAGATAGATAGATAGATAGATAGATAGATAGATAGATAGATAGATAGATGATAGATAGATAGATAGATAGATAGATAGATAGATAGATAGATAGATAAGACAGATAGATAGACAGACAGACAGACAGACAGACAGACAGACAGACAGACATAGAAGTTAAGTCAAGGTCAGGTCAGGTCTCAAATTCCCATTTCATTCTACCATCTACAACCTATTTCTTGATAGCTTTTCATTCATGTTCCCTGCTTAGTTTCCAAGCCCCGATAAGCTGGTCATGTGCTGCCACATGCTGTATCCATAGTTACATTTTCATCTGTGGTCCTCCAAGGGCTGACTATGGCCACCCTTGCTTAATTTTCCATATCAGCTAAGTGCTGCCATCCTATGGGGCTTGTTCAGCATAAATGTACAGGTACAGAGAGTCCTTAGTTCAAATTATTTGTTTAGTGATAGTTCGAGGTTACAGTGATGAAGGAGTAACTTTGCAACCAATGCTCACATTTACAACCTTCACAGAATCTCTCTGTTGTCAATAGGTGAGCCCTCTCGCTCCCTGGAGGTGGGAGCTGAGTCTGCAACTATTCCCCCCTCCCCACTCCAACAAATTGGCAGGCAGTTCCTCCGGTAAACCAAGCAGAAGGAAGAATTGACTTCTGACAGCTTTTCACAAGCAAAGTCAATGGGGAAGCCAGCAGGAACTCAGAAATTGCTCCCACTCCCACTGCTACATCCAATCAGCTGGTGGCAAGAGCTGCAGGTGAGCAGTGATTCGCTGCCTTGTAACCAAGGCTGAAATCTGAAATCTCTTTTAACAGCAGTGGGTGGCAAGGAAAGAATAAATGATGACTTGGGTGCCTGCTGGTGAGATAGGGCTGGATGGGGGGATGCTGGCAGTCAACGGGTGTGCCTTCTTCCCTGGAGGGAGGGGCTCTTGGGGACATACAGGATGGGGAAGAAGAGCGCAGTTTTCCTCATGGTCTGTGGCTCCCTTTGTTTCTCTCTCCCCCAGCAAAATAAGGCAGTTCCTCAGGTCAGCCAAAGAGAACAAGCAGTAATTTTTGATAATTCCTGTCAGCTTCGCTTCCTAGAAGCAATGTCACAGGAGAAGCCAGCAGCTCTCATTCTCACTGTTTTTTTTTTGCCAGTCCGTGGTCATTCTGGTTCTCTGTTTATATGAGGAAATATCTCTGAAAAGATTATCCAACGGGGCTGTGAGTAATTTACTTCCTAACTATAGGTCACACTAGCTGCTGCTAATAAGAACTGGCATTCAACAATATCTGCAGGCCTAAAGGTCTTCCAGCCCGGTGCCGATTCATTTATTACTCTAATAGTACAGGAATGTGTCCATGGTGTTAAGCTGCATTCCTGGAGATTACCTTGACATGGTCACATAATTTTATTTGGCAACAAAATGGAAGTTGTTTCTTTTGATTTCTTCTCATAGCCCTTACGGTTCCCCACCCAACTTCTAAGCAGGTGCAACTACGCCTAACAATTCATCATCACCTAGCTGAGTTTCTTCAAGCTTTGTTTCGTATTCTTATATTGATAATGATGGAGACACCTCATATGAGAAATAACCAATCTTCTTTAATCGCATCAGATGCTTTATTTTTAATTCTCCGTTATCAGGAGGTTCTGCCTATCACTATGATCCACGTAAAGTGTTTTCTATCTAAGGAGCTACATATTTCAGAAGCTTATATATATATATATATACAGATGAAAGCCATCTAAACCAGGGGTCCCCAACCCCCGGTCCGTGGACCGGCACTGGTCATCAGCATGCCGGAAAGCAGGCTGCACAAACAAGGAATGCTCCCTACTCGGGATGTAGGCAGTATTCAAAACCACAGTCCCTCTGGTGCATGGAACAACCCTTCTCCATGGCACCGGTTCCTGAAATTAAGGCAAATAGAAAGAGAAAATACTTGGGATGTACACTAATTGAAGCTGCTGAAAAGCAGATCGGCCAAAATAAATATTTAGCCATACATACACAGCAGAAGTGCTTTTAGCAGAAATCCTGCAGGTGGGATGGCCTGATTAGTTTGGACTTCAGCAACACAGTGAAAAAACTCCCTAGATTTTCTAATGGCCTCTTTACCACTTATCAATGCAATAGAAATTGCTTAAAATGCACATTTCTTTACCACTTATCAATGCAATAGAAATTGCTTAAAATGCACATTTCTCTACCACTTATCAATGCACTAGAAATTGCTTAAAATGCACATTTTTAAAACATTAAAAATATCAGGTTTTAAAAAAAAATTCTTGCAAGTGATGTCTTCATTTTGATTACTTTATTCAGGAAAGAAGCAAGCTGCAGAAAATCTTAAGTTCTATGTTCATTTAAAATGGATACACACAAGGAAGCTAATTCTTCAACTCGGTTTCTTCCTGCAAGATGGGAATAACAACTACAAGGCTGCTAATATGATTTAGATAATGCATGTGAAACACAGAGTGGGTGAAATGTGCTAAGCCCTATTCCTTGGACACAATTTAGTTTGGAAAAGAAAGTACATAAATTATTTTGTTTTGCTCATAAGAACTGAGAATAATCATAATGGAGTGACAGGAGTCAAGAGTCCTATTGAAATAGTAAAAGAACTTGATTGCTGCCTACATCCAAATTTCTCCCAATTCTTTCACAGAATTAGGACTTCAGCTGAATCAGAATATATTTTCACTGGAAGAACAAGGAAGCTATGTTACCAGCTCTTATACAGGTAGTCCTTGGCTTATAACAGTTCATTTAGTGACTGTTCAAAGTTACATCACTGTTTTTTACACTTACAACTGTTGTAGCATCCCCATAGTCAAGTGATCAAAATTCATACACTTAACAACTGACTCTTATTTATGATGTTGCAGTGTCCCAGGGTCACCTTTTGCAACCTTCTGACAGGAAAAGTTGTGAAATGGGGCAAAACAAATTTCTCATTTAGCAACATATAAGTCAAGGAATACCTGTATTTCATCTCTTCATACAACTTCCGGAAGAAAACCACTATTTTATTTTTGTAATCTAAAGGCTGCCTCTAGCTGGAAATTCTACTTCATAAGGCACTGAAAATCTTGACCGCTATAGGAAACTAATGGAAAATAAAAGCGATGGTTGCCAGCCAAAAGTCATCAGAATGGCAGGTTAGTACTTGGCCTCCCATAATGAATTTTATTTTTTATTTCTGAAAGGAAAAAAGAAGAAGAAAATAGTTTTGCCCTTCTTTTGTCACAGGCGTCTCCTGTCTTGAAATAATCTGTCTCTGGATATCAATCAAACTGTACAAGGCCTTCTATATCACTAAGCTTTATGAAAGGTGATTTGTTAGGTGTGAAATATTGTGCCAGAAAAATGCCAAAAAAGGTCCTGTCTAAAAATTGGAGCTAGCAAATTCTTTCTCACACACATCTTCCCCCACCCCACACACACACACTTCCTGCGTTCCTGGGGATCCTTACATGGGAGGTTTGTGCATAGAAACATATGAAATTGCTTTTCTGTTTTTTTTTCCTGCCAATGTGTTCATTATGCTTACCTATAAATCGAATGATTCTCCGAAGTAGTGGATTCAGGTAACAGCATTCTCCTGTCAAAATGGTTTTCTCTTGGATAGTTAAGCTTTCTCTAGTGGACTTGATGAAATACATAGATATCTCTCCAATAAAAATCTGTAAAAGGGAAGGGGAAGCGGGAATGCTGAGAATCACAAAGACAAATGTATTGGTCACTGCTGAACTCCTCTCGATAACTGGAAACCACTCTCTGGAAAGGGATGTTAATCCGTCCCGCCCCATTCCTTAACTTAACTTGGCTATGACAGCAGAGAACAGAGCACTAATAGGGGACAATTTAGTGGGAGTAGTAGAGAGGTCAGATAAATTGAATTTTCACCAATTCTGGATGACCACCTCTGGTGGAGAGATTAATTAACCACTTACTACATTTCACTGGCTTACATCTGAAGTAACAGACCTGAGTCCTTAATTTTCCAAAGTTTATCTTCTATATATTACTAAAACTCTGAATCTTGTAACTTTTAATTGGGTGGAATAGCGCACGATAGGCAAAACGTTTTGAATCAAGTTACCTCAAATGCGCTAACATACGGAATACATCCAAAAGCCAGGACCCATGACTCCCTTGGAACTGAAATTTGGCAAAACCTATAAAACACTTTATGACATAAAACATTATCATAAAGCATTTTATGACATGATACAAAATGTCATGAAACATTTCCTGAGCTGGTGTTTGACACAGTTCAACGTGGGCTACTTTCAAGGCTGATCCATCTCTGAATATATCCTGACTTTTCCAGTGAAGGCAATACAATAGAAGCTGTGCCACTGTTAAAAGCACTGAGGAATCTGATAAGGAAATATTTCTGAAATGATGACCCAATGAGGACACAGGTTATTTAGTTAAATGTCAAAAAACTTAAATTTTAAAATAAGTTAAAAAAAATTGCAACCAAAACAAATGAGACTTTTTCAATCCTCACTTGCTAAAGTAAGGGGAGGTATATGCCTGATGATTTTCCATTCATATGAACTAAATTTATTTTATATTTTACTAATCACCCTCGGTTGGGAGTAACACAATTTTATTCTTTAAAAGATGTATTTATTTTTTGTTATTAGTACAATCAGTATAGGAACAGAACCCAATTACAAATTAATAGAGGAAAATGTTATACTTCTTTATTTTTAAAAAAGTAATTAATCCACCATTTCCTTTTTTTTTAAAATTTGTGTGCTGCCAGAAGAACTACAGAATAGAAAACGGAATATGGAACAGCTATAGTAAAAACAAAAAATGGCAATAAATAAGCCTTGTAGAATATAAAGGCTATCAAATTCATTATGCAATAAACATACATTGTGGACAAAAAAAATAATCCTCGTGGTGCTCTTTTTGGAAGAGTGTATTTCTGTTTTCATTGCTACTTCTCCCTCTTGGCTACATTTCTACCAGCAGAGTTTTTTGTATCTTCGCCTCCTTATTTTCCTAGTTGTTTTTTTAAAAGCTCTGCTTCCTCCTCTCTTATTATTTCCCATTCTCTTCAACATCTTTACTATTATTCATCTGAGTGCTTATCAGTGGAATAATGGGGCAGGCACACAAGACTCTTTATAAAGATATCTGATTTTCTTTTTCCAACGGGAAAGAAATTAACTACAAGTAGAGTACCTTTAAGGCAGACACAGAAATAAAATTCTCCCATTTGTGCTACCTGCAACTGGAGGCTTGACAAAGACAGAACCCAACCAACTTTTATGTGATTTCTAGACATACAGTGATGCTGCTGGGTAGTTTGTTGCTAAAGTTTCCAAACAATAGAATAGAATACTTTATTTGGCCAGGTATGATTAGACACACAAGGAATTTGTCTTGGGTGCAGAAGCTTTCAGTGTTGATGCAAAGCAACAGAGTAATGACAGTCATAAAAATGATACTGATAATTTATTTATTTTTTTATTTTAATTCCATTTATATCCCGCCCTTCTCCGAAGAGTCACGGCGGCTTACAAGCTTAGCAGTAGCCTTCATTCTATGTATATGCCTGCTTATTAGGGCTTTCACACACACCCCAAGCGGCATTATTACAAAGTCAGCTTATTGCCCCCAACAATCTGGGTCCTCATTTTACCTACCTCGGAAGGATGGAAGGCTGAGTCAACCTTGAGCCTGGTGGGATGCGAACCTGCACTAATTGCAGACAGCTGGTGTTACTTAAGGAGGCATAATGATAATGATAATGTAATGAGATGTACCACAGGAAGTCTCAAAGAAACCCACTTCCAAATAAACATCTATAGCTGTGGTGGCAAACCTATGGCACACGTGCCACAGGTGGCACACAGAGCCCTCTCTGTGGGCATGTGCACCGTCGCCCCAGTCCTAGGCCTTCAGCTGCATTTTATAAAACCTTTTCGCTTTAGGCCTCCAACGCCATGTGCAAAAAAAAAGGTTCAATCAATCAATTTCAACTTCTCGCGGGGAAAAAAATCTCGCAAAGTTGGAATTGATGGACTGAACTTTTTAGTACCACCCAGTCTGCCGTTACCACCGCAGCCACGCCCACTCAATTGGCCACGCCCACCCAACTGGCCACACACCCCCAACGAGCCACACCCACCCGGCACCTGATGATACATAAGTGGGTTTTGGGTTGCAGTTTGGGCACTCGGTCTCTAAAAGGTTCGCCAGCACTGATCTATAGGAATGGTTACATTTAGCTAGATTCCGTCTTTAATGGATTGTCTACTTTGTCTTCTGTGCTGTCTCTTCTCTTCTAGTAATCGCTCCTCCTTCCAATCAGGTGCACCATCAATTCCTAACTGCTGCTTTCTCAGATTCTATTGGCTACTATTTATTTAGGTTATATCTTGCCTTTCATTCATGAGAATGACAGCTCTCTCTCTTCAACAATTTTTGCCCACAACAAATCTGCTAGGCTGAAAAAGAACTAGCAAAGTCACCCAGTGAGTTTCCATGCTTAAGGGCAGATTGGTCCCACTTTCTAGTCCGACATTTGAACCACGACACCAAATTTAGCTTTCCTAATTATATACAAAATTTTAGCTGGCAAGCAGGACATATCCCTCACGTAATGCTTTCTTCCCCCCTTGAATCTCTGCCAGTTCAATAAAGTTTGGGCACTTATTTTCAAGAAACACAACTGCTGCTGGTATTGCTAGAGATATAACAATCTACCAGTTTGATTGAAGCAGTGACATTAAGAATTTTTTTTGTTGATAAGTAAGTTTATCCAGGAGACTAGTGCAGTGTAGATTAGATTAGATTTAGATTAGATTTATTAAATTTATATGCCGCCCTTCTTCCCAAGGACTCAGGGCGGCTCACAGTAAAAATTAAAAAAACATAAAGTACAAAATTTTAAAAAGAATTAAACAATGAGTATAATAAATAAATGACAATTTAGCCCAATAAAAGCCAAATTTAAAACCATAGTCAGTCCAGGCCCGCTTGTTGGAACATCCATGTCTTCAGGTCACGGCGGAAAGACTGAAGGTCAGGGGCTGTCCGCAGCTCCGGAGGCAGTTCATTCCAGAGGGTTGGAGTGCCCACAGAGAAGGCTCTCTCTCTGGGGGGTCACCATCCGGCATTGCCTAGCTGACGGAACCCTGAGGAGGCCGACTCTGTGGGAGCAAACCAGGCGATGGGAGGTTGACAATGGCAGCAGGTGGTCTCACAAGTACCTCGGGCCTAAGCCATGTAGGGCTTTAAAGGTAATTACCAGCACCTTGAATCACACCCGGAGGGCAACTGGAAGCCAATGCAGCTCGCGCAGGAGTAGTGTAACATGGGAGTATCGAGATCCTCCTATACGCACCCGTGCAGCCGCATTTTGCACCAACTGAAGCCTCCGGGTGCACTTCAAGGGCAGCCCCATGTAGAGAGCATTACAGTAATCCAGGTGAGAGGTGACAAGGGTGTGGGTGACCGTGCATAGGGCATCTCGGTCCAAAAAGGGGTGCAACTGCGCACCAGGTGAACCTGTGCAAATAGTGTAGCCACTATTAGTGTTGTATTGCATCAGGGAGACCCAGATTCTAGTCCATCCCCAGCAACAGAAAAACATTGGATAACTTTGGGCCAGTCATTAAGCATTGGCCTGTCTCCCAGTCAGAAAAGTAATAGGTGTACACAAGCTACTTTGCGCTTGCCATATATATTAATAAGTTCATGATGTCCACTTGTCCTGGAGTGCAGAGCAGAAGAGAAGCACAATCTGGCTTTCACCTTCAGCCACGTGACCATCAATTGCTAATATATCATTAACGTGGCTTCCACCACTGGATATAAAGTTAGCAGGTAAACCAGCAGTTCCCAGCTTTTTCTACACCCCTCACCCCTAGAACGCTTCTGTTATATTCTCGCGCCCCTTACAAAAGTTTGAAGTAACAGCAGCAAATTACGCATATATACTACAATTTTGAAAAGTCAAGTTTTCGCACCCCCTGGAATATCGTCTCGCACCCCTGGGTGGGAACCCGAGGTAAAGGATGCGCAGGTTTCTACTCAATCAAAGAACTTCAAATAAACCTTCCAGGTGAAGAAGATTTTCCATACCACATGGAAAATTCCACCATAGTTACACTTTGGTTGCATAAAATATAGGGTGTCGCAGAAGGGTTCAGCTGATTAATTCCATGCACTGCATTTATGCACGAGAGTGATAAGAAAATTGGACCTCCCATTGTTATTTCCTAACCGCAGACTAGTTATATCTCCTGGGGCTGTGTGTTTAGTATCAGTGTTGAAGGATCCTGCATACTGTATGTCTCAATACATTTACATGGGACGGGGAATGTTAATTAGCTAAGGTTCTACTGCGTATGGAAGAATCTCAGAGAGATACAACGATCAACATTTAATCTTTTTCTATAGCTGACAGGGGCTGCCTGGCAATGAACTGGAATAGAGGGCATATGGCTGGACATCCTTATTGAACATACCTTGAGTAAACACTCCTCAAATATCTTTTCAGATTATTTCCTTTAAAAAAGACCCCCTCTTTCTAGAAACCTGTACACTTGTATCTGCAAATGCACCTTTAAAAATTCACAATACCTTGTCCCTTCTAGCTTTCAATACTCTTTTGCAATGCCTTCAACAGATGATCTCCTACCTTTGAACATTTTAACAAGTGTGATCTGAATATCTGACCTGCACGTTAGTTCAGCATTTTTAAAATTTTATTTTGAATCGTTTCTTTAAAAACAGATGTCATTAAAAAAAAACCTTTCTGGAAATATGGGTGGAAGAAAGTATGTTTGTAGCACTCTTGCTATCGGCCAATCGTATTGCTCACAGCTGTGTACATCCTGAAAGGATGCTGGATTAAGACTTGTGAATTTGAATAAGAAGCTAAGATGAGCCTACCCTATATGGACACGTTCATCTAGTTAATGTGCTTAATATATGCTGCTCATTATCCTGCTGTTGAATCTCTTTTGGCAGTGAACTTAAGGAAAGAAATTGCAAACACGTATAACATATATTCTGGTGGGAAGGAAAAACAAACCGGGTTGCACAAAAGGAAACTAGACAAACATGTGTGAGAAGCTTATTTGAAGCAGCGTTTTAAATTAAACCAGCGGCTGAATCAATTTGCTTTGTAGCACAAAGCAGCTAATGTCTGCCATGAAAAGAAAAGCAACCAGGCCACTTTTGGCATTTATTTATTTCCTAATCAATAGTTTTCTTGGACTTATGGCAGCCTTTAATTATTTTCCACGGGAATTATATTGGAAAGAGTTGGGAAACCGACATTGGATTCGCAAAAGGCAATATTTTTTTATTCGTTCATAAGCACTACTCAGCTTAAATGCTTTTGGAAGCAGTCAGTTTTGCCTTCAGCATATGAAACTTCGCACACCGTGCAAGATTCTCATTTTGCTTTTACTAAAAGCATAGTTTATTTATTTACTAAACTCCCTGAGAACTCATGGTGATAAACTCCAGCACCAATCCTTTACAGCAAAGTGTTGTGGTTGATCTAAATGTGTGAAGCCGTTTACCCAGCAAGAAACATTTAGCTATTGCACTTCAACTGAGAAATATGTAACATGGTGTTTTGTCTTCCTGTGAAGTCACATACAGATAATTAATTAGTGGGATAATTAATACCCAAAGGGATTACGGTAATGTGCCAATGTCTGACATAAGCTTATCAGATTTTTTTTTAAAAACAAACAAACCCAAAGATGCCTTGAAGTTGTGATGGACTCCTCATGACAATACTGACATTTATGGAGTTGGATAAAAATCATGAGGGTGTAAAAGGAATAAAGTCTCTTCTCTGGGAAGTCAGCAATCAACAATCCAAGAGTCAAAGAATCTTTAAAATATGCATTTACGTATATATTTAATATATTCAATCTACTTACAATTGCTGTTGGGGTTGCAGCCAGGACACAGTAGAGGACAAGAGGGGAAATGAAGCTTTCATCCTCTATTCCTGGATATGGTTTCATCAAATTGCTGTCTTGACAGAAGAAGCCTTGAATATGTACCTGGAAAGTGTCTGTGCACTCGAAGTAGTAGGCAAGCAAGACCGTCCCAGCCATAATGACAAGCTGAAAATACAGCATGGTGATAACGAGACATTAGCAGCTGCTCAGCACTTACGCCTCTGACAGTTGCCACCCTCCATTTTCACTGCCATCATTCCAGCAGCAAATGCCCACATCGGTGCAGGAATGCGCTGGGATGAATGTCTGCCCTCCGGAGCACTTCTTACATAAATCGCAAAGTAACTCCCCCTTCTACTCCCAGGGAAGTTTTGGGGGCTACAAAGCACCTCAGAAAAAAGAACAGGAGGTACCGCCCTGACTTATTCCAAAGCGTGTAGTTGTTACCAGCAGTGTGGATCAATGCAAATGAAACGGGGCAAACACCCTATCAGTTAAGTAATCTGGGCTGGAATAAACACTCCCCAGCCCACAAGGCTGAGGAAAGTAACATACAGATGGAAAAGAAACCTTAGGGGGGGGGAATCTAGTGAGATTTACTCTGGAGGGTGCATAGTAATGTAGCCAAGGAGTTTCAGAAGGAAGGGAAGCAAAACAGTGACACTGACAATCCTCCGCTGTTCTCTCTCCACCTACTACCTATTTTTAGCTCCCTAGCTTCCATCAGAATATGCCGTATTTTAGGGTTTTAATTCTTTTTGGGGGCTGCATCCTACTGTTGTACTCAGTATTCCGTATCTTTCTCGTTTTATTTATTTATTTTTAAATTTGTTGGCCGCCCTTCTCGCCCATTTTGACTGAAACAGGCCTAAGAAGAACATTTCAAATATTCCAGCTAATTTGGTTTGGAAATTAGTCCAGCTCCTCCCCCCACAACTACCATAAAAAGCACTATGCCTTATTTCGGGATTTGTTTGTTTGTTTGATTGTTTAATGTATTTGATTTATGTCCTCCCTTTCAATCCTAGTAGGATGATCCTATTAGCAATGTAATAAATTAAAAGCAACACAAATTATTAACATGCATACACAATTAGTTAAAACAAAAAACAAAAAATCCTTTACACAGTTCAGAGTATCAGGCTGAAAGCGCTGAATTTAATCCCAACTTGGAACCCCAGAAATTCCTTTCTCCCCATGCAGTCTGTAAAAAGCTTCTGGCAGGCAATATTAATAATTACAATAATTACAAGGCTCACTCAAAGTCCACCTCATTCAGGGGAAAAAAAACAAATTACAAAGAAGCAAATAAAATAAATTTTTAAAAAGGAAGAAAGGAAGGAAGCAACAGGAAGAGAGGAATTGATCAGAAATGCTAATAAAGAGGCTCAGGATGAACGTAATGGAGGTGCAACTGGCCCGGCACTATTGTTGCTGAGGTCTATTATTGCCTTCCCGAACTGAGGAATAAGTTCATGTCTTTCCAAAGCTAAACCCAGCTTTCTCAAAGAGGTGTGAAGTCATCCCCATGGGAAAAGTTATAGGAAATATCCCGATATCTGTTTGGATACAACTCTGCCAAGCAGAATCCCTACAGGAAATCCCTAACTTGCCTTACTGGCGACGTTCTCCTTTGGGACCTCAGAAGAAAACAACAAGAGAGGAGCTTTCTTTGGCATGACATACTACTCAGTGTGGAAGGTGTAGTTGAGAAGGGGAAGCCAAAACCCTGAAGAAAAACGACAATGCAAAAGGATAGCATGCTTGTGTCGCCGAAGATATGCTTTCAAAAACAATTTATAAAACTAATAATAAAGGCAGACTATTAATAAAATGATAAACTGATAAAGCAGATTTGAACGAACTCAGAATAATGTTAAGTAGGCTCACGCAGCAGAGAAAATTAACATGAAAAAAGAGTGGGTTTCCTGAACAAGGGTATCAAAAGCCAATTTTAAGAAGGATAAAAAAAATGGAGGACAACTAAAGAAACTAAATACAGGAACACATAAGGTTTAGCAAAGGTCTAAAAACAAGAAGGAAATGGGAAGAGGGCCACTTCACAAACAGGTAACCCAGATATGTAGAGCTAGTATCAGGAAACCAAAAATTCAAAGGATGCTAAGAATAACAAAAAAGGGCACATTTAGATATGTTCAAAATAGAAGGGAAAAAATAATGAGCACACCAGCTTCTCTGTGAATGGAGGAATGCGTCTCAAATCTGTAGATGATTAAAAAGCTGGTTGAGATTAATATATTAGTAAGTTGCTGAAAATTCAAAACAATTTTGATAGACTGAAAAATACGCTGAAGGTAATACGATGAAAGGTAACAGAGACAAGTGCAAAGTTCTTCACTTAATAGCACTTACACTTATATACCCCCTTCACAGTGCTTTACAGCCCTCTCTAAGCGGTTTACATAATCAGCATATTACCCCAAACAATCTGAGTCCTCATTTTAACGACTTTGGAAGGGTGGAAAGGCTGAGTCAACCTTAAGCTGGTCAGGATCGAACTGCTAGCAGCAGAATTAGTCTACAATATTGCATTCTAACCACTGCGCCATCACGGCTCTCAAGAAACGAAAATCAGATACATAAGAAGGGGGGAATGGCTTCATAATAGTGTGATAAAGCTACTTGTGTGTTTTTGTTTTCTTTTTAAAAAAACACCCTTGGAATAGAAGCTGATGGCAAGCTGAGGATAAGAGTAGTGTGATATGGCTGTAAAAAGCTAAATGCCACTTTAACCTACATCAATGTTGATTTTCAAATTACTGTTCATAATCAACACACTAACAAAGGTGTGTGACAACAACATCCGTTATTTTATGGGTGTAGGCAAAAGTGTGTATCCTGAGTTTTTCACTAAAACGTGAAATGGAACAAAGCGTTGGATCAAATAAAACTGATTTCTAGCAATCTCTGCCCTTGCATCCTTCACCTTACACAGATGTCTCAAATGTTTGCAACAGGACGTAGCGGATGGGAACTCCAACCATCCATTCAATATGAAATAAAGAACAGTGCCCAATTGGTTGTTTACAGGTAGTCCCTGACTTACAACTGTTCATTTAGTAACTGTGTGGAAGTTACAATGGAACTGAAAAAGTGACTTATGACCGTTTTTCACACTTACGACCGTTGCAGCATCCCCTTGGTCCTGTGATCAGAATTTGGATGCTTCACAACTGGCATGTATTTTTGACAATTGCAGTGTCTCAGGGACATGTGATCACCTTTGGCAACCTTCTGACAATGGGGAAGCCAGATTCACTTAATAACCGTGTCATTAACTGCAGTGATTCATTTAACAACTGGGGCAAATACACTGGACAACTATCTTGCTTAGCAATGGACATTTTGGGCTCATAAGTCAAGGACTACCTGTAATTTACTTCAGGAGGCAAGCTAAAATCAGAGGTTTTCCTTTCCTTTTATTATGTATTCCTTTACTATCATATTTTAAACTGCTATATGCCATGAAAAATAGAAGCAGACAAGATATTTCTTTGCTCCTTCACAATGTGGTTGTTATGCATTGAGAACGTCTACCTTAAATGAAAACGACACAAATTTCCACCTCCTGTTACTATAAAGGCTGTGCATCACATGAAAGCAAAGCAAAGCAAAAACAAAAACACCATATAGAACAGCAGTTCCTAGGGATACAGTAAAATAGAAATGATGAAAAGAACTACACTGCCTCCTTGCGAAGGAAAAAAAAAGGCAACCTTGAAAAACATTTTTTTTTCACTTGAATGCCTACCGCAACCTCACTTTCCTCTCCTTTCACTGTTAGGCCAAGTTGGCAGCAGTGCCAAAGTAGACAGATGGCTGTTTGGTCTAACCATCTGCAAGAATATGCAGTTTAGCTAGATCAGGGGTAAGCAACCTTGGCTCTTTTATGACTCGTGGACTTCAACTCCCAGAATTCCTGAGCCAGGCACGGCTCAGCTTGGAAACCTCTCCCTTTCCCCTCAGCATGGCTGGCTCAGGAATTCTGGGAGTTGAAGTCCACGAGTCATAAAAGAGCCAAAGTTGCCTACCCCTGAGCTAGAGAATGCAGTATTACAACTAGTAAGAGAGAGAGAGGCATTGTCCTGATTCTTAGGAAAATAAAAAACTGAAGGCAACTGTGTGAAGACAAAAATCTGGGTTCATGCAACCTTTGTTTGAACAACACAACAAGCCCAAATGTGGTGTAGCATGTTGGGTGAGCTCAGTCATCAGGAAGAGTAGTAGTTGTTGTCCCTAAATATTTAGATGCTGCATGGGGAGAAGATTCTCCATTGTTGCTTCTCCAGAAAACCCATTCTAGATTCCCACACAAATAACAACTCATAAGCCTATACAAAGGATTATGAAAAGACAAAAACAGCCCTGCCTTAAACGGAAGGATGGCCAGCTGTCATATGAAAGTGATGAGCCAGTCAAATTGAGCTGAATTTTCATAACCATCAAGGATCAGAGACGAATTCAGAAGAATCAGAGAGAGCACAGTCTCATCCAGCACAATGGAACCATTATTTCCTGGTACGTTTTATCAAGTTTTCAAAAAGCAAATTTCTTGTGTGAATTAAACTCCAATTGATCTAGCTTCCTTCAATTTAACATAGACATCAGGCTTTGATTTAGAACTTCCTTCAATTTTGATTAAAAAAAAACCCCAGAAATACAGCATTAGCACATTGTCTGGAAAGCATATTATCAAGCTCCTGTGGATGAGATGTTTGTCAAACGACATAATCACATGAGAAGCCAATTTGCATTTGGACAAACTTTCACTTACATAATCCTTTCATGAAACTGAGGAGGGAGGGAGACTGGATGAGGCAGGACTTACATAGTTCATCTTCCCATTTTAATTCTCCATACATGTAGACTGATCACACCAGGCTTTAGTAGTTCCAACTGTTTTAGACTTACAACCTGTTTCACTATATTGCGCAACTAGGCTTGTTGGAAAAACTACAGGTAATTCTTGACTTAGGACCACAATTGGGTCTGGGATTTCAGTTGCCAGCAATCTGGGACATTAAACAAGTCATCATGTGTGATGGCTGTAACTTTGAGGATAAGCCATAAACAACTTTTTTCCGAGACTCTCACGATTTTAAGCCATCATTAAACAAATGGCCATAAGTCTCGGACTACCCATAGAAGCTGAACTGAACCAGCCGATCAAGATCTGATTATTTGAATTGTATATACCTGAACTGAAAAGAAGGACTTCAGCTATACCTGAACTTAGGTCAAAAGTATGTGGGTTTTCTTCTGTGGGACCATCAATTTTGTCATCCCCAGACAAACTTGTGTATAGACATCACAGTAAATTAAAATAAAAGTTGTTTTATCTATCTGCCAAACAGCTTATTACTACCTAGTTCCAACCATGACATTAAACAATAGCTATGTGGTGAGAGCAGGCTAATTCTGCCCACGGCCTGGAGTTCGATCCTGACCAGCTCAAGGTCGTCTCAGCCTTCCATCCTTCCGAGGTCAGTAAAATGAGGGCCCAGATTATTGGGGGCAACATGCTGACTCTGTAAACCGCTTAGAGAGGGCTGTAAAGCACTGTAAAGCGGTATATAAGTCTTATTGCTATTGCTATGCAGTTTTACTAGGCTAATTTGAGTTTTACAAAACAATTTCATCTGAGGAAAAAATACTCGTTTGCAGAAATTCAAATTGGGGTCCAGTCTGTGGCAGAGGTGGAATTTGGTTCCAGCAAGATTTTCCTAAAATATGCTGGGGAGTAGAAACAAACAAACAATAATTGGTCCTGTAGAATTTAGCAGGCACAAAATAAAATAAAATAAAAAACACCCTGATTTTTTTTAATCTTAAGACGGGCTCCAGATTTCCTGTAAAAATTCCCTTAAAACGTATCCTTTAAATCTTCCTGCACAGTTCTTTTTCCCCTCACTTTAATTAAAAGAAAAAAGAAAAGAAACACCAGAGTTTAAGTGCTGAATGATAGCTAGTCCTTGAGCTCCACTGATCCGTGTTTCTATTTAAACTCGCATGAGCTTCTACAGAACTTCAGAAGATTACGCAGCAGGGGCCATTAATGCTTTGTCAGTTTTCTTTTTCAGACAATGCTGTTTGAAGAATATCGTGTATTTTTCCTCCATCAAAACCATTTAATATCCTAAAGAAAGCTAGGCTTTCATTTAATTTTCTCACAGTGGTTAATCTGAGTCTTGTGCGTGGCAAATGAGGGATTCCTAGACTGTGCCCTTTTCTGTTGAAAATGGAAGATTAAAAGTGACATTTGGAAGTAGGAGCAAAGGGAGTCTAATTGTTCAATCCTATGTATGTCAACTTACAACCAGGTTTCATGGGGTTATTTCTTATTTCCAGAGTGTTTGCAGAGTTACCATTCAAATCAGTGCATACTATGAATAAAAAGTTCAAAGCTACTGAGGTTTACCATGCGAGGGGAATACTTTGCCTCTACACACCCTTCTTTATTGAATACCAGTGACAACAAACCAGAGATGACTGTAGTACATGATTAGGATTAGGATTTCTCCCCCCCGCCCCTTTCTGTAATCATATCCTTGGTAGGAACATACCCTCATATGCCCAACCTCTAATTTTTAATTAGAAATTGACACCCCCCCAAATCAGGCTCCCCACATCTAACCCATAATACAACCCATGGATTAAAGGTAAAGGTTCCCCCGCACTTGCGTGCTAGTCGTTTCCAACTCTAGGGGCCGGTGCTCATCTCCGTTTCAAAGCCGAAGAGCCAGCGCTTGTCCGAGGACGTCTCCATGGTCATGTGGCCAGCATGACTAGACGCCAAAGGCGCACAGAACGCTGTTACCTTCCCACCGGAGTGGTCCCTATTTTTCTACTTGCATTTTTACGTGCTTTCGAACTGCTAGGTTGGCAGAAGCTGGGACGAGTAACAGGCGCTCACTCTGTTACGCGGCACTCGGTATTCGACCCACCAAACTGCCGATCTTCTGATCAACAAGCTCCTAAAAACAACAGTGACAGATAGGATAATGGATAACTGTTTGCAGTAAACCGCAAAACAGTAGTTTTGTAGAAAAGAAATTTATATAAGAAAAAAACCCAACAAGAACTCTACTCCCACAGCTAGTCTCTCAGAGATGACAAGGTACATAGATTGGTGTGGCATCTGCCCTTTGTATGAAATGGCAGAAGTCGAAACAAAAATAAAAATAAATGTAGAGTATTAAACAAATCTCACAAACACACTTACTTAAAACGTAACGTTATGTAATGGCAACTGCTTATGGCTCCTCATGAAGCAACACCTGCTGATTGCCTGAAAGCAGAGCTTAAGAATGGCAAGTAAAATAAAACACAAACTCAGGGACAAAATTCCCTCTGCATCTGTAACCCAAACAAGCCTTCTCAGAAACAAGAGCTCAAGAGCAAATCCATCTTCTGAATACAGGTAGTCCTTGACTCGCAACTATAATGAAGCTTGCCCATTATGGCCGAAAGTCGTGACGACTGTTAACTGAAGTGCCCATGTGACTGGCTCACTTAAGAATCGCCATCCCTGCTCTATCTGATGTAGTCATTAAGCGGAGTATGAGATGACCCAGGGGTACCGGAGCCGGCCCTGGGAGGCCTAGCATAGGCCCAGTCCTGGACTTCCCAAGGCCTCCCCCACTCCCTGGGGCACCCCATGCTCCATTTCCAACTCCTTTGGAGTTCCCACAGGCCTTGGGTCTGCTTCCCACAATATTGGGCCCCACATACTCCTCCTCACCCAGCATCACCATTGCACACTTACCTGCAGAACTCATGTTAACTAAGGGCAAACTTGTAAGTTGAGGAGTACCTGTATGTTGTGTTTTATATTACATGTGATATTCTTGAAGACTAAGGTTGAGACTGGCTCAATAAACCTTATTCTATTGTTCATTATGTGATTACATAATATTTCTAGGAAAACCACCAAAGAATGCTATCTAAGGATGTTATCAGAGTTCTACTTTTAAGGTCTTTATACTTGTTATGGAACAAAGATCAATTTGACTTATAATTTAAATATGCACAGGGATTATCTAAAATTCCCTCCAAGGGTCTGCAAGTGTGTTTTTCATTACTGATGCCAACCAAATATTTCCCTAAGTTTTAAAAGGTTTTAATGTAGCTTCATAAGAAAAACAAAATGCTCTGTGATAGTTAAGATTTGGTTATTTATCTCTTCTTTACCTATACATAGATAGGCAAGCAGCCAGGTAGATATGCAGAGGAAAACACTGACTCAAATTCAAGTGAATATTAAATTTAAAAATGTAATGTTCATAAGTCTATCCAATAAGAAGCAGCTCAAATATATAGAAAGGCCTTCTGAAAAGTATGGCTAGAGAAATGTTGACTCGGTTCATATTTCTTTTATATACTGATCTAGTACCATTATCGTAAAACAATAATCCCAAATTTTGTTATGCAGCTCTACAATAATAAATTGAATCAGTGGTGGGATTCAAATACCTGAACAACCGGTTCTCTGCATGGATGCAGGCCTGGGCCTCCAAGGCCTAGAATGGACTTCCGGAAGTGACATCCACGCACTTCCTGTGGGCCGTTCTAGGCCTGGGAGGCCGCCTCCTGGCCTCTGAGGCCTAGAACGGTCTTCTAGAAGTGACATACACGCACTTCCTGTGGGCCATTCTAGGCCCGGGAGGCCTCCTCCAGGCCTCTGGGGCCTAGACCGGACTTCTGTTAGTGACATACACGCACTTCCATTGGGCCGTTCTAGGTCTAGGAGGCCTCCTGCAGGCCTCCAAGGCCTAGAATGGACTTCCAGAACCAATGTGAGTTCAGCCGGTTCTCCACAACATTTAGCTACCGAACCTGTACGTACCGGCTGAATCCCACCACTGAATTGAATTAAAGAATGAGTTCCCGTGTCTTGATTACTGCATGCATTTTTAATGAGAAACTAAAATGTGCTTATAGTTCCACCATTGTATGGGTTTGTTTAAGATGTAAATAATAGTTTGTCAACTATCAAGGTGGGCTAATACAACGTATTAAGCTAAACCAAAGAAGCTGCATGAAGGCTTAGGATACTGTATGAAGAATTATGTATGAAAAAGTCTCTATCGCTAGGAAAGGTAGAAGCAAAAAAGAAGATGATAAACAGCAAGATGGATGGGGTGCATCGTTAGGAAAATTGAAAGACCTGGTTAGAGACAGAACATCATGGAGAAAAACTATGTGGTCACTTAGAGCTGACACTGACTTGATGGCAGATGAGTCATTCATTTATGCATGAAGACCAATGCGTGCAGCGTATGTAATTCTTTTGGATTGTTCCTCTGTCTGTGGGATAATGCAGCTGAAATCCTGAAGGTGGAGATAAATGTTTGTGAGAGGAGAAAAGGCAAGAAAGAACATGCAGATTCTTAATCTCTGGAGTAGCAGATTTATCAATCATACTCGGAATGTCAACCATATGATGGAATGCTTGTGAAGACTGTACCTGGTAGCTTGCTGTTACACATTTGCTGCAACAATTTTATTTTTCTAATTTCTATTTTTCTAATAAAATACAGGAAACCCATCAGCAGGGGGCATTCTATTCAAATTCAGTAGTGACCTAGAAATTGTCTGCAACAAGCAGCAAAGCTGTTTGGGTTTTTTTTTAAAAAAAAATGTTTGCCTCGATAAATTTGAATTGCTTTAAAATGAAAATATGACCTGAGGATGCACCATCTACTCTAGATTAAAATTAAACTAATAATGGGTTCCTTCCCATTTATCATTTTGTGGTCAAGGCTGTATGTACAGAACATTCTCAGTATTACTGTCATGCTTCTCTCCCATCAAAATTGGTTTCACACTTTAAACTAAATCAGATTGTTTTAAATATTTAAATATGTCAACAATTATTAGCAGTTTGGTTTTTTTACAACACAATCCAATTCCAAATAAATCACATTATGGCTTAATAATGCAATGTTGAAAAGTAAAATTTGGTGAGGACTGTATGAATTTTCTATTAGCGATTCTCATCTTCTGAATTTGAAGTGCAGTTCCTGAGACTTTCTAGATCAGGGTGTTTCAACCTTTTCACCCATTGTACCACTTTTAGGATATGGCAACATCCGAGTACCACCAGTCGCCTAGCAAGATGTCAAAAACTTGATGACCAAAAAAAAAAGTGATGAAGTACAGGTAGTCCTCAACTTACAACAGTTTGCTTAGTGACTGTTTGAAGTTACAATGGCACTGAAAAAAGTGCCCGCCAAGCCACAGCCGAGCGAGACATCTGCCTGCCTGCCTGGCGGCGCTCTTCCTCCTGTCCGAGGTTTCCATTGTTGTGACCATTTCTGTTGAGGATTGGCAGCAGGGATGGGGTGGGGTGGGGTGTTTGGTTTTTATCCCCCCCCCTCTGCTGAGTGGTTGCAGCAGATTTTGGTCACTTCACATGACCCTGGGACACTGTGACCGTCATAAATATGAATCAGTTCCCAAACATCTGGATGTAAATCACAGGACCCTGGAGATGCTGCAACATTCCAGCTGATTGGCGCTTCTTCTGGGCTCAGAAGAACCAGGATCAGTGCTGAGGTCCAGCTGGAGCCTGGCGCTGATCCTGGCGCTTCCACTGAGCCCTGACAGCCCCGAAGAAGTGCTGATCCTGGCGCTTCCGCTGAACCCTGACAGCCCTGCAGCTCCAGCCATCTCTCGCTCAGGCTTGTGCGATGCTGCCACCGGTTCAGCTCATTCCCCTTCCCTGCTACCACTTTTCTAGGATGGTTGTGTACCACCTGCCAGGTGCCAATGTACCACAGGTGGTACCCGTACCACTGGTTGAAAAGCCCTGTTCTAGAAAGAGCACTGAATCAGTTGAAGTCTGCATATATTTCAACAGTTAATTTTTTTCACAAATAATTTCCATTTTTTTTATAATGCCCCTGATTTATTCCAATGGCTTACTACAGGCATTAAGGAATGGCAGCATTGCTTGGTCTCAAAGTGTACACACACATAACACACATTTAAACATACTATATACAACATATGTATATGTGAGCCATCTCTTGATAAACACTGTAAGACTTTCCCTATCCACCCCCCCTTTTCCTTGCTTATGAAAGTGCAACAAGTTGTTCACAAGATAATTGTTTTATACTTCAAAAAATTCCCAACTGTACTGATAGATGGATCAGAAAAGGATAATTTTGGGCATATTTTCTGTGTAATTCATTCATTCTATCCTTACCTCTTGTCTCTCCTTTGTGCGTCTCACTAATTCTTCTGAGCATGTGTATTTCTTTGAAAAAACACTATGGATCTGGAATGACATACTAATGCAATTCCACACTCGCCTCTTCTTTCCTTCTGAGTTTCCCCGTCTCTTCAGTTTTGTTTTGTTTTTAAATCCCATTTATATCCCGCCCTTCTCCGAAGACTCAGGGCTGGTTACAATCTAAGAAGCACAAATCAATGTGCTTAGTTTTATTAGTTCCCTTCTATCTTTCCTTCATTTTCCTACTGCCTCCAATTTGACCCCGTTTGGTTCCCCTTCCTCTTATCTTTCTCTCTACCATCACTATTAGTTTTCTTCTGAACCTCATTTTTGCATTTTTCTCTTATTGGCAGCAATCACTAGTAGAAATACTGCTAATGCTAAAAAAATTTAATTGGCTTTGTCTTCTGAGTTAGAGGAAGCATAATCTCTTGTTATGAACAGGTTTCTCTTGCCATTCTCAGGTCCAGCAAGATGTCTTCCCACCCAGCAATAAATAACATAAAGTAATTAAAGAAAATTAAAAGCAGTCATTTTTGAAAATTAATTGCCTTATAGTGCCTATAACAACCATCAATAAGAAGCAAACTAGACAATATGGCAATTTTGTATTGCTCTAGTTTTATTCTGAAGTTTATTTTAATTACAAACATATGGTTGCTTCTTCCAGACTGGGACAACCATGCATGGGATGTGACAAAACTAAACTCCCCCACTCTAACCCAACTTTTTTTTCCAGAGATAGCTAGATACCTTTGGTGTGTTTTAATGCTCTTCTAGCACTTATGGGGGGAATTGGGGGGGGGGGAGAACTTTATGCAAATATGGGGAACTTTTTAAGAATCCAATTAAAGGAGTGAAGCTTAAATTTTATCCCCTTCTGATCAGCATCAACCAATCCTGCCCTTGCAATTATGCAAAGAAAACTGTAAATAAGTATGAACCATGATATTCTGCACCATTTTTTTAATGATGCCTCACTACGTTGTTGTTGTTAGTTGCGAAGTTGTGTCCAACCTATCGCGACCCCATGGACCACGTTCCTCCAGGCCTTCCTGTCCTCTACCATCTTCTGGAGTCCATTTAGGCTTACTGCTTCAGTGACTCCATCCAGCCACCTCATTCTCTGTCGTCCCCTTCTTCTCACTATACCTACTGCCTCACTATACCCACTGCCTCACTATACCTATCCAATAAACCCCTCCCCCAAATGACTGGATAATTTTACAAAATGGTGAGCTAAATAGAAACAGTGAGTGCATAGCAGCAATTTTAAACAGTGTTAATTGAATTGCAAGAAGAAAGGAAGAAGAAATAAAAACAACATGTAGATATGTGGGATAGTTGCATACATACTCTTATCAACTAACTAAACATGCACAAGAGAATTAATGTGGAAGAGAAAGAAGGGATGGTAACAATAGCTCCTTTCAAAGAGAGTCTCTGGAACTGAAGCTCTGTAGAATATATACAGCATCAAAGACGTTAGCTTTTCTTCCGAGATGAATTTTGTCATTACAAAACAAAAAGTGCAAAAGAATATAGATCCTAGAATGATTATGATCATGAAAGGGGTATTTTTAAAATTGCTATAGTTGCCCAAGCACATTTATTGGTCCAGACAATTATAGTCTTAAGATGACATGATTTGACGAACATATGATACCATTACACAACTAATGATATAATCAGTATAAGTCACGTAAATTGTTCCATGACCGTATAGTCCAGACATGTCAAACACAAGGCCCGGGGGCCAGATCCGGCCCATGAAGTGGTTTCATGCGGCCTGAGAAGCCATCCTGGAAACAGTGAGGGAACGGCCCCCACTGCCTTGGCCCAGAGACCCTCCTTCTGTCAGAGACCCTCAGATCTGTCCCACTCCTGCCCAGGCCCCCATAGGCACCCTTGATGCGAACGATGTAGAGCTGGCCATGCCCACCCAGTAGGCCATATGCACTCTAGCCACGCCCACCCAGTAGGCCACGCCCACCCAGGCCATACCCACCTGGCCCCCTGAGGGCAACCGCAATGCTGATGCGGCCCTCAATGAAATCGAGTTTGACACCCCTGGTATAGTCCAAGAAAACCAGTTATATTCTGGTAAAATCTCAATAGTACAGATTGAGATTGGTCCTTATGCAGAAGACAATCTTGAATTCTTAAGAGTAGGTAGCAGGGCCTTGACTGAAGTTATGTACAGGTAATATTCTATGGGCAACCTTACAGGATACAGGTTATCCAGACCAAAAAACTGCAGTCATTAATTTCTCGATGTTTTCCCTTGCTAGTTTTCCTCCTGGCCCACTCAAGGATATGCAAGCTTCTTGCACCCTAAATTATTTTAGACTTTCATTCCATTTTACTCACATTTAACTTTGATATATTATCACTCATTCACATTTGTTCTAAAATCTGAAGTTACTTAGGGACTTTTTTTTTTGAGTAAAAGTGAAAAAAAAATGAACATGTGATTCATGGTTTTTATGATTAGGTAGAATAGATTATAGAAAGAAACTGCTATACATGCCCAAGGGCATTTATATCTCAGCAAAAGTCTCAATCTGGCTGTCAACATCCAGCTAGTATAATATTACATTTTCATGTGATGGGGGATCTAGTTTTACAGCAATGTTAAGTAGCATAATGTTGTACACAGGACGTTCAAATTGCCCACAGAAAATGCTCTTAATGTGCTCTTGGATTTTTCCATAATAGCTGATTTGCACAAGTTAACAGGAGCCATTTTTCTTAGGAAAGGCATGTAAATATTGAGTTCTGAAATCACACTAAGCCATGGGTGTCAAACTCGCCGTGTCACGTGACATGTCGCAATGTATCGCGACTTTTTTTTTTTGCATTACCGGAGCTGGGGTGTGCGTGGCCTCCATATAAGGCAACCAGCCCGTGGGCCGGCAGTTTGACACCCATGCACTAAGCTTTATTATGCTTACTCACAGCTTACCAAAAGATGGGATCTCATCAACTCTGCTTCAATAACCATAGTGTATGGCTTAGTGTAAAACTGTGGAGTGACCAACTGGCAACAAAACCATGACTTTCAAATTGGATTCACATCTTAATACAAAAGATTCTCAAAGTGAATATAAAGATAAAAACCAGAAACATTTCTTCTGGGTTTAATGGAAAAAAGACTTGGGGGAAAATGGGACCTTTGATGTTATATATTTTGACAGCAGCAAGATTAATTTACGCACAAAAATGGAAGGACGCTTTGATTCTTACAATGGATGAATGGTTGCAACAGTTGATGGAAGTGCTAGAATATTCTGGATATTTCCTAAAGATTTTCGTTTTTACACTAGTTTTCAAGATTCTACCAATAGAAATCTATACCCTCAAGCAGTCCTGAGTGGTGCTGTTCTCAACTGCACTGATTGCTGTAAAATCTCCTCAAAGGTGTATCCTCTTGACCCAGAGGATTTTTGACAGAAGGGCAGCGGAGGAACTTGCCTTGTAACAAGGAAAATATCGCTTCTGGATGTTAATTATGTCCAATGCCTCTGAGAACCAATTTTGCCAGAAAAGAGCGAGGGGGAAAAAAGAAAAACCAACAAAAACGTTTTGGGATAAAAGGATTCCCTCCAAATTTTCCACAATACGATCAGGTCAAATATATTTTTAAAAGGCAAAATAAAATATTATCAATATTAATGCTAATAATATCACTAAACCTGTCTCCCAATATTTTGCAACCTAGAAACAAGCTAGTTCCGCCTCTACTGCAATCTTCACAAGCTAAACGGAATAGCAATCAAATCTTATGTAACAAAGGCAGCAGAATAGGCCCATCCCACATAAGAGAGAGAAAGCGGATTGGTACAGGAGGTCAAAGCTGTGTTTAACTACAGTTTCATTTTCACACTGCACTCCCTTATTTCTACCCCCCAACCTCTGCCACCTGAAGTAGCTGTCACACTGCAAAAAATAATGGCATTTTTTGATTGATGGCATGCCATAATTGATTTGCATAGTTTAGTTTTGCAAATTTTCATTCAGCACAGTTCAGCTCCTTTTCCTGATACAGGAGCACACATTTTGAATTTTTAGAATTGTTATTTAGCTTTCATTTAGTGTAGCTGAATACCATGGGAGGTTTGACACCACATTATAAAAATTAACCCTTCTTTATTTATTTTTAAAAGGAGAATTATACTGAGCTAACAGATGGTATTTTACTGTACAAATGGCTCATATGTACACAGCCTCTTCCCCACATTAAGTCTGTTTTCTGCTCTCAACGCATTTTATCCAATGAAAATGACTATCATTTTACAAGGAATTGTTGAAAGATAATCCCTTTCTCACCTGAAGTTGCTTGTCAGAAAGAAGTGTCTGGTTTAGTAATGTTATTTGATAGCAATTCAAACACCTATTGCAGATTTAGCAGTACTCACTTCATGCTATTTATAGAGAATGCCATGTAGTAATACTAATGCTTTATTTTCAAATGTGCGTGAAATACACTAAGCATATAGGAATATTCATTTATTAGAGTAATATCCCACTTTACCTCCAGGAGCACAAGGTAGCACACATAAGTGTTTCACTCTGTTTCCCCAGAGCAATAAGCATTAGCAGATGGATATAAATGGGAATTGGGTGTGTTTGTTAATATACAAGGTGAAATATTTTTAGAAACCATAATAAGAAAGTTGTTATCATTTCCATGAAGTTTAGCTCCTACTTACGTAGGGAATATAATGGGGATAAGACTTTTTTCTATTGGTTTTTACTGAAAACATAAGCCGATGGTGCATAATTCATTATTTTGGAACCTGTATTCAGGAACGTGGTCTGATTTTCTTCCAGTTTTTCTTTCTTTTCTTTTTTTTACTATACTTTAAGAGTTGACTTCACATACCGCAGAAATAAATATTCCCCTAAAAACATTTGTCTAACAGCAGATCAGATTATTTAAAAATAATTGTGGGCCACAATGGAATAAAATTAGTGCTTGACCTACAACAATAATGGACCCTGTCCATCACGGTCACAAATTGTGAAGGCTGTTAAGGGAGATGGCCTCACTTAACAAATCCCACTTCCTGCTCTCACTGCAGGTCGGTCAAGCAGAGCACAGGGTGCCTCAGGGTGGGGGAGGACCTGGGAGGACCGTCAAACAGCTCGATCCAAAATGGAGGCAGACGAGCAAAGCCAAAAAAAGATCAGAGGAGAGGGAGAGACCCCGGGTAGATTATGGCTCAGCTCTGCATTCCAATGCCAAAGAGGTTTCCAAACAAACCTACGAGGCCATGATGAGGCCTGATGCTTTGAAACACCACTTAGTGATCCATCCACTGGTTCGTTTTGCAAAAAAGTGAATGAAGCTGGGCCTCTGCCCCAATCAGGAAACTGTAGGCCTCCCCTAGTTCTTGCTAGGCTTTGGGGAAGCCAACCCCCCTGCATGAAAAGGAAGTAGCTCCAGGACAAGCTTCCCAAAACATGTCCCTTGCTTTATACCAAGGGGTCTTCAAACTTGGCCCTTTTATGACTTGTGGACTTCAACTCCCAGAATTCCTCAGCCAGCGTGCCTGGCTGAGGAATTCTGGGAATTGAGGTCCACAAGTCATAAAAGGGCCAGGTTTGAAGACCCCTGCTTTATACCCACTCTCTTTCACAAACCCACATTTTTTCTGACAAAGAAAAAAAGCTGGAAGGGACAGACGTATTGATCTTTCTCCCTCCTCCCTCAAACTGCTGAAACTAAACTCTCTGCCCTCCAGTCCCCATCCTCTTTTTAACCACTTAAATTTGGAGAAGCTTGCAGTCTCCTAACTTCCAGCTGATCACGGCAGAAAGCTCTGGAAGTGGGTGTCATTTACACATGAAATTGTCAGCACACTGAAAATGGTTGGCCACTTCCAGGAGGCAGCCACGTGGCCTGGGAATGAGTGGCCTTCCCTAACGTGAGATTCAGAAGTATTCAAAAGATAAGTGTGGGATCGGTGATTGGGGTGAGAACCCAGCAGTGCAAGAAAGGGGAGGGAGAGGTTGGTCGTAGAGATAAATGACCACATGGGTGCTGTAGCATCTGTAACTTCAAAGCAAGGTCATAAGTAGCTGGGGGGAGGGAGATCTGTTCTAACTTTGAACAGCTGCTAAGTGATTGGTCATTAAGTGAGGATGCCTGTACCAGGGGGTGAAGATCATATAGATAGCAATGTCCCGGAGACCTGGGGTGGATAACAGCATGTCTTTTGGAATGGAAGTGGTGGGCTGCAACGTTGGAGAGTGGATTATTTAAAAAAAAAAGGCCAGCAGGCTACACAAGGCTGTTGGGCAGGCTTCCTGAGAAAAAGCCTGCTTCCAAATGACGAACACAGCCAGATTAGAAAGGAAAAGAGCCCTTCTTTGCGATCTCTTATGAAAGTTTTTAATGATATTACCAACTGCTATGAAAGCTGTTTGCATATTCCCATCGCCACTGAGTTCTTCAGCAACTCTCATTTTTATCTTCCATTTTGATATCCTGCTGGGTGAAGAAATTAAAGGTTGTTGTTGTTGTTGTTAGCTGCGAAGTCGTGTCCGACCCATCGCGACCCTATGGACAACATTCCTCCAGGCCTTCCTGTCTTCTACCATCTTCTGGAGTCTATTTAAGCTCACGCCTACTGCTTCAGTGACTCCATCCAGCCACCTCATTCTCTGTCGTCCCCTTCTTCTCTTGCCCTCAATCTTTCCCAGCATTAGGCTCTTCTCCAGTGAGTCCTTCCTTCTCATTAGGTGGCCAAAGTATTTGAGTTTTAGCTTCAGGATCTGGCCTTCTAAAGAGCAGTCAGGATTGATCTCCTCTAGGACTGACCGGTTTGATCGCCTTGCAGTCCAAGGGACTCGCAGGAGTCTTCTCCAGCACCATAGTTCAAAGGCCTCAATTCTTTGGCGCTCAGCCTTTCTTATGGTCCAACTTTCACTGCCATACATTGCAACTGGGAAGACCATAGCCTTGACTATACGCACTTTTGTTGACAGGGTGATGTCTCTGCTTTTTAGTGTGCTGTCTAGATTTGCCATGGCTTTCCTCCCCAGGAGCAAGCGTCTTTTAATTTCTTGGCTACAGTCCCCATCTGCAGTGATCTTGGAGCCCAGGAAAACAAAATCTGTCACTACCTCCATTTCTTCCCCATCTATTTGCCAGGAATTGAGAGGGCCAGTTGCCATGATCTTGGTTTTCTTAATGTTAAGTTTCAACCCAAATTTTGCACTCTCCTTCTTCACCCGCAACAAGAGGCTCTTTAGTTCTTCTTCACTTTCTGCCATTAGAGTGGTATCATCTGCGTATCTTAGGTTGTTGATATTTCTTCCGGCAATCTTAATTCCAACTTTTGATTCATCTAGCCCTGCCTTTCTCATGATGTGCTCTGCATATAAGTTAAATAGGCAGGGCGACAGTATACAGCCTTGCCGGACTCCTTTCCCAATTTTGAACCAATCAGTGGTTCCGTGTCCAGTTCTCACTGTTGCTTCTTGACCCGCATATAGGTTTCTCAAGAGACAAATAAGATGGTCTGGTACTCCCATCTCTTTAAGAACTTGCCACAGTTTGTTATGATCCACACAATCAAAGGCTTTAGCATAGTCAATGAAGCAGAAGTAGATGTTTTTCTGGAACTCCCTAGCTTTCTCCATGATCCAGCGTATGTTGGCAATTTGATCTCTAGTTCCTCTGCCTCTTCGAAATCCTGCCTGTACTTCTGGTAGTTCTCGATCCACATACTGCTGAAGTCTAGCTTGTAGGATTTTAAGCATGACTTTACTAGCATGAGAAATGAGTGCAATGGTGCGATAGTTTGAACATTCTTTGGCACTGCCTTTCTTTGGAATTGGAATGTAAACTGATCTTTTCCAATCCTGTGGCCACTGTTGAGTTTTCCAAATTTGCTGGCAAATTGAGTGTAGCACTTTTACTGCACTGTCTTTTAAGATTTTGAATAGCTCAGCTGGAATACTGTCACCTCCACTAGCTTTGTTGTTGCTCAGCTTTTCTAAGGCCCACTTCACCTCGCATTCTAGGATGTCTGGCTCGAGGTCAGTGACCACATCATTGTGATTATCTGGGACGTTAAGCTCATTCTTGTATAGTTCTTCTGTGTAATTTTGCCACCTCTTCTTAATCTCTTCTGCCTCTGTTAGGTCCCTGCCATTTTGGTCCTTTATCATGCCCATTTTTGCATGAAACGTTCTCTTCATCTCTCCAATTTTCTTGAAAAGATCTCTGGTCCTCCCTATTCTATTGTTTTCTTCTATTTCTTTGCACTGTTCATTTAAGAAGGCATTCTTATCTCTTCTAGCTATTCTCTGGAATTCTGCATTCAATTGGGCATATCTATGTTTTTCTCCCTTGCCTTTCGCTTCCCTCCTTTCCTCAGCTATTTGCAAAGCTTCCTCAGACAGCCATTTTGCTTTCTTGCATTTCTTTTTCTTTGGGATAGTTTTGGTTGCTACCTGTTGTACAATGTCACGAACCTCTGTCCATAGTTCTTCAGGCACTCTGTCTATCAGATCTAATTCCTTAAATCTATTTGTCACCTCTACTGTATATTCAACAGGGATATGATTTAATTCATACCTGACTGGCCTAGTGCTTTTCCCTACTTTCTTCAGTTTAAGCCTAAACTTTGCAAGGAGAAGCTCCTGGTCTGAGCCACAGTCAGCTCCTGGTCTTGTTTTTACCGACTGTATAGAGCTTCTCCATCTTTGGCTGCAGAGCATATAGTCAATCTGATTTCTGTGTTGACCATCTGGTGATGTCCATGTGTAGAGCCGTCTCTTGGGTTGTTGGAAAAGAGTGTTTGCTATGACCATCGTATTCTCTTGACAAAATTCTATCAGCCTGTGCCCTGCTTCATTTTGTACTCCAAGGCCAAACTTGCCTGTTATTCCAGTTATTTTTTGGCTTCCTACTTTAGCATTCCAATCCCCCATGATGATAAGGACATCATTTTTTGGTGTTACTTCTATAAGGTGCTGTAGGGCTTCATAGAACCGGTCAATTTCATCCTCTTCAGCACTGGTGGTTGGGGCATAGACTTGGACTACTGTGATATTGAATGGTTTGCCTTGGATTCGAACTGAGATCATTCTGTCATTTTGAGGATTGTATCCCAGTATTGATTTTCCTACTCTTTTATTGACTATGAAGGCTACTCCATTTCTTCTGAGGGATTCTTGCCCGCAGTAGTATACCTGATGGTCATCTGAATTAAAATTCACCCATTCCTGTCCATTTTAGTTCGCTGATACCTAAGATGTCGATGTTCAGTCTTGTCATCTCTTGTTTGACCACGTCCAGCTTTCCTTGATTCATGGATCTTACATTCCAGGTTCCTATGGAGAAAAAATCTTTACAGCATCGGACTTTCCTTTCACCACCAGACATGTCCACAGCTGAGCGTCCTTTCGGCTTTGGCCCAGTCGCTTCATTCTTTCTGGCGCTACTAGTACTAGCCCTCTGCTCTTCCCCAGTAGCATATTGGACGCCTTCCGACCTGAGGGGCTCATCTTCCAGCGTCATATCGTTTTGCCTTTTGGTACTGTCCATAGGGTTTTCATGGCAAAGATACTGGAGTGGGTTGCCATTTCCTTCTCCAGTGGATCACGTTTTGTCAGAACTCTCAGCTATGACCTGTCCGTCTTGGGTGGCCCTGCACGGCATAGCTCATAGCTTCATTGAATTACGCAAGCCCCTTCGCCACGACAAGGCAGTAATCCATGAAGGGGAAATTAAAGGTAGAATATGAAAAACACACGTTCATATTTCAAGATGTTGTATGAAGCAGATGAAAACTAAACATCTTGAAATATGAATGTGTTTTTTTCCATATTCTACCTTCTACCTCTCTTTGTGTGTGTGTGTGTGTGTGTGTGTGTGAGAGAGAGAGAGAGAAAGAGAGAGAGAGAGAGAGAGAGAGAGAGAGAGAGAGAGAGAGAGAGAGAGAGAGAGAGAGAGAGAGAGAGAGAGAGAGAGAGAGAGAGAGAATGACAATATTTTAATCTTTTTTAAACGGCCAACTATCAAGGCTTTCTATTTCACTACATGCTGAGGAAAATATTACATTGGTATGAGTAAGCTTTCAAAGCAGGCTATTTCAAAGGTTGTTAATCCTTAGAATAAATGGGTTTTAAACTTTGAGAATAATTGCTCATTTTTCCAGACACAAATTTGAAGATGTCAGCCCTATCTCTGGAGCAGACATAAGTAATTGTTGGCGGCTAGAGGCATTTTGTGCGGGTGGGTTAGATCTGATCCTTGCAGAATATACAGAGATCATACAAAGTGGCTGAGATCATGCCACTTATCTTGGGTGTTTTCTGTTGGAGTAGAAACTGGAGAAATCATAAGTTTGAGTAACTCAGGGTGACTTTTGAATAACTCTGGAAGACAGATTAGGAGGTAAGACAACTTCTGAACTTGATAGCTGCCCTAAGCATACTTGTGCCGACCAGTGCTTTTTTTGTAAAAGAAAAAGGTGCCGGAACTCACACATGTCATACAACCCTCCCTGCATACCCTACAAGGTTCCATCCAAAAAAGGTGCCGGAACTCCGTTCTGAGCGTTCTATGAGAAAAAAAGCCCTGGTGCCGACCGAGTAAAATAAAAACAAAATCCCGAAATTTAAAATAAATTTTAAATCATAAAATAAATTTCCTCTGGCACAGTCAAGGGATTAAGTTTATCTAAAGAGGTGCTTGGGATCCTGGTCTGTGAATTTGCTTAATGCCTTTGAGACAGCAAATTCCTGAAAATGTATATGAAGGACAAGTGGCGGAAAATGGACAACTGTTCTTTACCAAAAGTGCTTTTGTGAAGGAAGTGGTACAGGTTTCCAGGGCCAGCTGATTAACAGCTGCACAATGAAATCATTCCATTTATTTCAGAATCTGTCTGTAAGTGTTAAAGAGGATTCAATGTGTGAGTCTCGGTATTACCGGTATAAGCTTTTCCATAGATTTGTATTCATGCTGATGGCCAGATCGCTGAGATGTATTTACTCTGATTTCCAATACTAATTGACACTGAATCAAAATGAGTTATATTATTACAATAATAAAAACATAATCCTTTATCCAATCTATTTGAGAAAAATATTTCATTCTGTTATAATTGAATTCATAAATTAGCTAGAGACTAGCAAAATCCACATTCTATTTCCAAAGTTCCATTATATCTGTTATTCATATGACTTTATTGAGAATGCAGCATCAGCAGAGGATAATGCAAATCAAAAACAAATAAAAAGAAATAAGCAGTTCCTTTTGTGGTTAATCAGTCGTATGTTAGAAGGCTCCGATCCTTTGTTCATTTTTCCCCCTCCTAAATTTAAATGACAGAAACGTTCATTTATTTAAACAGACAGTGCTACATGAATCCATTTCTGGGACAGCAAACCTAAAGACAAAGGATTGTGGATGATGTTAGTACTATGAGAATGCCAGACCCATACTGCAATTTTTTTAAAATAAAAAATGAACTAAAAACAGCATAAAAAATAAAAACAGAAAGGAAAGAAACCAAGTCTTGACACTTTTTGGAAGGCCAGAAAAGTGGGGCTGGTCTCAATTCTGGGGATAATATGTTCCAGTGAATGGGGAAAACAGCAGAGAAGGCTTTCTTCCTGGATCCCACCAGTTGAAATTTTTTTCACCAAATTTTTTTTTGACCAGGTAATGACTGTGAATTGTTTGAATTACCAGGATTTCTTTCAGATCTATCATTATTTTAGCAAACTAAATCTACATATTAAAACCTTACGTTAAGATAGGCCCAAACTTCAGATGTGGTAGAAGCCCAGATGTGGAATTACAATCCATAAATAGTTTCCAGGCTGACTGAATTCAGCATCAGAAACAAAACAGAAAAAACCCACAAAATATTTAACATTTTTAACGATCATAATAAGAGCAAAACTCAAACTGACGTGCCAAAGCAGTAAGAATTTTTTTTTTGCTTTCATACAGGTTTTCCTGTGTTTATGTTATTTTAAGATCAATGTGAGTAGAATGCATTATAGTTTTTAAAAGAAGGCTACAAAATCTAGGGAGTCTTGGGGATGCATTAAGTCTTTTCTTTTATCCCCTTAAAACAGGGCTTGGCTACATGGATGGCACCTGATGCTAGTCCAGTCCTCTTTCCTCAGATTCACATCAACTTTCACAAGACTTAAATCTTATAATCCAACAAGGGAATGGCAGAAATCTCACAGGATACCTGTAAGATACACCAGTCTCAGGAGCCCTAGATTCCTGCATATGCAGGCAAAGATTATTAATCATGTAAGTGGTAGTGGCAATTAAAACAAAAGGCATCTTGAAGTCCAACCTACCCTACCATAGAGGATTCAAAGACAGGCACATGTCTGGCACTGGCTTCAAAGCTCAATTATACATTAAGTTGAATCCCTGTCATCTCCAGCTCAAGCTTCCCATATTAACAAGGAATGATTTCTGGTTTACAGCTATAGTAGCAATTGGGGAAAAAAAGGTAATGTAAATTGGATTTGAATTCTGTTTTGAGAAGGTGGCAATTTCGAGATTGCATTGATATGGTTCTGGACAGTACAAGAGAAAGAAAGCATATGTGTTCTACCTCTTATAGGTTGTTCCTCTTTACAAGAATCCATTTATCACTTTTCAATAACAACAACATAAGCGAAACAGAAATTCTTTTTGACTTAAAATTAAAGCCATTTATTTTGCAAGTTTTCAAAGAAGCTGACGTGCATTCTTTTGCTTTGTATGTTTTAATTGCAACTGATGAACTAAAAGAACTTCTTAATAAAACCCCAGAGAACTAGTTTGATATTAGTGGTTAAAGCATTAGGTTAGAAATTGGGAGACTTGTGAGTTCTAGTCCCAAGCATGAATCTATCTGGGTGACTTGACTGAGCAAGAAGGCAATAGCAAAACCGCTTCTGAAATCTTACAAAGAAGATTGCAGAGAATAGTCCAGGCAGTTGTCAGGAGTTGGCACTGAGTCAAAGTCTGTCTGTCTGTCACTGTCTGTCTATCTGTCTGTCTGTCTGTCTGTCTGTCTGTCTGTCTCTCTCTCTCTCTCTCTCTCTCACACACACACACACACACACACCACTAACCCATAACCTAAATAACAAAATATACAGAGTTAAATTTAAGGCAGAGTTAAATTTAAATCTAGGACAATATGTGTTTTGGTTTGTTTTAATAGCAGGAAAATAATAATAATAATAATAATAATAATAATAATAATAATAATAATAATAATAATAATAATAATAAATAATAGTAGTAGTAATAGTAGTAGTAGTAGTAGTAGTTGTTGTAGTAGTAGTAGTAGTAGTAGAGAGAAATGATCAAGGAATTGAACCTTAGGAAAAGTCTCCAAATATTACATAGTTTCCTTTTAATGTCGGGACATACAGTACAGGTAGTCCTTGTTGAGTGATAACAATTGGGACTGGCAAGCTAGAACAATTAATCAGTGGAACACCCTGCCTTCAGAAGTTGTGAATGTTCCAACACTGGAAGTTTTTAAGAAGAAACTGGACAGCCATTTGTCTGAAATGGTATAGGACAGGGGTAGGCAACCTCGGCTTTTATGACTCATGGACTTCAACTCCCAGAATTCCTGAGTCAGCTGACTCAGGAATTCTGGGAGTTGAAGTCCAGGAGTCATAAAAGAGCCAAGGTTGCCTACCCCTGGTATAGGGTTTCCTGCCTGAGCAGGAGGTTGGACTAGAAGACCTCCAAAGTCCCTTGGGACTCTACTGTTGTTGTTGTTGTTATTGTGCCTGTTGATAAGTGAGACAGTTGTTAAGTGAAACCATGAAGGTGCTGCTACACACTACACTGCAGTTTCGTATTTAATTATAAACAACTACTATCACCAAACCACATATTTTCTTTCTTGTGCATCTGAATATTTTTCTTACATGAAGGACTTTATTGGCTGGTTAATTTCAGTTAATACTTGCAGCCCATTTCTCTAATTTATCAAACTTGTTCTGAATTTTATATTTGTCTTCTATGGTATTAGTTTTTCTGGCAAACATTTTGCCACGTAGATTTGTTAAGTATTCCTTCCATCTCTTCATGCACGTCATTAATAAAAATACTAAAAGTGGAGGACCAAGGATTAATTTTCAAGGCACCCAAATACTGTATCGCTCTCCAATACTAGGAACAAATTGATCTCTCTTTAAGTAATCCATCCCTTTCTTTTCTAGATTGCTAATCAACATACCATGCAGCCTTTTGACATGCTTTACTGAAATCAAGATATACTTTCCTCTATTTTAATCCCCACATCCTTTTGATGGGGGCAAAGCTGAGAGGCAGATTAATTGGCTCCAATGAACTTTACGACTTAATTGCAACGCTTATGCATATACAATTTCATCTCACAAACTCTCCCCTTAAAATAGATTATCAGCCCTACACCAATCAATATGCGCGATTTCATGTAATTGAGCATAAAAAGCAAATAGACATGCGACTGCAACACTAGATTGGGATCCACTACACTCGTTTTTTGCAATAAGTATTAACCACTTCAGGTCCTATCAAAATTGCCTTCGCAACAAGATTCCTCTTTGTATTTTATCTGCTACTGGATATTGGTACAGATTGCAACTGGTTACAGCAAGGTCTTCTTTCCCACTAGTGAGAATTACAGGTAGTCCTTGACTTACAACAGTTCACTTAATCAGCATTCGAACTTATAACGGCACTGGGGAAAAAAGTGACTTTTGACCATTTTTCACTCTTACGATTGCTGTAGCATCCTCACGGCCACGTGATTTATATTTGAATGCTTGACAGCAGGTTCACATTTATGACGGTTGCAGTGTCCCGGGATCATGTGACCATCTTTTGCAACCTTCTGACAAGCAAAGTCAACGGGGAAGCTAGATTCACTTAACAACTATGTTACTAATTAAGCAACTGCAGCCATCCACTTAACAAATGTGACAAGAAAAGTCATAAAATGGGGCAAAACCGGCTTACAAAATTTCTTTTTTTTTATTAGTTTTACAAAAACAAAATTTTACAATATATCCCCAAATCCCTCCCACCCCAAACCCGCCCACTTCCCCCCCCACTTCCCAGAGCTAAATGCAGGATTATAGTTACAATAATCATATTCTAAATAAAAATTATGCATAATATACAATTAACCAAATTCATAATGTGCTTTAACTCCCCTTTAATATAACTACAAACAACGTGCCAATAACAATATCCCACTAAAATCTACTCATAAGCTAAATGGAACTTTTTAGTGCCATATTTGTTCTGAATATAATTTATCCATCTCCTCCAAACTGAAATATATCTTTCCTGTGAATGATCTTTCAAATAAGCAGAAATCTTAGACATTTCTGCAAGATTCGAAACTTTAAACACTCATTCTTCTATAGTGGCCAAAGTATCCTTCTTCCAATATTGTCCCACCAGTAACCGTGCTGCTGTTATCATGTTCAACATCAAGTTAGTTTCTTTAACATCACAATCTACAACAATACCCAATAGAAACAATTGCGGAGAAAACTTTATCTTTCTCTTAAAAATCTTTTGAATGTTCCACCAAATTTTAATCCAAAAAGCTTTTATATTTCTACAAGTCCACCACATGTGAAAATAGGTAGCTTCTAAACTACCACACCTCCAACATTTAGACTGTAAATTAGGATACATGTTGGACAACTTCTTGGGATCCAGATGCCATCTATAAAACATTTTATAAAAATTTTCTCTTAAATTTTGAGCCTGAGTAAATTTAACATTTCTGACCCAAATTATCTCCCAGGTGTCCAACTAAATTGGTTCCTGAATATTTTGTGCCCACTTTATCATGCAGTCTTTAACCAGTTCCGTTTCCGAATCCAATTCAATTAAAGCATTATATATCCTCTTTATATGTGCACAATTTAAATCTCTAATTTGCTTTACTAAATTTTGATCTATAATCATGTAGCAACATAAATTCTGGGCTCAGCTGTCGTCATAAACCGAGAACCACCTATATAATCTCTTCAGCCCAGAAAAGAGTGCTCTAAAAATGATGACAAGTTTTGGGGGGAAAATAAGCATAGGTCTGAAAAAATTTAAAAACGGAGAACTGACCCATATGTTATCAGTGCAGTTGCAAGGGGCGGGGGAGAGGGAAATAATCAGATCATTTGTGATTCCACATGGAAAGGTTGAATTTCCTAAATATCCAACATATTTTTCAAGCCAACTGTAATGAATCCTAGCTACTGGAGGGAACATGTTCCTATTTACAAACCACAAGGAGTACACGCAGGGTTCTCCTTAGATTGCCATAATGGGCTACCCATAATAGACTCTGCAAAACAAAAGCCATGAGAAAACATGGCTGCCGCCTCTATGTGGTGTTCCAACTAACTTTTCTGTGGGAAAAGACGAGCCCTTTGTTGCTGACCTTTAAAGAAATTCTTCTACCCTCACTGAGAAGAGTAATGTCAGAGAATTCATTCATCTCTTGTGGCAGCCATAAAACTCTGAAAAGGCTGAAACACAATTCTAATGCTTCTCCCTCCCTCGCTTGCTGATGCTGTGCAAAGTCTGGGACAGTGGCAGCTCTAGAGACACAGAGAAGTGCCAAGAAACAAAAGGGAGAGATCTAATGTGTTTTAAAGGGATCCCAAGGTTGGCACACATACAAAGGAAATTTTTGGAAGCTTCATTCCTAGAAAATCCCCCCCCCCCCAAGCAGCCATCGAGTACCCTTGCATGCTCAGAAGCTGAGAGAAATTAGATACTCAAAGGCTACATGCAGCAACTCTCCTATTGTCTCTGTGATGAGACTTGCCCATCTCATTAAATCATAAATTGGTCGGTTTGATTTTTACTTAGTATACAAATATGAGCCACCCAACTGTGGTTTATTCAATAAATTCTGGTTAAATCACGGTCCCTTTCCTTTCCCCAGTCGTCGTCTTCTTCTTCTTCTCTAGCTTCCTCTGAAATTGCACAAAAGAAGTACTACAGGTATCTAAAGGAAACCCTCAGACTGCCTGGGCAGTTGGTTTTCTACTTCACACCGAGCTTCTTTGTAGGTCCCTGGGGATGGGGTGAGAGCAGCCGACTGAAATCAGTAAAGAAAATCTAAGATGTCTACCCCAACCCCCGCCCCCCCATGCAAAAGGCCAAAAGATAGCAAACAAACCCAAAATAAAACAGTGGCTGCTGATTTCCCCCCCCCCCCCCACACCACCACCACAGTTTAAGGCAAAATATTTTAAAGAGAAACTGTGGAGGATCTGACGCTTTCGTCAAAATATGAAAGCAGTGTTATGCCATAAAACTCCCATCTCTTTTATCCATGTTTGCATGTTACGTAAACAAAAAAAAACAGAGCTTGCATTTCAATGGTGGGAGCTATCGTAATTTCCACTGCAGACCTTCTGCTGCTAATGAAGATTCTGTATAGGAAGGGGAGGAGGAAGGGGAAGTGGAAGGGGGAGGAAAGGGAAAGGAAAGGGAAGGGAAGGGGAAGGGAAGGGGGAGGGAAAGGAAAGCAAAGGGAAAGGAAGGGAAGGGAAGGGGAAGGGAAGGGAGGGAAGGAAAGGAAAGGAAAGGAAAGGAAAGGAAGGAAAGGAAAGGAAAGGAAAGGAAAGGAAGGGAAGGAAAGCAAGGGAAGGGAAGGAAGGGAAGGGAAGGGAAGGGAAGGGAAGGGAAGGGAAGGGGAGGGAAGGGAGGGAAGGAAAGGAAAGGAAAGGAAAGGAAAGGAAAGGAAAGGAAGGGAAGGAAAGCAAGGAAGGAAGGGAAGGGAAGGGAAGGAAGGGAAGGGAAGGGGAAGGGAAGGGAGGGAAGGAAAGGAAAGGAAAGGAAAGGAAAGGAAGGGAAGGGAAGGGGGAGGGAAGGGAGGGAAGGGAAGGAAAGGAAAGGAAAGGAAAGGAAAGGAAAGGAAAGGAAAGGAAAGGAAGGGAAGGGAAGGGGGAGGGAAAGGAAAGGAAAGGAAAGGAAAGGAAAGGAAAGGAAAGGAAAGGAAAGGAAAGGAAGGGAAGGGAAGGGATGGGGAGGGAAAGGAAGGGAAGGGAAGGAAAGGAAAGGAAAGGAAGGGAAGGGAAGGGGAAGGGAAGGGAAGGGGGAGGAAGGGAGGGAAGGGAAGGGAAGGGAAGGGAAGGAAAGGAAAGGAAAGGAAAGGAAAGGAAAGGAAGGGAAGGGAAGGGGGAGGGAAAGGAAAGGAAAGGAAAGGAAAGGAAAGGAAAGGAAGGAAGGGAAGGAGGGAGGGAAAGGAAGGGAAGGAAAGGAAAGGAAAGGAAGGGAAGGGGAAGGGAAGGGAAGGGGGAGGGGAGGGAAGGGAGGGAAGGGAAGGGAAGGGAAGGAAAGGAAAGGAAAGGAAAGGAAAGGAAAGGAAAGGAAAGGAAAGGAAAGGAAAGGAAAGGAAAGGAAAGGAAAGGAAGGGAGGGGGAGGGAAAGGAAAGGAAAGGAAAGGAAAGGAAAGGAAAGGAAGGGAAGGGGGAGGGAAAGGAAAGGAAAGGAAAGGAAAGGGGAAAGGAAGGGAAGGGAAGGGAAACAAAGGGAAAGGAAGGGAAGGGAAGGGAAGGGAAAGGAAGGGAAGGGAAGGGAAGGGAAGGGAGGAAGGGAAGGGAAGGGAGGGAAGGGAGGGAAGGAAGGGAAGGGAAGGAAGGGAGGAAGGGAAGGGAAGGGAAGGGAAGGGAGGGAAGGGAAGGGAAGGAAAGGAAAGGAAAGGAAAGGAAAGGAAGGGAAGGGGGAGGGAAAGAAAGGAAAGGAAAGGAAAGGAAAGAAAGGAAAGGAAAGGAAAGGAAAGGAAGGGAAGGGAGGGAAGGGGGAGGGAAAGGAAGGGAAGGAAAGGAAGGAAAGGAAAGGAAGGGAAGGGGGAGGGGGAAGGGAGGGAAGGGAAGGAAAGGAAAGGAAAGGAAAGGAAAGGAAAGGAAAGGAAAGGAAAGGAAAGGAAGGGAAGGGGGAGGGAAAGGAAAGGAAAGGAAAGGAAAGGAAAGGAAAGGAAAGAAAGGAAGGGAAAGGGAAGGGAAGGGAGGGAAAGGAAAGGAAAGGAAAGGAAAGAAAGGAAAGGAAAGGAAGGGAAGGGAAGGGAAAGGAAGGGAAAGGAAGGGAAGGGGAGGGAAGGAAGGAAGGGAAGGGAAGGGAAGAGAAGGGAAGGAAAGGAAAGGAAAGGAAAGGAAAGGAAAGGAAGGAAGGGAAGGGAAGCAAAGGGAAAGGAAGGGAAGGGAAGGGAAGGGGAGGGAAGGGAAGGGGGAGGGAAGGGAGGGAAGGGAGGGAAGGGAAGGGAAGGGAAGGGAAGGAAAGGAAAGGAAAGGAAAGGAAAGGAAAGGAAAGGAAAGGAAAGGAAAGGAAAGGAAAGGAAAGGAAAGGAAAGGAAGGGGAAAGGAAGGGAAGGGAAGGAAGGGGAAGGGGGAGGGAAAGGAAAGGAAAGGAAAGGAAAGGAAAGGAAAGGAAAGGAAAGGAAAGGAAGGGAAGGGAAGGGAAAGGAAGGGAAGGGGAGGGAAGGGAAGGGAAGGGAAGGGAAGAGAAGGGAAGGAAAGGAAAGGAAAGGAAAGGAAAGGAAAAGGAAAGGAAAGGAAAGGAAAGGAAAGGAAAGGAAAGGAAAGGGGAAAGGAAGGGAAGGGAAGAAAGGGAAAGGAAGGGAAGGGAAGGGAAGGGGGAGGGAAGGGAAGGGGGAGGGAAGGGAGGGAAGGGAGGGAAGGGAGGGAAGGGAAGGGAAGAAAGAGAAAGGAAAGGAAAGGAAAGGAAAGGAAAGGAAAGGAAAGGAAAGGAAAGGAAAGGAAAGGAGGGGAAAGAAGGGAAGGGAAGGGAAGGGAAGGGAAGGGAAGGGAAGGGAAAGGAAGGGAAGGGAAGGGGAAGGGAGGAAGGGAAGGGAAGGGAAGGGAGGGAAGGGAGGGAAGGAAGGGAAGGGAAGGGAGGGAAGGGAAGGGAAGGGAAGGGAAGGGAAGGGAAGGGAAGGGAAGGGAAGGGAAGGGAAGGAAAGGAGTTTCCAGATTTTTACCCCTTCAGACTACAGGAGTGTTTCCCAACTGCACTATTGCCCATAGGAAACTAACAACAACAACAACAACAACAACAAAACCCTTCCACAGCTAACTTGCCTATCAGCGAGAAGGTTCGGCTGGAACCCATCTTTCAGAACACAGTTTTCCTTACAAACTGACTTGTTTCTTCGTACAATTCTCTCAGCAAATACTCTACAAATTCACGGTCCAGGGAAGAACGTTACTGAGGGGTGGCCCTCTTGATTTAGATGTAGAAGGCCATCATTTAATCTGTCCAGAAAAACCAGTCCAACCTTTTCTGACAAGTTTCTTTGGCTGAGCTCCCCTGCTGGATTAATTCACATCCAGACTTATCTTGCGTGACTGTTACAGGCATCCTACCCGACAACATCACAACGCACTTTCTAGTAGGCTACTCTAGTTTTCATTTCCCTTCCAAATTGCCTAGTTTTTCCGCCAGTGTGCTGTAAATCGAGCTGTCAAGAACTGTTTCTGTTGTGTTTGCAGAACACTTCTATGGGAAATATATACAGTCATGGCCGAAATTGTTGGCACCCCAGAAATTTTTCCAGAAAATCAAGTATTTCTCACAGAAAAGTATTGCAGGAACACATGTTTTGCTATACACAGGTTTATTCCCTTTGTGTGTATTGGAACACAACAAAAAAGGGAGGAAAAAAAGCAAATTGGACATAATGTCAAACAAAACTCCAAAAATGGGCCGGACAAAATTATTGGCACCCTTAACTTAATATTTGGTTGCACACCCTTTGGAAAAAATACGTGAAATCAGTCGCTTCCTATAACCATCAATAAGCTTCTTACACCTCTCACCCGGAATTTTGGACCACTCTTCCTTTGCAAACTGCTCCAGGTCTCTCTTATTGGAAGGGCGCCTTTTCCCAACAGCAATGTTAAGATCTCTCCACAGGTGTTCAATGGGATTCAGATCTGGACTCATTGCTGGCCACTTCAGAACTCTCCAGCGCTTTCTTGCCATCCATTTCTGGGTGCTTTTTGACGTATGTTTGGGGTCATTGTCCTGGTGGAAGACCCAAGATCTCAGATGCAAAGCCAGCTTTCTGACACTGGGCTCTACAGTGCGACCCAAAATCCTTTGGTAATCCTCAGATTTCATGATGCCTTGCACACATTCAAGGCACCCAGTGCCAGAGGCAGCAAAACAACCCCAAAACATCATTGAACCTCCACCATATTTCACTGTAGGTACTGTGTTCTTTTCTTTGTAGGCCTCATTTCATTTTCGGTAAACAGTAGAATGATGTGCTTTACCAAAAAGCTCTATCTTGGTCTCATCTGTCCACAAGACGTTTTCCCAGAAGGATTTTGGCTTACTCAAGTACATTTTGGCAAACTGTAATCTTGCTTTTTTATGTCTCTGTGTCAGCAGTGGGGTCCTCCTGGGTCTCCTGCCATAGCGTTTCATTTCATTTAAATGTCGACGGATAGTTTGCGCTGACACTGATGCTCCCTGAGCCTGCAGGACAGCTTGCATTCCTTTGGAACTTGTTTGGGGCTGCTTATCCACCATCCGGACTATCCTGTGTTGCAACCTTTCATCAATTTTTATCTTCCGTCCACGACCAGGGAGTTTAGATACAGTGCCATGGGTTGCAAACTTCTTGATAATGTTGCGCACTGTGGACAAAGGCAAATCTAGATCACTGGAGATGGACTTGTAACCTTGAGATTGTTGATATTTGTCCACAATTTTGGTTCTCAAGTCCTCAGACAGTTCTCTTCTCCTCTTTCTGTTGTCCATGCTTAGCGTGGCACACACAGACACACAATGCAAAGACTAAGTGAACTTCTCTCCTTTTTATCTGCTTTCAGGTGTGATTTTTATATTGCCCACACCTATTACTTACCCCAGGTGAGTTTAAAGGAGCATCACATGCTTGAAACAATCTTGTTTACCCACAATTTTGAAAGGGTGCCAATAATTTTGTCCGACCCATTTTTGGAGTTTTGTTTGACATTATGTCCAATTTGCTTTTTTTCCTCCCTTTTTTTTGTTGTGTTCCAATACACACAAAGGGAATAAACCTGTGTATAGCAAAACATGTGTTCCTGCAGTACTTTTCTGTGAGAAATACTTGATTTTCTGAAAAAATTTCTGGGGTGCCAACAATTTCGGCCATGACTGTATGTTTCAAAAGGAGCCAGCTAGGTTGATGAAGCTAGGGGTTTTTGAACCTGAGTGAGCTTTCAAGCTTTGGCAATTCTCTCCCCCAACCCCATTTTTATCTTGCTTTTCTGTCATCAATGACAATGGGCATCATTTTGAATAACTTGTGTGGTCCCATTACTGTAGTGAATTTATGAGTAGGAGACAGGGATTCACAAGCCCGTGTAGGGGATGCCTTTCTTTAACAACTCTAGTAGAGACATGGATTTACAAGCTGATGTAGGGGACCTTTCTTTAATAACTTCAGTAGTCCACCCGTCGCAAGACAGACTGTTCCACTTACTGTTTGGAAATATTTTCTGGTGTCAACTAAAATCTATTACTTTGTTATTTAAATCCCTTCTGTCTTGCCTCTGTACTAGAACAATTCTAAATCATTCTTCACCATCTGCTACATCAGCATTTTAGACACTTGAACAGTATCATGGCACCCTGCCATTTTCTTTTCTCCAATTTAAATATCTCAGGATACCAATTTGATGTAGTAGTTAAGGACCAGACCAGGGGTAGGCAACCTTGGCTCTTTTATGACTTGTGGGACTTCAACTCCCAGAATTCCTGAGCCAGCATGGCTGGTTCAGGAATTCTGGGAGTTGAAGTCCACATGTCATAAAAGAGCCAAGGTTGCCTACCCCTGCAGCAGACTATAAACCAGGAGACCATGAGTTCCTCTTGCCTTAGTCACAAAACCAGCCGGATGAGACTTTGGACCATTCCCTCTTTCTCAACCGTAGGAAATGGGAAGGGCTACTCAGTCACTTGATATTATGATCGACAGCATACAAATTTAATAAATAAACAATTGCCAAATTCTTGCCAAGAAAACTGCAGTCTTAATCTACGGCCTAGGCAGTCACCAGAAATCAACACACAAACAACCCAGTGCCTTCTACCATGACTCATACAGTTGTGATTCAATCCCTTTGTCACAATGGTTGCTCTCCTGTGGACATGCTCCGGTTTGTTCATGTCCTTCCCAAAATACGGTGTCCAGAACTACAGAATACAGAATAATAATAGCTGGATGTGAACTTGGAGGTCTTCTAGTCCTACCCCCTACTCAAGCAGGAGATTCTAGTCTACACCATTTCAGACAAGTGGCTGTCCAGTCTCTTCTCAAAAGAACTGGAAGGAATATCTTAGATGTGGTCACAATGCAGAACACTGAGAGGAACTTAATTTTCTGCTTTAATATTTTGTTTGCCTGTTTCCCTAAACAGGCAAAAGTAGGAAATGCTGAACTTGGGTGTATTTTATGACCAAAACATTTTTTAAAAAAGATCACGTTAATAATTATTCTAGCACTCTCTATGTACATTAGAACTTAGGTTGCTGAAAAATTAAAGGCTAGGCCAGGGGTAGGCAACCTCGGCTCTTTTATGACTCATGGACTTCAACTCCCAGAATTCCTGAGCCAGCAGGCTCAGGAATTCTGGGAGTTGAAGTCCATGATTCATAAAAGAGCCAAGGTTGCCTACCCCTGGGCTAGGCTAGTACAGTAAGCTGTAGTGAAACGAAAAGGACATATTACGTGAAAACATAATTACTATATTGGCTCAATCTCTAATGAAATAGCCAAGCACTGGTGCTTTCTTTATTCAAATACCAACAATAGATATTAATCACAGTCCGTATTTATAATTACAAGATTTACCAGTACCTTTGAACCACAAAATTTAAAATGCAATCTTTATGCTTATATACAGTTGTATCGGTGATTAATAGTTCCTGAGGATAGGAAATTGTGCTTCCTCTTACAACGGTGTTTATTTCTCTCTGATTATGTAAGAAAGTGAATGTTTGAGTACATAGACCTCTAGCCTGATCCCAGGAGGGAATTTGTAGTTAAATATTTTATCACAGATTTCTGAAACAACTCCAGTTTCTGAGCTTTTCAGCAATCAGTTTGATCAATGCCTGGGCACTGTTTTAATTAGACCTCAGCTTCACCTCTTTGTTCCACGTTAACAGGAAGCAGCTATTTCTAATTAAGGATTAAAATGCTGATGTACCTTTCTGCTGGTGTAGGTATTTCATGCTTCTTCCTTATTACTAGCACTCTAAAATTCCAACTAGGTAAAGGTAAAGGTTCCCCCGTACATGCGTGCTAGTTGTTTCCGACTCTAGGGGCCGGTGCTCATCTCCATTTCAAAGCCGAAGAGCCAGCGCTTGTCTGAGGACATCTCCATGGTCATGTGGCTGGCATGACTAGACGCCAAAGGCGCATGGAACGCTGTTACCTTTCCACCGTGGTGGTCCCTATTTTTCTACTTGCCTTTTTACGTGCTTTCGAACTGCTAGGTTGGCAGAAGCTGGGACGAGTAACAGGCGCTCACTCTGCTACGTGGCACTCGGGATTTAACCCACCAATCTGCCGACCATCTGATCGACAAGCTCAGCGTCCTAACCCACTGAGCCACCCAACTAGTATGGTCCAAATTCTTACAGCGAATTGTAAGGCTAATATTCAGGTCATGGTAACAAAATAGCTTGAACTGAAGCTGACAGAAATTATTTATCTCAATTTACCCTTGTTAACAATGCTTCAGTGAGTTTTAAAAGTGGAGAGTGAAGTTGAAGCTTCAGCCATGGTGGCACAAAATCACAGCACCTCCAGGAAGCCTCAGCTGTCCCAGCGCAGTGCCAGCCACAGTCGCCCTCACCACCCTTTACGCTGAAGCCCTTGCCACCCTGTGCGCTGGTGCCCCCGGCTGACCTTCTCTGTCTTCTTGTTTCTACTGACTGCCCTGGCCCTTTGCGAGGCAGATGTTGGCCCAGTGGGGCCATCTTTTGCAGATCTCACAAGGAAAGGACACAATCTGGGGAAGAAAGCTTTGTCTAGCCAGCAACTGCCTTGTGAAGGACAGGCAAGCTTGGTCAGCAGTGGGAGCAAGGAGACAGTGAAGGTCAGCTATGGTGGCAGGGGCCGTGGACTGCAAGAGGCCAAAAGAGCATAAAAATGGGGAGCCAGGAGGGTGGAGAGAGTTGAACCGCCCCTCGGTTACAAGTGTAGGCACACTGGCAAACGCCCCAATTTTGATCATGTGCTGCAGATGTGCTGCAATGGACACATCTTGCAGTCTAGAGTGCAAGCTTCTCATATATTATGCAAGTTGTAAGTCATACAATTTCTCCTAGTTGGAGAAATGCAATATTTAAATCCCTTTATACAATGCAGTCAAGGAAAAGGCAATATATGCAAGATTTTTTTTTTTGTTTAACCCAGGAATCGGCAACCGGAAAAAGGAAAAGAGACACTCAGAACCAGTTCCATCACACACAAAAAAAGGGGGAGCCGCAAAAAGTGCGCATGTGTGCGTCCACTCACGCGCATGCTTTGCGCATGTGCAAAATGGGAGGCACCTGTGCGGCAATGGGTCTCCCCTTTGGAGAGGTGTGTGCCGTCCCGTTCGGAGACCTGCCGCGTTCGTCAAACATGGACGAATGCGGCAGCTGTGCAAACGGGACGGCGGCGGTTTGGGAGAGGTGCGCGCGCACCTCTCCCAAGCCGCCGCTGTCCCGTTCGGAGACCTGCCGCGTTCATCAAACATGGACAAACGCGGCAGCTGTGCAAACGGGACGGCAGCAGTTTGGAAGAGGTACGCGTGCACCTCTCCCAAGCCGCCGCCGTCCCGTTCGGGTACCTGCCGCGTTCGTCAAACATGGACGAACGCGGCAGCTGTGCAAACGGGACGGTGGCGGCTTGGGAGAGGTGCGCGCGCACTCTCCAAACCGCCGCCATCCCGTTCGGGTACCTGCCGCGTTCGTCAAACATGGACGAACGCAGCAGCTGTGCAAACGGGACGGCGGCGGCTTGGGAGAGGTGTGCACGCACTCTCCAAACCGCCGCCGTCCCGTTTGCACAGCTGCCACGTTCGTCCATGTTTGACGAACGCGGCAGGTCTCCGAACCACCATAAAAAAGCAATGCAATTTCTCCTCAAGAGAGAATGGTGCAGAGACACCTAAAGCCTGAAAGGTCAGTCTCACTGCGTCACCACAGTTGGAAAATACCCAGAGGGAGGTGATTTTGTTTGCCTGTTTGCCCCACGCAGGCAGCCAGTTCTGCAGCCATTGAATCAATCAATCAAAGTCTATATGTAGGGTGGAAAGAAACAACCCATTCGGCCACACACTCCCCTCTGCTTCCTCATCAGGGGACAGTGTTGTAGTCCAAACTCATTTCAGCCCAGATTCTTGTCAGAGCAAGACATACCTGCTCGTTGCGGGATGCAGCCCAGGCCAAGTGCAATGCCAGGAGAAATGGGATAATAACATTAGCAGCACTATTACTTAACAACAACGCTGCGACAATCGGAAGAAAGAAGGGGACAAGCACTTATGAAGCACAACAAGTTCCCCACTAGTGCCAGCTACAGGACCCCCGACTGTCTCTCAGAGACGCGCCTTTATTCCTTACACGACGTCCAGACTGTGGCTCCCTCCTTTCCAGCCTCGATCCACCGGGAGCGGGGGACGGTCGGGGCGGTGGGGAGGAACGAGAGGGAAGATGCCGAAGGTCCGCCCCAGGCACGTCCTTGCTGCATTTCTTTTTTTTTACCAGGGAGGGAGGAGGGCTTACCTGCGTGGCTCTGCCCGGCTGATCCTTAGAGTGGGAGGCACAGCGAGATCGTCCCCCCTCGACAGAGAGAGCCCGAGAAGACGGACCAGAGGCGGTGTCGGGTTTCTTCACCCCACCTCCCCGCACTCAAAGCTCGCCAAGCGCTTTAGCGGGCCCGTCGGTTTCTTCCGGCGAAGCTGTGGCTAAAGCTGCTACTTCGCAAAGACTGCGGGCAAATCGCTCCCCTCTCCCACCCCTCCTCCTTCGCCGACCGGCCAGGCCGCCAACCTCTTTTTTGCTGGTTTCTAGGGCAACTGGGTAATGCTCAGCGCAGCCTGCCTGCGGGGACTGTCGCCCCCGCGCGTGCGCGCATGGACATCCAAGCCCCGTGTAGGCCCGGCGAGGGGAGGAGCACGCCAGGCAAACGCGACAGGTCTCCGAACGGGACGGCAGCGGTTTGGAGAGGTGCACGCACACCTCCACCCTTCGGAAAGGTGCGCGTGCACCTCTCGGAATGGGCGGTGCCACTCTCCATTTGGAGAGGTGCACGTGCACCACTGCCCGTTCGAAGAGGTGCGCGCACACCGGGCGACTGGGAGCCGCAGGAGATGGCTCAAAGAGCCGCAGGTTGCCGACCCATGGTTTAACCCAATAGCAAAATCAAGAAACATTAAGAATCTCTGCTTGTAGTCTGAAAAGATACAGGCCAACCACAGATTCCGATAATTGGCTTTTTTTTTTTATTTTTGTAATACTAGTTGTAGAATCAACTTCTTTTCCTCAGGGGAGGAAAAGAAACCTAATGGGACATAAGGAGACAACAGCTGTTATCTCCAGAAATGAAACCAACCAGCAGAATAAAAGCGACAACTGAGTAGGCTGCCTGGAGGGGACAACAGGTGCAAGGACGGGCTTCTGCCAGAAAGAGAATTTGGAAATTGCTCTGACTTGAACAAACAACTTTGATTTCATATTCAAAGTTGCTGTTTACACGGAGCATTACAGAAAACCTGGGTGAAGTTGAAAGCATTAAATCTACCGGGAGAGGCTTTGGGCAGGCAAGAACTGGATTCCTACATGTTTAAAACCAAAAAGACAAATGCAGTATTTATAGGTGGCTTTACCATCTTCATATCAGGAAGCCACTGATTTACTAGTGCCTAAGAGGTTAGGTATACCTCCAGGGTGTGTGTTGTTTTTTTACAATCTATTGAAATCATTTACCCTTTTCCATCACAGTCATATAACAGGAAGGCAAAGGAATGGATATGTTTAAGTGCCCACTTAAGCATTTTTAAGCACTTGCAAGACTTTAAAAGAAAAAGAAAGTAGACTCACTTGATGAATGAATGGGTAAAGGAGCTAAATTATCGATTGAACCAACATTGTATGAGTTAGATCTGAGGCTCATAGTACTGCAAAAGTGGGGATAGGATAACCTGAGAACATACTGGAGGACAAAGAATTGAGTGTAACTTCTACTTTCTTAATTTTTTTTTATCTTCACTCATAAAAGTTTTGCACATTATGTTTGCATCCCCCAGGAAAAAATGGATACGCTGCATAAACTTTAATGGGAATGAGAGAAAATGTGAAATCCCAGCTTTGGCTGTTCTATAGATGCAGAGTGAGGGAATGATAATCTGATTATGCAGCAAAGGATTCTCAATATATATATATATATATATTTTAACAAAAGGCATAAAATCAGATGTATGCCCTCTTGCAGACATTTCTGCAGTTCCAATAGATTTTCGCTTCCAAAAAGGAAAAAAGAACCAGCCATTTTCTGGATGTCACGCAATCTTATCCAATTTAGTCATTTCAGACAAATAGATAAAAATCAACTTTATATTGAGAATCTAATTTTCTGAGAACTACTATCCTGCAGAGTGGTTCATATCAAAGTAGATATGCACTAATAAATAAGTAAAAGAATATTTTAAAAGCGTATGGCTTCCAATGCCAGGAAGACAAGATATATCAAATCAAATCTTTATTCCAGTCACAGACCAGCAAAAAGACAAGAATTAAAGCGAATGTTTGAGCCAATCTCTTTTTTTTTCTCCTTAGTAAGGTTCACAATAAGACTATTTATTTGTAAAATGTATAGGTCACCTTAAATCTGTTTTGGCTCTAGGTGGCGATTGCAATTACAATTTGTAATTGTACAGTTAGAATTAACATGCATAGTACAAATTAACAACATACAATTAACAAGATAATATACAATATAAAAATAATCAAAATCCATTAAAAAAAATATACCATTTAAAACCAGAACACCATGCAGGTTAACATGGTTAGCACTGCAGCCCTGATGTATTTTCCTAACAGGGCCAATTTGTCATAATGAATTCACTTCTCATATCAGTAGTAAATAAATAAATAAATAAATCTGCACACCTACTTAGCATCAAATCTTGGTTTCCTATACAAGTTGTCAAAAAGCTCACCTCAACGAAGATGAAACATGGGATGATAGAGTAACTTCGTTGCGTATTGTCTCCCAAAGCCATTTCTCATCACACCCCTCAAGGTTAGCGTCCAAAGTTGTTCGAGGCTGATTAAAAGAGGGGGGGAAAAAAACCATTAGTTGACTAAAGTGATCAGAACATTGAAACCTAAGAGGTAAAAAAGGGAGAAAGTACGAGAGAAAGACAGAAAGTGTTTTTAAGCGTTTTACTTAGCATTTTTGTTAAACTGCCCTAACATCAAACACAGAATCATATTTTTTTTCAACTGCTCTAGTTTTTGTTTTTCCTTGAGCAACCCGTAGCTGAGCATGGTTTAAGTAAAGCCAACCTGTTTCTAAGTGTCTCTCACATTCGACTCACCTGCACTGATTTACTGTAGTTGGCCTCGCAAAGATCATTTATTTTTGCCTTAAAACACAAAACAACATGATTTTAGTGACATGGGGCTTGGAACTTTAAATAAGCCATGAACTCATTTAGCCAAGTTCCTTGTCTTGTCTAATCTGCCCAGGGTTCAAACGCACGAACTACAGAGAATATGGCAGAGGCTACCGTTTAATATTCCAGGGAGGGGTGGGGGAGGGGAGCAGCAAACCTCCTACAAAGTTGGGAAATTTGAACCAGGAAAACCAAGCTTAAAAGTTTTATTTCCTCAGGGAGGGGGAGCAGGAGCAAGTCAAAAGGAAAGAAAAGGGCGATTCTAATAGGCTGAGACAGGGGGAAGGTTAATGTCAAGCAAATTTCTTTTCCGCCTTAGGCCAGAATGAAGCATCAGGGGGAAATGCATGCTGGTAGCTGTGGCGATAACCAACACTTTACTCCCATTTCCTCCATTTAAAAAAGGCATCAGTGAAAGTAAGAAAAGTCTGGGGCTCCGGTTTTTTCCAACCCCTTTTCCCCAAAGCAGCAGCCAAAGAAGAGGACAAGAGAGACAGGACATAAAGCTGCGTTCGTGACAACAGTAATAATTGTTCCTGAATTTAAGGCTCATCCACTATCAGACAGGGCCAAAGGGCATACTGGTGGTCCTTCACAGTCTCCAAAACTACAAAAGACGCATGGGGCTGCCCTAGTTCATAGTGTGCTGGCAACTGCTACGAAGGTCTGCTGTGTAATGTAGACTCCATGCACTCTCACGAGAAAAAGCTAAAGAGCAGGCAGGCAGATTAAATTTTGTCAATATAACTCCTGAGAGATCCCGGTGCTGCAGTGTATTTGGCTTAAAAGACAATAGCCAGCTCTTTGAAGTGGACATAAAAGCCTGCTTGGTAGTCAAGTGTAGCAACGTGAAATCAATGTTACTCTGCAGAATCAATCTGGACCATAAGCCCTCTGGACACCACTTTCTGCACCTCAGGTGTAGCTTCTGAATCGTCTCCAAAGTTTTCCTGACAGTAGTCCAGCTACAGGGGGATCAATTTTTTTTTCCCCAGATAGGATTGTAACTGGCATATCTGTTCGAGATAAATGAAGGCTCCTCTAGCCACATTATCCATCTTTAAGAACTGTGAGTCCTGGAGAACTTCCAACACATGGAGCATCTCCTGGGGATGGGGTGGGACAGTGCAAACCAATCAGAAGTAATGTCCTGTTGTTTATTGACCACCAACCACTAAATGTTTGTACTGAATGGCTAACAGCATATTTAGAAAGTAAAATAACAGCTTTATAATAATAAAATCAGCAATTGGAAAAAAAGGACTGATGAATGAGAAAAAAAACCATCAATTCAGCCTTTCCAAAAAAAGGCCCCCAAGGTACTTCATAAAAATTACAATAAATGGACTGTTTATTATACCATCAGCAAGACAAGTCAATTAACATTAAGCATGATTAAAACAACAGTATCACAATCTCCACAGAACAAAAATTAAAAACTAGACTAGGAAATGATCTGTGAACTATCCCAAAACAAAGAGTTCCATTTCATATGGAAGATACTATTACTGGAATAGTCTTGCTACTTTATAGATATTACATTTCAAGAACCCCAGCACAAATATTAAATCATGATCTCTTTATAACTAAAGTGCTTTGGTTACCAATGGGATTTACCTCCAACATACCCTAATTATTTTAAGGTATTTTCTAATAGAAGCACTTACTCTCATATGAAGCAAGGAAGCTGCCCTTGGTTTCTATTCATACCTACAGTGTAAAAATATGTGTGTGTGTTACTATATACTGTACATATTATGGAATTCATACTCACTGTTAATATCAATTAGCAATACCCACAGGTTTCTTTCAAACAAAAGCAAAATGAAAATTAGATTAGCCAAAGGGTTTGACATCAAAAGCAATTTGTAATTTTGAAGTGACAGCACTGTGTATCAGTAAATGATTAATTTATAAGAGGAATAGTTATAAACACCACAAATAGCCTGCACCCGGGGGGGGGGGGGGAAACATGGGAAAGAATGGATGTATATATGTTTTAAAGAATTTAGAGTCTGCTACATTCAAACCATTTCTCCACCAGTTCTTTCTGTTACAATTTCTCCAAAGAATCAATTCCAAGCTGTTAAACTGGGGTGACAATCCTGCTTGCTACAAATTTCAGAATCATGTTAGGGAAACACCATCAGTTTTCCTGGAAGAATGAAATCCGCATTCAGCTAGTACAGAATGTGGCCATGCATGCAATTTTGAGCACCCCAAGATCAGCACATGTGTAACATCTCTGCTGCACAAGCTGCACTAGGCGCTGGTTTGCTTCCAGGTCCACTTCAAGGTATTGGTTATGACTTTTAAAACAATACATGGCACAGGGTCAAGTTAACTGCACAACTGTCATTATATCAGCCCATCAGGTTAGGCAGAGAAGGTATGTTACGAACCCTGCCAGTTAAAGAATTTCAACTGGCAAGGTCCAGGAAGAGAGCCTTCTCTGCCATTGCCCTCATCCTGTGGAAATCCTACAGTAACTATTTCAAGTTTAATTGCACCTGTTAAGGAATTTATTGTGCAGGGTCTCCTTGTGCTACCAAAGAGTTGCACAGACAAGGAAGGGCACTGAGAGCAGTAAAAGTCACACAAGAATACACTGAGTTATAAAAACAAAAAGTAGTTTACTTTTGAGGTGGTGTAAGAACAAAAATGCACAGTCAAAAAATAAACAGTCCAAGTCATACACAATAGCAACAGTCCAAGGAGTAATCCAAACTACAAAGTCTTCTTACCGGTCCAGAGGTCAATACACAGTTCAGGTTACAACAGTAGTAAACCAACAGCAGAGCAAAAACAGTAACAGTAGAGAGCAGTGAATTCAGAGAGAGAGAGAAGCTACGTTCCTAGCTTCCTCTTATGGCCATGAGAACACTTACACACCCATTGGCCAATTAACAACTTAAAGACATAGCATTATGGTTAATATATTTTCAACCCAACATTGTAGGCTAACACCATATGCCTAACATTCTCCCCTTTGGGTAGAATAATATATAACTCTTACAATCTTATGCACATTCTTTCACAATTAGCATTGTGTTTCACAGCACTTTGTACCTTCGTAAAATGGTCTGCAATATTTACATCAGATGGACAATACTCTAACTGTATTAATTTATCTTTGACACATTGTCTGACATTTAAATAACGAAGATCAGTATGTTTAGATCTTGTTCTTACTGCAGCATTATTAGCCATCTTTATTGCAGCTTGATTGTCCTCATACACAATGAATGGATCATTTACATTTAAACCCATATCTAACAATAATTGTTTGTACACTAGCAGTTCTGTACATAACACTGATAAACATGAAAATTCAGCCTCCATTGTAGATAAGCTTATGTGTTTTTGTCTAATAGACTTCCATCCAATCAAAGAATCACCCAACATTATAGCCAACCCTGAGGTAGATTTACGAGTGTTTGAATCAGAGGCAAAACTCGCATCTGCATATGCAGTAAGGATTAACTCACGATTTGGCTCTAGATATAACGAGTAGTGAATAGTCTGCTTCAGATATCTTAATACTCGTTTAGCTGATTGCCAGTGTCTAACAGTTGGATTATTGTTGTACCTAGCTAATTGATTTACACAGTAAGAAATATCAGGTCTAGACCAATTACTCAGATACATAAGACTTCCTATCAAAGATTGGTACATAGTCTTATCAAATACAGGACTCTCAACATTAGTGTCCTTAAAATCCATAGCCATCGGAGTTTTAGCTGGTTTACACATTTCCATATTGTATCTCTTTAATAACTGAGATATTTTACTGGCTTGTGACACCTTAAAACCCCTATTTGTTTTCACAATATCTAACCCCAAATAGTGGCTAATTTCTCCAAGATTTCTAATTGTGAATTTATTTTGCAATCTTGAAATGATAGTTTGTGCTTCTAACTCAGTTTTTGTTATTATTGCAATATCATCTGTGAATAATAAAATAAAAGATAATGCTCCGTTGTGTTCTCTTCTAAACAAACAAGGATCAGCATTACTGGCTACAAAAACCTAATGCACTTAACTCATTAACTATACATTTGTTCCACTCATAGCCTGATTGTTTCAATCCATAGAGGCTTTTCTTTAACTCCCAACAATCATGGTCTCTATCACTGGTCAATCCTGGTGGTATTCTTAAATAAATAGTATGTTGCAATGGAGCATGTAGATATGCAGTTTCAACATCTACATGATTAACCATATATTGGTTTTTAGCCGCCCATACTAAAGCTGCTCTTAAAGTAGTTGCCCTTAGACTGGGTGCAAACACCTCGTCATAATCCTCAGTAGTTTGGGCAAAACCTTGTGCAACCAAACGTGCCTTATGGGTTATAGTTCCGTCTACACCCTTCTTTATCTTATATATCCATTTACAACCTATAGCTTGCTCACCAGGTGGCAGTTTTGCTTTCTGATAAACCTTAAGATTCTGCAAAGACTTCAACTCCCTGTTCATTGCAGCTTTCCATGATGCCTGTTCCTTTTCAGGATACATCCTGATCTCATCATAGTTAGATGGCTCTACACTAACTTGACATACTATACTAGCTTCATAGCGATCAGGTGGATGTCTGATACGCATTGAACGCCAAGGAATTACAGGGCTTTGAATTTCTGTCTCCTTTCCTTCCTCTGATTCCTCTATTATCTCCCCTATCTCCTCTTCATCTTTTATATTTACAGGAGATGCATTATCATTACTAGTTACGTTATCAGAGGAGTCCTCAAACACTAGAGGATCAGTATTAACAGTTACTTGCTCTAACCTATCCCAACCAACGTGCTCAAGGAATTTTGCACTAGCACTGTTATATACATTAGTTGTGCCTCGTTCCCAGAAACGATAGGATCTGTGATTAGCTTCGTAACCTACGAAGTATAATTGCCTAGCCCTATGTTGGCCTTTACTCCTGAGTTGTGCAGGAATGTGGACCCAAGCTGGGGTGCCAAACGTGTGCAGGTAATCAAGGTTTGGTCTTCTACCATGCCATATAGTATATGGTATTTTACCAGTAGAAGTATTAACAACTATATTCAGAACATGGTTTGCACATTTTGCTGCCTCCCCCCACAGTCTATCTGTTAAGCCAGAATCTCTTAACATGGTTCTCATCATGGCTTGTAACGTTTGCCCACGTCTCTCAACAAATGCATTATGTTGAGGCCTATAAGGGGCTGAATGTTTATGCTCAATGCCAGCTGATTCTAGCATATCAACAAAACGCTTATTTGTAAATTCAGTACCATTATCAGTAATTATGCACTGAACCTTTCTCTTTGTTTTTCTCTCCACGAACTTCAGCCAGTTTGCAAATTGTTGGAAAGTATCTGCCTTTGACTTAAGCAGATAACAAAAACCATATCTAGAGTAGTGGTCCAATATACTTAAAACATAACATGACCCTCCTAAACTTGGTTTCATGGGTCCAATTAAATCAGCAAACACAACTTCCAAAGGAACAGTTGTTTTGAAGCTGTTTATCCTGTGTGCAGGAGTTGCCTTACTCTTTTCCTGATTACAGGCATTGCAATTCAAATACTTACTACATGGCTTCAGTTTAACTCCCTCTACTAATTCCACTGTTTTACGTAGTGAGCTAAAGTTTACATGCCCTAACCGCCTATGCAATAAATGTATACATTCATCATGTGGCTTCTTGTTCTCACATATCGAGTTAGCTTTAACTGTACTAACCTGGTTACTTGTGAGAACGAATAAACCATTTTTCAAATTAGCAGTTACACAGGTTCCATTTCTCTCAATAGTGCATTGCTCCCCTCTGAATGTTACCACAAACCCAACTTTAACCAATTCCCTTACAGATAACAAGTTGAATCTTAGTTTAGGTATATATAACATAGGTAACTGTTCATCAATGCATGGACAATAGGAATTACCTTCACCAGAGGCCTTCATCCTCCAACCATTGGCCAGTGAAACATATTGGTTGCTGTTTTTCATATTAATAAACCTCTTTTTCTCTTTAGTAATGCATTGTGAAGCCCCACTATCAACAACCCACAATTCATTATTTCTGGATGTTGATTCACCAGAAATAGCCAAACCAATGCCCTTCTTAGCCTTCCCACTGCTATTCACATTCTGTTTTTTACCCTTTCTACAGAATTTGGCTATATGCCCTGTAGCCCCACAAGAATAACATTTCTTGACATTGTAAGCAGTGGTAAATGGCTGCTCCTCTCGTGGTTGTGTCTCTCTCAGCTGGTCTCTGTCACGCCTCCTTCTGGACTCTTCCAGCAGTCTCCCAGTAATGTTAGTCAATGTCAGTTCCTCTCTGGTCAGGACTTCCAAAGAAGAAACATATCCATCATAACTCTCATCCAAAGATGACAGAATAATGTAGACCTGATGCAACTCTGAAAAAATCAGCTCCTTTTCATGAAGCTCTTGAAAAGTTGCCTTCATGTAATTTAAATGGGTCAGCATATCTCCATTCTTCTGCAGACGAGCCCTAAACAGCTTACGTGTAAGGTGTATATGTGCACCCACACTGTCACGAACATAAAGCCTTCGCAAAACATCCCAACACCTAGCAGCAGACTCCTCACCACGAATATGGACAAGCTGCTGGTCATTCAGTGTTAGTCCAATAATGCAAAGAGCTTTCTCATTGCTACGTTTAAAGTCGTCTACCTTCTTTGCATCCTCTTCGTTATTTGCATCCCAAGCAGTAGTATCAGGTGGGTTATTTACAACAGTCCATAGTCCTTCCTTGCGCAAAAGCAAGCAGCATTTCGTGGACCAGGAAACATAGTTTGTCCCATCCAACCGGGTTATCCAGGAGATGCCTGACAACTGTTCTTGTGCCATTTTACACCAAATACAAACTCAGCTAGGAATACTGTGTGTACTAACTCTCAGTACAGGCCTGGGCCCATAACCAATGTTAAGGAATTTATTGTGCAGGGTCTCCTTGTGCTACCAAAGAGTTGCACAGACAAGGAAGGGCACTGAGAGCAGTAAAAGTCACACAAGAATACACTGAGTTATAAAAACAAAAAGTAGTTTACTTTTGAGGTGGTGTAAGAACAAAAATGCACAGTCAAAAAATAAACAGTCCAAGTCATACACAATAGCAACAGTCCAAGGAGTAATCCAAACTACAAAGTCTTCTTACCGGTCCAGAGGTCAATACACAGTTCAGGTTACAACAGTAGTAAACCAACAGCAGAGCAAAAACAGTAACAGTAGAGAGCAGTGAATTCAGAGAGAGAGAGAAGCTACGTTCCTAGCTTCCTCTTATGGCCATGAGAACACTTACACACCCATTGGCCAATTAACAACTTAAAGACATAGCATTATGGTTAATATATTTTCAACCCAACATTGTAGGCTAACACCATATGCCTAACAGCACCCTTAATCCATTTCTAACTTCTTTAGATCAAAATCTTGTTTAGCTTTTATCTGTGTATTTCAAATTCTTTTAAGTTCCTAAGTCTGCTGTTAATTTCACTCTTATTTTTGAAGCTCACCTGGCCGTTTTTCAAACTTCTTGTTCCAAAGATCTCTTAACGACATTAAAACGATTAATAGGCAATTTCCAAAATTGACTAGAAAGTGGGATTTGTGAACTTGGTATCCTTTAAAAGGCTCCACCAGGGTTGGGAACAAGATGCTGAATCCCATTGTCCCCCAGCACGCAAGCCTGCAGAAGACCACTGACTCACAGTCTCCTCACAAGGAGTAGCTGTCCAGAGCATATGCGGGCGATCTCTCATCCAACCCTGATCAAGAGAGGTTCCAAAGAACTGGTCTACACTCCAATTCCTTGTTCTTTTTTGCCAGTTATCCGCTCCACTTTTGCAAAGACACCTTCAGTTTGCCATAAGTCCTCCCTTGGTGGTTTACTACAGAATTTGATTCTGTTGTGTCATCTGAACGAGTCTTGTAAATATAGTATAGGTCATTTTAAACTGTGCACAAATCAGAGCTTCTTAGGTACATAAACTAGAACAGGGGTGTCAAACTCAATTTCATTGAGGGCTGCATCAGCATTGCGGTTGCCCTCAGGGGGCTGGATGGTTGTGGCCTGGGTGGGCATGGCCTACTGGGTGGGCGTGGCTAAAGTGCGTATGGCCTACTGGGTGGGCGTGGCTAGCTCTACATCGTTCACATCCAGGGTGACTATGGGGGCCTGGGCAGGAGTGGGACAGATCTGAGGATCTCTGGCAGGAGGAGGGTCTCCGGGCCAGGGCCAAGGCAGTGGGGGCCGTTCCCTCACTGTTTCCAGGATGGCTTTGCGGGCCGCATGAAACCACTTCACGGGCTGGATCTGGCCCCCGGGCCTTGTGTTTGACATGTCTGAACTAGAAGATCTCCAAGGTCCCTTTCAACTCTGTTAAATCCAGGAAAATGATTTGGAATAACTCTGAAACTGCCTGAGCATGGACACAATGAAAGCCAAGGGAAGAGAACTCACAGACAGCTCAAAACCCAAAGAATGTGGAAGCTGCCTTCTGCATCAATTTTATCTGATATGTTTTTACTGGTAGTTAACAGACTAAATAACATGTTTTGAGCTGTGATGCTTCCAATAGTTATCTTCTTTGTATATGCACTCTAAAAAAACCACACGTTTGAATTCTGAATTTAAAAGATCACGAAGATTTGGTTCGGCATGATAAGAAACCATCAATTTTTTTGATATGAAAATAAGTGCCTGTTTCATGCTTATGCATGTCTTTCTCAGGGCAAAAGATTTTACTATTGTTTTCAAGAAACCAGGACCTTCCAGGGTATCTTAAATTTTAAAAAGGTGGTTAATTTAAATTATTCAAAACAAGTTAAACTCAACCTCCTTCTAAGCCATCCTATAAACATACAGCCATTTTCCAGGCTGGTAATTTAATTGGTAACTTAAAAGTGAAAACTCTCCTTGTCGTTAAGTACGAAAGAAGAATGAGCAAAGAGAGTAAATGAATTTTAACCCTAACCATAACATATAGCAATTATACCATTTTTGAGCAAGTATTTTGGTGATTTGACGAGTATTTAACAAAAAAAAATCAAACTGAGCAATCAAATCTCTGATGTGTATATGAAGAGTTTTGGATTCTGATAGGGAATGATATAGGAAGAAGATTTTCTGACAGCCAAATAAACCAAGCAAGCACACGTTAATTTATTTCAACTAAAAACTGGGCTTCTGATGTTCTCTCATTGTGCCTTGTTGCAGCAGAATTCATTCTCAGTTTTATATAATTTGATAAACCGTTGGTGCAAATAACTTTTTCTTATGTTATTTGCTCCACTAGTTTTCCCAGAGGAAAATAAAATAAAATAAAATGTTTCAACAAAACTGTAACTCATTCTTCTAGGGAATCAGGATTCTGGCTCTTGTGTGTTTGCAGTTACTTCATTTTCATACATGTGAAAGTTGCTTTTTTTTCCTTCACCCAAACACAGCTTGCCTCCTCTTAGTTTGGAAAAGCTTGTTCTGTACCAGCCTACTACCGGCCCTGCAGAAAAGGCAGGGACAACCCCTTTACAAAAAGGCAAGAGGCTGGAACTAAGCCTGCCAAATTTATTGACACAAAACAGACCAAACAGAGCAAAACAAAAACACGAACCATGAAACAGGAGCTATTCAAACAGTTGCCTTCAGCAAACCAGCTCTCCCACACATTCCCCTTTTAAACAGTTCAAGGCGTGGCTTCTCTCTGCCTCCTTCCGAGGTGCCCCATTGCCTTCCTCTGTTTACTCCTGATTGACTGCCTCCTGCGTCGGGCGTCCTTGAACAGGGCCAGCTGTGGGTCATCTTCATCCACGCTGTCAGGCTCACACAGCTGGGTCTGCGTCGTAACCAGATGGGAGGGGCCTGGCTGAGGGCTCTGCGAAGCCTCAGGGCTATCCTCTGCAGGCTGTCCAACACCCCCCTCCTCCTCCTCTGAATCGTCCGACCCAACTGCCGAACCCACAGGCTGACCCTGAATCACAACAAAGCTTGAGAGGAGAGAGTAAAACTAAATGTGTTCCTCCTTGGTTAGCGGATGGTGAGCCTGAGTGTAAAAAACAACAACAAAAAGAGACATATTTGGATAAGGTGTTCCCTCCCTTGTATCAGACCCAGTACATTTTAGACTGAGTTTGTGATTCATTCTATTACTTTAGAACAAACCGTGGTTATCTCCTCTACTTTGCCAATTGCTATTCTTGCCTCTCCCACAAACCAAAAGATAGTGAAAGCAGGCAGGTTCACCATCTTTCTCCATGTTGCTTTCAGTCAGGGAAATGAAGAGCCTTTGATCTCCTTCCCTTGCTGTGAAATGGACCTCACTGATGCATAATTCCCAGAGCAAACTCTTAGCAACAGCACTCTGGCTTTAAAGTAAAATTGGTAAGAACACAGAAACCTCTCAGCATATCCGTGTGTGTGTGTGTGTGTGTGTGTGTGTGTGTGTGTGTGTAAATTCCTATCGCCAAAGAGACATTTGCGGATTCATTACCCAAACTAAATATTTGGCAATGTTTTCTTCTGGAACAAAAGGAGCTGCCTTGGGGGGGGGGGGAGATGATTCTCTAGGATGCCAAAGTAATCTTTCTTCTAACAGGTCAGTGACATGGAGCACCAGCTAAATTGTTTTTTGTTTTTTTTTGTCTAGTAATTTAAAGGAAGAACTTGGGGGGGGGGAGGAACACAGGCAATCTGACCTCTGCAACCACTGCCGAGGAGGTGCCAACAGATGATAAGCGATAGGTTAATCATTTCCCACCAAACTGACTGTAATATCAACAAGCGTTTTCATTTGTATGGGCAGGTATTTTATATTTCTACAGCTGAAAAAGATGAGGGGGGGAAATCGCTTGTAGAACTTCAGAATATACTTTGAAACAGCTGATCCTCTGCTGGGAGTTCTGGATTTGGGGCCTCGTATCTCTGGTGACGCTGCCAGAGCATTTTGGGAACTGAAGCCCAGTGTAATTTTGAACACCATCAAGTTAGGGAAAGTCATGTTAGGGTTCCTACATATCCATACTCTGAAGTCATCTTTGAAAGAGTTCTTCAGGATGCCTCTCCATGCTGAGACGTAGTCAAATAGTTAACCAGGATTTAGCCTTCTGGATCTGTTCTCTGAAATACCATTTCTAATGGGGTACGCCTGAATACAACTTTATTTGAGTCAGGCAAATACATTTTTATTCTCATATGCCAGTGGTGGCAAACCTATGGCACGCGTGCCAGAGGCAGCACTCGGAGCCCTCTCTGTTGGCACGCGCGCCACTGGTGCCAGCAGCAGGTCCATCAGGCCACCACCGCTGCCCGGAACAAGGAGCCCCGCCCAGCACAAAGGAGACGAAGCGGCCGACTACCAAGCTCGAGTAGAGGTGGTGGAGCAGAGGTCACCAACCATTGTCAATTGGTGGACTGGAAGAAAAGTGAGGGAGAAGCATTTTACATGCGTGCATGTATGCACAGGGCCACGAGCACGCAGGCACTGCAAATCGGGTGGAGCTAATGTCTGCATTATACTCACTAGCCCTGCCCCGTTCTTGCGTGGCACAATGCCTTGTATCTGTATCTCATGGTGCAGCGGCAGCTGTTTCTGCACCTTGCAGCACGGTGGCCCATTTTTGCGCCCCCGTTTTTTGCGTGCTAGAGGCAGCACTCAGAGGCACCTCCCTGCCCCCCCCAAAGGCACCACAATGCTGATGCGGCCCTGGCACTTTGCGATAAATAAGTGGGTTTTGGGTTGCGATTTGGGCACTCAGTCTCTAAAAGGTTCGCCATCACTGTCATAGGCATTTCCCTATAGTGTTAGGAGGATGTTGACACATTGCTATTTAGCATTTCAATAAGTCAGTACAGTTACACTGGTACTCTGAATTTTGCAATGCAGTTCTTCAGGCGGTGTACAAGTAACGGAAATCTTAACGGGGAAAATACCCATAAAATGGATACCCTTGAAAACTAAATAAATGTGCATCATCCTAGGGAATTCGCCTTCCAAAAAGTAACATGTATATCGAAATGCCTGATGTGTATGCACATTTTATAGGCTTGTTTTTCAGAAGAACTTTTCATAAAAACCCGCACCTACTGTTAGAAGGAGCAACCTACAGTCATTGACCTACTTTTGCAAAGTCTTTTGCAAATGGCTTTTGTTCATATCTCTGATAGGAGCGATCTGTTGTGTTGTTGCTTTTTTCTCCCCCTCTTGGGAGAGTAGGGACATAAAGAGACAGAAAGTGTCAGAAAAAGAATAAAAGGCAGGTCAGGGGGGGAAAAATGGAGGGAGAGAATGTAGCCCTCCCTTTCCAGATTCTGCTTTCTCGATATTGTCGTTGAGCCTGGAAGAGAATATTTCATAAGAAATATAGGCCTGAACTGAGAAAAATCCTGTGCCCCCCTCTTCTTGTCCCCCCCCTACTTTAGAATTTCCCTATAAATATGAAAGAGTGCTTCTCCAAAGTTGTGACATCCCTCCCACTCACTTACCTGGCATTCAATGAAACCCTGTTTTTAAGTGAAGAAATCCACAACGGGATAGTAATATCACCCAGAGTAGGTAGATTTTTTTTTAATCCCATTTATATCCTGCCCTTCTCCGAAGACTCAGGGCGGCTTACAATTTAAAGCACAAATCAATGTGCTTAGCAATAGCCTTCATTCTATGTATATGCCTGCTTATTAGGGCTTTCGCCCCCCCCCCCCAAGCGGCATGTTTACAAAGTCAGCTTATAGCCCCCAACAATCTGGGTCCTCATTTTACCTACCTCGGAAGGATGGAAGGCTGAGTCAACCTTGAGCCTGGTGGGATGCGAACCTGCACTAATTGCAGGCAGCTGGTGTTACTTAAGGAGGCATTAGCCCACTGCTCCACCAAGATTTTACAAGTTAGGAGATGGGGGAAGCAGGGAATACTCACTGAGGTGATGTTTTAGGCAGTAACCTTATGCACAGAATATAACTGTGCACCATAAGGGATTGGAAAACAATCAGGATGATCTGTGAATACAATCCTGGTTGTTCTCTTAGAAGCCCATTGCTAGGCAACATTATGCACACTGAAGCTAAATTATGCATTTTTTTAAAAAAACAAGCATGCTTTAGGGACACGGTTCAATTCTTCAAAGCCATCCGAATTAGGAGAATATATAGTAAATGATAAAAAAAAGCTGCACTGAGATATGAAAAACAAGAGTAAACAAAGTACAGAAAGGCAAACAAACTAAATGAAACTAGGCAATCAGACAGTAGCCCATCTGCAATTTGGAGTCAGCATGCAGAATTAAATTTTAAAAAAATCAGATTAAAAAAAACCGGGGCAATTGGGAATTAGCTGAAGCATTGATCAGATGCAACATCCTCACCTGGGTTCTGACACAGGCTTAGCAGATATTCCATCCACTGACACAATATTTCCCCCCCCCCCACTAAAGTCTGGCCAATAGACAGTCCTCAACTTAAAATCATTCGTTCAGTGACTGTTTGAAGTTACAATGGCATTTTTGTGATCTTCTGACAAGCAAAGTCAGCGGAGAATGCAGATTCAATTAATAATCACGTTATTAACAACTGCAGTGATTCGCTTAACAATTCTGGCAAGAAAGGTCGTAAAACGGGCAGAACTTTTTTAAAAAATGTTCCCTGCACGTAGTACATTTTAGTTTCTACTATTGTGGTCAGTAACAAACATTTCCTATGCCTTTGAGAAAGCAAAGCAGAGCTGAGAGAAGAATAACAGCCTCTGAATGGTCTAATAAATTCCCTACCGAGAGGTTGGCAGAATTAATGTGGAAACTGTCCTTTTCCAACTTAAGAATACAAACGTTCAGAATTACTTTAAAAAGAAAAGCTCTTATTTTTCCACTTATTTGGCAGACCTCTAATGATGACCATTTATTTGTCCTTACCTTGTTCCTCTGGGTACTAGATTTTGGGAGGTGACATAAAACTTAGTCCTTTCCCTTCTCAACACTAATAAAAGGCAGGCATGGAGGTTCTATCAACATTGTGCCTTTTACTTAAGACAGCAGATGAAGCAGAAGCACACTGGCATGGTGAGAAACAAATGTCACAGAGGGACAGGTAGGCCCCAGGTATTCTTAATAAAATAGATAAATAAACACTTTAATTATTTAACTATTCTTTGAAAATCTTTTAACTTTAAAACAATTAGTCACTTTTAAAAATCATTTCTAAATTTTAAGAAATGTTAATTATTTAATTATTCTCCAGAACAGTAAATGTATCAACCAACCCAACAGCGTTAGTCCGGCATCCATTCCACTCCTTGTGAAGACACAGAATCATCACGCACAATGTGAAATAGGTTTTGATCAAGATCGCATACTGGACTAGTAGCTTGAAAACTATGTGGAACTTCAAAGGGCCTTGGCAAGAGCAGCAGAAGAAACGTAACATTCTATTCACCAAAGAGAGGGCAATTATGGCCGGTCACATGAAAAAAAAGATGAGAACTGAGAAGTGGATAAACCCCAAAGCTTCATTAGCCTTGCTGTCACTCTATTTTCAGAGTTGCAAACAGGGAGGGGATCAGACTGCTAATCAATAAAGCAATTAATAAACAGTAGTGATCTCCTTTGGAAACAGTTGCTTATTCATATATCTGATTCCTAGCCACACTATGTACCTGGGAAAAGCCTGCCATTAGGAATGTGTGCCTGCTTATCCAGTCAATACTGACTTACATTTTCAACCTGTCCTGGGCCAAAGAAACAAGTTCCTGGTTGACAAATTATTTGTATGAACAGGCAAAAAATTGAGCATGACTCCTTGGGAAGATATGTTACTCAGGGCTTTCGAAACAAATATTTAAACTAATATAACACCACTTTCATACTCTAACTACTGTACTTGCATTTTGTGTTGGCCAGGCTACACATGCACAGAAAGAGATCCAATTATCAATCTCAATATAATGTAAACAACGGTTGCACAAATTCCCCAAGTTATGATTTTCTGCCAATATGAAACTGCAGATAAGGTTGTCCGTGCTGTAAGCCATGCAACTTGTAGAGGGCAGAGTGGGATGGTCTTGTGGGACAGTGGCAAGAGCGGGAGCAAGACTATAGTGTGGCTTTGGGCCTCCTCTTCTGTCCTTGTGGCTACCAGAGGGGAGGGAAGGGCAAGGCAACAATCAGACAAAAGGGGTCTGAGCTCATGCCAAGAGTATAACATGAGTAAATGTCTCAAGACAGTCTCCTCTTTAGTTTACATGAAGATTAAGTGAGCAGGGGGGGAAAGTACATTGAGACTGGCAAGATTCTATTTTTAAAGCATTACTGCAAAAATAGTACTGACGTACATCACATTGGCTTCCAAGTCTGATCAACTTTGAAGGGCTGACACCCCTCCGTTGTGTGGTCCATGACATGCCTCAATTCACATGTGATGTGGCACCCATCCATCACTTCTACGTACAGAAATGTCTGTCGATGGCCTGTCTTCTCCTCCCAGTATTTTCTCTCCCAAGAAGCTGAGGGAAAGGCAACAAGGCACCACAAGTAGTCCTCAATATACAACAGTTCATTTAGGGACCGTTCCGACTTACAAATGGCCCTGAGAAAAAGTGACTTATGACCGTTGCAACATCACCATGGTCACGTAATCAAAATTCAGATGCTTGGCAACTGTCTCGTATTTATGACGGTTGCAGCGTCCCTGGGTCATGTGATCGACTTCTGCGGCCTTCTGACAAGCAAAGTCAATGGGGAAGCCAGATTCACTTAACAACCGCGTGACTGACCTAACCACCGCAGTGATTCACTTAACAAGTGAGGCAAGAAAGGTCGTAAAACGGGGCAAAATTCACTTAACAACTGCCTCGCTTATCAACAGAAATGTTGAGCTCCATTGTGGTGGTAAGTCGAGGACCACCCCCTACGTGGACTCTGGGCCGCTCGCAATTAAAACAATAAAAATGAGCAGAGTTAAAAACAAAAAAAGATAAAAAAATAGCAGCGGGGACCACTCAAAGCTACTCAAACAAGCCATAAGACTATCAGGGTCCTACACTGATGGTAAAGCCAAGGTTTTGGTGCTTCATGAAAGGCCAGCAGGGTTCGAGGAAGCTGAAGATGTCCCCTCATTTTGCACCAGCTGAAGCTTCATATACTGTGTTCTGGAAGAGATTCTAGGAAATGCTGACTGCATTCTTCTTAGATAAGGATGTAGGTTCTGCTTCCCTCTCTACCAACTCCAGTGCTCCTGTAAACCTTAGGATAAGTGGAAGAAGGAACGTTGTTGCCCATCAAAGGCAAAAGAAAGACGGAATGAAGAAGATGGCCAGAAGCTTTACCTCCATCTCTGCAGTATCTTCCTCCCTAACGAAAAGCTCTCCTGCCTTCCTTTATGCCATGGTTTTATAAACAGTGTTCTGAAGAACTCTGGGGTTCTGTGAGAACTTGATGGGGTTTCATGCAGTGGTGGGTGTTGTGTATTTAAGTTCTGCAAAAGTCACAAACACCATGAGGTAAAAAAGGCGCGGCAGCCGTTTGACAGTTAACAGCTGTCAAAGGGCTGCCGCTTACCCAACATGCATGCGCGGCGGCCGGCTGACAGTGACAGCTGTCAAAAGGCCGCCACTAGCCGCCCGCGCAGGCGCAGATCTTGACAGCTGTCAAGGCTGCCTGCAGCCGCACATGCACATTAGCCAGAGCTGTCAAAAGGCTTGCCGCCAGCTGGAAGCTGAGGCGCGGTGGCTGTTGACAGCTCCCGGCTGTCAGAACTGCCGACAGCGGATTGGCCGAAGCCACGTGGCGGGAGAATTCCTTGTGTTGATTGGTCGGTTACCTATCAAAGTTGTGTATAAATAGAGGGAAGCCCCGGCTGTGTTTCCAGTCTGGTGCCTTCCCTAAATAAAGGTTCGAAAAACTTGCCAGCTGTCTCTCTCGGTCCTTGCCTCATGCTAGTTCAGTGGGATTTAGCCGGTTTGCACCACTTCGGCAGAACCGGTAGCTAATTTTCTGTTGCCCAGACCCAGAATGGATTTCCGGAAGCAGCCTCCACACAGAGAACCGGTTGTTCCCATATTTGAATCCCACCACTGGTTTCATGAGAGAATATGAACAACAGCAACAACAACAACAAAAAAGCTCACTCAAATGCAGCCAATTTTCTATCATTAGAGTTCTGGTTCTAGATTATGTGTTCTGGGATATTATTTTTTTAAACTGGCCTGTAAACTCTAGAGACCCAGTTTGGTCAAGAGATGAAGGCACTAAGCTAAAAACTATGAGACTGTGACTTCTAGTCAGTGTTAAGCATGAAACTTGGTCAGTTGACTTTCAGCCAGTCATTTGCCTTGGGTAAAATAGGAGGAAGAAGGGGTATTAGGTATGTTCACTGTCTTGAGTTATATATAAAAAGAAAGGTGGGATTAAAATCTAAAATCTATACCACAGAACTAATAGCACCTGCTGCCACTGGCCCAGAAGAGGTTGCCCTTCTGCTGCCTTTGTTGCCTTTTCTTTGTTGCAGGTGGGATTCTGGGAGTTGAAGTCCAAAAGTCATAAAAGGGCCAAGTTTGAAGACCTGTGGTGTACACTGTAAACCAGGGGTCTGCAACCTTGACAACTTTTAAGACTTGTGGACTTCAGCTCCCAGAATTCCACAAGTCTTAACGTTGTCAAGCTTGCAGACTCCTGGTCTAAGCTAATGCATGAATAGAGAAGAGACTATTGAGGTAATGTCCAAAGCTCTTTTCGATTTCAGCTCCCTTGCTTCCATCTGCTCCCTGATCACTGCCAGTTCATATTTATTCATATATAGTTGACCTAGTAATACAGTTTGCTGAACAGATGAAATTAAAATAATTCTCAGAGGCGTGCATGTGTAGCTGTTACCTTGCAGAGACTATCATGATATTAAATACAGGTGGCATTTTAGCATGATTTCAAATTTCAAACACGCTTTGAGATCCATTTATTCAAGACAAGCAGTAGACAACAGAGGATTTTAAAATCAGGGGAGTGGGAGTGAGGGAGTGGTAAGGCCACAAGACAAGAAACAATGGATGGAAACTAACCAAGGAGAGGCGTGACCTAGAACTAAGGAGAAACTTCCTAATGGTTAGAGCAGGGGGGTCTTCAAACTTGGCCCTTTTATGACTTGTGGACTTCAACTCCCAGAATTCCTCAGGCAGCATGCCTGGCTGAGGAATTCTGGGAGTTGAAGTCCACAAGTCATAAAAGGGCCAAGTTTGAAGGCCCCTGGGTTAGAGCACTCAACAAAAGGAATAGCTTGCCTTCAGAAGTTGTGGGTGCTCCCTCACTGGAGGCTTTCAAAAAGAGACTGGACAACATTTATCTGAAACGGTATAGGGTCTCCTGCTTGATCAAGGGGTTGTACTAGAGGACCTCCAAGGTCCCTTCCAACTCTATTATTCTATGTTCTACATTATGGGAGGGAAATGAAAAGAGACTGAAAAATTGAAAGATGAAAGACAGAGACTTCCAAGGAATTAGGTCATACAAACAGAAGCATTTTAATAAAATGTGGATTTGAGGAAACACGATTTGTGTCCCGCAACAAACAAGCAACAAGTCAGAGAAAAAGAAACAGAACAGATCCCTCTCTTCTCCCTTATCTGAAATAACCTGTAAAGCAAACCAGTCCTGCATAAAGAGGAAAATTGGAATGAGCAGAAGTAGAACAGCATGCACGACTACCTCCGCCCTCAAAGCGCTCTGATAGTAGAATTTAACAGGGTGATAAAAACTTATTGGCCAGCTCCTCATATCACTGTCAGAGTCTACCACAGCTCTCAAACCCCACTAGACTAGAGTTTTCCATGTATGGAAGAGAAGGGTCTACTAGAATCCCCAAAGCTGTTGAATGTGCAAAGCACTTCAAAAGGATAGAAAGTAGCTCAAGGCTTCCTAAATCCGCCTGGAGTTCTGAAAGGAACCCTTCCTCAATTCACAAATATGCTTTTTGAGGAGGTGGTTCAAATGGAATTTCACTGAAAACAAGCAGCCCCTTAACTCGTTCCAAACCTAAGCCTTTCAACAAAATCCTTTTTTATAATACCCTGCTCGGGAGGGAAGAAGAGGCTGGTGGCTAAACAAAAACTGCCAGATGAAACCAGGTAATTTTCTCTGCAGGTCATTTAATTTTATAACTAGAGTAAGGGAAGGCTGTTCAAAATTTAATCCAAAGAAACATTTAAGTCAATTCTAAGCCAACAGCTAAGCTATAATTTACTGTCTTCTTCTGGGCGGTCCGACTGATGTTGAGGTTCCATTTGTGGTACTGAATAAGTTTAGACAAGGTCGTGAAACAGTGAATCTTTGTACATTGCCAGTCATCTTTGTCTCTTTGGCTATCCCCAAAAGCCATAGTTGTGTACTTTCAGTGAGGAATCAAAATAAACTTTGCACTGGGGAAAAAAATCCACTCTATTTATACTGGCAAACAAAATTAAAATTTGCAACAGTTCTCACCTTAGCCTGCACTGTTCTCTATGGTTTCAGCCTATGTTTCAATTAGCAATCTCACGCGGTGGCTCAGTGGGTTAGGACACTGAGTTTGTCGATCAGAAGGTCGGCAGTTTGGCGGGTCGAATCCCGAGTGCCGCGTAGCAGAGTGAGCGCCTGTTGCTCGTCCCAGCTTCTGCCAACCTAGCAGTTCAAAAGCACGTAAAAATGCAAGTAGACAAATAGGGACCACTACAGTGGGAAGGTAACAGCGTTCCGTGCGCCTTTGGCATCTAGTCATGCCGGCCACATGACCACGGAGACGTCCTCGGACAAGCGCTGGCTCTTCGGCTTTGAAACGGAGATGAGCACCGGCCGCTAGAGTTGGAAACGACTAGCACGCATGTGCGGGGGAACCTTTACCCTTTACCTATTTCTGTCCCTTCCAGAGGTTTAGGATTGCACCTTCTACCAGCCAGAATTCCTATGGCAGTGGAGATCTGCCCATGGATTTAGACATTCACGTTTCTGCGTTAACTGATGAATCTGCTACAGTACTGTATGTAGTTCGTCTGTTTATTCTATCAAGGACTATAAATCCCTATTCCTGATCCTTGTTAGCTGGAGATATCAGGCATTTCCACACATCTGAAGAGAAGCAAATGAAGAAAGATGATGAAGTTCTAAAAGATTTCAAAGTACACCCAGCATCCTCCTGTGCCATTTCAGCAACAATTGCTCCTCAGGTGAAGAATATTTAGAAACCAGATGGTAGAACAATCCCCTACTCCCACCCCCCCTAACCAGTAATTATTACAGTAAGAGAATGGCTTTCTTCCCCTCTGAATGATTTAAATGAACTCAAAGGTTCATTTCTCCTTCTACCTTTGACCTGCTAGAAAATTGCACTAGAAAGAAAAAAGGGACAGCCAAGGAGCTGGTATGTACTTTTTTTTGTCCAGGGAATAACCCGTCAGGGGCAGGAGCTTTCCTAATTTATTTTCAAAAGAACGTTTGATTAGCTTCTTCTAGGCTACAACTACTTTGGTTTGTCACACTGGCACAATGCCGCTGACAAACATGAAAGTAAAAGGAAGGCAACTTGTTTTTCCTCTGATTTGTTCTGTAAGAAACTCATGTTGGGCATACGATATGTGACCTGCCTTACAGGGGGGACTGGTAGTATACTGCCAGCCCTTTGAGACCAGTACTCCAAGAATAGAAAACAAGAGTGTTTAGGAGTCTCAGAATGTAAAGTACTTTAATTGCAATATTCTGTCAGGATTCTGAAAGATTGTTATCAGGGTTCTCTTCAACTCATACTGTATGAGGATTCTCTTCAACTCATAAGAAACCCAATCAGGGCAAAGATATATTGATCTTCATTCTTAGCCTTTTATTTTCCAAGGACTCTCAATACCATACAGCTCTTCTGTAATGGCTCAGCGTTCTCTTTTCTTTTAAGCCAGATCAAATCCCATCACACCTACCAGTGTTTTGTCTTCATCTCTGTCGCAACATGGCTGGCTGAGGAATTCTGGGAGTTGAAGTCCACAAGTCTTAAAAGTTGCCAAATTTGGAGACCCCTGCTCAAGAGAAATGAATTGTCATGGGGCAACTCGCTGGGGGACAATTCAATTTACTTATTTAAAATAATACGGTTTTTTTTTGCCATTCACATTTCATTTTGTACCTATGGCATCCTTTCTTTAATGATTCTATTCCACTATTTCATTATTCCTTCGGCTTTGACACAGAGATGAGCACCGGCCCCTAGAGTCGGAAACGACTAGCACACACATGCAGGGGAACCTTTATCTTTATTCCTTCAATATCAGTGTAACTCTTGTCCCTCGGCGAGTTGGCTACAGTGAGTTGCCATGGGGAGCTGGCCACAATAAGATGAGTGGAGCGAGTTGTCACAGACCCTCCTACTTAAAAGAAAATCCCATTTCAGGTGAAGCAGATTGCTGTCAGAGAGAGGATTTCTCAAAGGTGGTCTCTCTACTGTCTCTGGATACAGCTTTAAATCCCTGCCCTTCCCCTTCTTTGCATTTGGTCCGTAAATTATTAGGACCTAATGCAATATTGAAGTAATAGTTTTATGGGGCAACTGGAGGCCATTTGTACTTTCTGAACATTTTTCCATATTTTTTTAAAAAATAGTCCTAATAATTTACGGACTAAATGCAATTAAATGCAATTTAATTTTAAAGATAAAAATAATCTTAGCCCTACAAATCTGACTATTTCCTATTGGCTCACATCTTCTGGGGGCTTGCTCTGAATTTCACGGCCTTTTGGAGGAATTCTGAATAACTCCATCAAGGGTATGATTTAATTCAGTCAGGAACTTGACAAAACTTCAGGAAACAGTATTTAGTCAGTTAAACCTCTACCCTGAGGTGTATATCTATTCTAGTCTTGCTGCTGCTATTATTATTATTATTATTATTATTATTATTATTATTATTATTATTATTATTATTATTATTATTATTATTATTATTGCCAAGTAGTTTTGAACATACTAACAGACAAAAAGGCAGGTGTCAATATTTCGATAGAATAATCACATAAAACAGAGGTTGTTTAGCTTTCTAGGTTTTATGTTTAGCCTACTTATAGAAGTAGCTGTAGGTCAGAATAAAAATGAGACAAGCAATAATTATTTTTAAATTTCACATCTCTATGCACATAAAGTTTTAAAGTAACTGATCACTGACAGACTGGCAGGTCCCAATATGCTTGCTGTCCACTCCTGGCCTAGAAAGTCTGATAAACCAAGGGCAGAATTGCCAATAAACAAACATAGATGGCAACTACAGAGCTGATAGTATTTACCGACCCCTGAGACTTCAGCAAGGCTTATCAGAAAATGGGTAGGCTGACCTGTAAAACAGAGGCTATTTGATGATAGAGACACTGATATATTAAACTATTTGCTTTCCCCAGCCCTGGATTCATCCATAAATCCAGTATTTACCCATTTGTCTGTCACAAGTCCTGGCACAAGTCAGACATTCATTAGCTCCTCATGATTCCATGCTGTGTTCATGAACCCATCACGGCTTGTCTGATGATCTATGTCTGAAGAGCCTGTGACATCTGCTCTACTCTTTGGAAAAGTGCAGATTTAACTCCCAGGGTGGAACTGTCACATAAATGTGGCTGTTTGAGGCGTTTCGACTTCAAAACCCCAGCAGTTTTGAAATAAACACCGTCATAATCCTAAAACTACTCCAAATACTTTCTCTTTTTCAGACATACTCCAAATTCAGAGTACATAAAAAACTTCCTCTCTTTTCATCTGCCCATTTAGATCACACAAGAAGCATTAGAAATCAAGAATACTGAGTTACGTAATTCTTTCTTAAAATCCTCTTACGTAACCTAGCTGCTCAGGACTACTGAAATGCCTTACTTACATCTTATACAAAATGGCAAGCCAGAGAAAATAGTTACTCTAGATTTACATTAATGTCAACAAAGAAGGTTTGCTTCTCTACTGCCATTACCATGCTCCTATCTGACTTTGTATGTTAAATATAAATTATTTGGAGAAAAGAACCCTAGTCTTTCCTTCAGTTAGTACAGTACTATATTAACTGAGATAAAATAGGACCATGTATTTTTTACAACTTGAGGAGCTGAAATCAAAATTTCTAAATTGCTCTGATCACAGGGCTGCCACTAATGCAGGGGTCCCCATCCTCCAGTCCATGGACCGGTACTGGTCCGTGGCATGCCGTGCGAACAAGCAAAGCCCCATCCGTGGGATGCAGGCAGCATGCAAAACCACGCCCCCTCCAGTTCACAGAAAAAACTCTCTTCACGGAACTGGTTCCTGGTGCCCAAAAGGTTGGGGGCCGCTACACTAATGGCCGAAGGAAACTGTACTGATAGAAATACACAATAATATAAAGTGGTGCCACCAATTCATTCCTCCTGACAATATAACCAAGACATTATTGCTGATCCATGCTGGATAATTGAGAAATCAAGGAAAGCACCACACTCCACTATTTGATAAGAGCAGTCATGAAGGCTTGGAATAGATACTTAGATACTGTGGTGTGTCTGTACTACAAATAATCATAACAGTGCAGGCAATGGTATTCCTTTTGACATATGAATGCAAAAATTGGACTTTGAAGAATATAAGGAGTATTGACACTTTCCAGCTCTAGTGCTAGAGAGGATTCCTGAGAATGTCATGGAAAACCAAGGAAACAAACAAACAGATCAACTCAAGGGTTCTTACCCGAGGCACAAATGACTAGGCTCAGATTACCCTACTGCAGGGCATATTATTTGAAGACCTAGCTCAGGAGTAGACAACCTTGGCTCTTTTATGACTCGTGAACTTCAACTCCCAGAATTCCTGAGCCAGCATGGCTCAGCTTGGAAACCTTTCCCTTTTCCCTCAGCATGGCTGGCTCAGGAATTCTGGGAGTTGAAGTCCATGAGTCATAAAAGAGCCACGGTTACCTACCTGAGTCCTAGCTGAAGAAGGCTCTAATGTTGAGAAAAGTAGAAAGAAATAAAAGAGAATGATCAAGATGTACAGGCTAAATTACAGTAGTGATGGATGTGCTGTTGAAGGATCTGAAGGCCAGGATGATGCAATACATCATCCTCGATATAGTCTATGTGGTCATTAAAAGTCAACACTTATTTATTTAGCATATGGTATATCATACATGGACTAGCCATATATATTAATATTTCATCTAGATTAGTAGAAGCCAATAAAATATAAATATATTTTAAAAAAAGATCAAATACTGGATGGGTACCGTATATGCCCTCAGCTTACAGCTGGTTACAATGTGATCGACAGTTTGAAATGGGACCTCACAGTCACACTGAGGGGAGGATACTATGCCCCATTTATAGAGAGAGTACTGGCAGACGCTGTGTGAAGTGCAAATCCTACTCTGGATTGATCATTGCTGACGTGGTAGTTCAAAGCTTGGTGCCTTTTATGGGGTTATTTATACATCTTCCTAAAGTCAATACTGACTTGGTGACACATAATCAATCAATCATGAATGTAGCATGTTGCAACACAGTTTTCTTTGAGGAAAGCTAAAATTTACATGGTTCTCAATCTGCATAACAGAAAAAATATTCTGGTATTCAGCAAATCGTGCCTCAGAACAACGACATGAGTTGTATCCAAACTCAAAAATGGAAAAAGCTGTTCTGTACCAGCCTACTACCGGCCCTGCAGAAAAGGCAGGGACAACCCCTTTCAAAACGGCAAAAGGCTGGAACTAAGCCTGCCAAATTTATTAACATAAAACAAAGCAAACAGAGCAAACACGAACCATGAAACAGGAGCTATTCAAACAGTTGCCTTCAGCAAACCAGCCCTCCCACACATTCCCCTTTTAAACAGTTCAGGGCGTGGCTTCTCTCTGCCTCCTTCCGAGGTGCCCCATTGCCTTCCTCTGTTTACTCCTGATTGACTGCGTCGGGCGTCCTTGAACAGGGCCAGCTGTGGGTCATCTTCATCCACGCTGTCAGGCTCACACAGCTGGGTCTGCGTCGTAACCAGATGGGAGGGGCCTGGCTGAGGGCTCTGCGGAGCCTCAAGGCTATCCTCAGCAAGCTCTCCAACACCCCCCTCCTCCTCCTCTGAATCGTCCGACCCAACTGCCGAACCCACAGGCTGACTCTGAATCACAACAAAAGCATCCACAAATTAAGTTATCGTGCCTGGAGTAATCTCTGTTGAATAGGCAAGAACGAGATCCGTTCTTCATACAAATCCTATCTCTAGGTAAAGATAAACCAATGAAACAAACAGTCAAAATAATTATACTCGTTCATTGATTTATTGAGGAAAATGATCCAAAGCTACATATTTGTGTATTTTAGGACTTGTGTGGAGAACAGATCACATTTTAGGTCATATTGATGAAGCAATGTTGAAACTTTAAAAGAGTTCACAAACTTTACGCATCACGTATTGTACCATATAATCTTCAGTATATCCCTTCAATTGACAATTCTAGTATGCTGTCTGGTTCCCTTTACAGGATCCCAGTTCAACGCTACTCTCTAAAATAATCTGTAGAGTAATTAATGTACTTTACCAGCTGCACTGAACTAAAAAAAATACTTCAGTCTAAGAGCTACACAGCTGAAAGCTTAAGAAGGAAACTAGAGAATAAGATGAGCTATGCCGGGGATGAAAAATAATTGTCTTTAACAAATGGAATGTAAAAAGAAAGAAAGAAAGAAAGAAAGAAAGAAAGAAAGAAAGAAAGAAAGAAAGAAAGAAAGAAAGGAAGGAAGGAAGGAAGGAAGGAAGGAAGGAAGGAAGGAAGGAAGGAAGGAAGGAAGGAAGAAAGAAGAAAGAAAGAAAGAAAGAAAGAAAGAAAGAAAGAAAGAAAGAAAGAAAGAAAGAAAGAAAGAAGAAAGTTCTTTGTGTGCCAAAATATAATTGTTAAATCAAATTAGGCACAAAGTAGTGCTAGGAAGATAAAAACAAAGTCACAAGGTTTAGTTACATAGAACTAATACGCATTGGTATAAATTCTTAATCCAGCAATGGCCACAGAGGTATTATATTCAATATATAGAGTGGCAGAACCCTCTATCCTAGCCCACCAGAGACTTGGGCAGTATAAATTTTTCCAAATACCGTATATGTAAAGGAGACCTACTGGAAGCCTCTTTGGGTCCTCTATATTGCTTTCTCGTCCGAGCTGGTTTTTCTACGGTTGAAGTTAAACTGAGCAAGTTGCAGAATCCCAGGACATTTAAAAAACAAGACCATGACTACTTTACTCACTGCTATCTGAATGCCAGAAGATGCAGGGCACAATATGTCTGCGTTTCTACCTTGAGTCACGCATCATGTGTACCATAAAACGTGTTTTGGAAACCATAATATCTACGTTTTTCATAGTCAGCCAAACCCATGTTACAGCTTGATAAAAGGAGTGAACCCAGTACCAAATCTAGCAAGGATTCTGAAAATTCAATGGATGCCATTAAATGCCAATCTTGACTGTTCTTTGTAGCCTAGCAACTGTGAGCCAGATTCTACAAGGAGCATTGTAGTAGTGATATGATTGTTTATGAATAAACATGAACTGAGTAATCTCCATAATAAGTTCCTACGATTGCAGAGCTGCTTCTGTGTTATTATTAGAGGGCTCAGGTTACTAAGACACCTCGGGAAATTAAACATACAATTGAAACTCAATGGTTAAAAAACAAAACGGATTATCTTCATTTAGTCCATATTGTCATTTTCTTTCAACCTGATAAATAGGAATATTAAGAGAGTCTCTATTTAAAATGCATTTATTCTTTAGATCAGAGGTCCCCAACCTTTTGGGCACCAGGGACCGGTTCCGTGGAGAGAGGTTTTTCCTCAGACTGGAGAGGGATGGTTTCCTGTACAGCCTGTGTCCCGGAGATGGGGCTTTGCTTGTCTGCGCAGCTCGGTTTCTGGCATGCCGTGGCCAGGTGCCGGTCCGCGGACCAGGGGTTGGGGGTTGGGGATACCTGGTTTAGATGCAGCATGCCATTGGGAAGATCCGATTGTGATGGAATCGAAAGTAGCGAAGATCAAATGGCTGCATTTGCCTTTTTCATCCCTCAAGACTTGTTTCAATGCTTTCTGTGCTCTTTTGCAAATCTGATTAGCTATGCACCAAGAGCCAGCAACGTTGAGAAAGGAAAGCTATAGCCTTGATTTTTTTGCTGTGTCACAACCTTGGCAAATAGCATCCTGATGGAGACTTGTGGTAGATGGAGCTGCAGTAAAGCAAGTAAATTAAGTGAAGTACTGGCTTCTTGGGTCACCCAGCTGATCAGAGAAGCTGACAAGAAGGCCTGCTGTTCAGGTGCAGAATTAAATAGTGTGATAGTTTTGTAGCAGTATTATTAATAAAGTGGCCGTGCATATACTCACATGTGCAATAAATATCAACACGATATGTAACAGGATTTTTCCCCCCAAAATACAGTAAATGTTAATCACGCGGGATGATTTTTAATTTAGAAGCCCAACGTTGGCTGTAACGGCAGCCACTTCAGTATAATTAGCAGCATTCTCACTAGACCCCCGTGTCAACATTTCATTAAATGTCATTGATCTACTTTAACACAGACAAGCTTTTTCCAATCTGGTGATCTCTAGATGGCTGTTCTGGAAGAAGGCAATAATAAAGCAATTCTGTTTTGCTGCCAAGAAAACTACATGGACTCATGAGGCTACCCGGAACTGAACATGATTCAAAGACGACTTATCTTTTAGAAAATTAACACGTACTGAAGTTGATGACCATATGGAGTTATCCACTAGGAAAGATTAAGCCATTATTTTCACCTTGCATCTCTCTTCTTCCTTGAATGCGCATTAGTAAATTTAGCACACCAGAATTATCGGTGTTGGTCAATGACCACAGTCCATTTCCCATCAGCAGAAACCACCACGATCTCAACAGGACTCTGTGCTCCAAATAAGAAGTAGACCAGTGAGGAGATTGGGATTGATAAAACTGCTGAAATGGAAATCGGAGAAAGGAGCATTGTGTTTTGATATGAGATCTTGGGGAAGTGTTCTTTGCCTTAGAGATCAGGCGTTACTCTCATTCTCCAAGTATATTTAAAATCAGGTGCCACTGGGACAAATTCTTTTCAGTGTTCAGTCCTGTCTTGGGGACAGAACTCCCACGCTACCTAAACGGATGGCTACTGAATGCTAGCATTAAGGGAACATACTGTACACATATTAGACTACAAACTCACTCTTTGTTGTGAGAATGTTGCTTATTACCCTTGCCTACATTTGTGTAATGGCTTGTCTATCTCAAGGGAATACATATCCGTTACTTTCCTTCTCTACCTATGTAGTCTTACTTCACAAAGTAGAATATACATACCAGTGATGGCGAACCTTTCAGAGACCGAGTGCCCAAACTGCAACCCAAAACCCACTTATGTACCGTCGGGTGCCAGGTAGGTGTGACCCACTGGATGGGTGTGGCCCATTGGGTGGACGTGGCTGCGGTGGTAATGTCAGACTGGGTGGGACTAAAAAGTTCAATCAATCAATCAATTCCAACTTTACGAGTTTTTTTCCCCCCGCGAGAAGTTGAAATTGATTGATTGAACCTTTTTTTCTTTTTTGCAGACGGCGGCAGAGGCCTACAGCGAAAAGGTTTTATAAAACCCAGCTGAAGGCCTAGGACTGGGGCGATGGTGTGCGTGCCCACAGAGAGGGCTCTGCGTGCCGCTTGTGGCACATGTGCCACAGGTTCGCCACCACCGATATATATACAGTATACTCTACCAATTGAGGAAAGGGTGGAGCTGCTTGAAAACATCAATAAAATGGCTATGCGAATTCATATAGTGCATATAAATGCATTTTGGGTTTACATGAGGCACTGGACCCCAAATTAGGTATTCAAACTTTGTGCAGCTGGTTAAATGAGCTAAACCCTATATGATCAAATTGGGTGAACCCATGTAATTAGGACAACTGAGTAAATCAAGTTCACTAAATTCCAGTTTTAGTAACTCTATGAACATTAAGAATACCTATGACCACAATTCAAGCTCAAAATTTCTGTTACTAAGCCACACAGTTAATTGAATTTTGCCCCATTTTACAACCTTTCTTGCCACAGTTGTTAAAGTGAATCACTGCAGTTGTTCAGTTAGTAACATGGCTGTTAAGTGAATGTGGCTTCTTGACTTTGCTTGTCAGAAGGTCACAAGTATCTGAATTTTGATCATGTAACCACAGGGATGCTGTAATGGTCGTAAGTGTGAAAAACAGTCATAAATAACTTTTTTTTCAGTGTGGTGTAACTTTGAATGGTCACTAAATGAACTGCTGTAATTCAGGGACTACCTGCACTAAGCTGTGTTCACAGAGGGAATTGCCATATACTGTATGAGGAATAAATGCAATTAGAAAATTAATGATAACCTCTGAAGTTGCCTAATTAAGTTATTTCTCTCACTACGAGAGAAATATAAAGCATTATCTCTTCCTCTAATAGGGCCCATAATTTTAGGCTCCGCTTCATATTCTATCCTGTTTATTCTCTTATGTGCATTCTTTAAATTTCTATTACCGTATTTTCCGGCGTATAAGACGACCCCCCCAACTTTTGAGATGATTTTCAAGATTTTTCGTCTTATACGCCGGAAAATCAGCGAGCCCGGGAAGGCACGCCCTCCCCTCTCACTGTCGAGGAAGCAGGGCAGGTTGGCATCTGGCGGGAGCCGGCAGGGCAGTCCTGCGCATGCGCGCGCTCCCCGCCGGGGAGTACGTGCGTGTGCAGGACTGCCCTGCCGGCTCCCGCCCGACGCTCTTCCCTCTTGAGGCAGCATCCCCGAGGACTCCTTAGGAGCCAGGGAGCGATGCTGCCTCAAGAGGGAAAAGTGTCGGGCGGGAGCCGGCAGGGCAGTCCTGCACACGCGCGCGCTCCCCAGCGGGGAGCGCGCGCGTGCGCAGGACTGCCCTGCCGGCTCCCGCCAGACGCCAGCCTGCCCTGCTTCCTCCACAGTGAGAGGGGAGGGCGTGCCTTCCCGGGCTCGCTGATTTTCTGGCGTATAAGACGACTGGGCGTATAAGGCGACCCCCCAACTTTTGAGATGATTTTCATGGGTTAAAAAGTCATCTTATACGCCGGAAAATACGGTAAAGTTAAGTCATCAAACTTCTAATTCTCATCTGTATGGGTAGTCCTCAACTTACAACAGTTCATTTAGTGACCATTCAAAGTTACAACGGCACTGAAAAATGTGATGTAGGACCATTTTTCACACTTGCAGCATCCCCGTGGCCATCTGATCAAACTTCACACTTGACAACTGACTCATATTTATGACGGTTGCAGTGTCCCGGGCTTAGGTGATCACCATTTGTGACCTTCTGACAAGCAAAGTCAGTGGGGAAGTCGGATTCACTTAACAACCATGTTACTAATTTAAAAACTACAGTGATTCACTTAACAACGGTGGCAAGAAAGGTCATATAATGGGGCAAAATTCATTTAACAAATGACTTGCTTAGCCACGGAAAATTTTGGGGCTCAATTGTGGTCGTAAGTCGAGGACTGCCTGCACTGTTTTTTCTACTGATTCCAACCCTATGAAACGAATCAAGCCAAACGGTGGCTTTGCAAAGTACTGGAAAACAATGAAGTTTTCCTTCACATCGGATAAAGAATAACAACTAAAATGACTCAACCCTGAGGTTCACTCAAGTGCAATCAAGGATATTCCTCATCAGTATTCCTCACATAATCAATAAAACAGCTTAGCCCAGCTTCATGAATTAGTTGCTGTATTTAAGCAAGATAATCTTGGTTAAAATAGAATGCATCTGGATTCTCTGGTTTTTAGATTAACTGTTAATGAGAATAAATACTTTGCATTTAATGACAAAGAGCTATCATTAAGAGGACTTAATGAAGAACGTATGTAAGGACACTGCAATATCACAGATAACACGGTCACTCTTGCATACCATCCAGTTGTCTATAATTCAATTCAGTGTCCATAAAATGAATCACAAGTAACCCTTTGTCCTCCAAATAAGTTGGGGCCAACTCAGAAATACTATGTCCCAATACAGATAGTCCTCGGCTTACGACCGTAATTGAGCCCAAAGTTTATGCTGGTCAGTGAGACATTTGTTAAGTAAGCTTTGCCCCATTTTACAACTTCCCTTGCCACAGTTGTTAAGTGAATCACTGCAGTTGTTAAGTGAATAACCCAGCTGTTAAGCGAACCTGGCTTCCCCAATGTTTCTGCAAGTCAGAAGGTCGCAAAAGTTGTTCAATTATCCGGGGACACTGCAACTGTCATAAATACGGATCAGTTCCCAAGCATCTGAATTTTGATCACGGGACCATGGGGATGCTGCAATGGTTGCTAAGTGTGAAAAATGTTCATAAGTCTTTTTTTTTCCAGTGACGTTGTTACTTTGAACGGTTAAATGAACTGTTGTACTAAGTTGAGGACTACCTGTATACAGTATACAACATAGAGCAGGGGGTGTTAAAGTGCCGGCCGGCGGGCCAGACGCATCACCAGGAAACCGCGTCCACCCCATTGCCGGCAATGGAGAAAAGCTCCAAAACATTGCGCGACGTCACAAGTTTGACACGTCTGACGTACAGAAAGCTTCCTGATTGTTTTAGCAAAACCCTGTGAAAATGGGGAGACCGTGTGCCAACCTGGAAAAAAACAAACAAACCACTTCCTTGACAACGGAGCAAATACCTTTTGGAAACAGACTGTGTAACAGTAGGAATATAACTGAACTGCTAAGGCAGGTAGACTTTAACAATCTGCACTGAATCTTTAAAATACCCCCAAAGAACTCAGAAATGAGAACGGCGGGGCATCCTTGCTCTTTCCTCTCCCGTCTCCCGTTCTCCCCTTGGGCCTGGAGCCCTCCTTCCTTTTCAGCTGGCCCGCAGGGACAAATTTAAGGGCAATTTGATCAACCATTATTTGCATGTGCTAATGCTTCTCTGCATGCCATAAAAAGCTTTGCCTGGTGATTTCTGCAGCTGTAAGCACTGCTAAGGGCACAGAAAAGAGCTGAGCCACGAGGTCCTAATTGGTTTCAGTAGCATCAGTGCCGTCAAGCACAAATGCAGCCCTGCTTGTTTTTCAGCATGCAGGAAGGGCAGGGTGGGTGTTGTGATTCAGGGCCAGCCTGTGGGTTCGGCAGTTGGGTCGGACGACTCAGAGGAGGAGGGGGGTGTTGAAGAGCTTGCTGAGGGTGTTGGAGAGCTTGCTGATGAGAGCCCTCAGCCAGGCCCCTCCCACCTGGTCACGACGGAGACCCAGCTGTGTGAGCCTGACAGCTTGGATGAAGATGACCCACAGCTGGCCCTGTTCAAGGATGCCCAACGCAGGAGGCAGTCAATCAGGAGTAAACAGAGGAAGGCAATGGGGCACCTCGGAAGGAGGCAGAGAGAAGCCACGCCTTGAACTGTATAAAAGGGGAATGCGTGGGAGGGCTGGTTTGCTGAAGGCAACCGCTTGAATAGCTCCTGTTTCATGGTTCGTGTCTTGTTTGCTTTTGTATCCATAAATTTGGTAGGCTTAGTTCCAGCCTCTTGCCTTCTTGTAAAAGGGGTTGTCCCTGCCTTTTCTGCAGGGCCGGTAGCAGGCTGGTACAGAACAGTGGGCAAACAGAAACATAAGCATAAAAATGGCAAAAGGAGAGGGGGAGAGGGAGAGGGAGAGGGAGAGGGAGAGGGAGAGGGAGAGGAGAGAGAGAGAGAGAGAGAGAGAGAGAGAGAGAGAGAGAGAGAGAGAGAGAGAGAGAGAGAGAGAGAGAGAGGAAGCTTCCAGCAAAGATTTTTTTAATAAGTGTGTTACCAATTAGACACTGTACAGTTACTTTCCTCTTTTCTTCCTTAACAGATTAGCTTGTGGAAGGTATTTTTCAAAATCTTTAGAAGGCATTGGTTGCCTACCCATGACGGCTTTCCAAATCTGGGTGCCTCTCACACCGCTAGAGTACAGTCCAGGATTCCTCTCAATGGCCATGCTGGCTGGGGAATTCTGGAAGTTGATCTTCTTTACCAGGCAGTTACTGAAATTCAGGGCATCTGATCTAGCTTGAGTCTGTCTCTTTTTACTGCGAGGCTCTCAGGTTTAAATCTTCCACATTACCAGCAATCTGGTCTCTTCAAACTCAACCTATCCAGAACGGAACCCTCAATCTTCTAGGTCCGTGGTGGTGAACCTATGGCAGGCGTGCCACAGGTGCCACGCAGAGCCCTCTCTGTGGGAACGCGTGCCGTCGCTCCAGTCCTAGGCCTTCAGCTGCGTTTTATAAAACCTTTTTGCTTTAGGCCTCCGCCGCCGTGTGCAAAAAAGAAAGAAAGAAAGAAAGAAGACTCAATCAATCAATTTCAACTTCTCACAGGGAAAAAAAAGATCTCGTAAAGTTGGAATTGATTGATTGAACTTATTAGTCCCACCCAGTCTGACAATACCACCGCAGCCACGTCCATCCAATGGGCCACACCCACCTGGCACCCGACGATACATAAGTGGGTTTTGGGCTTTTTGCTTGTACTGATTCACGTGTCTGTTTAAATGCTGCATTAACGGTTGCTCAATGGTGCATGTGTAACGGTTACTGACTAACCCAGACTTGTTGTCTCCAGGGCTATCATTGGTAGATTTGGGGCGGGAATGGGCTCTTTCAAATCTATTGGTCGCCGCCTAGAGACCAACCATATAAATAGCTGCGCAGCAGCCACTGTTTCAGTTCTGTTCTGTTTGACTTCAATAAAGCATGTTCCTGTTTTGAACCTTCCGTCTCTCTCAATGCCTGCAAACATCCGGCCACACAACAACTTATGTTTTAGACAAATGGATAAAGCAAGATACATTTAAAAAATAAATAAATTAGGATTCTCTTAAAAAATGATCATGATAGAAATCACTACTATAAGACCTTCTCTTTTGCTCATTTAACTTACAATGCCAATGTAGTATTTTCATCTCAGAAACAAAATTATAAACAAAAGCTTAGTGAAAATGGAGTCATCCCAACTGTAAAAATGTCAGAAGATTATTTAAATATTCTACTCTTTCTCAATTTCTGAAACATAAAGAAAAAAAGGACCTAAAAGAAATGCTAGTCTCAGTTGATTAGATCCTGTGAATAAGATATATTTTTTTTTTTTTTTTTTTTTTTTTTTAATTCCATTTATATCCCGCCCTTCTCCGAAGACTCAGGGCGGCTTACAAGCTTAGCATATTAACTTGACATCTTCCCTATATTTAGCTCATTGGAAATGATTCTTTGTTGTATCTAAATCATTTACTTTGTGTGAAAGCATATTTTTTATTTTGCAAATGTATACTCCACTTCAGTGAACTCAAAGAGCTTTTTAAAAGACGAATAAATGACATCATGCAGGTTAATAAAACCAAGAAATTAATAGTACAACTAATAGAAGTCTCCTTCAAGTCAAGCTTAATCAATTCCTGCTGATTTTATCCAAGTAATTTTCTTTATGCCAGCGTGATGGAAATGATTTGTTACTGCCTTTTTTTAGGATTCCCCTGTCCCCTTCACAATGATTATCTCTGAAGGTTGCTAGTGGTATCCTACAGAAATACTAAGCAGATCCGATGCTGCTGAGCTTTCTGCAACCTACCAAAGATCAGCTGGAGGCTGCAACCTACCCAACAGCAATAGCAAAACAAAGCATTCAAATAATCTATTTTTTATTTTAATTTATCATGTATTACATTTATACACTGCCCATCATAAGGAGTTCCCTTCTGTGCACAGGCAGGAGCTGAAATCCTTCGGCAGGCAGCTCTCTCAACCACTCTCAGAGAAGAACCAATTTCAGAAACCAAATCCAGAGAGCAGAGAGGCAGCGTGGTAAGAAAAGGTGCATAGGGTGCCTTACAAAGGTGGAGGAGGCCTCCCATAGGCCCTGTATATCTCTCTTCTCAGGAGCTGAAAATTCTACTAGGATTTGGGTAGAGAGTATTTTCAGCAGCTAAGCGGAGCCTCCCAGGGTCTCCTCCACATCCTGACGCATCCCGCACTCCTTATCTGGGACTCACCTGCTTAATGATCCATGAGATTGCCTAACAACACAACCAACAATGCCAGGATTGCACTGAGTGAAGCAATCACATGGGTATCTTGCTGCTTCGTTCAATGACCAAAATTCTGATTCCAAGAATGATTGTAAGTTGAGGACTACCTGTACACCAAAATACAACTCTCCCGAGTCGAGAACAGTTCCAGTTCTTTCAGAATAGCAGTAAATAGTAAGAGTCCCACAGTGAAACAATGAAAATGAGACAATGAGTTCCCCTTGCAATAAATTTTGTCATTCTCACTTTTGAAGAAGACCTTGCTTTAGAAACCTGAGCAAACCAAGACATCACCTTGAATAAACCTGCACACTGTAGAGGTAGACAAAGACCATTTCTAGAAATAGGAAATGAAGCTAGAAAAGGATGGGGAAGAAGCCACTCTGGCTAGCTGTTACTGAGACCGAGTCCATTAACCAATTCACTAGAATAATGAAACAGCTAATACTGTAAGCTGCAGATTTAAAAGGTACAATTTCAAATTTGGAAAGATGAGAATGAAAAATAATATACCTTCTGATTCCTATTAATTATTTTCTGCAGCTGCAGGTATGCCCAACTGATGCAAGGCATGGCTTTCTTACTAAGGCCACCTTGCACCATCCTGCAAGCAATCCCCATTTTAATGGTCCTTAGAAGGCTCCTTCTCCAAAAATCATACGAATTTGGAAAAAAAGGACTTCCAAGCAATCACAACAACCGTGTATTCTGGCCTTCCTCGCCTAATCTTTATAGCCTTAAGCGATGCTGTTCACTAGCATTTCAGCCTCTTCCATGTGCTTAAGACCAGGACTTTTCAAACTTTTCACCCATTGTACCACTTTTAGGATATGGCAACATCTGAGTACCACTAGTTGCCTAGCAAGGTGTCAAAAACTTGATAACCGCCCCCCAAAAAAGGGATTAAGTACAGGTAGTCCTCAACTTACAATAGTTCACTTAGTGACTGTTCGAAGTTACAGTGGCACTGAAAAAAGTGCCCCCCAAGCCACAGCCAAGCAAGACACCTGCCTGCCCGCCCATCGGTGCTCTTCCTCCTGTCCAAGGTTTTCATTGTTGTGAGCATTTCTGTTGAGGATTGGCAGCGGGGGTGGGGTGGGGTGTTTGGTTTTTATTCCCCCCCATCTGCTGGGTGGTGGTTGCAGCAGGTTTTGGTCACTTCACATGACCCTGGGACACTGTGGCCGTCATAAATATGAATCAGTTGCCAAACATCTGAATGTAAATCACAAGACCCTGGAGATGCTGCAACATTCCAGCTGATCGGCGCTTCTTCTGGGCTCAGCAGACATGCCAGGATGAGCGCTGAGCTCCAGCTGGAGCCTGGCACTGGTCCCGACGCTTCCGCTGAGCCCTGACAGCCCTGCAGCTCCAGCCATCTCTCGCTCACGCTTGTGTGGTGCTGCCACCGGTTCAGCTTATTCCCCTCCCCCGCTACCACTTTTCTAGGATGGTCGTGTACCACCTGCCAGGTGCCAATGTACCACAGGTGGTACCCGTACCACTGGTTGAAAAGCCCTGCTTAAGACAATGCTTCAGCCAGGCTGCAGAAACGGTGCTTGGTGGCATCTTTGGATTGCAAGTCTCATTTTTGCAGCCTTGTGGAGAAGGCTGATTTCTACTTAGTAGACCGCTCTTAAAGCCCAACCCCTAGAGGGGAGGAGGAGTTCTCTTTGCCTGCAACAGTAGCTTGCAGACTGCAACCATTGGCTTACTGGGGAAGCAAACGGGGAGCATATGATCACAGGGCACCTGGCAACTGACCATATGTGCAGATAAGTTGACAAGTGCCCAACTTGCTCTCATGTGACCACGGGGGTGGGGGGGGAGTCTGCACATTTTACAATGGTTGGAACTGCTTTTGGGCTGTAAAGCACCCTCTCCAAGGCCACTGTGACTTCAAACCTCCATTAAATGACCGGTTGTAAGTTGAGGACCACCTTTAAAGGCAGGCTGTAACATTGTAAATATATAAATAATTCCCCAATGCATCTACACTTTTTAAGATGGATCGATCTTAATAATACTACGTTAACAAATTGATGGATGGTACTAAGGGAGGAAACACCTTGAAATGTGGGTGCGAGTACAGCATCTTTCCCACAATTTTCTCACTCTTGGCAGTGCTGTTGCCTACAAACCACATGCAACTAACGTCTGCTTGCCTAATTTAGATAATGATTAATTAATTTGAGGGGAAAAACCAAAGAAATGAAAGAGACAGAAAACAACAGCGAATCAATCAAGCGGTTGACACCATATTCAATTTCACAAAGTGATGTTCCCAAAAAAGAAAAAAAAGATACTTCTGCTATAAAAAATCTAGCACCAAATGCAGAGAAGAACGATAGACTCCTTGGTATGCTATTTACAATCTATAGATGCAAACGAGCAAAAGGGGAAAAATGCAATTCTTTGCCTCACTGAATGTAATTCTTGCAGAGGAAGGAAACTAGTTGTCAGCACAAAATAACATTCATAAGACTAACCCTCATGAGACTTTTGAGGAAAGGAAGGTCAAAGAGCAAGAAATGCAGAGATAAAAGGGAATGTACGACATGAGAAGAGATGAAGAGGAATAAAAAAAATGCTGAGATCTCCTTCCAACATATATTAGAACTGCGAAAACCTTGGAAGAAAAGCATAATTTTAGAGGTCATCAGTTAATCTGTTTACTTGTAATATTCGTTGGTGCAGGAAAGCCAATGGAGAACTCTGTTCTGTGATAATGGAGAGAACGACATTTTTATGCAAAATGGGCTTTTTCACAACATACAACAGAGCCAAAATGGGGACACCAAAAAAAGCACATAGCCATGAGTTGTTAAATATGACAACAATGTGTACTGATTACAGGTAGTCCTTAACTTCAATCATTCATTCAGTTATAACGACAATGAAAAAAAGTGACTTTATGATCGGCTGTCGTACTTAGGACCATCACAGCATCCCCATGGTAATGTGATCAAAATTTGGGTGCTTGACAACTGACACATATTTATGAAGGCTGCAGTGTCCCAAGATCAAGTGATTACCATTCGCAACCTTCCCAGAGGGCTTCCAACATTCCAAAATCACTTAAACGATCATGTGATACACTTAATTGAAATGATTCCCTTAACAACTGTGGCAAAAATGGTAATAAAATTGGGCGTGACTGACTGAACAACCACCTTGCTTAGCAATGGAAATTCTAGTCCTAATGGTGGCCATAAGACGAGGATTACCTGTATACCAGTTCATCAGACAACCATTAGTCCGTGGACTGACAATGGTTGAGGTGGCAAAATTCTCAGGCTGATCACGAGTTAATAGCAATAGCACTTAGACTTATATACCGTCTCATAGAGCTTTACAGCACTCTCTTTACAGCAGTATACAAATATCAGCATATTGCCCCCGATAATCTGGGTCCTCATTTTACCAACCTGGGAAGGAGGGAAGGCTGAGTCAACCTTGACTCAGTCAGGATCGAACTCCAGATTGTGGGCAGAGTTAGCCTGCCGTACTGCATTCTAACCACTGCGCCACCAGGGGTCCTAAATAATACAAGGCATACACTTGTATATCAAGTATTACAGTCACCTTAATCACGGGTCGGCAACCCGCGGCTCCGGAGCTGCATGCGGCTCTTTGAGCCGTCTTCTGCGGCTCCCAGCCGCCCGGTGCGCGCGCACCTCTTCGAACGGGCAGTGGTGCGCGCGCACCTCTCCAAATGGAGAGTGGGACCGCCCGTTTGGAGAGGTGCGCGCGCACCTCCCCGAATGGGCGGAGGTGCGCGCGCACCTCCCCAAACCTTTGGAGAGGTGCGGGCGTACCTCCGCGCGAACGGGCCGCGGCGTCGTTCTTTGAGGAAGCTGCCGCGGCCCGTCTGCAAAGCTGCTGAAAGCGGCAGCTTTGCAGATGGGCCACGGCAGCTTCCTCAAAGAGCGACGCCGCGGCCCGTTCCGAGAGGTGCGCGCGCACCTCCCCGAATGGGCGGAGCTGCGCGCGCACCTCCCCAAACCTTTGGAGAGGTGCGCGCGTACCTCTGCGCGAACGGGCCGCGGCGTCGTTCTTTGAGGAAGCTGCCGCGGCCCGTCTGCAAAGCTGCCGAAAGCGGCAGCTTTGCAGATGGGCCACGGCAGCTTCCTGAAAGAGCGACGCCGCGGCCCGTTCCGAGAGGTGCGCGCGCACCTCCCCAAACCTTTGGAGAGGTGCGCGCGTACCTCCGCGCGAACGGGCCGCGGCGTCGCTCTTTGAGGAAGCTGCCGCGGCCCGTCTGCAAAGCTGCCGAAAGCGGCAGCTTTGCAGACGGGCCGTCGCCGTCGGGCAACCGGGAACCGGTTCCATCTCACTTTTAAAAAAACTGGCAACCGCGTGCGTCCGCGCATGCGCAAAAAACCGTTTTGCACATGCGCAAAACGTTTTTTGCGCATGCGCGTGCATGGACACACGCATGCGCGTGCATGGACACACGCACGCGGCTCCCAGTTTTTTTAATTTGTGATGGAACCGGTTCCCGGTGGCTCTTTTCCTTTTTTAGGTTGCCGACCCCTGACCTTAATGGACTTGAGACATCTCATTATCTCTCAAGGCCATCTGCCTTAAGCAACTTTGTGCTGGATTCTGCCTACCCCTATTTCCAACCAGAATGACCAAGGCTTAATGAATTTGGAAGGACAGAATTACTTGGTTATTTTAAAAAATATATCTGTACAAAGTGCATTAAAATATCAAAACTCTAACATCCTCCTTGCTAATTTTCAGGAACGAATCAGCAGAAAACTGTACTGCTATTATTTGTCAGTTTGTCACTGAATTTTAGCAACGAAGTTCGGGAGTTTCCTGGAGCTCTGCACAGATTACTTATCCCTGCTGCTTGTAAAAGTTTGTGAGGAGGCTGGAAAGAAATAAGAGGAATTCTACAAATAAACAATTTACAGATGGCACAATTTATCAGTAATTTATCTCATAAATGAGTCCAGCTTGCAAAAAGGCCTGGAAGAAAAGATTTAAAATGTTCAGATTTCAGCCTTAATGAAGTTGCTAATAAAAAGGGGTGGAAAGTTAGTATTGCAGTTGCAAATATTGTGTATCTTATCCCTAAGCCCTGCTTCCTTAAGCAAGCAATAAGTCACTTGGTGTAATAGCTAAAGTAGGGGTCTTCAAACCTGGCCCTTTTATGACGTGTGGACTTCAACTCCCAGAATTCCTCAGCCAGGCACGCTGGCTGAGGAATTCTGGGTGTTGAAGTCCACACGTCATAAAAAGGCCAAGTCTGAAGACCCCTGAGCTAAAGCTTATGGCTAGAAATTGGGAGTGTGAGTTCCAATCCTGCCTTAGGCACACACTGCCCTATGTGACCTTAGGCATATCATTCTCTCTCTTAGCCCTAAGAAGCAAGCAATGGCAAACCACTTCAAAATCTTGCGAAGAAAATCGCAGGGACGTATCCAGGCAATGCTGACTAGAAGGCACAAACAAGTAATAGAAGTTGTGAGCGTACAAGTACGCAATGAAATTAACCCTTTGCCAGCATTTTCAATGCTCATCTACTGAAACAATCCAACCAAATGTTTTGTACACTTCTCACATAATGCCCCCACGTCCTTTTTGGGCCAGGTTTTAAGGAAAGTCTCCCCATCTGGAAAACCTCAAAAGAAAACACAGTAAATACCCAGACAGAGGTGAAAAACACAAACTGAGGCACTGATGAGTATGGTGATTTTGTCATCCATTTTAAGCTCAGATACAATCCACTTCATTATTTCATCTGCCCCACTTGATTACGTAGGTTTCTAAATAGTTATTCTATTTTCTGGCTTTGACAATTTACTGAATCATATACAAGTCATCAGGCGAGTTTTGTATGTGTTTTTTTTTTAAATAACCAATGTTAAAACTAACCAAGCAAAATAGGTGGCGTGAATGCTACTCCACTGTGTGGTTTTAATTGACTTGATTAATCATGTTGTGTGACAGAAGCCACTGAAAAGCAGTGATGTAGAATAAACAGCTAGAGTAAAATTATTTCTCTGAGGAAACTACAATGTACCTCAAATAGCAGTTTGAATAGGGTTACCAGCTGTCTAGCAAAAGGAGGACATGTCCTCCTTTTTGTCTTCATGTCCTCCATCTGGCAGGCATAGATTTCAAATCAAATATTGTCCAGTTTTTTGAGTGTCTTGGTTTTCCATTTTGGTCTGTTTCCACAACAATAATCATTCAAACGTTCATGGTACTGTCACCTTGTAAATTATCTACTTCTTTCTTTCCCTGGTCTGTCAACAATAGCTTAGACTTATATTATTTCATTTATTTCCCGATTCCAGCAATCGACTTAACTCCAGCCCCTTCAGATATATATGTTCACACGTCATATAATTCTATGGATTTGTTCTTGAACATAAAGATTTGTTGGAAAAAATCTTGCAATTGAAAAACTATCTTCCTGATGCTGGGAAAAGTAATGTCACATATATGTAGACTTAAGTACATTTTTTGCAGTTTTTTTGCAAAAGATGCCAAGAACATTGAATAGTTAGCATGTCCTTTCTAATTGTTTACATCCTCTTGTTGCCTATTCAAATATCTAGTAACTAAAAACACTTAAAGACCAGCACAACACACTGGAGAAAAGTAATACCTTGGCATTGAATTTTCTGGCAATGCCTAATTCAAGAAATTAAATGGGTATGTAATCTTATCAAATCCTACTTGTAGGTGGTCATTAGAAAAACTGTTTTCATCTAAGGCTATACAGCCCATTTCTTAGATTTGTGTTTCCATTTTTTAATAAACCAATGTTGTTGACTGTCACTGGAAGAAACAAAGTATGCCCCTTATCAACAAACATAGGATCCATGTCGAGAAACCAAAGATTCATCAGGCCTCAAATTCTTCATTCTTACATGCTTGTCCAATCTGGGGCTGTTCCAGAAAACCTTGTAATAAAAGACGTGCAGATTGTTTGCACACAAAAAAGAAAGCAGCTTCCAAGATTATGCTGGTTTTGCATTTTGATGAAAGCACTGGATCCTATGGCTGCCTCTGATTTAGAATTTATTTAATAATACTGAATTATATTTCTGTTGTATAAGATTTTTGTGTCATTTGAGATTTCTTCTCTCAAAGACATTGTTTGCTGTCTAGTATTGCTTGCCTCAAAGGTAAACTTCATCCAGTGTAGAAAATTTTCATATTATTTGAATGTCTAGAGGGGAAAATGAGATTCCAGGAATTGGCTTCTTTTCTAAATGAGGATTTAAATCTCTATGCTGTCAACTTAATATATTTCATAAACATGGCAATTTACATAAACATGGCAATTTACTAGGTTATATTGTATGTGTGTGTGTCTATATGTGTGTGTGTGTGTGTGTGTGTGTGTGTGTGTAAATTTTTTGGCTTGCTAACAAAGAATAAAGGGAGACTGATATGATCATTTCAAACTTATTCTCATCAGTCAGCCATACCCTTCTGAGATTCGAACCTGGGCCGACTGCGTCTTAAGCAGTTGTTTTATTGTTGTTATATTGCACTGACAATATAAGAGGCAGCCTTTTACTTTAACTGTTTGGCTTTGAATCGCTAAAGCGCGGGAGGGATTCAACCCGGACATTTTAAGAAGATAAGAAATAGCACGCTTCAAGGAAACTGAAACTTTTTGTGTTGGACTAATTGGTGAATGTGATTCATGATGTGTAATTAAGGGAGGGAGATTCTGTAGGATATGATGTGTCAAGGAGAAGAGAATTCAGATTCTGGCATCCATCCATGAGTGCCAATGCTCCGTTCTGCTCATTACAGACTTTTTTAGAATAAACAATCATGCAGTGCTCTTTGATGTGTCTCTTTAATCGGAACCATGACATACATACATACATGTGTGTGTGTTTGTGTGTGTGTGTATGAGAGAGAGAGAGAGAGAGAGAGAGAGAGAGAGAATGTCCAACAAAATGAATCCTTAAGGAACATCTTTTTCAGCATCACAGATTACCAATGCACCGCAGTGCATCTGAAATAGCACTTATAATGTCCTTTGTTCACTTTTATTTTTCTGCCATAAAGAATCTTGTTTCCAGTGAAAGAAATCAGATAGGACATAAATAAGCTTCTAGAAAACCAGACAAATAAGAGTGTGGGGGTTGGGGGTGGGCTAAACAGGCCATGAAGCTGACCTTGGAAACAGACTTTTCTTTCCTTTTAAAACATTCTATTTTTGTAGAATTGATTCAAGAATGTCACAGCTGTTTTGCAACATGAACTCTCAGCATATGATATTCATTCATACAGAAGGCAATTGCCTCAGTTCTAAAGTTATTATCTTGTTTTATGTGTTTAACACTTGCTTTTCCGCCAGCAAATTGTGTAGCAAGCTGAAAACTGGTGTGAAGATTCTACCATCTCTCTGCTCCTGCTTCCAAGAGCTGTGAAGATTTAAAATAGTAACACAAATTGAACTTGGAGGAGCTGTTTCTATGAATGAGTGCTATAAATGTTGGAACTTATTTTCTTATTCCTGGCAGTCTTAGATAACTATAGGAGGCCATTTTGTCTGGGCCACAATTTAGAAACATCTCTAGAAGCTCTCTCCCTGAGGATTTACATAATTTTGTATTACAGGGATTGCATTCACTACTGGCCACTAAGAGGCACTACAGACCCGGTTTCACCCTTGTTGGAACCCAAGCATAGGTTACACACACACACACACACACACACACACACACATTGTATAAGAGAGGTTCTGCTCACTGTCATTCATGCCTTTGAGACCTCCCTCTGCCCCTGAAGAACATTTGAAAGTTTAAGTGGTACAAATGTGGTAGCACAGAAAGTAAATAGTGCGAGCTATTTGGCATATGCAGCACTACTATCCATCACTGCACTGATTGCCAGTGTGCTTTCAGGTGCAATTCAAGATATTGGCTGTCATCTTTAAGTTACTTGAGGGATCATCTCTTCCTAGTTATTTCTAGCTGTCCAATCTGGTTAGGCAGGATGGGTGTGCGTTGGGTCCCATTGGCTATGAAATGATGGCAGGGTCTAAAAGAAGTGCCTTTTCTGCTATAGCGAGTCTGGTGCAGTAGTTTAGGTGCTGGCCTAGAGACAAGGAGACTGTGAGTTCTAGTCCCACCTCAGGTATGAAAGCTGGCTGGGTGACTTTGGCTCAGTCAGTTTCTCTCAGCCCAACCCACTTCACAGGGTTGCTGTTGAAGGGGAAAAGAGAAGGAGTATTCGGTATATTCTCTGCCTTATTTATAAAGGGATAAAGTTGGGATAAAAATCTAATAATTAAATAGATGAACAAATAAACAGATAGCATCGCCATTATGGAACATTCTCTCTCTCTGGAGATAAGAATGGCCGTGCCCATGCCCGCTTTTCATAAGGCTGTGCCCAGAGACTGTGCAGGGACCCATTTCTTGATTGTATGAGTGATTACGGGATGACATTTTCTTGCTATGTATTTTAATGCTTGTATTGTTGAAATTGTTTTTAACTTTAATTCTGTTCACTTGGCAAGAGCACTTGGCGAGATGGGCAGCCACACAGATAGAGTAAGTTTATAGGCCGTGCACTCTGATGACTATAAAGAGTGCATTTAGCTTTTACAGCTATCTTTGGCAGAGAAGTCTGTAGATGCTATGAATTATACACCTTCCTTTTTTTATTCACTCTCTCAAACCAGAAGCTATAGGAATTAAGCTGTAGGAGTTCATTCTAGAAGCTTCAAGACTTCCTCCCAAGGGGCAGTTATAAAATTTTGTATAATACTACTGACCAATGCTGAAGTTTCAACAGCTAAGTTTAATGTATAGTAACCTGCCAAGTGTACAATTTGCTAAGTATATTACCAACTAAATGTATATGACCAAGTTACATGACCAGCCACTGAGTCATAAATCAGCTATCCCCATTTTAGCTTGCTCTGTGCTATGAACCCAATCAATATTAGCTAAATTAGTCCCCCGGGATCCTCTGAGAATTTTTACTTGACATCACTTCATTTGAATAGAGGGCTGATAACTTGGAACGGCCCGTGGTCCTGGAGACCAGTCCCAACTACTTTTTAAAATTCACTTGATTTTGTAGAAAATAATTTGATGAATAAGTGTGTAAGCTATCACTTAAAAGGCAAGTGCCACTTATGAGGCAGGTTGGAGAAATGCCAGCTGATAATTACTCCTGTGCTGTGTTCATCGTAAAAGGGGTCAATCATCTGTATTAGATTCTCTGGCTTCTACAGGGGAGGAGACATTGTTACCTAGCAACTAAAAAGAACAGGTGAGACAGCTATAGGATGTGCTGAAGGGATTTTACCTCTCTCTTCCCTTTAACTGAAGTATCGTCTTTGCAAAACATGTTATTTGCAAAACATATTTAAGCTCTAATTGGTTTTTAATGCATGACATCTGATTGACAAAAAACAATAATAATCAGAACTCTAACAAACAGAGCTTTCCTTAAGCACGTAAGGAGAAGCAAACTGAATCCATATCTTTTTTTCAAATTAAACATTCCCACATAAGGCAACAGCGTACAGAAGCGTTTCTGGGATTTACTTTGCATAGTACTTGTCAATCGTGGCCTGGGGCAATAGGAATATAATGTATATCTTGACTAGTGAATTCTGGAGTTCAATTTAATGCCATAAACTACTATTTATCAGTTTAGGTGGAATTCTTGGTCAATGACTAAGAGACTAGAAAATCTACACAATAGATCCATCGAATGACCACTGGCAGGCGTGAAAGACCAGGTCCACATGTGAAGATACAATTAAGCTGATTTATTGCTAAAAGACTTCTCAAGTAATAGTCCACACCAGCTTAGAGTTAGATAAGAATCAACAGCACTCCAAAGTGGGGGGGGACTGGTTGGACTGGCTTATGGCTACATAAGGATTCTAGGCTGATTCCTCTTTTAACTCCGCCTCCAGGTTCCACCACCATTCCTCCCATATTCACAATCCAGCCAATTACTCTCAAGCTGTGGGGATAATAACTCCCACCACAAATTCATTCAAAAGTTTACTAATACACGTAGAAAAATTTGAAAACACAAAACGCATCACATTTGCATTCTGAAAAGATTTTCCATATATTAGGGGGGGAAAAAAACTTTGAATAAACCTGGAAAGCAGATCACTGTCATTATTCCTATATAATTTTAATGTCAAAATACAAGTGAAACCACCTCTACAAAACCGAATTTGGAAGTGAAAGGTCAAATTTGCACAGCAGTATTTGCATCATGCCAATAATGGTAATAGTGTTTCCTCTGCAAGATGACGTCATGCAGAAAACATACTTTTACAAAAATGCATTCATTTGAGAAAGTGACTAGTCCAAGGTCACCCAGCTGGCTTTGTGCCTAAAGCAGGACTAGAATTCCCTGGCCTCCTAGTTTCTAGCCTGGTGCCTTCACCACCACACCAAACGAGCTCTCATCAAAACTGAATGCACCACATAATTTCAAAAATCAACATATTTACTTTGCTTTGTGTAAAAGCAGAAATACTTGTTCATTTTGAATTGAGCAAATGTAATGTTCAGTTATTCAATAACAACCCTAAGCCAATAGAATAGAAAAGATGAAATGGGGACTTCTGAGAATGGGTCCCCGTCAAAGCAAAGCAAATGGAAACCTTACTTTCAAGCAGATAAAGGCTTTGTAAAGGATAGTATAGTATAGTGCTTCTGTAAAACTTGTATAATTTTTTTGTTTTGCTTTTAGAGCATTCACCCTGTTGTATTCGTAGCCCAGATTTGTATTAGTAAATGTGATTTGTATTAGTAGATTTTCTCTCAAGTGCACATACACTTTGCAGCATAAGGAGCCTAAGGCAATATACTAATTTTCTCTGCTGTCTACTATTTTATTTATTTTTTATTTATTTTTTTCACATTTATATACCGCCCTATTCCCTGAGGACTCAGGGCGGTTTACAGGAAATTAAAAAATCCACCATACAAAAGTTAAAAAACCAAATTAAAAAATATTAAATTGACCCTGTATACTTAAAACCCCAATTAAAATTTCTCCTCAGCCTGGGCCCGAGAGCTCAAAGAGCCAGGTCTTCAGGCCCCGGCGGAATGATCGGAGGTCGGGGGCAGTCCTCAGCTCCACCGGCAGCTGGTTCCAGAGGGCAGGCGCTCCCACTGAGAAGGCCCTATCCCTGGGTGTCACCCGCCGGCAATCTCTCACCGGCGGCACCCTGAGCAGACCCTCCCTGTGGGAGCGCACTGGGCGAAGGGCGTTTGATGCCGGCAGCAGGTGTTCCCTCAAATAGCCCGGACCCAGGCCATGTAGGGCTTTATAGGTAATAACCAGCACCTTGAATTTCACCCGGAGGGCAACCGGAAGCCAATGCAGCTCACGGAGTGCCAATACCCTACTTGTAAGGTGAATAATACTGAAATATATCTTCCAGAAAAAGAAAAAAAGAACTACTGACTGCATTGCGCTGGTTCTTTCTGGTGGTCAGTGTAGTGACAACAATATTTTATAAGGCTATTAAAAAACTGAATGTCCCAGTGCATGTAGAATCTTCATGAGGGAGAGAGATTCTTCAAAGTGCTAACCGATCAACCTACATAAAACAGCAAAACCCATAGGATAGACACATAAACTCTGACATTAGCTCATTAGCCCTTGCCAAATTTTATATTGCATACCGTAACATAAAACTTTGCAACAATTAGAGAAAACGATGTATTTCTGCTGCAGAATAAATAATTCAGAGAAAGCAAATCTGTGTGTCTTAATTATTAAAGGAATTATGAGGCAAAATATCTCTGTAAAACTGACCAAAAAAATCAATGTGGCTGTTGTTTCAATGGCAAAATGTAGCCCCATAAGGAATTTTCTTAAATTTCTCCTCTATAAGGATGGCGGAGAGCATGTTAAAGCACTCTTTAAAAGCAAAGACCTCTTGTGAAAAGTTATTTCGAAACAAATGAAATTATACTGGTTTACTGCAAACATGAAAAAAGAAAGTAGCTGTTCGAGTTTCATATTAGCACAATAGTACCTTTGACATGCTTGTAGATTTAAGCTGTAATTGGACAAAGACCTAAAATACAGGGATTAAATCACAATCTCAAAGCTCAGACTTTACCTGTTAGAGAAAGAACTGTACGTACTGGGTTTAAATGAGATTTCAGTTAGAAAAGGTTGGGAGAGGGAGAATTCACCATGAAATGGAATTAGATATAATTATGGAGTGCAGAAATTCATAGTTCAACAGTTCTATTTCTACAGAGATAGCTGCATCAGCATCAATGTGGGTATGAGAACACCTACTTATAAATTTAAGTGATTTTGCTCCTATTATTCTTTATTCAAAATACCAGAATTTCTTTTGAAAAAAGTATTTCAAGGAATAAGCCTTCCTCGTGCATGAGAAATGAAATTTCCTGTGTAATGTAAAATATTGGAAAAAAAGAATGTCAGGGTTCAAAAACTATACTAATATAAAAAATTATAATGATGGCATTTACATTTCAATTGATGTGGTCTAAACACTACTTGAATATAAAATTACCCCTGCAATATACAACACATGTCATTGTACGATAAGGAGAACAAGGTGGTGCATGCAACTATTACAAATGGAGCGCTCAAGGCCCATTAGGGGGCCACAGTCCAGGGATTGGAGACCCCCGGCTTACAGAATCCTTATATCAAATTAAAGGTGTCACTGGATTGATTCTGCCACAAAATAGCAGATTTCAACAGGTGATATCATCGACTGACCTTGTGTTCAGAAGTTAATCAAGGTCAATTCTGATTAATGGAATGGGAAAATTCTAAGGAATATCAAATTTGTAATTATACTAGAATAAAGGTAGTTCTTAACTTACAACAGTTTGTTTAGTGACCATTCAAATTACAATGGCATTGAAAAATGTGACTTATGACTTTTTTTTACAGTTATGACCTTTGCAGCATCCCCACGATGTGATGAAAATTCAGATGATTGGCAACTGGTTCATATTTATGACCATTGCTGTGTCCAAAGGTCATGTGATCACCTTTTGCACCTTTTCCCACAAGCAAAATGGGGAAGCCAGGTTCATTTAACAACCAGGTTACTATCAATTGCAGTGAGTCACTTAACAACTGTGGCAAGGAAAGTCGTAAAATGGGGCAAAACTCACTTAACAACAGAAATGGGGCTGCCCTTGAGGACCACCCGGAAGCTCCAACTGGCACAGAATGCAGCCGCGAGAGTTGTGTTGGGAGTTTCCCGATACTCCCATGTCACACCTCTGCTCCGTGAGCTGCATTGGCTGCCAGTTGTCTTCCGGGTGAGATTCAAGGTACTAGTTATGGTATTTAAAGCCCTACATGGCAGGGGGCCGGAGTACCTTAGGGAACACCTGCTGCCGGCGTCAACTTCCCTTCGCCCTGTGCGTTCCCACAGAGAGGGACTCCTCAGGGTGCCACCGGTCAGAGAATGTAGACTGGTGGCCCCCAGGGGGAGATCTTTCTCTGTGGGCGCTCCGGAGCTATGGAACCAGTTACCGGTTGAGCTCCGGACGGCGCCGGATCTTCGCTCCTTTCGCCGCGATCTGAAAACATACCTGTTCGAACAAGCCGGCCTGGCCTGAGGGTGGGATTGCTGGGGTTTTTATTATCATTTTATTGGGGGTTTTATTAATGTATTTATTGTTTTTTATGGGCATGTATTTAATAACTTTTTAATTTTTGTAACTTTATGTTTTACTCTTGCCCTGTACACCGCCCTGAGTCCTTCGGGAGAAGGGCGGTATAGAAATATTAATAAACTAAACTAAATTTTGGGCCCAATTGTGGTTGTAAATTGAGGACTACCTGGACATACTCTACACACACACACACACACACACACACACACACACACACACACACACACGTTATAATTCAGAGACAACAAATCTGAATGTCCTAAATATGTTATTAAAGGAAGTATGAGGCAAAATACCAGTGTAAAATTGACAAACTAAAGCAATGTGGCCTGTTGTTTTGATGGCAAAGTTATTGGCATAGTGTGCTAAGTGGTTGAAAAAACCGTCTTGGAAAAAGACAATGGCAAACCACTTTTTACTGTCAAAGAAACAACATGGATGTGTTCATGAAGTCACAAGAAGCTGAGCACAGCTTAAAAGAAGTTTGACATTATCTTTTTTTTTTTAATTGAAAAGTTTTACAATACATTTTTTAAAAGGACAAAACCCCTCCCCACCCCCTCCCCTCTCCCCAAACCTTCCCAACTCCTCCCTCCCCTCCCCCTCCCCCCTCCCCGACTTCCCAGAGCTCAATACAGGGTATAAAAATACAAACAATCATAGTCTACCTTATGCAAACAACAATAAAATATTAAATCTATCGCACTTTAACTCCTGTAAAATAACTACAAGCAATTTAAATATCACATCAATACTTATTCAAATGCTAGATGAAACTTTTTAGTCCCATATTTATTCTGGATATAATCAATCCATCTTCTCCACTCCACAATATATCTCTGTTGCGACTGGTCTTTCAAGTACGCTGAGATCTTTGCCATTTCTGCCAGATTGGAGACTTTTAAAGTCCATTCTTCTATAGTCGGCAGTTCTTCCTTCTTCCAATATTGCGCTACTAAAAGTCTCGCTGCCGTAATTAAGTTCAACATCATCTTAGTGTCCACGACAGTAGTCTCAGTAATAATGCCCAGTAAAAACAGTTGCGGACAAAACTTTATCCTTTTCTTAAATATCTTTTGCATGTTCCACCAAATTTTAATCCAAAAAGCTTTAACCTTTTTACAGGTCCACCATATATGAAAATACGTTGCATCTTCACCGCCACACCTCCAACATTTGGGCTGGCAATTCGGATACATACTTGCTAATTTTTTAGGATCTAAGTGCCACCTATAAAACATTTTATAAAAGTTCTCTCTTAAGTTTTGAGCCTGCGTAAATTTTACATTTCTCACCCAAATCTTTTCCCAAGTATCCATTGTAATGACTTCTTGAAAATTCTGAGCCCACTTTATCATACAGTCTTTAACAAGTTCTGTCTCTGAATCAATTTCTATCAATGCAAGATATATCCTTTTAATATGTGCTTGACCTTGATCTCTAATTTGCTTTACCAAATTTTCATCAATCATTGAAAAACCAATTTTCTGGTCTTCCTTCCACCTGGCCTGTAATTGCCCATACTGAAACCAAGTTTGTACAATCTTTTCTTCTCTTAAGATATTATATGGCTTTAATTGCCATACATTCCTTTCCAAACTTAAAATTTCCTTATATGTAGTCACATCATGTTTAAACCCAACATTTATATTTTCTATTATAAGATACCTATATGGGCAATACCGAAACACGCAAAAGTTTGACATTATCAAAAATAGCCAGACTCATATTATAAACACCACCCTCAAACTTTATGGCAATTGCCAAGAATATTGTGAATAGGTACCCCACTTTGAAAATGAGTTGTCAAAATATATTAATTTATTATACCTATGGTAGGATAGTTAACACCAATGCTTTTTTCTAAAAAAAAAAAAGGTGCTGGAACTCAGAGGTGCTGTCACTGGGAGCGATGCCAATGTCTTGCTATGGTGTCGCCACTCGTCCTTTGCACCCCCGCCCCTGCGGCTCGGAGCCACAGGTTGTGGGGATTCCCCTCCCCACAGCCGACGTGGGGATTCCCCTCCCCGCAGTTGCCACGTTGTGGCCTGTGCTGAGCCCCCACCCGGAGCTGTTCCGAACCCCGACCCAGAGCTGTGTTCCTCGTGGCAGTGGTCTCCGGGGCCAAACAGCTGATGGCCTCCAGCACCGGCACTTGTTCACTTACTGCCCCATTGCTTCCAAATGCAGTAAGTGAGCAAGCAAGCAAGTGGCGTTTGAAAGCATTTGGAAGCAACGGGGCAGTGAGTGTGTGAACGAGCAAATGGCATTTGGAAGCAACGGGGCAATAAGTGAGCGAGCAAGAGGCCTTTGAAAGAGACGGAGTGAGTGGGGGAGAGACTGAACGAGGTGCCTTTGAAAGAGACAGAGGAGTGAATGAGAGCGACTGGAGGCTTTTGTGAGCAAAGTGTGAGTGAGTGTGGGGGTTTTGTGAGCGAAGGGTGAGAGAAAAAAGGAAAGGTGAGGGGGAGAAGGGAAAAAGAAAAGGCACTGACTTCTGACTTCCTCTGTTGCAGAAGTAGAAGGAAGCATTAAGATTGAACCTCAACTTTTTGCTTTTCTATATTATAAACTAGCCATTTCTATAACAATAAATGAATCTAACCAATGAAACCCAAAATACCCCCCCCCCTTTTTTTTAGTCATCAAGTTTTTGACACCCTGTTAAGCACTGGTGGTACTTGAATATTGTCATGTCCTAAAAGTGGTACAATTTATTTATTTATTTATTTTATTTTAATCCCATTTATATCCCGCCCTTTTCCGAAGACTCAGGGCGGCTTACAATCTAAGCACAAATCAATGTGCTTTAGCAATAGCCTTCATTCTATGTATATGCCTGCTTATTAGGGCTTTCGGCCCCATCTCAAGCGGCATTATTCCAAAGTCAGCTTATTGCCCCCAACAATCTAGGTCCTCATTTTACCTACCTCGGAAGGATGGAAGGCTGAGTCAACCTTGAGCCTGGTGGGATGCAAACCTGCACTAATTGCAGGCAGCTGATGTTACTTAAGGAGGCATTAGCCCACTGCTCCACCAAGGCCCTTTTCTGAAAAGGTTGAAAAGCCCTGATGTAAATGCAGCCTAAATTGTTTATTGCCATCCTATTTGCAAATAATATCTTACTTACCTAGTTGAGATGGTGTAGTTGGGCAGCAGGGAGAGGTGCAAAGTTCCTGCCTTCACTGCAGACAACTTGCCTGTGCAACGTTTGCCAGCCGGGTCTTTTGGCGTGCTCAGCAGCAATTCCTATTGGCTTTCAAAAGCCAATAGGCCAGGCATAGGCAACCTTCAACTCCCAGAAGATGTTACATAACATAACATCAACTGGAAGATGTTAAACTGTCCTTCTGTTTCTTTCCTTTCCAAAAATTGTGTTAATGAGTCCTCTATAAGCTCTGCTGATCAGCTTGTCCTGGATTGTTTTGCCGCAAAACAGAACAGTTTGCAAGTTGCAGTTGAGACAGCCCATCTCATTTTAGATATATCACATATAATTGAAGATTGTAATTAGTTGCGTGTGCACGTTCGGCAAGTGTGATGTATTTGTGCTGGCATTTCTAGGCCTCTTTCCAATCACATCCAGAAAAATTTGTAACAAACATTGGAATTCTCAAGGCCATGTTTGGTATTTCCCAGCAATCTGTTACTGGAAGGAAAAAGCAATCCCTGCTGCGTTACTGATCCCAGAGAAGCATTTGCATGTATGCAGGTATCCTTAGGGTGCCATAGTTATGGATGAGAAATATTGGTTGCAAAGTTGGCATTTCTGGATGTAATACAGATATTTTGGACTTATTTTTGTTTCTTTGCATGTTCGATATTTTTTAAAAGGCATATGCTACTGACTACGCTTATGCACATATGTAACATCTTTTGTTAGGATACATGACCACTGCTTGTCCAGAATGTGAAAAGTGAAATATCATGACTAAACAAAATTTTAATGTACAGATAATACCACCAGAAATTATTTTAGCCTTTTGAATAAATATTGTTATTGATGTTAAGCTCACCATGGAAAACATCATATATTGTTATGTATATACTAGGTTAAGACTGAAGTGCAACATAACTAGATTCTAAATAATCTATTTTTCAAAACACACAACAGTCCAAACAGTAAAAGTAAAGTCCACATTAAGAATATTTCATTCTTAAGAATTGTTTAATTTAAAGTGGTTTAGTTGTAATAGATGGTTATAGATTCAAAATAGTTTTCAAGAGTATGTACAAAAGATACTATTTTTTTCTAGCATCAGCTAAATTAGACATATTACATTGAGAAAAATGTTTCTCATTTCTTTCCTGTTACCTTTATTGATTTCATTGCAGAGATGTTAACATAAGAAATAGATTATTTTGTTATCTAATTTTACCTTCCAAAAGACAGAAGCATATGAAAAATGTGAGGTTCTTTCCTGTTGGCTTTTTTGAATTAGCTGTTTTAGATTCTAAAAGTTTAGTTCCTAAAGAAGTAACCTTGTAAATAATTTAAATGTCCTCCTCTAGTGCAGGCTCTTTTATGACTCAAGAACTTCAACTCCCAGAATTCATGAGCCAGCATGGCTCAGCTTGGAAACCTCTGTCTTTCCCCTCAGCGTGGCTGGCTCAGGATTTCTGGGAGTTGAAGTCCACAAGTCATAAAAGAACCAAGATTGCCTACCCCTGCAATAGGCTTTTGAAAGGGAAGAAAGGAAGAAAGGAAGGAAGGAAGGAAGGAAGGAAGGAAGGAAGAAAGAAAGAAAGAAAGAAAGAAAGAAAGAAAGAAAGAAAGAAAGAAAGAAAGAAAGAAAGAAAGAAAGAAAGATAGATTCTTAGTAGTGGAAAATTCAGAATATTTCTGTTCCTTTAGAGCAGACATGTCAAACTCACGACGTCACATGACGTTGCGCAACATATTAGGACAGTTTTGCCATTGCCGGCAATGGGTTGGGCGTGGCTTCCAGATGACGCGTCTGGCCCGCATCACCAGGAAACTGCGCCCACCCCATTGCTGGCAATGGGGAAAAAGCTCCGATACGTTGCACAATGTGACGTGTTTAGAGCATGACACACTTTTCTATTTTTCTACAAGTTTTTTTTTAAAGCGACCCTTTCAATTGATATACTAGTTCTCATGACAATTTCTCCCAGAGAATGTATGACTGCATGAGGCTTGCAGAAAACACCAAAATAACAGCAGATATAGTAGGAAGACTAAATCTACAAGAAATCTGAATGCCTTTTAATTTAACACTTGGGAAAGCAAATACTTTCACTGGCATTTTCAAATTGACCAATTTACATTGCCTAGAAACATCTGAGACATTACACAGCATTTAACACACTTGAATGCAGTTGTTCTTCACAGTGTGCTCTTTGAATTTTGCAGTAAAGTTCTCAGCTCAAAGGTTGCGTATGAAAATACACAGATTAATAAAAATGATTAAATGCAAATTTTCTTCAAGATTTTTTAAAATGCATGCTAATGAGAAAAGCTGGATGGAACTGCCAGGAATAAATATGAAACTGGTAAGAAATAGAAGGAGTCTAATTTATCTATTACGGTAGCAAAAACTCAATGTTAAATGGCTCCTCTAGGTGTTTATTATGAATCTGTATTATTTACAGTACCAAAATGTCATAATAGTATGTCTTAAACACAGAAATTAAATCAAAGCATAGCACAAGTGAAAAGCAGCTTCTATTCTTAGCTTCTGTTATCTTATTTCCACTGCTTTTAATTTTAATTTCTCTGCTGGAATCGAATTGCTGCAACATTACTTTTCTGTATTTTTATCAGTTTCTCAGTAAATTAGAAAGCAAGCAACCTCCAACTGTTTCCACATTTTCTTTCAAATCCTCACCATAATTAGCTGCTTATCATAAGGCACACACATTCCTTCATATAATTTAGCAAACACCATAGATTCCAATAATAAGCAAAAAACAATTTTACAATGAAATTACACCTAGTGCAGGGGTCGGCAACCTGAAAAAGGAAAAGAGCCACTGGGAACCGGTTCCATCACACACAAAAAAAAGTGGGAGCCGCATGCGTGCGTCCATGCATGCGCAAAACGTTTTTTCTTGTGCATGCGCGGACGTCCGCGGTTGCCACTTTTTTGTGTGTGTGATGGAACCGGTTCCCAGTGGCAGCGGCGCCGCTTGTTCGGAAAGCTGCCGCGGCCCGTTTGCAGAGCTGCCGCATTCGGCAGGCTGCAAACGTGCCACGGCAGCTTTCCCAAAGAGCGCCGCCGCTGCCCGTTCGCGCGGAGGTGCGCGTGCACCTCCGTACGTTCGGAGAGGTGCACGCGCACCTCTTGGAATGGGCAGCGGTGCCGCTTGTTCGGAAAGCTGCCGTGGCCCGTTTGCAAACCTGCCGCCTTCGGCAGCCTGCAAACGTGCCGCGGCAGCTTTCCCAAAGAACGGCGCCGCTGCCCGCTCGCGCGGAGGTGCACACGCACCTCTCCAAAGGTTTGGAGAGGTGCGCGCGCACCTCTCAGAACGGGCAGTGGCGCCGCTCGTTAGGAAAGCTGCCGCGGCCCGTTTGCAGGCTGCCGCCTTCCTCTGAAGGCGGCAGCTGTGCAAACGGGCCGCGACAGCTTTCACAACGAGCGGCGCCACTGCCTGTTCGGGCAGAGGTGCGCGCACACCTCTCCAAAGGTTTGGAGAGGTGCGCGCGCACCTCCGCCCATTCGGAGAGGTGCACGCGCACCTCTCCAAACGGGCGGTGCCACTCTCCATTTGGAGAGGTGCGCGCGCACCACTGCCCGTTCGAAGAGGTGCGCGCGCACCGGGCAGCTGGGAGCCGCAGGAGACGGCTCAAAGAGCCGCATGCGGCTCCGGAGCCGTGGGTTGCCGACCCGTGACCTAGTGCAAGTTTTCCTTATTATGGGCAATGTGCCACTGCAGTAAAATATAGGCTCAGAACACCAACATTCCTGGGCATAGATTAAAAAAAAGAGAACAAAAATGGGTCTATTGATGGAAAAAAACACAATGAGGGTTATCAGCTGTATCTCATAAAGCTTATCCACACATACATAGGATAGGCGTGGGCAATTGACAGTTACTTGGAAAATCATCCTTAGTGGTCTGCATTCAGGTTGATGGATCATAAATTGTTTGTGTACATGATACAATTCTCCTTTTTTCTTGTCAATGGTAGGTGCTTTTTGTAAACAAAAAACAATTATACAGAATAGTAGCCCTTAGATGGGGACTGTAGCCAAGAAATTAAAAGACGCTTGCTCCTGGGGAGGAAAGCCATGGCAAATCTAGACAGCACAATAAAAAGCAGAGACATCACCCTGTCAACAAAAGTGCGTATAGTCAAGGCTATGGTCTTCCCAGTTGCAATGTATGGCAGTGAAAGCTGGACCATAAGAAAGGCTGAGCGCCAAAGAATTGAAGCCTTTGAACTATGGTGCTGGAGAAGACTCCTGCGAGTCCCTTGGACTGCAAGGCGATCAAACCGGTCAGTCCTAGAGGAGATCAACCCTGACTGCTCTTTAGAAGGCCAGATCCTGAAGCTAAAACCCAAATACTTTGGCCACCTAATGAGAAGGAAGGACTCACTGGAGAAGAGCCTAATGCTGGGAAAGATTGAGGGCAATAGAAGAAGGGGACGACAGAGAATGAGGTGGCTGGATGGAGTCACTGAAGCAGTAGGCGTGAGCTTAAATGGACTCCAGAAGATGGTAGAGGACAGGAAGGCCTGGAGGAACATTGTCCATAGGGTCGCGATGGGTCGGACACGACTTCGCAACTAACAACAACAACAAAGCCCTTAGATGAGATGACGTCAGCTCTGAAGACCTCAATGATTTCTTGACAGAAGACTCTATTATGTATAAGCAGGGAAGGTGAAGTATGAAGACAAATGTAACATCTCTATTGAATGGAAGAAAACATTAATAATGCAAGCAAACATTATGAAAGCATCCATTATCAAACATGAGGTTACTGAATCCACGAGCAATAAGTGTAAAACATGGGAATGTCTAAGAAAGAAAAAGCTGCTTATTTCCCAGTAGTCAATAAACAAAAATCCACATTTGTCAACTGGAAGCATCACAGCAACCTATAGGCTTTAAACCGTCATTTCAAGATTTAAAAGGTAAAGTTTGATTTGTTCAATAGGCCATAAATAGTCCAGAAGACATTTTAAGACAAGTAGATGTGATTTTCTTACACTGACATACTAAGAGAAAGATTCATTTTTTTCATTAAGTAAAGCAACCATCCAATAAAAACATGCTGCTTGTAAGCCTTTGTCCTCCGCTTCCCTATATTAGAAGGAACATCGGTTATATTATTTTGGTATCCAAAATCCAAGGTAAGGTGTCAAAAAGTATGCTCCAAAATATATGATCAAAAATGTACTACATGAGGCTTCTACTGTCTAATAGTAACTTGAAATAAACTGATTAAAAATACAAAGAGCCAATCATTTGACAGATAACAAAACAGGCAGTTTAATTAACTTGCCTGAAAGTTATTTAAACACCTTTAGAACTTTTGGATAGAAAGCAATTACTGAGAGGGGTCTTGCAAGAAACTGATTAAGTAAACTTGTAATATCTTCGATGTGTTTTTATCAAAAAATATTGTCTATACCAGGGCTTTTCAACTGGTGGTACGCGGCGTCGCCTTCCTCCCCCCTGCTCCTTCCCAGCTTACTTGCTGCTGGAAAACATGCTGCTGCAGGAACCTACCAGGCCGCGCGAAGAGCGCAGGCGCAGAGTGAGGCCCCGCCCTCCCCTGGGACTCTTTGTGCAGCAACCATGTTGTCCTTCCCCCAGAAAAAAGCGCGAGCCTGAAGGGGACAGAGCCATCCACTCCCTCGGCAGGTAGGTGTTTGTGTCCACTCGCGTCCATCTTCTTTTCCTCTCCCCCCTGCAAGCTTGTGATACCCCTCACGGCCCTCACATTGCCTCCCTCCCGGGGTTTGAGAGATTTCCCCCTCTCCTCTTCTCGATGTGCAATGCAAAGGGGAAAGCAAAGCGGCCAGACGGCGCACGCCCTCCCCAAGGATTCATCCTGTGGCAGCAGGTGGGAATCGAGGTCGTTTGTTTTCTTGATGCGCGCCAAGGCAGGTGAAGCCATCAGAACATGGGTCTGGAGGAAAAAACGCGCCCGACTCCCTCCCTCCTACTGTTGGCAACTCCGTACAGCTGGCCCTGACCTCCGCCGACTGAAGCCTATTGGCGGAGGTCGGGGTTGGCCGTATGGAATAGCCAGCTGATCCGTATGGCCAGCCCTGACCTCCGCAAGTGGAAAGCAAGGGAGATTGCCAGGAGCACGAATCGGCGCGTGCTGAGAAACACCGATCTTGGGCTGCTGCAATCTCCCTCGCTTGGTTTCAGCTTCCTTTGCTACAAGAGAAAGCAGGCTGAAACGGAGCGAGGGAGATTGCCAGGAACGCGAATTGGCCGATCTTGCGCTCCTGCAATCTCCCTCGCTCGGTTTCAGCTTCCCTTGCTACAAGAGAAAGCAGGCTGAAATGGAGCAAGAGAGATTGCCAGGAATGCAAATCAGCCGATCTCGCGCTCCTGCAATCTTCCTCGCTCGGTTTCAGCTTCCCTTGCTACAAGAGAAAGCAGGCTGAAACAGAGCGAGGGAGATTGCCAGGAATGAGAATCGGCCGATCTCGCGCTCCTGCAATCTCCCTCGTTCGGTTTCAGCTTGCTTTGTCTTGCAGGAAGGCAAGCTGAAACTGAGCGAGGGAGATTGCAGCAGCGTGAGATTGGCGTTTCTCAGCATGCGCCAATTCGTGTTCCTGGCAATCTCCCTCGCTCCATTTCAGCTTACTTTCTGCAAGAGAAAGCCGGGCCACAGGGCCGCCTCCGCAGGTGCTGCTCTAGCGCGGAGAGGGAGAGGCCAGTCCCCATTCGGCCCGCCAGCCCCGGGAGAGCCCTGCGCAAGCGCGTCACCACTTGCCAAACCCTGGCTTTTGAGCAGGAGCGGCCTTGCCCTATTTGCCGGGAGCAGCCACCTGCCCCGCTTTTCACAAGGCCTGCTATGCCAACGCCGCAGGTTTCCAGCAGCGGGAGGCTCCAGAACAAGAGCCTGTCGGGGTTGAAGGAGTTGGGGCTGCTCCGGTGGGCCACTTCTGTGGCAGTGGGGCATGCTGGTGCCCTGCGCAGGGGCCGCCCTGGGAAAGTTGGAAGCGCAGCTGTAGTCCGGGATGGTCAACCACTCCGAGCCCTGTCTGGCCGGCTTTGTGCCTCTGTCCCCCAAGAGCAGCTGTTGTGAGTTGCTAGCATGCGCTTCCCTGAGTGGCAGATCTACCCCCACCCAGGACTCCAGCCGTGTCTGCAGAAGGCAAGCAGAGCGAAGGGCGCTTTGGTGCGTCTTCCATCCCTCCCGTGTGAAAGGTGCCTTCCTGCCCCGCGGTCCACAGCAGCATTGTTGGCATGCGTGGATCGACTGTGAGCGAATGCAAAGAGTGTCTGTTGCTGGAATAAAGCTTATTAAATGAGCTAGCAACCTCCAAGTATCGTTGATAGATCATCCCTAACTTTCCTTGGGTGCTTCATAAAGAGTTACGTGGGCATCAGGTTTCTTGGTAAAAAATGGATTTGGAAGGAAGGAAGGAAGGAAAGAAATGACAATGGGAGGGAGGGAATGAGGAAAGGACAAATAGGGAGGGAAGGAAGGAAAGAAAGAAGGAAGGGACAATGGGAGAGGGAGAGAGAGAAAGAAAAAGAGAGAGAGAGAGGGAGAGAAAGAGAGAAAGAAAGCGAGAAAGAGGGAGAGAGAGGAGAAAGAAATAGGGAGGGAGAGAAAGGGAGAGAAAGAGGGAGAGAGAAGGAGTAAGAAAGGGAGAGAAATAGAGGGAGAGAGATAGAGGGAGAGGGAACGAGAGAGGGAGAGAAAGAAAGGGAGAGAGAGAGAGAGAGAAAGAGGGAGAGAGAGACAAGGAGAAAGAAAGAGGGAGGGAAATAGAGGGAGAGAGAGAAAGAGGGAGAAATAGAGAGAGGGAAAGAGAGAAAAATAGAGAGGGAGAGAAAGAGGGAGAGGGAGAGAAAGGGAGAGAGAGAGAAAGAGAGAGGAGAGAGAAAGAAAGAGGGAGGGGAGAGACGGAGAGAGAGAGAGAAATTAAATTAGTAACATGATAGTTAAGTGAATCTGGTTTCCCCACTAACTTTGCTTGTCAGAAGGTTGCAAAAGGGGATCACATGACCCTGGAACAATGTGACCATCATAAATATAAATCGATTGCCAAGCATCCAAATGTAAATCACATGACCCTGGGGATGCTGCAATGGTCATAAGTGTGAAAAATGGTCATAAGTCACTTTTTTCAGTGCCGTTGTAACTCTGAACAGTCACTAAGTGAATCGTTGTAAGTCGAGGACTACCTGTACTTTATCATTTTTTTTCCTTTTTTGCGGGAGGTCAAGTTTGTGACACCTTGCTGGGCGACTGGTGGTACTCAGACATTGCCTTGTCCTAAAAGTGGTACAATGGATGAAAAGGTTGAAAAGCCCTGGTCTATACTGCTTCTAAAAACAAAGAGGCTATAGATTCAGATCAAGGAGGCAATCTATGATTCTCGAGATTTTGTTAAACCAGCACCTAAAGGGCAACTTTGAAGGGATGGGGGATGCTGAGATTTGTCACTCAGCAAGTCCAGGGACCCATGCTTTCCCCAATCCAGAGTTTGTACGTTGTGAGTTAACAGGAGTTAAGAGGAGAAATTCTCACTATGATTCTATAGCCTATTATGAATTACAATCAAAATTGATGATATCAATAGAGGGCAGGTATTAGAATTGGCCACCTAGACCAAGTATAATTGGAAGGAAGGAAGGAAGGAAGGAAGGAAGGAAGGAATTTACCTGAACCACCATGAAATACTCTGCTTATTCTTTTAAGAACTAGGTACTTCATGAAAGTGATTTATTTAGCACTGTTTTTGCTTTAGAAAATCTGTATGTATTAAAAATTGAAAATTAACACTACAGCTCATCAGTCATCTTCGCAATCATACTCCTGGGACAGTGGAATGTGTAGCCCACAGTATGATGCAAGCTTGTGAAATTTCTGCGGGTTGAAATCTGAAGATTTACCTAAGGGTACTGGGTATTCTCTAGAGTAAATGCATTGCTATGGATACTGTCACCCTACATTTGTATGTATGCTTGTATGTGTGAATCTGAACAATTCACTTTTGGATGGGTGTGATTACAAATAGATGTGGACTATTTTGATATTCACAAAAGCTGTAGTAAAGTATATTAGAATGCACGTTTTGTATTGGCTTCTAACCTAAGATAAGCTGCTACTGTACATTTATTGCAACTTCTAAAATTTATATTTTGGCATACTGTAGCATCTTAAACAAGAGATGGCTATGACAGCTTGCTCATACCTAGCAGATAGCTGGTTCACTGAAGCCTAGGAATGTACAGAGGCAGTTTTTTATTGAATGTGGAAACTACACTCAGGTCAAAAATGCTATGAATCCTATGATGTTTTATTTAGGGGGAAAAACCTCCAAACATACCATTATATCTGAAACCATGCAGGCAATAGTAAAACAGTATACAAAATATATTCCAGAATATGCAAAGTAAGAAGAAACAGTGCTTCTGAGTAACTTCATAATTAATATGAAGTTGCTCTTGATGGCTAGATGGGTGACATAAATTTAATAAATAAAAAATATTATTAAATTTGGGTTTCTCATGGCACTTTTTTTTAACTTGAGAAAGCTAAGAAAAGGTAAGAAAACGCAGATTGTTGGGTCCTTAGGAAGAATCATTTACATGATTCAACAAAGGATATTTATGTCCTCTATTTATCCCCAGAGAACATCAAATAATTGCTAAAACAGGAAAGTTATAAATGGAGACTGAAACAAAATGTTGCCTTATGCAGCATTTCATTTTAGGATTCTAGTCTGCTAAATCCTTTGCCATTTAATCTCTAAAATTATTCAGCCTTCCCCCCCCCTCCCACATTTAACCAAAATTCAGTGCATTTTCAATCCTTTTCAGTTACTTTGCTTTCAACATGTATAAAATATTACAGCATTTTCTCAAAGAGAATCTGGCTGAAAAATTCTGCAGTTTTTGCTTTTATGCTTGAGCCAGTATGGCATAATGGTTAAGGTGTGAGCATAAATAGCAGGATTAATAAATTCTAGGCCTCCCTTAGACATGAAAGCCAGCTGAATGATTTGGGGCCAAACACTTTCAGCCAAACCAGCCTCATAGGGTTCTGGTTATGGAAAAAATAGGAAGAGGAAGGAATATTAAGTATGTTCATTGCTTTGAGTTACTTATAAAGTAAAAAGGCAGGATAAAAAAATTAATAAGTAAATCTAATAATAACTATTTGATCTAACCAATTTGCATATGAAGAGATGCTAATAAAATACACTGAAAATACTGATTTAGTGGATCTTTAAAAAATGGGTTTTGCATATAATTTGTTATTTGCATCATTTGCATTTATATTGTTATGCAAATGGTGTAGATTATGTAAGTTTCAGCAATTTATGTCACCACAGTAATGATGTGGAAAATGGAATTTGCACAGCATGACGTCAGTGATGTACACAAATGATATAAACAAGCATAAGGACCTGTTTTTGTGTTGAATGGACATTTTATGAATAAAGGACACCCCCTTCTGCAAACTAATCCATTAAAATGAGGTTTCATTGCATATAATATTATGTTGTAGAGTGGATATTTAGTAAGATTGGAATGTATTCACCAAGGAAGTGGACTGTTCTGTAGTTTTATGGATTCTTTAACTGAAACAAAGAAGCTGGTCAGTGATCCTTAAAGAAGCAGCTTGGTCATGCCATATGGTTGCCAGCTAGCTGTAATGAGCTACTTCATCACTTAGTATAATACAAATGATGCCAACTCCTGTTCTGATAAACACTGGCTGGCACAGAAGCCTCTCATGCTTGAGAGAGTATGAAAGGAGAGAAGGAAAAAAAATCAGTTGTGATTTATCTAAGATTCTTCATCCCTACATATTTTACAAGCATAGACGATCAAAGATGCAGTGAAATCTAAAAGGTCAGATTGGCATACATTTTGACCCTTTGCCCTCCTCTGTTTTTATTTATCTGTCAGACAAGAGCCTTGCAGGCTGTTGCACAAACCCAGAAGACGCATTCTCTGGAGCTGAGTCTGTCAAGTTAGCAGTCTTTGCTGGGAAATACACACTGTGCTGTTGGCCAGAAAATCCAGTAGCGGCTCTGTAGGAGGAACAGAGTCAAAAAGTCAAGATGGCAGCACAACTGCCTGATTGAAGCCCTGCCTCTTCTTTGCAGCATTTCACTTGCACAGCTCTGGCTGCCATCTTGATTTTTCTGCTCCTCCAAGGATTTCAAACAGGGCACGGCTGGTTGAGACAACTGTCTTAGGAAGCAACTGCTGACATTTCAGATCCACAGAGTTGAGCCTGTGACATGACTGCCCTTGATCTCCTTAGTAGATCTACTAATCAGTAGATCTAATTTGAATGAAGAACACTGTCCTGTTTCCCCTCTGGAATTAGGGTTCAATTACTTGGTTTTGGTATACCGACTTTGGGGGGAAGGAGTATAATGATGATAACTTTATTGTCACTTTGAATGTACACCAATCGGCATACATCAAAATGAAATTTCGTTGCATACAGCTCTCAAAGGGTCACCACCTCCGATATATACTCCTCGTTCGTGGCCCGCTCAAATTTCACATTGTCCATTTTAGTCTCTAGGGAGTGAACGATGGCAAACAGGACAGATGGAAATGGGGCTCCATGTGGATTAGCCCTCAAGTTAGCTTGTATTCTGACAACCTCGTCTTCTTTCCTTTTTCTGATCCTGACTCTTCCACCTTTTCCTTAAAGAGGCCTTGCTTCTTTTCACCCCTGGAGCACACTGCCACCGCCACCAACTCCTCCAAAAGCCTCTCTCTCTTCCTCTGGGCCTGCCGACAGCCTCATCCAGTTCCTTCGCTTCATAAGCTCCAGGTCCTCTCCTCCTCTGCCTCCTCTGGAAACAGCCCTGATTTGCAATACAATCCATCACTAGGCCAGCAGTCAGATCTTGCTGCTGGTAGAACAAATTCAAACAGCGCCAACGACTTTTAACGGTCTCACCAACAGTTCCAAAACAACTAGAAACTCGCCATGCCAGCAAAGATTGTCGGTCGTATGTCGTATGTTACCTTAGTTCCACCATGTTGCTCAAACACATTAAAATCTTCCTGATCATGTGGCCTATAGCCCTTACTATCCCTCCCAAAACTATTCGCCTTCAAGAACCAATGCAGCCGCAGCCATTCCAGGCGCCGCCATCTTAGAACACATATAAGCACCAGTTTATATTTATTGGTTGGTTGGTTATATTTATATCTGATTTTTCTTTCAGGAGTTCAAGGCAGCATACATCTTATTTTTCCTCACAGCAAGTACTGTATTTTGTGAGACAAGTTAGGCTGAGAATGACTGGCCCAAAGTCACCCAGTAAGCTACCATTGCTGAAGATGGAATTTCAGCTTAAATCACCAAATGCCAGTCCAAATTTTAAACCAGGGATCTCCAAACTTGGCAATTTTAAGACTTGTGGACTTCAACAACCAGAATTCCTCAGCCAGCATGACTGACTGATGAATCCCGGGAGTTGAAGTCCACAAGGCTTAAAGTTGCCAGGTTTGGAGACCCCTGCCTTAATGCCATCTGAGTCAGGCATAAGCTCTTCTGGACAACTCTGCTAAAAATTACCCATGTTTTTTGTTTTGTTTTGTGCCCTCAAGTGTTGACTCCTGGAGACTGCCTGGACTATCCCGTTGCAGTTTACTTGGCGAGATTTTTGGAAGTGGTTGCCTCCTTCCTAGGGCAGGGAGAGAGTGATCCAAAGTCATTCAGCTGGCTTTGTGCCTAAGGTGGGATTTGAACTCAAAGTCTTCCAGGTTTTAGTCTGATGACTTAATCACTATACCAAACGACCTGTCACCATCCAGTTACAGAACCTCCTTCATTTTCTCCAAAAATACTGGGAGGTCTGAGCATCACCCAAGTCGTTTATACACAAAGGAAGCTAAATGCATACCCAGGAGCCTCATGGGGTAACAAGTGGGAAATCTGCAGATATTTGCTTTGTATTAGGGATAACTGTACTGCCAACATGTGGATGCTGATCCAATAAAAAGCAAAGTACATAAAATTTAACTATTTTGCTTGCGGGAGGGGGAAAAGAGAGGGGACACTAACAGCAATACCTGCCTAATTATATTGTTTTCAAATTCATGAAAAAATTGTTAAGATATTTAAAATTTAATAGCTGGAGCAGAGAAGGGTTGGACAATGAGTAAGAACACAGTTATAGCTAATTGGTTGAAAAGAGCTGGCAATCAGGCATTCTAACCTGTGATTGGTTACTGTGAGTGTAAAGGGGACGTTTCCTAGTTTACTGGGGGGAGTTTTCCTCTACGTGCTGTGTGTGATCTCTGTAATTTACCTCACAATGTTCCTGCCATGTTGCTTAATATGAGGATGCTCCTCTCTGCCTATTTTATTTACTGTAAATATATTTATTTATACAAAACTGGTTCGTGTCAGCGTTTCTGACTCCATTTGGACATTGGCTGCACAATTCCCTGACAAAGATCTATGCTAGAGGATCACAAACTTTCTCAGTTCATGTTCTTAAAGCCTTTGTAATTTTTTCACAGCACCTGTAAATCAAAAGGAATGCCTAACAGTTCTGTAAATTAAGGAATTAGATCCAAATTTAAAATATCTCACAGCACCCCATGCTTTTGTAGAACCATGGGACATGAGGCACAATTTTAGGAACTGCAGATCTATATACACTGCCCATTTTTAAACAGCTGATAAAATTCTTGTGTGTTATTGTTCCTGTATTATCCTTTCTACCCCCTGATCTTGTTTTCTGGCCTTTTGCCATCCTCCCTTCTAAATGAGATCTTTTATTGGCTGAATTTTAGAAAGATTACATAGGAGCGAGGAGGGGCAATTTAAAATAAATTCTCCTATTCCCTCATCAATATTTCAATCAACCTTCTGGAAGGAATGGTTCTGTTTAAAGGGATAGTTTCAAGAAACATTTTCTAAAAACAGTATGGAAAACAGCATTTTGCATTTTTGTTTCCATCTCAGGGGAGAAGTCTTTAAAGTGATTACTTCTGTATCACTTTCATCTATTAGTTTGATGATAAAAATAATGATGGGGCATTGTGCTTACAAGGGTACTGATTAAATCTCCAACAGTCTATGGGTTACTCTCTTTCCAAAGTAATTATAGTTTCAGTCTCTTACTACATGCTGCTTTTAGCATAACACGCTAGATCTCATCTGCAGAGGGCAAATAAAAATATTGTAATAAAGTAGCACACATCACTTTCCAATATAAATGTGCAAGCTCTCACCAGAAGCACCACTGGAGCAAACAAAATTACCTTTTCTCTCCAGGGAGAAGCCCAGAAGGCAGCATAAATATATGTTGTGCATTTGTGAACAGTCATAGGCCTGCTTAAGACAATCACGTGAATCGGAATAGTTTCTTTCCCTAGAGGAATCATGTTTGCAAGCTTCATTGTTATTGTTGACAAGAGGTATCACAAGTGAGCGATTCATTATGAAGGCAGAGAAATCAAGCACATGCATGCTATTGTCTTTTCATTGTTACATTGGCTATGAAAAAACATACAGGAAGCAGCTGTTTAGAATTCTAAGACAAAGCGCATGGTCTAAGGTCCAAGAAAAGATTTTCAGAATGCTGATGCTTATATCATAATTTTGATGCCTCTATAGCTCATTCCATTTTCCTTTCCAAAAATGTCCAGTATAAATTACCTAGCATTATCATACTGCATTATTTTCCACTGCCTTGTCATACTATTTATTATTGCTACTAACATGCATACAGTTCTATAAATATCATATAAACAAACCAGCTACGTCAGCATTCCCAGATTTAGTGCATGCAGATGTAGGAATCTTAAATTTCAGAAATTCTGACTAGATGGGAATTAGATGTTCATAGATCCAGACCTATGGACATTTATTATTTATGTTTTTATCAAGGTGCAATACAAATCAGGTAGCCCCAGTAATTACAATATTCTATTCAATATAATTAGTTCATAACTTAAATAGCCAAACCAGTAAAAAAATATTAACAATGCAAATAAACCAAAGAGTACAGGTAATCCTCAATTTATGACCACAGTTGAGCCCCAAATTTATGCTGCTGAGAAATTTGTTATGTGAGTTTTGCCCCATTTTATGACTTTTCTTGCCACATTTGTTAAGTGAATCACTTTTATTGTTAAATTATTGTAGTAACACAGTTGTTAAGTGAATTTAGCTTTCCCATTGTCTTGCTTGTCAGGTCACAAAAGGTGATCACATGACCCCGGGACTCTGCAACCACCATAAATATGAACCAGTTGTCAAACATCCAAATGTAAATCATAAACTGCTTAAAACAACAACTGGATCTGATTAACTATCTTGCAAGTGTCCTTCCTCCAAAAATGTTCTCCAAGTATTGAATTCACATGACACACAAAGCCATGAACTAGATAATCACATTTTATCTGTATGTGTTGTGTGAACCTAGCACGTGCACTTACTTGAATGCCATAAAAACCTAGAAAATTTTTTAAACCATTTAAAAATAATAAAACTGTGGCACTGTTAAAAGTAAATGCTGAACATTTCAAGACCCAATTAAAAAATATGCCTGAAGTACACTATAAATGGTAAAAATCGGAGGACTGCCTAAACTTTAAAGCCAACTTTAAAAGATGTGAGGAGGGGGAGGGAGGGAAAGAAAGAGAGGGAGAGAAAGAGATAGATTTGTTTCAATATAGCAGCCAGCCATTTGGCATTTTGTAGAGGTGCCACTTGCCACCTGTCCTGCCATATTCTGAATCAGCTACAATTTTTAGAACATCTTAAAAGGCAACTCCATATAGAACACACGGCAGTAATCCAATTTTGAAGGATTATCAGCACTTGTGCTATCTAAACTCAGACTTATTGCTTCAGATAGAGTTGTTCAATATCATACTGAATCCAGATAGACATTCAGACTCAAAACTGGTTCCTTGAGAAGAAGAGCACACTTATCCAGTTCTTTAAGGATTCCAGTGTCCCTCAACCAGAACTTTGCGATCCAGCCCCTGGAATCAGCCAGAACTCCATTTAATCCAAATTCAACTTTAGTTTATTTTCCTAAGCCTAGTCTTGTATCATCTGGAGACACACAAAAGACTTTCTAAACCTCCAGAATTATGTTCATTCAAAAGCAAAATTGCTTTCTCCTCTTGTGCCAGCTTTCTCTAGTTACATCTCCTCTAAATATGTTAGTTCAACTTCTGAAATCTATCTGGAAATGGATGGATATCAATACATTGAGAAAACATCATGTTGAGAATGACTAAATTGTTTTTCTTTAATAGGCAGCTGTGGGACAGTCTTTTTTATAGGGAGGAAGAAATTTCTCTATAGAAGAATCCCTGAATGTCACTTTCAATTCTGGATGGCAATCTGTCAATCATAGAATATCAAAACGTGCTGTGTAAGCTATCTACAATATTCTTTCTATAAGAACTTCAGAGCACGGAAAGTAATACAATCCTACAAAAAATGCTCTATTTGTGTGGTATTCTTGTCTCTATTTGTATGGTATTCTTATCTGCGGAATGTTCAATGACCATTGGATCAATGGGCCCAAATAATATGACCATAAAGAGATTACTTTTAATTCCAAAAAGCCTCAGATTTCTTTGGTGCTCATATAACAGCCCCAAATCAGCTATTGTCATCTGAATGGCAGACCAGAGGGAAGAGTCAGCTCTTCTGCTCTCTATGACAGAGATAAAAGTCCTAGAGAGACTTTGAAAAAACAAATTTCTCAAGGCAATTCCTCTCTGTGACCATTTCAGTTTGGCAACCCCATTCCTCATACCTACACAAGGAAGTTGGGGGGGGAGGCAGAAACGGGGGGGGGGGAATAGGGCCCTTGTGACCTTGTCAATGGTGATGCTGCCCTTGATCTTATCACTTGCATTTTTTAAAAAAAAATGTTCCAGTAGAAAAAAAAAATAGAAAGCTGGGAAAGAGGCAAAAGCCTCTTGGGCTACTCTGCACCAATTGGGAAAAAAAAGAAATAAAATGGCAGACGGATAACAGGTGAAGTCATCCCAGTTCGTGTCCTATTGGTGCATGTAGGTCACTTAATTGGCTGGTGGAATGAATACAAACTTGATTACTATGAAGATGAAAGATGTTTTGATATTATTTCCCAGTATCAAGAGAAGAATCTTCTTAATAAATAAATAAATAAATAGATAAAAGATGTATTTTGAGCATTTTTAAATAACGGTGGGCCTAATTTGTTTCATTGCTTTTCCAGCAGAGGACAAAAGTCAATATATTGCTTGTGAAAACAAAGGTCACATCATCTAATCGCTTGCTGAATGATCATCTTAAGATGAAAGCATCAAAAATATTACCAGAATTCTAATCACGTTTCCAAAAGCAACAAATGGAATGGAATGGCTGGGGCTATTGCTAGGAGTGAGGGGTGGATGCCTATGGACCCCTTAGCCACAATTTCCAATCAGTGCCACCTAGTCTGAATATACAGAACAACATGCAAGTATATCTGATATAGGAAAAGTTACTTTCATTAAATATCCAATCTTCGTCGAGGTGATAGAAGTCAGAAATTCTAAACATCTGGTAAATCAACCTGCATCGATAAAGATGTATTTCACATATAAACATTCAAAAGGATGTTTAAATATAAATAGCAATAGCACTTAGACTTATATACTGCTTTATACTGTATTGCTTTGCAGCCCACTTGAAGCGGTTTACAGAGTCAGCCTATTGCCCCCAACAATCTGGCTCCCCATTTTACCAACCTCGGAAGGATGGAAGGCTGAGTCAACCTTGAGCAGTTCAGGATTGAACTCCTGGAGTGAACTGAATTAGCCTGCAATATTGCATTCTAACCACTGCACCTACTATGGTTCAGTAATAGTTCCAACACATACTTCGCATGCAAACCCTCTAAGTCAGACATGTCAAACTTGTGACGTCACGCAACGTATCAGGACGGTTTTGCCATTGGCAGCAATGGGGTGGGTGCAGCTTCCGGATGACCTGTCTGGCCCACGGGCCGGCAGTTTGGCACCTCTGCTCTAAGTAAAAGAAACAAACGCTTTTGGGTTATGGAACCTGTGACCCTAACCCTCCAAATTAATAAACTAATAGTTCTCAATAGCCCAGCTAACATGGCTGAGATGAGAGTCTAAAAATAATGTATGTAACAAACCACGATAATGTCAAAATTACAAGACACGTCATGACATCATTGCACAAATTATCTGTTTATGACAACTTTGTTATCATAATTCTTCATTTGCCCCATTGGGCCCACCTGAAGGACTAAAGATTTCCACCCCTGAAGTTGAGTTAGTTAAGTTAGATCACCACTACGAGAGAAATATAAAGCATCATCTCTTCCTCTAATAGAGCCCATAAATTTAGGGTCCCACTTCATATTCTATCCCATTTATTCTCTTATTGCATTCTTTAAATTTCTATTAAAGTTACGTCATCAAACTTCTAATTCTTGCCTGTGCAGGTAGTCCTCAACTTACAACAGTTCATTTAATGACCATTCAGTTACAACGGAACTGAAAAAAGTAACTTATGACCATTTTTCACACTTATGACTGTTGTAGCAACCCCCAAGGTCATGTGATCAAAATTCACACTTGGCAACTGACTCATATTGCAGTGTCCCAGGATTATGTGATCACCTTTTATGACCTGACAAGCAAGTTCAATGAAATCAGATTCACTTAACAACCACATTATCAACTTAATAACTGCAGTGATTCACTTAACACATGTGGCAAGAAACGTAAAATCGAGCAAAACTCACTTAACACGTCTCACTTAGCAACAGAAATTTGGGGCTGAAGTGTGGTTGTAAGTTGAGGACTACCTGTATGCTAAATGTTTAGCACTGCATTTTGAGTATTCAGCATGCATCCTCCATTCTCACTCCAATCTGTTTTAAAAAGGCTGAAAAAGCAAATGCTGCAACCATGTAAACCTTACAGGTAAATACGGTTTCAAAGTTACCACATGTGTATCTATTTCAGGACAATGTAGGTGATCATTTTAATTTCACAACTATCAACAGATTGTTTCATTTTGTAAGACTATTGTCCTAGATGCATTATCATGGACTGCTCTTTCTTTACCACATCACAGCCTGCCTGTTTTCATTTGGTGGCAAGCTGACATGATAAAAGGAAATATCTATGATAGCAGATCCACTAAGATAGCAATCTGACACAACCTAGCAATAAACAGGTAGTTTACCATGCAGAAAAAAAGGAATTCTCATCATATAAAACCACCTGAGTTAATGAGTGCTCCATTTACCACTAGTAAAGAAAAAAATTCCCTCCCTGACTGTATTTTTCCAAGCTTTGTCTATAATCTTTGTCTTTGCTCCTCTAGCCTCATAGTTATGGAAATACTTCTGCACCCTAAAACAATAATATAGGATAAGATGTACTTCCCCTTCCCTGACCCGGAGAGATTGGAAAAAAGGAAAATGTACATATTTGCAGCACGTTAAATTAATCCATGTATTCTTTTTCAGAATGAAATACAGATGTCCTTACTTAATGACTGCAACTGATACCACCAACTCTGTTACTAAGCAGTGTGGTCATTAAATAAAAGTATTGTGTGATTGCAATGGACTTAGGTCAGGTTCAGTTGCAGTTGCTAAGTGTGACATGTGACGACGACTTGTGATTTTACTGCCAGTTTCACCACTGACTGCTGATTGGATGCTGGTTGTGACACATGAAAATGGCAATTACGTGACTGTGGGACACAGTGATGGTCATTAACAACCGCGCAGCATATAAATTTTGATCCTGTGATGATGAGATGCTTTGACCATCATAAATGCAAGGATTAGTTATCAAGGTATTTTTTCAGCACCACTGTAACTTTGAATGGTTGCCAAACAGGGCCGTTCTTAACTAAGGATTGCCTAGAATTAAACACATTGTCAAGATAATAAGATGAAAAGAAGCAATGTTCTTGAGGAGAGATGGCCAGAAAGAGTGACTTTGTTTAGGTATGCAAAATGTTCCAGGTTCTCCTCCACCCAATGAACTGTTCCAATTCTGAAAACTTTCTGGCTGCTCATTAAAGCAGCGATGTCTTTCCCCAGGCTCATGCAACCAGGGACAGTACGGAACAGCTTCTCGAGCAGCCACGTGACCCTTGAAAAATACGCCATTTCTTTGCTTATTTTATTTTATTTCTTTGATTTATTTGCCACCCATCTCATACGAAACAATTCTAGGCAGCTTACAGCATTTAAAACGTTAAAATCCTAACCAATGAACATGATCTAAAATGATAAAGATGAAAACCCCAATCAAGATAAAATCATAGTTAAAAGATGAGGGAGGGAGGGAACCGAATGCGTGGGAGGGGAGATGGGATTGCCTCTTAATTCATTAACCAACCTCCAGTGCCTTGCTCTCCCATTGGTGCCTGAAGCCATCTGGCAGAGCCAGGTCTTCAGGATCCTGCAGAAGGTCAGAAGGGTGGAAGCCAATCTCACCTCAGGGGGGTAAGATGTTCCAGAGGGCAGAAACCAATTGCTTTAATTAACTGAAGAGGTGCTTTGAATGCTCCTACGAGTTCCCCAACTGTAGTCACATACAGTAAAGTGTATTACTGTGCAGCAAGAATGAGGGACAGAAAATCAGACGTGTGATATTGAACAGGAAGAGCTTCTAAATAGGAACAGTTCTCTTGGGCTGTCAGGTTGCTGCATTCTGGACCAGCTGCAGATGCCAAATGGTCTTCAACAGCAGGAATCCAAACAGGAAGTGATTTAAGGTGTGTGTAAAGCTGTGAACAAGGCCTCTTGGTACAGCAACTGACAGACAAGAGATTAGTACAAAGGTTCTCCTGTCATGGCTGCCACCTGCTCTTCCAGCAGGAGCTGTAAGTCCAAGAGGATCGCCAAATTGTCTATCAGATCTGTTTGGGGGATTGTTATCCCTGTCCAGTCAGAGAGAAGCCAACTCTCCTGACCACAGAAGGATCAAAAATACTGGAAGTCCTTGATTTACAACAATTGAGCCCCAAATTTATACTGCTAAACGAGACAATTGTTAAGGGAGTTTTGCCCCATTTTACGACTTTTCTTGCCACAGTTAAGTGAATCACTGCAGTAGTTAAATTAGTAACTTGGTGGTTTAAGTGAATCTGGGTTCCCCCTTGTCAGAAGATTGCAAAAGGGGATCATGTGACCTTGGGACACTGCAACTGTCGTAAATATGAGACTGCTGCCCACTGTCTGAATTTTGATCACATGGCTGTGGGGATGCTGCAATGGTCGTAAGTGTGAGAAATGGTCATAATCAGGGCTTTTTTTCTCATAGAACGCTCAGAACGGAGTTCCGGCACCTTTTTTGGGATGGAACCTTGTAGGGTAGGCAAGGCGGGTTGTATGACGTGTGAGTTCCGGCACCTTTTTCTTTTACAAAAAAAGCACTGGTCATAATCATTTTTTTCAGTGACACTGTAACTCTGAAAAGTCACTAAGTGAACTGTTGTAAGTCGAGGATTACCTGTATTAAATAGGAGGGGAGAGAAAGTTAAACCCTGTAGCACACAGTAAGAGCAGAGAGGTATGCCAGCTTTTCACTGCTCTTACTACAAGTTCTAATAAAGGCTAATGCCAATGCTTGGTCAGCTTCATCCTTCATATTCCTAAAGCATCTCACAAGACTTAAGGGCCTTGTTGCATACTCTTTCCAGACCACAACTAAGGCCTCAGCAAATTCATGAGAACCTCAGGAACAACCCCTATTGGGTTCATCAATCATGGAACGGCCTGATCAAATAGGCCTATCCTCCCTGCAGTGGGAGGCAATTAAAGAATTCCAGGACCAAGAGGAATGATCTGTCCATGTGTCCATGCCAAGGGACTGCTGTTAATGTCCCCTAATCTAAGATCACCTTGCCACTGTCCTGAGACAAAGATCTAATGTATGATCCCTTCGTGAGTTGGGTCAGCTAGAAGGTGCACCAGTTTCATGGCTGTCATGGTGGCCTTGAATTTAGGGCACCTCTGCCTCTGGGCTCTGAGAAGGCAGACTGAAGTTTCCCAGAACTGTAAGTTGGGGAACTCCCTGACTTATAGTTCTGAGGGCCACTCGGAGGCTTCAGCTGGTGCAGAATGCAGCCGCGCGAGTTGTGATGGGAGTCTCCCGATACTCCCGTGTAACGCCTCTTCTCCACGAGCTGCATTGGCTTCCAGTTGCCCTCCGGGTGAGATTCAAGGTGCTGGTGATGACATATAAAGCCCTAAATGGCATGGGCCCGGATTATCTTAGGGAGCACCTGCTGCCAGTGTCAACTTCCCATCGTCCTGTGCGCTCCCATAGGGAGGGCCTCCTTAGGGTGCCGCCGGGTGATCCCCAGGGGGAGGGCGTTCTCTGTGGGCGCGCCTGCCCTATGGAATGACCTACCTGTGGAACTCCGGATCGCCCCCGACCTTCGTTCGTTTCGTCAGGACCTGAAAACTTGGCTGTTTGATCTATCTGGCCTGGACTGAGGGGTTTTAAGTTTTAAACTTTGTTTTAATTTGTTGGGCTAGTAATTAATTTAATTTATTTTAATTCTATTTCTATTTTAACTTTTATATTGTTTTTAAACTTTGCCCTGTAAACCGCCCTGAGTCCTTCGGCAATAGGGCGGTATATAAAACTAATTAAATAAATAAATAAATAAATAAATAAATAAATAAACAAACTCCATCACTGAGGTCAGGACGTTGGCTAAAGACACCGCCATCCCACAGGGTGAGGCAAAGGCCAGGAGATATCTAGCAAAAAGCAAGGGCAGTAGACATACATGCTGTAAATTGGTGATAAATGAGTGCACTTGGGGTATTATAAATTGGGGTATTATAAATGAATGTCACTATGAGTAAATCTGTAAATCACCATGCTGGTGATTGATAGAGCAATGCAAGTATTGTTCTACTGTGTCGTTTATTTTCTCGATTTATCTATCTAACTGTAGGTGATGGGCAAATGATAGGTAGAATTCCACATTCAACAGCTGAGATTGTGCTTTCCCCCCCCCAAAAAAAATGTGCCATGAATTCAGAAGCCTTTGAGAAAAAACGTGCTTTTCGATTACAAGTTCAAATTGAAAATTTAGATAAGAAGTTTGATAAAATAACAATGGTTTTAAATCAACCCAAAGATGATGCTCAGATACAAGTAACAGCAGCTAAGTAGATTTTCAGTTGGACAGATTGGAATCTAATTTATTGCTGATGGATTTGAAAGAGAAGAAGTTTGATTTGAAACTTTCTAGGCTTTTTGGAGAAGGCTAAAAGGGGAATGGATTCTAAAGACTTAAGGAGTTGACAGAACTGATGGTAATGAACTGGACTTTCTTAAGAAGGTTGATAGAAACTGGGGAATGAATACATTATATCCAAGTAGAAAGAAAAATTGAACAGCAAGTGCTGCAGATATATCTGCAACAGAGACTTATGATTTTGGGGATGAGATTCCAATTGTTGGGAAAGATCCCAGTTAAAATTAAAATTTTAAGGAAAAGCTTTATCATTAAGAATCAGCTGAGGATATTTGATCCTGGATGGACCAGAGATAAAGATTATAGAATAGAATTATTTATTGACCAAGTGTGATTGGACACAGAAGAAATTTGTCTCTGATGCATAAGCTCCCACTGTACATACAAACAACAAAGTGATAATTCACAGATCTGAAATTGTAAGATACAATCATGAATTATAAGATGCAAAAATTGATAAATCGTAATATACCAATTGGAGAAGGTAGAAGGAAAGATGAAAGATGAGAAAGAAGACAAGGATAATAGCAATACAGTTGACTACATGGGTAAATATCTTTAGGCATAAGACAGTGCTGTGGGAGTTAGGTGTTCAGCAGAGTGATGGCATGGGGGGAAAAACGATCTTTGTGTCTAGTTGTTTTGGCATGCAATGCCCTATATAACAAAGTCCTGAGGGGAGAAGTTGAAACAGTTTCAACAGGATGTGAGGGGCCTATAGATATTTTCTCAGCTCTCTTTCTGGTTTGTGCAGTATACAGGTCTTCTATGGAAGGCAGGCTGCTTGCAACTGCTTTTTCTGCAGTGAAAAAACTATTATTCTTGAAATATATTTATCAGTATTCAACTGGGGGAACAATCGATGTGTATGTGTGTGTGTTTTTCCTATGCACATTTTAATATTTTTGCTTTGTTCTTATATTTTTTTCTTTTCTTTTCTGAGTTTGTTTTTTAACGTGAATAAAATATTATTGCAAAAAAGAAAAAAAAAGAAATGCACAGTTTTATTCAACTTGTAGCAGTTGCTGAAGTAAGAACACTGAAACTTTGGAGCTGATTGCAAATGACAGGTGCCAACCAAAATCAGAGGGGAAAAACGCTATACAACAAAGAGATATTCAAAAATCAGGATAATAGGTTAGGAAAGAATGAAGCCAAAATAAAGGGAGCTCTCTTTCAAGTCAATAGTATGATGAAGAATAAGAAATCAAGAGAAAATATTATTCTTAAATCTCTGATTGTTCTCCAGTCCAAATGGTAGTGCCATATTTAAATAAAAAATAAATATCAAGCCCCTTCTAGTGACACTTAAAGGCAGATAAATATTTATGATTCTCGTTCATGCAAATCAAATTATAAGCCCAATTGTAGTCTAGCTTCATAAAGAGTCAAGCTTTCTGCAACTGCTTGAAATTTGAAGTTAAGAAGTAAAAACAATCAACTGCAATAGTTCTCTCTCGATTAGTGGAATGGTTGATTATTCACTGACAGACATAAATATCACCAGACCTGCAAATTTCTCTCACGTAACTGGTTAAAATGTTAGTGGATTGCCAGAGACTTTCTATGTATATTTCAACAGGGGATTTTAAACCGAGCCACTCTACATCCTTTCTTACGTGCTTCATTTCAAGGCATCGTCATAACAACTTAGCAAAATCCAATCTTCTTTTAAATTCAACTAACAGGAGTCCCATTTGCTTTTTTTTAAAGGATTACATGGAAAGGGCAATGTCTGTTTTGACAAATTGCCATTTCCCAAGTCACGGTGTCTGTATATAGTTTGCAACCAATTTTGCTATTGGGTTTCTCAGGATCCCTCTCCAAGTTCCTCTAAGCAGGAAAGCAAATAAGACAGAAATGTGTCCAACCAAACTTCCAAATGTCCACAAGTATTTCCCTAATACATACATAAAAAAAATTCTTGGAAGAGAAAGATGTAAGGTCGACAATTTTATGTCAACTGACCTCAGGAGAAATCCTTTAAAAAAAATCTATTACAACAAAAATAATCCTTGTGAAGCTTTATCAAATTCTTCAGGGAATCAGTCATATTGGTTTTCAAGATAGCATGCCTTTTCTGTCTAAATTAAAGAATAGTTAAGAAAGCCAGGGGTGGGGGAGAGAGTGTGCAAACAAGCATACAAATACGCTGTTTTCTAACTAAAATCCTCAAACTGCAGTTTCAGTAAATAGCAATAGCACTAGCACTTACTTATATACCGCTTCACAGTGCTTTGCAACCCTCTCTGAGTCAGCCTATTGCCCCCAAACAATCTGAGTACTCATTTGGACCCTTGGAAGGGTGGAAAGCTGAGTCAATCTTGAGCCCTTTCAGGATCAAACTCCTAGCTGTGGGCATATTTTTTCTGCAGTACTACATTCTAACCACTGAGCCACCACAGCTCTTGAAATAATGTATTGGTTTCTAATTAAAAGGACTGTGCTGTGCTTTGAAAATAATTTGAAAAAGACGCTTCTCTGCAACTGTTTCAGAGAGAATGAAAACTAAGGAAGAGGAAAAAGATCATTGCTTTGCTGATCGTTGGCTTTAATCATATTTTTCATTAAGCAGCAGTTGGGTAGATATGGTACTAAATTATATAGGAGTGCACAACTTTAGTAGATTGATAGCTTTTGAGTGGAGTGCTGATGAATTAAGAATAAAAACTATCTTTGTTCTCATTTGCAGTTATGTTTAATTAAATATCCTGAATACTGTAGTACTTTCAACCATTTATTTAATTATGTCCCTTTGTGGCACGTTAAACATTGCAAGTAACAACTTTTAGAGATTTGGGGAGATAGATTTGATAGAGATAGATTAGACAGATGATGGATGGAGGGATGAACGGATAGGAGTTTGTCCAAAATGGGTAAAATAGAATGAAAGAACTCTTCTCAAAATAGTCCTTTCTTTAGCCAGATAGTTATGCTAAATACTGTAGCTGAATTCCATAAGCAGGAGCTGCCACTCTGGCCAGAAATTTTGTCAAACCTCCTCGGGAGTTTCTGGGCTAAAAAAAGCAACTGATCTGCTCATTCTTTAAGCAAGGATCCTTTTGACAACTCCAATTCAACTTTGGGTCTCAGAAAATTGTCAAGAGACCACTACATGACTTTCAAAGCTTTTACTAAACACTGCCCACACATTTTCAAGCCTATGTTTGCAATCATAACAACCTGACATTTTGCTAGAGATTTGTGCAAGATGAATGCATGAAATGCTGTTACCAATCTCCCACAACACAGAGGTTACCCTGCTAGGTGCAACGCTTAATGTATGTTTGTTTTTCTCCAGTTAAATCCATTGCCATAACTCCAATCTTTCAAAATCAACATTGTTTTCCAAAAGACAGGAAATGTTTTAGAAGCATGCTTGGTCTACTTTTATGCCAGGAAGCTCCAGATAACCATAAAATACTTAGAATAACACAAATTAACGATTGCAAAACAGTTGTATCTCACAAAACTGAGTTTAAGAGGAGCCTAAACAAAATATTGCATAACAGAATCCTAAGAGTTTGCCAGTCAGTTATGTTTTATATCAGAACACGCCTAGGCCAGGGGTGTTAAACTGCTGGCCCTTGGGCCAGATGCCTCAAGGCAAAACCGTGCCCACCCCATTGCCGGTGACATGTCACATGACATTGGAAGTTTGACACCCCTGCCCTAGGTCCAGCCCATTCCCTCCCTAACAAAATAAGCTACCGGTATGTGGCTGTCATAATTCACCATCTAAATTTGCTGTTGGTATAAAGGGTTGCAACTGCTCAGTGAAGAATCTTATCAATAACAGACTCTAATTCTGGGAGGAAAAAGCAAAACAGAACTTCTACTGCTATTTCCTTACCCAATAATGGTTAGTAACCACTGCTTTAAATAACAGCAAGGGCAGATCCTAATTTTTTCCCAAAGTAGCTTACAGATGGAATGTAAAATCCACTGTGTTGTAACATATGCATATTGCTATATTGTGGGATGTTTTACAGCATGTGGGAGCTGGTTTGTATCTACAATGCTCCTACCTATGAACAGCCTTAATCTGACAAATTCATTAGTGAGCCATGCTCAATCAAAACATAATCTGTGAAATCTGGCATCTCTAAGATAAAACAGTTTCTGCTACTGACATAATTCACAAGACAGCTGCATTATCCATTACACACACACACACCAATCTTCAGCAGCAATTCTGATCAGTATGTGATTCAGGAAGAGCTTTACTGAGAAACAGGAAATTTCTAAGGCAGATCCAGGAGGACTTTTCAATCAGATTGCCTTGTTCTGTCCTGGGATTTAGATCATGCTTGCCTTATCTAGAAATTGATTTCCTACATTTCTTGTGCTGCTCCTCCACCAGGAACAACTCATGATTTAAAACCATACAATACATCATAAAAATGGACTGTTTTAAAATACAGCAAGAAAAGGCAACCTCTTGAAATGAAACCAGTACTATGAGGGAGAAAGCTAGCCACAATAGGTATGTATTCACAAACAAAAGACAAAAAGAGGGAGAAAGAGGGAGAAGAGAAGGGAAGATATACTTTAGTGGGAAAGCATACCGTAATATTGGTGTAGTCATGAGGAGGTTCTGTTCTTTCAAGTTATTTCTTACTCTGTAGTTGGAAGAATTTCACAAGAGTTTTGGTGCCATCTTTTATTCTTTGAAGCAGACCTCACTGACTGTCCTACTTTTTCATTTGCTATTCTTTTTGGCGGAGAGTAAAAACATACACACACAAAAGAGGATTTTCCCCTTTACTGCCTCAAGAGCATGTTTGCTGCCAGTAAATAGATTACGCTGATTATCTGGACAGAGATTTTATTTCATTCAATTATTTTATATTAAGAGGTAACAGATCTGGACTGTAAAATCTGAGTAGACCACTAGAAGGCACCAGAGTTTTCTCTATCTCTTTATTGTTATCTAGTCATCCAACATTTTGACTCCAGATCTTGTAGCCACAAATTCATCTCTAACGTGGTTTTAGTTTGGCTTAATCTGCAGTGTGAATTCCATATCGCACATTATATGGGAACCCAATCAGCTGTAACTTACTGAACAATCAACACGGCTTAAGACAATTCAAGCTTCCTCAACTTGGTACTTTCCAACTGCGGTCAAAAATTTTGGAAATTTTAGTCTCAAAACACTTTAGTTCACCAATCTGGGGGAGAATTGCAATATGTAATTCATAGGGCTCTAATATAATATTTTATATATTTTATATAAATTTAATATATTTTAAGTCACATCAGTATATCCCAAATAAGTGAAGTAATCATTTTTTCTACTAATTTGCAAAAATCTAAGTTTTATATTTGTTTTCATGAATACATTTTTTAAAAACTCAATTGTTCTTGTAGATGCTTGTACCTAGTCTTGCTATTGCAGAAATATTTGTTTCATTTGTCCTTCCCAACGTCTGTCTGTCTTATCTAAAGAAATGAAATTCTACAATAATTTTGCAAATAAAAATAGTATCTATTCTTTAATAATTCAATGTTTGCTATGCCAAGAGTGTTAAAGTTTATTGCTGAAGTTTGACTATTCACCCATATATTATGTTCTTATGTCACTTTACGAAGCAAATTATTGTATAAGAAATTGGGACATAATTGTTTGCAAACTCTTGTACCAAGCACAAGTACTCCATTCACACCTAAAGCTAGACTAGGATGTTAACTATGGCTTGTTGAACAAATCATAAAAGCTTGGTTTCCTGCTAAGCCGTAATGTGTGGGTTCACCTAAATGATAAGCCAAATAAAACAAAATCACATATAGATGAGACATTGGTGAGAAATATGAATCCAAATGCCAACACATAAAAGAGCCAGAGCTGGCTTTTGTGTAGCTTTTTTCAGTGGCAAAAATAGATTTGCTGATGTATAAAGAGAAAATAGGTTTGCTTCATCCCTCGGTGAGGAAGTGGCAATCAGACAGGAATCATGTTGTACAAAATCTTTGCTAGGATTTAATTTGAAGGTTTAGTCACCAAATCCAGCCTCAATAAATATCAAGAACTAACCGAGTCCTTTCTTCCATTCTGAGGCCTCAACCACAATCACCTCTCACTTGATCTACATCTCTTAAGTCAATAGGAACAACTTCCAGGCTGGTTTGCCTGTGACATTTTTCATTACAGGAATAAATGATTTGGTGCTTGGACAAACAGCTCACTTTTTGAAGCACATGAGAACAGCAGAGAGGAAATACTTAGCAACACAGTATTCCAAGGAATAGTTTCTAAAATTTATAAAGCCATCACACATAATCCCCTATATTAGATATAGGCAACTTGGTACTTTGGGACCAGAACTCCCCAAACTCCATCCACCAAGGGTAACAATGAGGGATTTGGGTAGTTGTTGCAATCCAAAATGGAGGACCCTAGATTGCCTTCCTTGGCTTCCACGCATTAAGTACTTAAGTATTAAGTCAGCTCAAAACATCCTACATGTTTGCAATTAACTCATGCTCAATATCCATTAACGTCACCAACATTGTCTTGCCTTCCTGAACCATGCATTTAACTGCATCCAAAGAGCAACAATAAATCACGAGGGGTTTTTTTTCCCCTGTCCTATGCACACATAAATCACTTTTCATCTGCCAATGGCACAGGTGGAGTCTTTTCAACCAGGGAAAATCAACATTAACAAAAATAGGGGGGGGGACGGAGAACCTCTTATATATTGCAGTTGCTTCTGAGCCTCCCAGCAGAATGCACTAAATGCCATTGAAAAAGAGAGCAACACACACACACACACACACCCCTTAGAGAAGAATAGAGAGGCCAAGCTTCGCTTAGCAGCAGGCAGCTCCGCACAGATCCAACTCCAGAAACCAAGAGGCGCTGCAAAACTTTACTTGGGTAGACCTCGCTAGTCCAAACCTTTTCTATCAGTAAGAGCGTGTTGTTGTTTTTTAAAACGTTGCTTCTCTCCCATCCAAGTTTCGGGTGCCTTTTTTTTTCTTTCTTGGTACAACTGCCGTTGGGAAATCCAATCGTAGGTACAAAGACATGACAAGCAACCCTCCACCGTAGGCACACACGCACCTAGACGCAACCCAGAGCATCCAGCCTCAATTCTCCGCGCCACGAAAGCCATACAAGTCACCCACGCAGCAATCAGGTGTCTTGGGGCTGGTACGATCCTCTCGTACAAAGGAAAACGCAGGGCAGCTCTGCTGTGTGTTCCTTTTGCGAACGCGCGCACTCGCACACTTTTTTTTTGTGTTGTTGTTGTTGCAGTGCCCTCGTGGAATCCAGATAAATCCTCTAGTCTACGGCAGGCGACGCGTAGCAAATATTTCGAGGCGTCCTGAGGGTTCTTACACACACACACACACACACACACACACACACAAACAAACACAGAGAGACAACCCTAACAGAATGACAAGCTGCGCTTTCGTCGCCCTGCGTCTTCTTTTAATATTCCCCCAATTTTCTCCGCAGACCTAAAGCAAGGGCTCTTTTGTGTCCTTTCCACCGCTCCTGGCCCGAACTAAAAAGCGGAGGAGGAAAGCAAAGTTTTCCGGCGAGATTAACCCACCCACCCACACACACACACACACACACACCCATCCCAGCCAAGGAGACCAGCCCCAGCGCCCTGCCTCCAGATGGCAAACCCTCTCCCCCCCTTTTTTTCGGAGACAACCCTCCGCGCCTCCGATCTCCGTCCCCTCCGCCTCACCTGCGGCCGCTTCTCCGGCTCTCCTCTCGCCTTTCTTCCAGCCCCCGCCGCTCTCCAAACTAGGAGTAGCAATATCCACTCAAGAGGCTGCCCAGAGACGCCGTCTCCATCCAGTGCACGAGCATGATCTCCGGGTGCGTCGAGGCATGTACGGGAGAGACTGCAACGTGGGTTTTTTTTTTTTTCAGAGCCGAATACTCCTCGTTTACAAGGTCCTTGAAGGCGAAGCGGAGTGGGAGGGTGGGGGGAGTGGGGGTCTCCGACTTGCTCAACAGAGGAAACAAGCCAGGGCAGAAAAGGCAATTGATGGTGCGAGGAGGTGGCGAGCGGAGGGAGAACGCCAGGGAGCGAAAGCAGGTTTGCGCAGGCGCAGGAGAGAGAGAGAGAGAGAGAGAGAGAGAGAGAGGACACTCGGCGTGCGCGGTAGCCCCCTCGTGCTTCCCACCTCCTGGGTCCTGCAACCAGAACCAGTTGCCCTATGGGCGAAGGGGGCGTGGCGGGCTGCGCGGCAGGCGGGGTGGGGGGGGGGTCTCTCTCTCTCTCTCTCTTTTTTTTTTCCTGTCCACGCGCGGCCCCCGCTTCCCCGCCCACCTTTAGCGTAGCTAAAGTGTCGCCCGGTTGGCTTCCCGCCTCGCTTTTCTGGAAAGCGCTGCTTCGCCACACCGACCTCCGGGGCTGGCTTTAGTTTAGCTTTAGTTTTATTGTATTTGTATACCGCCCTTCTCCCGAAGGACTCAGGGCGGTGAACAGGGCACATATAAAAAAATACAGGATACAAAAATTAAAAAGAATTAAATAATAGCCCAGCTAAAACAATCGATAACAATATAAAAATCCCCATTAAAACCCCAACATATCCCCATCAGGCCAGGCCGGCTTGTTCAAATAGATGGCTCTTCAGACCGCGTCCGAAGGAGCGAAGATCAGGTGCCATCCGGAGCTCGACCGGCAGCTGATTCCATAAAGCCGGAGCGCCCACAGAGAAGGATCTCCCCCTGGGGGCCACCAGCCGACATTCTCTGACCGGTGGCACCCTGAGGAGGCCCTCTCTGTGGGAATGCACAGGGCGGAGGGAAGTTGACGCCGGCAGCAGGTGGTCCCCGAGGTACTCCGGACCCATGCCATCACCTTTGCCCTTGTCTTGCTTGTAGCGTGGGTGCCCTTTGGCTGCGGCTACCCTCTGGTGGTGTTTGCTGAGGGGGGGGGGAAGAAGGAGATGGGGTCGGACAGGGTAGGGAATTATGTGTACGTTGGGGAGAAGAGAGCGCTCCTGTTCCCAGCGCTTTTTAGGCGCTGAACATTTCTGGCCGCGTGAGCTGGCCTACGGCGGCGGCGTCTCCTAGGTCGGCGTTCAGGCCTTGCCACAGAAGTGCTCCTGGTGGGTTAGAATCGAGATCGTCTCTTTTCTAAGGCCTTAGTAAGACCACACTTGGGAATATATTGCGCCCAGTTTTGATCACCGCTATCATGTTAAAAAAAAAAGATGCTGAAACTCCTGGAAAGAGAGCAGAGAAGAACACCAAAGATGGTTAGGGGGGGATGGGGGCTAAAACATATGAAGAAGGGTTGCAGGAATTAGGTATGTCTAGTCCAGGTAGTGACAGATTTTATTTTCCTGGGCTCCACAAGCTCACCGCAGATGGGGACTGCAGCCAAGAAATTAAAAGACGCTTGCTCCTGGGGAGGAAAGCCACGGCAAATCTAGACGGCACACCAAAAAGCAGAGACATCACCCTGTCAACAAAAGTGTGTATAGTTAAGGCTATGGTCTTCCCAATTGCAATGTATGGCAGTGAAAGTTGGACCATAAGAAAGGCTGAGTGCTAAAGAATTGAGGCCTTTGAACTATGGTGCTGGAGAAGACTCCTGCGAGTCCCTTGGACTGCAAGGCGATCAAACCGGTCAGTCCTAGAGGAGATCAACCCTGACTGCTCTTTAGAAGGCCAGATCCTGAAGCTAAAACTCAAATACTTTGGCCACCTAATGAGAAGGAAGGACTCACTGGAGAAGAGCCTAATGCTGGGAAAGATTAAGGGCAAGAGAAGAAAGGGAGGACCGAGAATGAGGTGGCTGGATGGAGTCACTGAAGCAGTAGGCGTGAGCTTAAATGGACTCCAGAAGATGGTAGAGGACAGGAAGACCTGGAGGAACGTTGTCCATAGGGTCGCAATGGGTCGGACACAACAAGAGTGCAGGGATAGGCAACTTTGGCTCTTTTATGGCTCATGGACTTCAACTCCCAGAATTCCTGAGCCAACATGGGGGAACTATGGCCCTTTCATGACTTGTGGACTTCAACTCCCAGAATTCCTGAGCCAGCCATGCTGAGGGGAAAAGGGAGGTTTCCAAGCTGAGCCATGCTGGCTCAGGAATTCTGGGAGTTGAAGTTCACAAGTCATAAAAGAGCCAAGGTTGCCTACCCCTGGTCTAGTCTAATGAAAAAAGACTAGGAGCGACATGGTAGCAGTGTTCCAATATTTGAGGGCCTGCTACAGAGAAGAGGGTCAACCTAATTTGCAAAGCACCAGAAAGCAAGACAAGGGAAAAAATGAAGGGAAACTAATCAAGGAGAGAAGCAACCTAGAACTAAGGAGAAATGTTCTAACAGTTGGAACAATTAACCAGTGGAACATTTTGCCTTCAGACGTTACGGAGGCTTATAAGAGGAGACTGGCAGGCATTTGTCTGAAATGGTATATAGATTCTCTTGCTTTGAGCCGGGGGTTGGACTAGAGGACCCCCAAGGTCACTTACAGCTCTTGTTATTTTGTTTTTTTAAAAAAGACAAAACAAAGGGAGGATGTTGAAGTGCATTGGGAGTGCGTGTAGGTGTGTATGAGAGAAATTGGTGTCTTCCAGGGGCTCCTGCGGAACTTCCTTGAGGTGCTTGTGCGTGTGGCACATGAAATTAGTAAATGTTCCCATTGCAATCACTGAAAAGCCACCAGAAAGCTAGCAACAATGAAGCTTGCTGAAATTTTGTGCATTTGATCAAAAGTTCACCTTGTCCCTAAGAAAATTATAATGCCAATATGCCTAAAAATAAATTAGTGTATACATATATAGTTTTTGAATTTTATTGTATACAATGTATGATTATTTTACACACTGAATGTGCAATAAAAGAAAATTGTTGTCGATGAGCAAATTTAAACAGTCCCACTTAATTTTAGGAAATTAACAAAAATGTAGATAAAATGATATAAAAACCCCATAAAACAATACCAAATTGAAAAATTAATAAAATATCTCACAACTAAAAACAGACAAAAAAAACCTTGGGAGGGGAAGCCATCCATCTATATAAAGACAGAACTCTGTATACAATTATTATTCTACCCACTGAATCCTGCACTGGTAGCTAAAGGAAAATAAGGGTATTCAATGAGCAACTTTTATTTAACTGTTTATTTAACAAAAAAGTTGATAAAATGATGACATAAAAGAAATCCATAAAACACCACCAAATTGAAAAATAATCACATCTCAAAACTAACAACAAAAACAAGCAGAAAGTTCCTCGGGAGAAAGTGGCTTCTCGTGGGGCTTTGCCAGTGTGGGTGATTCCGCCATCCATCTCCGTAGCCTCCATTTCTGAAGCTGTCCTCCTATATGCAGGTGGAATAACAGAAGAGAATACCAACGGTTGGAAGGGACCTTGGAGGTATCCTACCCCAACCCCCCTACTCATGAACCCATTGTTCCCAGCATCGCCTCCATTTGTCTGCTGTGCTTCTGGTGCGGCCCATCAAGGAGGGCGAGACTGCCTCCTCGTGAGTAAAAGAGCTGCCCTTTGCTGCTCCTGCCTTTTCTCTGCCCTACCTGTTCTGGGATGAGAGCAGAAAGCAGTTCCTCCTCCAAACTAACCATCTGCAGCTGCCTGCTTTCCCAACAGGAAGCCTCAGGGCTGTCCAGCCGCACCTGTGCTCCATGCAAATCACTCTCTGCTGGCTGCTCGGAGGCCTTGACCAACTCACCTCCTGATGGGCCTGGGACTGGTTCATCCTCCTCCAATCTGCCCTCTGGAGAGGCATCTGGGGAAGCATCAGGGAGAAATTAAAGGCTTTTCTTAGAACCATACGCTTTCTGTAAAAGTACAAACACTTTGTTCTTACTGGAGTTACTTTTGATTCTTTCCCTGGGCTCTTCTTAGTAAGGACACTGGAGAGGGTTGCCATTTCCTTCTCCAGTGGACCACGTTGTGCCAGCACTCTGCACTATGGCCTGTCTGAGTTGGGTGACCCTGCACGGCAGAGCTCACTGCTTCGTTGAGCTTTGTAAGACTTCTACACGAGAAGGCAGTGATCCACGAAGGGGCTAAAATAGGTACCTCTTTTAATTAGAGAGTGAGGTCCAGGGAGTCCTCCTCCAGGCTGCTGAGATTGTACAGAGTGTCTTCCCCTTCTTCGGGAGAATCCTGTGAATGACAATGATTCCTCTTTAGCCATCAGTGAAAAGAGATTCAGAATTCCTAACAGAGGCCCACTGCCCAGAGCCCCCCAGCACAGTTCACTCAGGTTGGGAGAACTGAATAGAGGGACTCTATCCCTCCCCAAGAGAAAACGCTTTGTCTTTCTTACCCACAGACTGGACGAAAGGCTGGCCTCCGAAGCCTCAGCAGCCTGCTCCCAGCTCCCCTCAGACTCCTCATTCAAGAGGGCAGATATGGAGTCAAAATCCTCCAGGCTGTTGTTCCCGTCACCCACCTGGACTTCCATCGAAGACTGCGAATGACAGTATCGAGGCTAAATCCCAATAAGATTGCTGAAGGACAGGGAATGTTCCGGCCCTGTGTGCCAACAGCAAGAGAGCCTCCGTCGGCCCTTTTGCCAAGACTTTCTTACCTCCGAGGTGCGTGTCTTCTCCCCAATAGGTGAGAGCTGCTCTTCGGCCGGTAGGTCGTCTTCGTCCTGAAATAACAATGGAAAGATTCTGTCTGTTGGCATCTCCACAAATCCTCAGAGTCAGGCCTTCTTCTTTGAGTGGGGTAGAAGCTGTTCAGGCCTTACCGATTCACTGCAGCTCTCCACAATGGGGGAGAGTCGCGGCCTCCAGTGCTCTTCCTCTTCCTTGCTGGGGAGAGAAACGAAGGGGCCAAAGATCAAGAGGAGCCACGGGCCACTGTTTTTTAAAAAGTGGTCACGTGGAGGCTCTAAGAACCCTTCCAGCTGTCCTGCCAAGGGGATTGGCCTGCCAAAGGGGTTGCCCTGAGTCATTCTGTCTTTAGCAGAGGCAGAGGGCAGAGATCCCTCCCCTCTGCAAAGGATTCACCCTCCGAAGTGTTACCTACCTTGATAGACAGGCACTGCTTTCCTCCTGCACGTCCCTTGGTCGGCATTCTTCCGACGGATCCTGAAATAACAATGCAAGTATTACATCTGTAGGCATATCAACAAATCCGCTTCTGCCATTACCGTGGGGAGGAGCTGGTCTGGCCTTACCGACTCAGTGCAGGTCTCCGAAATGCTTGACAGCCGCGGCCTCCACTTCGGTATGTTCTCATTTCTGGGGAGCAAACGAAGAGCCAAAGTTATGAAAACCAGCTATGCGATGCCTCCCCTCTGCAAACGATTCTTCTAGCCCTTCTCTTAAGGGCTTTAGTGCAACCCCCTTTTGGGGGGCTTCAAGAGTATTTCAGCTGAGAACACCTACCTCATGGAAATGAGAACTGGCATCACCTCTTCCTTCCTGGGGCTCCAGGTGGTGGCAGGAACACCCATCAAACCCTGCGAGTAACAGAGTTCAGAATTTTATTTATTTTATTTTATTTTTATTTTATTTTAATTCCATTTATATCCCGCCCTTCTCCGAAGACTCAGGGCGGCTTTCCAAACTTAGCAGTAGCCTTCATTCTATGTATATGCCTGCTTATTAGCGCTTTCACACACACCCCAAGCGGCATTATTACAAAGTCAGCTTAATTGCCCCCAACAATCTGGGTCCTCATTTTACCTACCTCAGAAGGATGGAAGGCTGAGTCAACCTTGAGCCTGGTGGGACTCGAACCTGCACTAATTGCAGGCAGCTGGTGTTACTTAAGGAGGCATTAGCCCACTGCTGCACCAAGGCTCTTCTTTAGTATTTCCCAGTCTTTTCCCCTCCAAGCCATCACATCTTCCCACTAACCCAAAAGTCTCCTCTTGACTTTGTTAGACTGGCCAGCTTCTCCCAAGTGAGAATTCCAGCTTTTCCCCACCCGGTTTTGAGGCACGGACCCTGACTGGCCATGTCGCATAACCCTCCTTACCCCAGGGAAGGAAGTTGTTTCTCCATGATACACAGTAAGATGTGTCTTCCATTCTCCCTGCTGGTCGTCCTGATTTTGTGCCTTGACAGTCCTGACCAAAAGAAGAAGGTGACATGTCAAAGAATCTCCATCTAGCTCTGCTCTCCTTTCTAAGACCGGCCATTCAGCTGACCATCATTTTGCCTCTGCAAGCCCCTTGGGGACCGGAAGCCCTCTTGGGGAGAGGCTCTTAGGGACCCTGCAGTCCATCGATGGTGCCCCACCATGCCCAGGGTTTGAGGAGAAGGAGGTGGTACCTGTCTGGAGGCTGAGGGAGCTCCTCTACGTTGCTCTTGAGGCAGCAGAAGAGCAACGAACATCTTTTCCAGATGTTCTGTGAAGAGAAGAGAAACAGGCGAGAGTCAGTCAGAAGAGTTGGGAAGCGTGACTTTCTCCCCTACTACTACCAGTTTCTTGGCAGTTGAGATGGCCACACTTACTCTAAAAAACCGTTGTACAGCCATGACCACAAGCAGCTGTTGGTCCTTTCACTGCACTAAGGGAGAATGGGCAGTTGGGCCCCGGTTGGTGGCTTTTCAGGCAAACTGTCAACTGGTTGACTTGGCAACCAGGTAAACAAGGGCCACATTCTAAAGCTGCCCAAGGAGGGCAGCTCACCTGGGTCTAGGAGCGTCTACCTAGTCCAGTGGCTGACTCCTTTGGTGGCCTTTGGTCTCTGCCTTTCATGTGGGTAGTTGTGTGTTCATGAACAACAGAGAAGCACAATCGTTGTGGCACAAAGCACAGAGGAATCATACAATGCGAGGATGGATGGGACTTAAATTTAGGATTTAGGATTTAGGATTTATTGAGATTTTTATACCGCCCTTCTCCCAAAGGGACTCAGGGCGGTTCACAGGGCATAAATATAAACAACAGTACAAACATTAAAAGATAATTAAATTAATGCCCAAGTTAAAACCAGAATAATAAAACAAACCTATAAAAACCCAAGTACCCCCATCAGGCCAGACCCGCTAGTTCGAATAAATGGGTCTTCAACCCGCGACGGAAGGATCGGAGGTCTGATGCCATCCGGAGCTCAACCGGCAGTTGGTTCCATAACGCCGGAGCACCCACAGAGAAGGCCCTCCCCCTGGGGGCCACCAGTCGACATTCCCTGACAGGAGGCACCCTGAGGAGGCCCTCTCTGTGGGCGCGCACAGGGCGGAGGGGAGTCGACGCCGGCAGCAGGTGGTCCTCGAGGTATCGCGGACCCATGCCATGTAGGGACTTAAAGATCATAACCAAAACCTTGAACCTTACCCGGAAGACAACTGGTAACCAATGCAGCTCACGGAGCAAAGGTGTAACATGGGAGTACCGGGAAACTCCCAAGACAACTCTCGCGGCCGCATTCTGTACCAGTTGGAGCCTCCGAGTAGTCTTCAAGGGAAGTCCCATGTAGAGAGCGTTACAGTAGTCTAGGCGAGAGGTCACGAGCGCATGAGTGACCGTACACAAGGCCTCCCGGTCCAGATAGGGCCGCAACTGGCGCACCAGGCGAACCTGGGCAAAAGCCCCCCTAGTCACGGCCACTATGTGATCCTCCAAAGTGAGTCGTGAATCTAGGAGGACTCCCAAGTTGCGAGCCCTATCCACAGGGGGTAAAAGCTCACCCCCCATAGAAAGAGGTGGAACATCGCAGGTGTCTCGGGAAGCCGGAATGTACAGCCACTCAGTCTTGTCAGGGTTGAGTTGAAGTCTGTTCCTCCCCATCCAGACCCGAACCGCCTCCAGGCAACGGGACATCACAGCGAGGGCATCACTGGGGTGGTTTGGGGTCGAAATAAAAAGTTGGGTATCATCAGCATATTGATGATACCCAACTCCAAAACCACGAATGATCTCACCCAGCGGTTTCATATAGATGTTGAACAGGAGAGGCGAGAGGACCGACCCCTGAGGAACTCCACAAGCGAGAGTCCTAGGGGTCGACCTCTGCCCCCCTGCCAACACCGACTGCGAGCGTCCCAGGAGATAGGAGGAGAACCACTGAAAAACCGTGCCTCCCACTCCCAATCCCCTGAGACGCTGCAGCAGGATACCATGGTCGATGGTATCGAAAGCCGCCGAGAGGTCTAATAGGACTAGGACGTCGCTTTTTCCCTGCCCAAACAAATTTATTAATAACTTTCTGCCACTCCTCCAAATTTAAATCCTTTTTAAGTATAGGTATCATTTGAAACAAAAATAAATTTTTTGGCAAGACATTCATCTTTACTGCTGCAATTCTTCCCAATAAGGATAGTTGTAATTTTTTCCAACCATCTAGCTCTTTTTGTGTTTTTGACCATAACAATTCATAATTATTCTTATATAACTTCACATTTGAAGCTGAAAGGTAAACCCCCAAATATTTAGTCTATTTAACTATTTAAAATCCCGTTAACTCTTCTAAAACAACCTTCTGTTCTATAGTCATATTTTTAGACAATATTTTAGTTTTTTTTATATTTATCTTAAATCCAGAAACTTTCCCACGACGTTATTATCTCCATCAACTCTACAACTGAGTAAGTCGGTTGACTTACTGTAATAACCAGGTCATCCGCAAACGCTCTCAGTCTGTAATCCTGATCTCTTATTTTAATTCCCTTAATTTTATTTGAGTCTCGTATTTTAAACAATAATATTTCCAGTGTTAAAACAAACAGCAAAGGTGACAACGGACACCCCTGTCTTGTACCCTTTTCAATATTACATGTTTCTGTCAAACTACTATTAACTATTATTCGAGCTGTTTGCTTCTGATATATTGCTCTAATAGGTTGTAAAAATTTTTCCCCAAATTCCATTTTCTCCAATGCTTTAACTAAAAATTGCCAATCCAATTGATCAAAGGCTTTTTCAGCATCCAAAAAGATCAGCGCTGCAGAGATCTGGTTATTTCTATCCAAAAATTCCAATAGATCTACAATATGTCTCACATTATTCTTCATTTGTCTACCACTTATGAATCCAGTTTGATCACTATGAATCACTTGCTGCATTACCTTCATTAATCTATTTGCTAAAATTTTTGCAAATATCTTATAATCAGTATTTAAAAGCGATATTGATCTATAATTTTTGGCTTGGGTAGCGTCTTGATCTTCCTTCGGAATCAACGAAATAAAAGCTGTTTTCCATGATGGAGGCACTTCTCCTCCCAATTGAATTGTCCTAAACAATTCTCTTAAAGGTTCCACCATTTCTGACTGTAAATTTTTATAGTAGACGGCAGTCAAACCGTCTGTTCCTGGTGCTTTACCCACCTTTAATTGCTTAATTGCTAAAATAATTTCTTCATTATTTATCAATTGATTCATCCCTTCCCTTTGTTCTTGTGTAAGAACAGGAATATTAACTTCCTGGAGATATCTATCTATATCTGTATCTTGAATCTTATCTCTAACATACAACTTAGAATAAAAATCAACAAAAGCCTTTTTAATAAGATTCTGCTGATGCACCACTTTGCCCTTGTACTTTATTCTATCTATATTACGTGCCCTTTGTTTCTTCCTTAACAAGTAGGCTAACCACCTACCCGGCTTATTGGCATTACAAAAGGTGTTATGTTTAGCATACCGTAAATTAGTTGCCACTTTATCTGCCATCAACATATCATACTGGCCTCTTAGTAAAGTAATTACCTCTTTGATCTTCCCATCAGATGGATTCGAAGTTAAAGCCTTTTCTTTTCTCTTAATTTCCTCCTCTAATTCTTTTCGCCTAAATTCCAATTTACATCTGTATTTATTATTCAAATATATTAACACTCCTCTCATATAAGCTTTACTTGCATCCCAAACCATCTCAATAGAAGTACCCTTATGCATATTCATTTTAAAAAATTCTTTCATCTGTTTTTTACACTCTTCCACATTTTCTTGATATCTAAACAAATTTTTATTTAGTCGCCAAGACCGTCTGTCTCCATTGTCTTTTTCCATTTCCAACCATACTGGACTATGATCAGATATAGTTCTTGGACATATCTTAATTTTCTTAATCCTAGAAAAGAAATCATTGGTAATTAATACAAAATCAATCCTGGATAGGGATTGATGCCTATCAGAGAAAAAGGTAAAGTCTTTTTCTTGCAAGTTTCTTTCTCTCCAAACATCTCTCAATTCCAAGTCATCCTTCATCTCAAAAAATGATTTAGGCAATCTAGCATGACTTGGTGTACTTCGAAAAAGGCCTCTTTTGTCCAATTGTACGTCCAAAATGCCATTCCAGTCTCCCATAAAAATACAAGATTTATAATCCCACTGAATAATCTTGCTATGTAATAGTTAGGAACATATAATCCAACCCAAAGTATTTTCTTGCCTTCTATTAATAGTTCAATTATAACATATCTTCCTTTTTTATCTGTTTCAATTAAACTAGCTGTTAAAGTATTCTTGACATAAATAACAACTCCATTGGATGGATGGGACTTTTAGTCCAGCTCCCTGCCCAAGGAAGGGCTCCTCCTACCATCTCAAATAATTGTCCAATCTTTCTTTGAAAATCTCCCCAATGCAGCACACACAACTCTGGGAAAGAAAGTGTTCCCCTGCTTAACGGTTCTCAGTGTGAGGAAATTCCTCCTTATTTCCAGGGTTGGATCTCTCTCTGATGGGCTTCCACCCACTGCTCCATGTCCTTCCTTCAGCTCCTATGGAGAATCCACACCCTCTTCCCTGTGGCCTGCCATCATGTCTCCCCTCGTTCTTCTCTTCAAGGGGCCCTGGAAGCCAACTTGCTTCTCTGCTGGGCCTCTTGGGCCATTTGGGCTTCCTTGAGCCTTTCGGCCAGCACAAGCTGGCATGTCTTGCTGACCTGTTAGTAGGTCTCAATCCTGTCTGCTTAGATGAAAATACCCTTTCTTTTTGCTAATATACATTTTCAGATTTGTCTTTAAGGGGCCCTGAACTCTTTACACAGAGCGCCACTCAAAGCAGGCGAGGTCTGCAGCGTCAGGAGGAGGTTCACAGGTGCAAGCCCTTCATTGTGCCAGGGACACCAATGGGGGTGAGGATTACTTGTTGTCACCTTTCCAGGGCAAGCCCCAAAGGTCTTTCCAGGAATCCAAGGGGCTCTTCTTCTTGAGGTTGCCAGTCCAGCCAGGTTTCCCAGAAGATATTTTCTCTCCAAAGCCAGGCAGACTTCAGGCATGACCTCCCCAGCGGCCATGTTGCAAAGGGTTACTCTGAGCCTTCAGCGTTCGCTTAATGACTTCAGGATTCGCTTAACAACTATTCTGAAAATGTTCAAAAGCTGGGTCCAATCACACGTCTGTTACAAATTTTTTATGACCAGGAGAGAGACGCCGTACTTAAATATCTTCTAAATAAATTGTGAAGCATTCACTGCCCTAATAAATGGAGGCATTTCTTCTTTCTTCAGGAATGGGCTTGCTAGTAGCAAATGCATTCTATTTTTAAATTTCCAAATATCATAAAGTAGGAACGAAAAGAAAAAATAAATACCAGGTTCAAAGCAACCAGCTTCACAACTTATACTTCAGTTATAGCGAAACATTCAACGACCTGCTTCAAAGAAAGAGAACAAATTCTTATTTTTTTTCAGGTAGAAAAAAATGGGAGAATTCTCATTTGTTTTCTTATTTTAAATGCTGTCCTTGTATCCTCTTTGAGTTTATAAAAATATAAAAATATCTAACTTTGATATAATGCCCAAAACACATAGTAGCACATAGTACAGGAAGTCCTCAACTTACAATTCATTTAGTGACAGTTAAAAGTTACAATGACACTGAAAAAAGTGACTTACGACCGTTTTTCACACTTATGACCTTTGTAGGTCATGTGATCAAAATTCAAATGTTTGGCAATTGGTTTATACTTACGACCATTGCTGTGTCCGGAGATCATGCGATCACCTTTTGCAACAGTTTGGAAAGCAAAATCAGTGCGGAAGCCAGATTCACTTAACAACTGTGTTACTAAGTTATCAACTGCAGCGATTCATTAAGCAACTGTGGGAAGAAAAGTCATAAAAGGGACAAAACTCACTTAACAAGTGTCTCACTTAACAACAGAAATTTTGAGCTCAGTTGTCATCGTAAATTGAGGACTAGCTGTGCAGGAAAATCAAGCTGAGACTTGAGTCCATAACAAGCTGATATTTAATTTGAGTTTGTCCCAAGTAGCTTTATAGTAACAAAATTGTCAATATTGTAAAATTTATCTTAAAAAAATAACGTGAAAATGGATTATGGTATTGTGGTTTGGTATGCTGGTCTGACAGCCGCGGACAGGAAAGTATTACAGAGGGTAGTGAGCACAGCACAAGACATTGTGGGCTGTTCCCTGACACCACTGGATGACATCGCCAGGGCCTGCTGCCTTGGAAGAGTGAGGAAGATTCTCAGGGATGACTCACACCCTGGACGGTATCTCTTTACTCTCCTACCATCCGGTAGGAGATATAGGAATATAGCCAGCCGTACCAACAGGCTGAAAAATTGCTTTTATCTGTGGGCTGTTAGGCTTTTAAATGGGACATAATCTTATGCAGAATTGACTTGGGAGACCGGTGTGTGGTGTAGTTGGTTCACATGGTGTGGTAGGATGGAGGGTTTGTTGTCACTGTGTGTTGGGGGGAGAGAGCACGGGGGGGGGGAGGCTCAGCTAATCTCAATGTACACATGTTGTACTTTGACAATAAAGGTTTATTTTTATTATTATTATTATTATTATTATTATTATTATTATTATTATTATTATTATTATTATTATTATTAAACAGGTTGCCTTACCTGAATGATATTTCTACCCAATCCTGCTTTCTTTAGGTCTAAAGATGTATTTATACAGGTAGTTCCTCAATTAACAAAATAGTTCATTTAGTGACCGTCAAAAGTTAGAACATCACTGAAAAAAGTGACTTAAGACTTTTATACTTACACCTATTGCAGTAGCCCAGTCACAGGATCATTTATTACGGTTGCAGTGTCCTGGGGTCATGTCATCACCTTTTGCAACCTTCTGACAAGCCACGTCAATGAGAAAACCAAATTCATTTGACAACTGTATTATTAACTTCACAACTTCAGTGATTCACTTAACAGCTGTTGCAAGAAAAGTCATAAAATGGAGCAAAACTCACTTAACAACTCTCTCGCTCTCTTAGTGACAGAAATTTTGAGCTCAATTGCGGTCATAACTTGAGAACCCCTTCTATAACGCTTAGTAGTTTTCCTAGGGCTAAGATTCCGAGCTTTCCACCCATCTGTCCTCACACTCCCAGCTCCCAAATTTCTCACTTCCCTTCCCTTCCCTCCAAGGGTATAAAAGAGGAGGAGGAACCCAGTGTTACTGTCCTTTGATTGATGGTTCTGAGATCCAATCCCCACTCCCTGAATTTCTGGGCAACTGGAAATGGCCGCCTCCTTTCCCAACACAGGGCCTAAAAATCCAGCCTGAGTTGAGGAAGGCCTGTAATCCCCTGCGGTTTGTTCTGCCGTAGTCGCCTCTCGGGCTGAGACAGGTACTATTGTCAATTCTTTCCACACACGTTTGCAGTGAAGACACACACACACACACACACACACACACATGGACAATTCCATAAATAACTATAGGATTATGTTGGTGATAAAATACCAGGGCAAAACCAGGCGAGGCAACAGGAAGGAATGGTTACACTGGATATTTGCTATTTGGGAGCAAATCTTTAAATTTCTCTGCCCATTTCTGTGTGTATGTGTGCTTGTTTGTTTATTTAGCCTATCGTATGCAATATAAATATTTCGAGATTAGTAAAAGACAACACAATATAAATGTTAGATCTGTGTTCAAATACCGATGTTTAGGCCATCTAACCATTCAAATGGTTAGATTTTTTTAATATTATAAAAAAAATCATACGCTGTATATCCCCTCAGTTTACAGCAGGATTTGACATGGGACTGGCAATTTGTGTGTGTTTAAACACCTGTTTGCTCTTTTTGAGACCTTATGCTAATCCCTGCCTAAATTGCCCTGACACAGAATTTTTCCTTATCCTATTTAGTTCCCTTTCTTTTTTTGCTTTGCTGCTAAGTAATGGCCGGCCTGTACATTTTCTTCAGCTGACAGGCCAAGCTTTTACATTTACTGTTAAGAATGAGCTAGAGTAATATGTGTGCTTCTAAATGTGAGGAAACATTCAAATATTTTTCAGTTCCAAAGCACTGGTTATTAAAAAAAATCTTTGTTCTCTAGCAGTAGATTATATTTTGATGTTTTATCCTTTTTATTAGTTTATAATCTAAAATAAATAATATAAAAGAAAGAATAAGAAAAATAGGGGAGGATAAAGGGAAAATGAGCCACTCCTCTTAGTAAGGAACAGTACTGGTGTCAAAGCAGATATGTGGAAAAGCACTGTGGAGGCAACCATGTGTGCAAACCTCTGGGCAAGCTAAGAAAAGTCTGCAGGGAAGGGAAGGGCACGCACGGGTAGAGCAATCCATACAGAAGCCAGCCAGTGAGATTTGTTTTCTGTGCATAGAGGAAAAAGTTAAAAAGCGGGGGAATGACAATTCAGATCTTGTGATGGTCCTAGTCCAGACTGAGGACCATTGATGTCTTGTTGCAACTTGGACTGGAACTGCTGAAGCCATTTATGAAACAGCTGGAAGCAGCATGGAAGGCAAGCAGCTTAAGCTGTAGTGAGGAATTGTCACTATTGCACCTCTGAAATGCCCCACATACAGAATGAGTATAATTAGAATAAAGATTTTTTTCCCCAAAAAAAGTTTTAATTCAAACCTACCTTCAGAGGATAAAGGCTTAAATGCATTGGCTATCTCTATCCACTATTCTCATTTTTTGTTGTTCAGACCAAGGAAGCAGAGTAGTGGAGCAGAGAGCTGAAATGGCAGCATAGCTCATTGGTTGCAGATCCCTTCTGTTAGTCCCCAGACTAATAGAAGAACCCAACATGTATTCGCTTCTAACTCCAATATGTGCATACGTGTTTGTGTATATACCGTGTTTCCCTGAAAGTAAGACGTGGTCTTACTTTCTTTTGGGCTCTGAAGTAAGCACTAGGATTTACTTTCGGGGAGGGCTTACTTTTAGCCGCTACTACGGTAGTAGGCCACGAGTGCCACACTGAATGTGCAATAAAAGAAAATAATTGTTGTCGATGAGCAAATTTAAAGTCCCACTTAATTTTAGGAAATTAACAAAAATGTAGATAAAATGATATAAAAACCCCATAAAACAATACCAAATTGAAAAATTAATAAAATATCTCACAACTAAAAACAGACAAAAAAAACCTTGGGAGGGGAAGCCATCCGTCTATATAAAGACAGAACTCTGTATACGATTATTATTCTACCCACTGAATCCTGCACTGGTAGCTAAAGGAAAATAAGGGTATTCAATGAGCAACTTTTATTTAACTGTTTATTTAACAAAAAAAGTTGATAAAATGATGACATAAAAAAAATCCATAAAACACCACCAAATTGAAAAATAATCACATCTCAAAACTAACAACAAAAACAAGCAGAAAGTTCCTTGGGAGAAAGTGGCTTCTCGTGGGGCTTTGCCAGTGTGGGTGATTCCGCCATCCATCTCCGTAGCCTCCATTTCTGAAGCTGTCCTCCTATATGCAGGTGGAATAACAGAAGAGAATACCAACGGTTGGAAGGGACCTTGGAGGTATCCTACCCCAACCCCCCTACTCATGAACCCATTGTTCCCAGCATCGCCTCCATTTGTCTGCTGTGCTTCTGGTGCGGCCCATCAAGGAGGGCGAGACTGCCTCCTCGTGAGTAAAAGAGCTGCCCTTTGCTGCTCCTGCCTTTTCTCTGCCCTACCTGTTCTGGGATGAGAGCAGAAAGCAGTTCCTCCTCCAAACTAACCATCTGCAGCTGCCTGCTTTCCCAACAGGAAGCCTCAGGGCTGTCCAGCCGCACCTGTGCTCCATGCAAATCACTCTCCGCTGGCTGCTCGGAGGCCTTGACCAACTCACCTCCTGATGGGCCTGGGACTGGTTCAAACTCCTCCAATCTGCCCTCTGGAGAGGCATCTGGGGAAGCATCAGGGAGAAATTAAAGGCTTTTCTTAGAACCATACGCTTTCTGTAAAAGTACAAACACTTTGTTCTTACTGGAGTTACTTTTGATTCTTTCCCTGGGCTCTTCTTAGTAAGGACACTGGAGAGGGTTGCCATTTCCTTCTCCAGTGGACCACGTTGTGCCAGCACTCTGCACTATGGCCTGTCTGAGTTGGGTGACCCTGCACGGCAGAGCTCACTGCTTCGTTGAGCTTTGTAAGACTTCTACACGAGAAGGCAGTGATCCACGAAGGGGCTAAAATAGGTACCTCTTTTAATTAGAGAGTGAGGTCCAGGGAGTCCTCCTCCAGGCTGCTGAGATTGTACAGAGTGTCTTCCCCTTCTTCGGGAGAATCCTGTGAATGACAATGATTCCTTTTTAGCCATCAGTGAAAAGAGATTCAGAATTCGTAACAGAGGCACACTGCCCAGAGCCCCCCAGCACAGTTCACTCAGGTTAGGAGAACTGAATAGAGGGACTCTATCCCTCCCCAAGAGAAAACGCTTTGTCTTTCTTACCCACGGACTGGACGAAAGGCTGGCCTCCGAAGCCTCAGCAGCCTGCTCCCAGCTCCCCTCAGACTCCTCATTCAAGAGGGCAGATATGGAGTCAAAATCCTCCAGGCTGTTGTTCCCGTCACCCACCTGGACTTCCATCGAAGACTGTGAATGACAGTATCGAGGCTAAATCTCAATAAGATTGCTGAAGGACAGGGAATGTTCCGGCCCTGTGTGCCAACAGCAAGAGAGCCTCCGTCGGCCCTTTTGCCAAGACTTTCTTACCTCCAAGGTGCGTGTCTTCTCCCCAATAGGTGAGAGCTGCTCTTCGGCCGGTAGGTCGTCTTCGTCCTGAAATAACAATGGAAAGATTCTGTCTGTTGGCATCTCCACAAATCCTCAGAGTCAGGCCTTCTTCGAGTGGGGTAGAAGCTGTTCAGGCCTTACCGATTCACTGCAGCTCTCCACAATGGGGGAGAGTCGCGGCCTCCAGTGCTCTTCCTCTTCCTTGCTGGGGAGAGAAACGAAGGGGCCAAAGATCAAGAGGAGCCACGGGCCACTCTTTTTAAAAAAGTGGTCACCTGGAGGCTCTAAGAACCCTTCCAGCTGGCCTGCCAAGGGGATTGGCCTGCCAAAGGGGTTGCCCTGAGTCATTCTGCCTTTAGCAGAGGCAGAGGGCAGAGATCCCTCCCCTCTGCAAAGGATTCACCCTCCGAAGTGTTACCTACCTTGATAGGCAGGCACTGCTTTCCTCCTGCACGTCCCTTGGTCGGCATTCTTCCGACGGATCCTGAAATAACAATGCAAGTATTACATCTGTAGGCATATCAACAAATCCGCAGCAAAAGGGCTTCTGCCATTACCGTGGGGAGGAGCTGGTCTGGCCTTACCGACTCAGTGCAGGTCTCCGAAATGCTTGACAGCCGCGGCCTCCACTTCGGTATGTTCTCATTTCTGGGGAGCAAACGAAGAGCCAAAGTTATGAAAACCAGCTATGCGATGCCTCCCCTCTGCAAACGATTCTTCTAGCCCTTCTCTTAAGGGCTTTAGTGCAACCCCCTTTTGGGGGGCTTCAGAGTATTTCAGCTGAGAACACCTACCTCATGGAAATGAGAACTGGCATCACCTCTTCCTTCCTGGGGCTCCAGGTGGTGGCAGGAACACCCATCAAACCCTGCGAGTAACAGAGTTCAGAATTTTATTTATTTTATTTTTATTTTATTTTAATTCCATTTATATTCCGCCCTTCTCCGAAGACTCAGGGCGGCTTTCCAAACTTAGCAGTAGCCTTCATTCTATGTATATGCCTGCTTATTAGGGCTTTCACACACACCCCAAGCGGCATTATTACAAAGTCAGCTTATTGCCCCCAACAATCTGGGTCCTCATTTTATCTACCTCGGAAGGATGGAAGGCTGAGTCAACCTTGAGCCTGGTGGGATGTGAACCTGCACTAATTGCAGGCAGCTGGTGTTACTTAAGGAGGCATTAGCCCACTGCTCCACCAAGGCTCTTCTTTAGTATTTCCCAGTCTTTTCCCCTCCAAGCCATCACATCTTCCCACTAACCCAAAAGTCTCCTCTTGACTTTGCTAGACTGGCCAGCTTCTCCCAAGTGAGAATTCCAGCTTTTCCCCACCCGGTTTTGAGGCATGGACCCTGACTGGCCATGTCGCATAACCCTCCTTACCCCAGGGAAGGAAGTTGTTTCTCCATGATACACAGTAAGATGTGTCTTCCATTCTCCCTGCTGGTCGTCCTGCTTTTGTGCCTTGACAGTCCTGACCAAAAGAAGAAGGTGACATGTCAAAGAATCTCCATCTAGCTCTGCTCTCCTTTCTAAGACCGGACATTCAGCTGACCATCATTTTGCCTCTGCAAGCCCCTTGGGGACCGGAAGCCCTCTTGGGGAGAGGCTCTTAGGGACCCTGCAGTCCATCGATGGTGCCCCACCATGCCCAGGGTTTGAGGAGAAGGAGGTGGTACCTGTCTGGAGGCTGAGGGAGCTCCTCTACATTGCTCTTGAGGCAGCAGAAGAGCAACGAACATCTTTTCCAGATGTTCTGTGAAGAGAAGAGAAACAGGCGAGAGTCAGTCAGAAGAGTTGGGAAGCGTGACTTTCTCCCCTACTACTACCAGTTTCTTGGCAGTTGAGATGGCCACACTTACTCTAAAAAACCGTTGTACAGCCATGACCACAAGCAGCTGTTGGTCCTTTCACTGCACTAAGGGAGAATGGGCAGTTGGGCCCCGGTTGGTGGCTTTTCAGGCAAACTGTCAACTGGTTGACTTGGCAACCAGGTAAACAAGGGCCACATTCTAAAGCTGCCCAAGGAGGGCAGCTCACCTGGGTCTAGGAGCGTCTACCTAGTCCAGTGGCTGACTCCTTTGGTGGCCTTTGGTCTCTGCCTTTCATGTGGGTAGTTGTGTGTTCATGAACAACAGAGAAGCACAATCGTTGTGGCACATAGCACAGAGGAATCATACAATGCGAGGATGGATGGGACTTAAATTTAACTCGTGGCTTTTTCCCTGCCCAAACAAATTTATTAATAACTTTCTGCCACTCCTCCAAATTTAAATCCTTTTTAAGTATAGTTATCATTTGAAACAAAAATAAAAATTTTGGCAAGACATTCATCTTTACTGCTGCAATTCTTCCCAATAAGGATAGTTGTAATTTTTTCCAACCATCTAGCTCTTTTTGTGTTTTTGACCATAACAATTCATAATTATTCTTATATAACTTCACATTTGAAGCTGAAAGGTAAACCCCCAAATATTTAGTCTTTTTAACTATTTATAATCCCATTTACTCTTCTAAAACAACCTTCTGTTCTATAGTCATATTTTTAGACAATATTTTAGTTTTTTTATATTTATCTTAAATCCAGAAACTTTCCCACGACGTTATTATCTCCATCAACTCTACAACTGAGTAAGTCGGTTGACTTAGTGTAATAACCAGGTCATCCGCAAACGCTCTCAGTCTGTAATCCTGATCTCTTATTTTAATTCCCTTAATTTTATTTGAGTCTCGTATTTTAAACAATAATATTTCCAGTGTTAAAACAAACAGCAAAGGTGACAACGGACACCCCTGTCTTGTACCCTTTTCAATATTACATGTTTCTGTCAAACTACTATTAACTATTATTCGAGCTGTTTGCTTCTGATATATTGCTCTAATAGGTTGTAAATTTTTTTCCCCAAATTCCATTTTCTCTAATGCTTTAACTAAAAATTGCCAATCCAATTGATCAAAGGCTTTTTCAGCATCCAAAAAGATCAGCGCTGCAGAGATCTGGTTATTTCTATCCAAAAATTCCAATAGATCTACAATATGTCTCACATTATTCTTCATTTGTCTACCACTTATGAATCCAGTTTGATCACTATGAATCACTTGCTGCATTACCTTCATTAATCTATTTGCTAAAAATTTTGCAAATATCTTATAATCAGTATTTAAAAGCGATATTGATCTATAATTTTTGGCTTGGGTAGCGTCTTGATCTTCCTTCGGAATCAACGAAATAAAAGCTGTTTTCCATGATGGAGGCACTTCTCCTCCCAATTGAATTGTCCTAAACAATTCTCTTAAAGGTTCCACCATTTCTGACTGTAAATTTTTATAGTAGACGGCAGTCAAACCGTCTGTTCCTGGTGCTTTACCCACCTTTAATTGCTTAATTGCTAAAATAATTTCTTCATTATTTATCAATTGATTCATCCCTTCCCTTTGTTCTTGTGTAAGAACAGGAATATTAACTTCCTGGAGATATCTATCTATATCTGTATCTTGAATCTTATCTCTAACATACAACTTAGAATAAAAATCAACAAAAGCCTTTTTAATAAGATTCTGCTGATGCACCACTTTGCCCTTGTACTTTATTCTATCTATATTACGTGCCCTTTGTTTCTTCCTTAACAAGTAGGCTAACCACCTACCCGGCTTATTGGCATTACAAAAGGTGTTATGTTTAGCATACCGTAAATTAGTTGCCACTTTATCTGCCATCAACATATCATACTGGCCTCTTAGTAAAGTAATTACCTCTTTGATCTTCCCATCAGATGGATTCGAAGTTAAAGCCTTTTCTTTTCTCTTAATTTCCTCCTCTAATTCTTTTCGCCTAAATTCCAATTTACATCTGTATTTATTATTCAAATATATTAACACTCCTCTCATATAAGCTTTACTTGCATCCCAAACCATCTCAATAGAAGTACCCTTATGCATATTCATTTTAAAAAATTCTTTCATCTGTTTTTTACACTCTTCCACATTTTCTTGATATCTAAACAAATTTTTATTTAGTCGCCAAGACCGTCTGTCTCCATTGTCTTTTTCCATTTCCAACCATACTGGACTATGATCAGATATAGTTCTTGGACATATCTTAATTTTCTTAATCCTAGAAAAGAAATCATTGGTAATTAATACAAAATCAATCCTGGATAGGGATTGATGCCTATCAGAGAAAAAGGTAAAGTCTTTTTCTTGCAAGTTTCTTTCTCTCCAAACATCTCTCAATTCCAAGTCATCCTTCATCTCAAAAAATGATTTAGGCAATCTAGCATGACTTGGTGTACTTCGAAAAAGGCCTCTTTTGTCCAATTGTACGTCCAAAATGCCATTCCAGTCTCCCATAAAAATACAAGATTTATAATCCCACTGAATAATCTTGCTATGTAATAGTTTATAAAATTCTCCTTGCTGTTGATTAGGAACATATAATCCAACCAAAAGTATTTTCTTGCCTTCTATTAATAGTTCAATTATAACATATCTTCCTTTTTTATCTGTTTCAATTAAACTAGCTGTTAAAGTATTCTTGACATAAATAACAACTCCATTGGATGGATGGGACTTTTAGTCCAGCTCCCTGCCCAAGGAAGGGCTCCTCCTACCATCTCAAATAATTGTCCAATCTTTCTTTGAAAATCTCCCCAATGCAGCACACACAACTCTGGGAAAGAAAGTGTTCCCCTGCTTAACGGTTCTCAGTGTGAGGAAATTCCTCCTTATTTCCAGGGTTGGATCTCTCTCTGATGGGCTTCCACCCACTGCTCCATGTCCTTCCTTCAGCTCCTATGGAGAATCCACACCCTCTTCCCTGTGGCCTGCCATCATGTCTCCCCTCGTTCTTCTCTTCAAGGGGCCCTGGAAGCCAACTTGCTTCTCTGCTGGGCCTCTTGGGCCATTTGGGCTTCCTTGAGCCTTTCGGCCAGCACAAGCTGGCATGTCTTGCTGACCTGTTAGTAGGTCTCAATCCTGTCTGCTTAGATGAAAATACCCTTTCTTTTTGCTAATATACATTTTCAGATTTGTCTTTAAGGGGCCCTGAACTCTTTACACAGAGCGCCACTCAAAGCAGGCGAGGTCTGCAGCGTCAGGAGGAGGTTCACAGGTGCAAGCCCTTCATTGTGCCAGGGACACCAATGGGGGTGAGGATTACTTGTTGTCACCTTTCCAGGGCAAGCCCCAAAGGTCTTTCCAGGAATCCAAGGGGCTCTTCTTCTTGAGGTTGCCAGTCCAGCCAGGTTTCCCAGAAGATATTTTCTCTCCAAAGCCAGGCAGACTTCAGGCATGACCTCCCCAGCGGCCATGTTGCAAAGGGTTACTCTGAGCCTTCAGCGTTCGCTTAATGACTTCAGGATTCGCTTAACAACTATTGTGAAAATGTTCAAAAGCTGGGTCCAATCACACGACGTCTCCACTTTTTAACTGCAACAAGATACGACTGTAATTTGGGGCTCAATCGCAGTCTCAGGTTGAGGACCACCTGTACTGATAATGTGACTTCAGGCTCAAAGAGAAAAAAGTTACAAATTTTTTATGACCAGGAGAGGGACGCCGTACTTAAATATCTTCTAAATAAATTGTGAAGCATTCACTGCCCTAATAAATGGAGGCATTTCTTCTTTCTTCAGGAATGGGCTTGCTAGTAGCAAATGCATTCTATTTTTAAATTTCCAAATATCATAAAGTAGGAACGAAAAGAAAAAATAAATACCAGGTTCAAAGCAACCAGCTTCACAACTTATACTTCAGTTATAGCGAAACATTCAACGACCTGCTTCACAGAAAGAGAACAAATTCTTATTTTTTTTCAGGTAGAAAAAAATGGGAGAATTCTCATTTGTTTTCTTATTTTAAATGCTGTCCTTGTATCCTCTTTGAGTTTATAAAAATATAAAAATATCTAACTTTGATATAATGCCCAAAACACATAGTAGCACATAGTACAGGAAGTCCTCAACTTACAATTCATTTAGTGACAGTTAAAAGTTACAATGACACTGAAAAAAGTGACTTACGACCGTTTTTCACACTTATGACCTTTGTAGCTCATGTGATCAAAATTCAAATGTTTGGCAATTGGTTTATACTTACGACCATTGCTGTGTCCGGAGATCATGCGATCACCTTTTGCAACAGTTTGGAAAGCAAAATCAGTGCGGAAGCCAGATTCACTTAACAACTGTGTTACTAAGTTATCAACTGCAGCGATTCATTAAGCAACTGTGGGAAGAAAAGTCATAAAAGGGACAAAACTCACTTAACAAGTGTCTCACTTAACAACAGAAATTTTGAGCTCAGTTGTCATCGTAAATTGAGGACTAGCTGTGCAGGAAAATCAAGCTGAGACTTGAGTCCATAACAAGCTGATATTTAATTTGAGTTTGTCCCAAGTAGCTTTATAGTAACAAAATTGTCAATATTGTAAAATTTATCTTAAAAAAATAACGTGAAAATGGATTACGGTATTGTGGTTTGGTATGCTGGTCTGACAGCCGCAGACAGGAAAGTATTACAGAGGGTAGTGAGCACAGCACAAGACATTGTGGGCTGTTCCCTGACACCACTGGATGACATCGCCAGGGCCTGCTGCCTTGGAAGAGTGAGGAAGATTCTCAGGGATGACTCACAGCCTGGACGGTATCTCTTTACTCTCCTACCATCCGGTAGGAGATATAGGAATATAGCCAGCCGTACCAACAGGCTGAAAAATAGCTTTTATCTGTGGGCTGTTAGGCTTTTAAATGGGGCATAATCTTATGCAAAATTGACTTGGGAGGCCGGTGTGTGGTGTAGTTGGTTCACATAGTGTGGTGGGATGGAGGGTTTGTTGTCACTGTGTGTTGGGGGGAGAGAGTAGGGGGGGGGGAGGCTCAGCTAATCTCAATGTACACATGTTGTACTTTGACAATAAAGGTTTTATTATTATATTATTATTATTATTATTATTATTATTATTATTATTATTATTATTATTATTATTATTATTATTATTATTATTATTATTATTATTATTATTATTAACAGGTTGCCTTACCTGAATATTTCTACCCAATCCTGCTTTCTTTAGGTCTAAAGATGTATTTATACAGGTAGTTCCTCAATTAACAAAATAGTTCATTTAGTGACCGTCGAAAGTTAGAACATCACTGAAAAAAGTGACTTAAGACTTTTATACTTACACCTAGTGCAGTAGCCCAGTCACAGGATCATTTATTACGGTTGCAGTGTCCTGGGGTCATGTCATCACCTTTTGCAACCTTCTGACAAGCCACGTCAATGAGAAAACCAAATTCATTTGACAACTGTATTATTAACTTCACAACTTCAGTGATTCACTTAACAGCTGTTGCAAGAAAAGTCATAAAATGGAGCAAAACTCACTTAACAACTCTCTCGCTCTCTTAGTGACAGAAATTTTGAGCTCAATTGCGGTCATAACTTGAGAACCCCTTCTATAACGCTTAGTAGTTTTCCTAGGGCTAAGATTCCGAGCTTTCCACCCATCTGTCCTCACACTCCCAGCTCCCAAATTTCTCACTTCCCTTCCCTTCCCTCCAAGGGTATAAAAGAGGAGGAGGAACCCAGTGTTACTGTCCTTTGATTGATGGTTCTGAGATCCAATCCCCACTCCCTGAATTTCTGGGCAAGAGGAAATGGCCGCCTCCTTTCCCAACACAGGGCCTAAAAATCCAGCCTGAGTTGAGGAAGGCCTGTAATCCCCTGCGGTTTGTTCTGCCGTAGTCGCCTCTCGGGCTGAGACAGGTAGTATTGTCAATTCTTTCCACACACGTTTGCAGTGAAGACAGACACACACACACACATAAATAACTATAGGATTATGTTGGTGATAAAATACCAGGGCAAAACCAGGCGAGGCAACAGGAAGGAATGGTTACACTGGATTTTTGCTATTTGGGAGCAAATCTTTAAATCTCTCTGCCCATTTCTGTGTGTATGTGTGCTTGTTTGTTTATTTAGCCTATCGTATGCAATATAAATATTTCGAGATTAGTAAAAGACAACACAATATAAATGTTAGATCTGTGTTCAAATACCGATGTTTAGGCCATCTAACCATTCAAATGGTTAGATTTTTTTAATATTATAAAAAAAATCATACGCTGTATATCCCCTCAGTTTACAGCAGGATTTGACATGGGACTGGCAATTTGTGTGTGTTTAAACACCTGTTTGCTCTTTTTAAGACCTTATGCTAATCCCTGCCTAAATTGCCCTGACACAGAATTTTTCCTTATCCTATTTAGTTCCCTTTCTTTTTTTGCTTTGCTGCTAAGTAATGGCCGGCCTGTACATTTTCTTCAGCTGACAGGCCAAGCTTTTACATTTACTGTTAAGAATGAGCTAGAGTAATATGTGTGCTTCTAAATGTGAGGAAACATTCAAATATTTTTCAGTTCCAAAGCACTGGTTATTAAAAAAAAATCTTTGTTCTCTAGCAGTAGATTATATTTTGATGTTTTATCCTTTTTATTAGTTTATAATCTAAAATAAATAATATAAAAGAATAAGAAAAATAGGGGAGGATAAAGGGAAAATGAGCCACTCCTCTTAGTAAGGAACAGTACTGGTGTCAAAGCAGATATGTGGAAAAGCACTGTGGAGGCAACCATGTGTGCAAACCTCTGGGCAAGCTAAGAAAAGTCTGCAGGGAAGGGAAGGGCACGCACGGGTAGAGCAATCCATACAGAAGCCAGCCAGTGAGATTTGTTTTCTGTGCATAGAGGAAAAAGTTAAAAAGCGGGGGAATGACAATTCAGATCTTGTGATGGTCCTAGTCCAGACTGAGGACCATTGATGTCTTGTTGCAACTTGGACTGGAACTGCTGAAGCCATTTATGAAACAGCTGGAAGCAGCATGGAAGGCAAGCAGCTTAAGCTGTAGTTAGGAATTGTCACTATTGCACCTCTGAAATGCCCCACATACAGAATGGGTATAATTAGAATAAAGATTTTTTTCCCCAAAAAAAGTTTTAATTCAAACCTACCTTCAGAGGATGAAGGCTTAAATGCATTGGCTATCTCTATCCACTATTCTCATTTTTTGTTGTTCAAACCAAGGAAGCAGAGTAGTGGAGCAGAGAGCTGAAATGGCAGCATAGCTCATTGGTTGCAGATCCCTTCTGTTAGTCCCCAGACTAATAGAAGAACCCAACATGTATTCGCTTCTGGCTCCAATATGTGCATACGTGTTTGTGTATATACCGTGTTTCCCTGAAAGTAAGACGTGGTCTTACTTTCTTTTGGGCTCTGAAGTAAGCACTAGGATTTACTTTCGGGGAGGGCTTACTTTTAGCCGCTACTATGGTAGTAGGCCACGAGTGCGCAGGGATGGGATGGGGCCTGTGCATGGGTTGGAGAAGTGATGTGATGGCAAGAGTGTGGTAGCGGACCAGGTATGGTACCGGGGCGGGTAGGAGGGTAGGGCACGTGCAGGCCAGCCACTGCAGCCCCGGGCTGGTAAAGCGGGCAGGCGTTCTGCTGTCAGCACCCATGCCGGCTGCCCCTTCTCTGTGGAGCCAGAGAGCTTGGCACACCACCACCCAGATTCCCTTGCTCTCTGCAGGAATTGCATTTCTTTCCTTACCTGACTCCCAGCCCCATGCCGTTTCTCCTTCGCGATCCGCCACCGTCATGTGCAGGGAAACGAAAGAAGTTTTTTGGGGGTAAAAAAGGGCCAATCAATCAATTCCAATTTTGCAAGATCTTTGCTCTCCTGTCAGCAATCCAGTCACCGATGTTGTGTTTAAGTTCAGGAAATAATGGCTGGCTGCCTGCTCTACACTTTTGCTTCTTGGCATTTCCCTCATCCATCTGTTGGCTGAGGTTATTGTACTCAGCTCGCCATTTTAGGACCATATGGAGACTCAAGTTGTTCCCTTTGCAGAAAGCTGTAAGATTCTTGCTCTGAGAGTCCTCCACAATCCCTTTCTTGAATTCGATAGAATAGCTCTTTCTTTTTTGAACTCATCTTGGGGGGGGAATACGGTACAGTGTTACAGTATTCCCTTAAAATCTGCCATTCCCGGTAAATTAAATCACCATTAAACCAAGGGTGTCAAATTTGATTTTATTGACTGTTAGAGGTGGGGTTAGGCATTGTGCTTGCCCTGGGTGGAGTGTGGGTTAGAGTTGGGGTTAGTCATAGTGGGTTAGAGATGGGAAAGCCTGGAAAACCCCTGGAAAACCTGTGAAAAAAACAGGGTTTTTTCTCATTTGTTTCCACACTGCTTTGGAAACAAATTGGAAAAACCATTTTTTCCCCACCCAAGTTTTTCCATTTTTCCCCTCAGGGCTTCCCATCTTCCGATAGGGTTGGGGCACACTTTGGGATAACATACAGTATACATGGCAGCGGCATTGGGCATGACACACAAGGCAGCAAATGGCCACAGCCTGCCGAAACTGGCCATTTACCTCCTCCTGCCCAATGCTGCTGCCATGAGGCCTTAGAACAAACCAGTATAATGGCACATGGGTCAGAAGGGGGGAGGATCTGCCAGGCCTCATGGCAGCGGCATTGGGCACGAGGCGAAAGGTGGCAAATGGCCGTGGCTAGCAGTAAACGACCGCATCACACCAAAACCGATCATTTGCCACCTCATACGTTGGGGAGGGCAGTTTGGGTTAACATACAGTAGGCATGGCAGTGGCATTGGGCATGACATGCAAGGCAGCAAATGGCCGCAGCCTGCTGAAACTGGCCATTTGCCGCCTCCTGCCCAATGCTGCTGCCATGAGGCCACGGAACTAGCCGGGTGGTAGTAAGGATCCGGTATACCGGTACCATGGGTCAGATCCCCCCTCCCCCATCAGCTTCACCTCATTACAGAGATACTAGCAGATCCCCCCTTACCTTGTGTCTATGGTGAAACCAGATGGAATCAGCAGCAGGCCATCCATGCAGGCCCTTAAGCAGGATTTATTTTGGGGGGAGGGCTTATATTAGGCCCACCCCCCGAAAATCAGCTGGGGCTTACTTTCGAGGAAACACAGTATGTTTTTCTAACAAAGGAAATGTTTAAATCTCTGAAAGAATGACAGGGAAGAAGAGGTTCGTTTAAATTCTAGAGCTGAATGAAATCAGGCAAAAGCTACTTTTGCAAAAGACAAGTTGCATAAAATGTGCTCACACCATGGATGGACCTACTTTAATTTTACACCTCCAATATGTCCATGCGTGTTTGTGTTTATATGTTTTCCTATCAAACGGGATATTTAAATCTTCAAAAGAGCCACAGGGAAGAAGAGGTTTGTTTAAATTCTATACCTGAATGAAATCAGGCCAAAGCTACTTTTGCTACTTGCAATGCAGTACAGAAGTAAAATGTCGGATTACACTGGGTCTCATAGCAATAATGAACATGAGCCGAATATGGAAAAGCAAAGACATCAGCCTGGCAACCAATTGTAGATTAGTTTACCGTGTTCCCTGGTATAGTTGTGAAAACTGAACCTAAAAAAAAAAACAGGAAGAAAATCAACTTGTTTCAGCTGTGGTTCTAGAGTAGGCTCCTGCATATTCCTAGGACAGGTGACTAACAAGCAAGTGTTGGAGCGCATAACACCAGACATGTCACTAGAAGGCAAAATCGCAAGACTGCGTCTCACTTTGGTCATGTCATGCGGGGAATTCACTGGAGAAAGCAATTGTGTTTGGAAGAGTTAATGGCACAAGGAAACCACGCCATCAAAGAACACAGTAACTGGGCATTTCAAAGCTGACACCAGGAAGAGCATAGAAAAACTCAAAGAAATAGTACAAGATCAGAAGATGTGGAAAGACCTGGCCCATAGACTCCTCAAGAAACAGACTTGATTGCATGGATAATATCTTCATCATCTATTGTATTTTATTAATGAAACAACATAAGAATTACATTGTCTGTTATAATACGACCAGAATTGATTGTTCTAAATAAGTACTATACATTTCCTCCTGAGAAGATTCCTTTTAGTCTTTTTTAACTGCTTTTCTCAGTCACAAGCAGACAGTACTTATAATTTATTATGACTAGTACCACCACTGTGAGAACAAGCTCTGCAGACTGGCTTTAGGAGAAATGCTTTCCTGTGTGTTGACAAGCATGTCAATCTTACTACCATCTCAGTAGCTAAATAAAATGCTATTGTAGTATTGACAACAATTGGGATACTTTTCCAGATGCAGGGGCTTATTCTAACCAAATTATTAGACTTTTCAGCACTCTGAACTGCTTCTTGGGTGCTATTTTCAAAAGGACTATTGTGCACCCAGGAACAACATACAGTGACACATCTTGCAAAATCATAACTCATAAACAGTTCTCAATAGTGCCAATGAATCAGTTCCACGATAAATTCTTTGAAGCCAGTTTTCTGTTTTCATTTTGCAGCTGTTTTGATCCCTTATGTTTATATCAAATAAGATAAACAATAAAGGGAATTCCATCAAGCCTAACTCTTATTTATAGCTTGTTATCAACATTGCATACTCCACTATGTCTATGTAACCAAAAAACTAGGAACATTTGCTGGATGTACTTCTCAAGGAAATTCCAAGGAAATTTTTTCTTTCTAAATTACATACCATGAATTATGCAGTTAAATGTGATATAATTAACACAAGTAACAAGTTGAATAATCTCTAGATTAACCACTTACAGTGCAGTTATCTGTTCCTACCTTTTGAAACTGTCAGTTGGAAAAAGTCTGTCCATATAATCTCAATGAACATGAATACTAAATCAATACCCTCATGGCTAATGTATTAGTTCTTCCTTTTTTCTGACCTTAACAAAATCAGCTTCTTGAAGACTGAATCAAACAGAAGAGTAAAGGGAGAAAATCTTCACAACCATTTCCTCTTGAGTCATTTTTTCCATCTGATTTTTATCCCTTTCCAACAGACTTTTTACATTTAGTGTGGGGGAAAAATCATGCTTTTCATTATCATTGCTGGAATTTCCCACTACAGTTAAACTGGTTGTTCAAAGGAAGAGCTGGAAAGCAATTAGATGGGAAAAAGTCAAGCAGACTTTCTCAACTCACTTTGGTGAGGCTTTTATCATATCAAAGTTATCATGCTTTTTTCATAGTTTTACAGCAAGTCCAGATATTATCCTCCACCTGAGATCCATGCTGGTTTTTCATGTCTTAATAAAAATATAGGGGTGGGAGGGAAATGTGAAAATAGTTCTGCAGCATTTTTCCCCCCACTGTTAAATTCTAAAAGTCATTCATCTGAAAACGTTTTAGTGTGTTAAAAGCTACTGTCATATTGTGAGGGGCATGAATGCACCTTATAGTAAGGTAGCAGAAGAAACAGATTCTCACTGGTACCAGCCCTCTCAGAAAATGCTTCATCTACCAGAAGGTAAAATGGTAAATTCACATCTTTCCATTCACCCTAGTTATCCAATTTTTAAATCTTTCCATGATATACTGATCCATCAATTCATTATATGGCCTAGTTTTGTGCAACATGCTAGTTGAAAAATGTGGCTGGATATGTTGTATCTCCGTATGACATGAATACGGGCCCAGATATAGCTGGTTGTCTATAAGACTAAATGCTCCTTCATAGATACAAATGAAAGAATGGCTGTTAATCATAGATTGGCTTAATCATTCAGTTATGTATGTTTGCACTTATGATCTGATCATGTATAGCTCAAGAATGACTAAAGGTTGGCATGGGTAGAGATTTTCAACAGACATTAATGGCAATGACAATCTGATTAACAGTGAGCAGCACCTAGTGGGAAATTGATGTGTACCAATGACATTTCACTTCACTTATGGTACTTCAATACAGCGTTGTGGATAATTAAAATATAAGTTCTATAAAACAGTTCCCTTTATTTCATAACAAAAGCCAGAATAATGCTACATCAAAACGTGGTAAATTAAAATTTTGTCTCATTGCAAAAAATGAAATATAGAGATCAGAACAGTTGTTGGTAACCCTTAACTGCATTGTCTTGATTATAAATCATGGAACTTAACAGTGATGCCCTTGCATCTCTTTCTCTCTCTCTTTGTTGACATAAATGAAAAGAAACTTTTTTTTCTTAAACTGATGTAAATGCTATTTGGCAAAGCGCAATTACCATTCTATTTGTTAGCAGGTTATTTGAAATACTGTTGATAAGAATTCAGCTTTATGGCATCCTTCTTTTTTAAAAAGCCGAGTAAACAGCTCACTTCTCCTTGTCTAGTATAAAATAACAACTCATATTTTTCAGTGGAATTCATGGAGCACCTTTACTTAGGCATTAGTCAATGCCCCTGCTGTCTTATTAGAGCTAGGATGGAACTATCATGGAAACTCAGATCAATGAGGGGGTCTCTGCAGCAATATGATAAAAAGCTCTGTATCTACAAAATCCTGGTTGATTCCACCACCCCCCACCTCCCTTTTAGCAGTCAGATGGAAAAGACCAGCTGCTGGAAGACATGTTAGAACAGGTGCATAAATATACACCTGGGAGCAAAATTAACCCACTCAGAGCATGAGAAAGTAAATTAGTAAAAGTGAAGTATAAATTGAAGGGGGGGAAAAAGAAAAATATGGCAAACATTCACTTTTGTTGAGGAAAAGAACACAAAGGACCTGTCAAAGCACTTCCAAGCATACAAGGTTAATTCTAAGGACCAATATGGGAAGCCGGGTCATTTGGTCAACCTTTCAAAACAAGATGAAAAGGGCAGCTGGCCATGGCTGATAAACAAATGTTTTTTGGGAGCGGACACTCAGTGAGCTGTGACATTCAAATAATGGAGTTAAGGCTTTGTCTGGTAGTATGCACATGTCACCTCCCTGATGAATGTTTGTGCTCAAGACTAATCTTATAGCTGCTAGGATCCTCGGGTTTGCTATTGTTTTAGAAAAAACATGTACATTTTTAAGACTTTAATGCCAGCTGCAATATTTGCATTTTAATTTGACTTTCCACTTTAGTGCTGATGCATTGGAAGTTTCACGCATATTTCAAGTTTATTTCAAATACGGCTAGATTCCTAACTATATTACTTTTCCATGTACTAATAAATACATTTCTGTAATGTACAGCAGATTGCACATATTTTTCCTCATTCCTATTGTTCTTTGGACAATACATGTGACTATAGTTTGTTTTTTTTCATTACCTGTGATGTAATAAAAAAAATCTCCCGATCTGCTGGTAGCTTTTAAAATGTATAATGAGCAAATCGCAAGCAATATGGCAGCTTTTACTTATATGTATGCAGTCATGATTTTAGTATCAGGGCAGCTCTGTTAAGTTCCCTGATTTATTATCAGGGCATTGTGCAGCTACCGGTATTCAATAGGGTTACATTTTATTGGGAAAATATAATGCTACGGTAATAGCAACAACAATAGAGCAGGTTTTCCTCCACTATGCAGTCTCAGTTGAGATCACTTCCCAATCATACATTTTATATAAATTAAAATTAAAACAATTTTTATTAATTTAAATCTAGTTTTACCTCAGGTATTAGACAGAGAAATCAGTTTGAAAGAGCATCATATAGAAGAGGAATATACAGTAGAAGTCTCCTTTGTCAATTTTGGAAGACAAATTCATCAGCAAGCAAGTGATCACTGTTTATGTTCTGTGGAGTCAATTCAAACTGGTATCAACTTTATAAGAATGTACTAAACTCTGGGTTGTTTTTTCTTTTCCAGTGAATGCCATTATAACACATTCAGAAACAGGGTACAGGGTTAATGTTGTAAATTTTTGTCTTTCAGGGCCTCGAGCTCAGGCTTGGACAGGGCATAAATCCACCCCACTGGGAGCCTGGCATTCAGCATCAAGTCCATACAGTAATTGCACAAACGGTGAGGACAAAGTTGCTCCACTTCCTTCTAGCTAAAGACATTGGCGCAATCCAAAATCTCTGGGAGATCCAGGAATGGCATGGGTGGCCTCTCAACCGTGCACACCTGTAGCCAATGCAGTGGCACTTTTGGCTGTCCAAATAGATCAACCCATCTGGCCACAGGGTCCTAGGATTGTGGGCCTGGAGCCACTCTAATCCCAGCACTATTGGGAAATGAGAAGTTGCCAAGGAGAAGTCCAGTTGCTCCATATGATTGTTCAAGTCCTTCTGGAATAGAAAGGTGGCAGCCGTCACGGGTCCTGACTGGAAAGATTGGTCATCTGTAGTCTCCACCAGAATGGCAGGGGCAACTTTGTGCTGCGGGATCTCCTATTCCATGGCAAACGCTAGATCTATAAAGTTCACAGAGGCCCTGAGTCTACCATAGCCTGTGTTTCCACCTTTGCCCCATCAGATTGTATCAAAATCACTGCCACCTCCAAATGCCACAGTGGGGTGACTTGTGGTTGCTGCAGTTGCCCTGCCAACATGGTCACCCAACCTCACGAACTTAAGTCGAGCCCCTGGAGTTTCCTACTGGCACCTAGCTTTTCTTAGCTGGGCATGTGGCCAGATGCCCGGGACTCCCACAATAGAGGCATAGTCCCTCCCAGTACTGGTCCCTGCTGGCAGCAATGAGCTATGGTCAACCCACTTGCATAGGTTCCTCGGAGAAAAGTAGCTCATTGCGAGGCTTTGCTGATGGGGGGAATTCCACCCTCCATCTCCATATACTCCATTGCTGAAGCTGTCCATCTATATGGAGACAGAATAACAACAGAATAACAGTTGTAAGGTACCTTGGAGGTCTTCTACTACAACCCCCTGCTCTTGTACTCGTAATTCCCAGCATCGCCTCCATCTGTCTGCTGTGCTAAATAGCCAGCTTCTGGTGCAGCCCATCAAGAAGGGTGAGACTCTCATCATTAGTAAAAGAACTGCCCTTTGCTGCTTCTGCCTTTTCTTTGCCCTACCTGTTCTCAGATGACGTGCAGAATGCAGTTCCTCCTCAAAATAACCATCTGCAGCTGCCTGCTTTCCCAACCGGAAGCCTCAGAACTGTCCTGCTGCACCTGTGCTCCAGGCAAATCACTCTCTGCTGGCTGTTTGGAGACATTGACCAACTCACCTCCTGATGTGCCTGGGACTGGTTCATCCTCCTCCGATCTGCCATCTGGAGAGGCATCTGGGGAAGTAATCACAGGCTATTATTAGTACCCCACACTTTGCTCTTTCTGGAGTCATCTTGCAGTTGTTCTCTGTTCTTCCCAGTAGCATATTGGACACCTTCCAATCTGAGTGGGTCATCTTCTGGCGTCAGTTACCCTTTTATACTTTTCCTAGTAAGGATACTGGAAAGGGTTGACTGTTCCTTCTCCAGGACTCTCCACTATTTATTTATTTATTTAATTAATTAGTTTTATATACTGCCCTATTCCCAAAGGACTCAGGGTGGTTTACAGGGCAAAATTTAAAAGACAATATAAAAGTTGAAATAGAAATAGAATTAAAATGAATTAAATTAATTAATAGCCCAACAAATTAAAACAAAGTTTAAAAACTTAAAACCCCTCAGTCCAGGCCTGATAGATCAAAGAACCAGGTTTTCAGGTCCCAGCGAAACAAACAAAGGTCGGGGGCCGTCCGGAGTTCCACAGGCAGATCATTCCATAGGGCAGGCGTGCCCACAGAGAACGCCCTCCCTCTGGGGATCACCCGCCGGCACTCCCTGACCAGCGGCACCCTAAGGAGGCCCTCCCTATGGGAGCGCACAGGACGATGGGAAGTTGATGCTGGCAGCAGGTGCTTCCTAAGATAATCCAGGCCCATGCCATTTAGGGCTTTATAGGTCATCACCAGCACCTTGAATCTCACCCGGAGGGCAACTGGAAGCCAATGCAGCTCGCGGAGAAGAGGCGTTACACGGGAGTATCAGGAGACTCCCATCACAACTCGTGCGGCTGCATTCTGCACCAGCTGAAGCCTCCAAGTGGTCCCCAAGGGCAGCCCCATGTAGAGAGCGTTTCAGTAGTCTAACCGGGAGGTCACGAGCGCATGAGTGACTGTGTGTAGGGCATCTCGGTCCAGATAGGGCCGCAACTGGCACACCAGGCAAACCTGGGCAAAAGCCCCCCTGGTCACGGTTCCTATATGATCTTCCAAACTGAGCCATGAATCCAGGAGGACACCCAAGTTGCGAGCCCTATCAACGGGGGGGTAATACCTCACCCCCCCATAGTTAGCTATGGACAAAGCTGGTTCTCCCGAGATGCTGGTATGCACAGCCACTCAGTCATGGCGGGATTTAGTCGAAGCCTGTTTCTCCCCATCCAAACCCGGACCGCCTCTAGGCAATGGGACATCACGTCGAGGGCATCACTGGGTTGGTTTGGGGTGGAAAGAAAGAGCTGGGTATCATCAGCATACTGATGATATCCCACCCCGAAACCACGAATGAGCTCACCCAGCGGCTTCATGTAGATGTTGAACAAGAGGGGAGAGAGGACTGACCCCTGAGGAACTCCACAAACGAGAGGCCTCGGGGCGGATCTCTGCCCTCCCGTCAACACTGACTGCGAGTGGCCCAGGAGATAGGAGGAGAAACACTGCAAAACAGTGCCTCCCACTCCCAACCCCTTGAGACACCGCACTAGGATACCATGGTCGATGGTATCAAAAGCTGCTAAGACATCTAACAGGACTAGGACAGAGGAACAACCCCTGTCCTGAGCCCGCCAGAGATCATTCACCAGTGCGACCAATGCCATCTCCGTGCTGTACCCGGGCCTAAAGCCCGATTGGTACGGGTCTAGATGTTTTTTTATGTTTATGTTTATGTTTATTGGAGTTATATACCGCCCTTCTCCCATAGGACTCAGGGCGGTTCACAAGGAATTTAAAATAACAATACACATTACAAAAGTTAAGAGCAATAAAAATAATTAAATTTGGTCCTTGAATAAAATAAAACCCCTATTGAACTCCAATTAAAACCCAATTAAATAAAATTACAAATTAAAATTCTCAGTCCTGGCTGGAAAGCTCAAAGAGCCAGGTCTTCAGGTCTGGGTGGAATGAATGAAGGTCAGGGGCAGTCCTGAGCTCTACGGGCAGCTGGTTCCAAAGGGCAGGTGCACCCACAGAGAAGGCCCTCCCCCTGGGTGTTACCCGTCGGCAATCCTTTGCCGGCGGTACCCTGAGGAGGCCCTCCCTGTGGGAGCGCACAGGACGAAGGGAGCTTGATGCCGGCAGCAGGTGTTCCCTCAAATATCCTGGACCCAAGCCATTTAGGGCTTTATAGGTCATCACCAGCACCTTGAATCTCACCCGGAGGGCAACCGGAAGCCAATGCAGCTCGCGGAGCAGAGGTGTTACATGGGAGTATCGGGAAAGGCCCATCACAACTCGCGTGTCTGCATTCTGCACCATCTGAAGCCTCTGTGTGGTCCCCAAGGGCAGCCCCATGTAGAGACCGTTGCAGTAGTCCAACCGGGAGGTCACGAGCGCATGAGTGACTGTGTGTAGGGCATCTCGGTCCAGATAGGGCCGCAACTGGCGCACCAGGCAAACCTGGGCAAAGACCCCCCTGGTCACAGCTCCTATATGATCTTCAAAACTGAGCCGCGAATCCAGGAGGATGCCCAAGTTGCAAGCCCTATCAACGGGGGGGTAACACCTCACCCCCCATCATTAAAGGTGGAATAGACTGGTTAACCCGGTACACACAGCCACTCAGACTTGGCTGAGACGAAGCCTGTTTCTCCCCATCCAGACCCGGACCGCATCCAGGCAACGGGACATCACGGTGAGGGCATCGCTTGGTTGGTTCAGGGTGGAAAGAAAAAGCTGGGTATCATCAGCATACTGATGATACCCCACCCCGAAATCACGAATGATCTCGCCCAGCGGCTTCATATAGATGTTGAACAGGAGGGGAGAGAGAACCGACCCCTGAGGAACTCCACAAACGAGAGGCCTCGGGGCGGATCTCTGCCCTCCCATCAACACCGACTGCGAGCGGCCCAGGAGATAGGAGGAGAACCACTGCAAAACAGTGCCTCCCACTCCCAACCCCCTGAGACGCCGCAGTAGGATACTATGGTCGATGGTATCAAAAGCCGCTGAGAGATCTAATAGGACTAGGACAGAGGAACAACCCCTGTCCTGAGCCCACCAGAGATCATTCACCAGTGCAACCAATGCCGTCTCCGTGCTGTACCCGGGCCTGAAGCCTGATTGGTACGGGTCAAGGTAATCAGTTTCCTCCAGGAACAGAAAGCGAAGGTTGGAGACTGGACAATAATTATTTAAAATTGCTGGGTCCAGGGCAGGCTTCTTGAGAAGGGGTCTCACCACCGCCTCCTTCAAAGCGGCGGGGAAGACACCCTCACTCAAAGAGGCAGATATTACTGCCTGGAACCAGCTTCGTGTCGCCTCCCGAGCTGCATAAATCAGCCAGGAGGGACACGGGTCCAATAAACAGGTGGTGGAGCTCAGCCTCCCCATAATCCTGTCCACATCATCAGGGGAAACAGGATTGAACTCAGTCCAGATAACATGCTCAAGACCGTCCGATTCATCCACATCAGACTCTGCCCAGTCAGAGTCCAAACCGGCCTGGATCTGAGCGATTTTGTCTGTCAGATGATGACTAAATTCCTCGGCCTGACCCTGCAAGGGCTCCTCCCTCACCTCCTGATTAAGAAGGGAGCGAGTCACCCTAAACAGGGCAGCCGGGCGATTATCTGCGGACGCGATGAGGGCAGCGAAGTAGTTAGCCCTCGCTGTCCTCATTGCCGCAAGATAAGACCTTATAAAGGTTCTTAACTGCAATCGGTCAGATTCGGAACGGCTGGACCTCCAACCGCTCTCTAGACCCCGTCTCCGACGCTTCATCTCCCGGAGCTCTGCAGAAAACCATGGAGCCCAACGGGATCTGTGCCGGGTCAGGGGTCGCAAGGGTACAACACAGTCGAGTGCCTTGGCGGCCACCCTTTCCCAGGCATCCACCAAGGCATCGACTGGGCTGTGAGTGAGGGTGATGGGTATAGACTCAAGCACCATCTGGAACCGTTCTGGTTCCATTAGGCACCTGGGGCAGAACCACCTGGTCGGTTCCGCAGCCTAGCGGCGGGGGGTGGCATAACGGAAGACCAGCCGCAGGAGGTGATGATCGGACCATGACAGGGGAACAATAGTTGGTGAACCCCCTCCCAAATCATCCAACCACTGTCCAGACAAGAACACCAGGTCGAGAGTGTGACCCCCCCACATGAATCGGGCCCTGAATTACTTGGGTCAGGTCCATGGCCGTCATGGAAGCCATGAACTCCTGAGCTAACTCAGATGACCCAGGGAAGGCAGGTTGAAGTCACCCAGAACTATAAGCCTGGGGAACTCCACCGCCAACCCTGAGAGGGTGTCGAGCAGCTCGGGCAGGGCTGTTGCCACACAGCTGGGCGCCAGGCATGTGAGCAACAAGCCCATCTGAGCCCGAGGGCCACATCTCAGGAGGAGGGACTCACTCTCGGCCATCTGGACAATGGTGGTCTCCCGCGGGCATAAAGTCTCCCGGATAACCACCGCCACCCTTCCACCCCTACCTGAGCCCGTGGCCGGTGTAGCACATGGAAACCTGGGGGGCATAACTCGGTCAGAAGAACCCCTCCCTCTGAGCCCAACCAAGTTTCCGTGATGCATGCCAGATCCGCGCATTCCTCCTCGATCAAATCATGAACGAGGGGAGGCTTGTTAACAACGGATCTGGCATTAAGGTAGACCAACCTAAGCTCAGGGACCTGATCACCCTCATCCCAGGGCAAAATGGTGCTAACCGGAGGGTCGGAGCGCGCTACCACTTGAAGACAGCGGGGGCGCGATCCCACATGTTGATGCGGCCCTCCGTGCAATCAGTCCACTAATCCAGCTCAGCTCTCACCCGAGATGGTAATCAGAAAAGAAACCCCAACCATCCTCTCACTACGGCTGAGGAGTCCAACCTGGGGTGGACAGAGTAAGGAATCCTGGGGCAAGCCTACCCCAACTGGTCTCTCACACCAGTGGGGCGGTCGATGACCAATCCAAGACCGCCCTCCCACCACGGTCAAGTCCCAGGTCCAATCCGGACTATCAATAAGGAAGTCTTAACTCCAACCGGGCATTAAAACGCAGCCATGGCCGATCTTCGGGCCATAGTAGTACCTGCCAACCAGCACAAGGAAGTGAGCCAGGCCGCAGCCGATCTTCGGGCCGCCGGCCACTGCCGCCATTCGGGGGGGCAAAGGCATCCCCACCCACAAGCACCCGCCAGCTGATCCAAACGATGGCCCGGGCTGCAGACGACCTCCAAGTCACTCCACTCCCGTCAGATCCCCTCAGTCAGGTCGCCCCCACTCCCCCAAACAGGGAGGGCACCCACAGTGCAACAGCGAGCAGAGGGCATTTCCTCCAAGAACAAAGGAAGCTGATGCGCCACCACGCTCTCCACAACCTTTGCTGAAAAGCGAAGGTTGGAGACCGGACGATAATTGTTCAAAATAGCCAGGTCCAGAGCAGGCTTCTTGAGAAGGGGCCTCACCACCGCCTCCTTCAAGGCGGTAGGGAAGGTACCCTCTCTCAAAGAAGCAGTTATTACTGCCTGGAACCAGCCTCGTGTCTCCTCCCGAGCTGAATGCACCAGCCAGGAGGGGCACAGGTCCAATAAACACGTGGTGGAACTCAGTCTCCTCGTGATCCTGTCCACCTCATCCGGGGTCACAGGATCGAATTCATTCCAAATGACATTCTCAAGACCGCTTGATTCCTCCCTGTTAGTCTCTGTCCAGTCAGAGTCCAGACCGGCCCGAATCTGAGCGATTATGTCTGCAAGATGATGACTAAACTCCTTGGCCCGCCCCTGCAAGGGCTACTCCCTCACCTCCTGATTGAGGGAGTGGTTCACCCTAAACAGGGTGGCCGGGCAATTATCTGCGGACGCGATGAGGGCAGTGAAGTCGTTAGAGGTCTTACCTCGCGGCGATGAGGACAGTGAAGTCGTTAGACTTCACTGTCCTCATCGCCGCGAGGTAAGACCTCGTAGCGGCTCTCAAACGCAATCGGTCAGATTCAGATTGGCTAGATCTCCAACAGCTCTCCAGACCCCGTCTCCGACGCTTCATCTCCCGGAGCTCCACAGAAAACCATGGGGCCCATCGGGATCTGCGCCGGATCAGGGATCGCAAGGGTACAACACGGTCGAGCACCTTGGTGGCAGCCCTTTCCCAGGCCTCCACCAAGGCGTCGCCCGGGCTGTGAGTGAGGGAAATAGGTATAGACCCAAGCGCCGTCTGGAACCGTTCCGGATCCATTAGGTGCCTGGGGCAGAACCACCTGGTTGGTTCCGCAGCCCAGCAGCGAGGGGTGGCAAAACGGAAGACCAACCGCAGGAGATGATGATCGGACCATGACAGGGGGACAATATTTGGCGAGCCCCCTCCCAGATCATCAAGCCACTGTCCAGATAGAAAAACTAGGTCGAGAGTGTGACCCCCCCCTCATGAGTCGGACCCTGAATTATTTGGGTCAGGTCCATGGCCATCATGGAGGCCATGAACTCCCGAGCTAACTCTGACGATCTCCCCAGGAAAGGAAGGTTATAGTCGCCCAGAAATATAAGTCTGGGAAACTCAACCACCAACCCTGAAAGGGCGTCGAGAAGCCCGGGCAGGGCCGTTGCCACACTGCTGGGTGCCAGGTATGTCAGCAACAAGCCCAACTGAGCCCCAGGGCCGCACCTCAGGAGGAGTGACTCACTCCCACCCATCTGTACAACAGTGGTTTCCTGCGGACATAAGGTCTACCGTATAACCACCGCCACACCCCCGCCCCTACCCTGAGCCCGCGGCCGGTGAAGCACACAGAAACCTGGAGGGCAAAGCTCAGAGGGACACCTGCCTCTGAGCCCAACCAGGTTTCCGTAATGCACGCCAGATCCGCGCATTCCTCCTCGATTAAATCACAGACGAGGGGAGCTTTGTTCACAACAGATCTGGCATTAAAATATATTAGCCTGAGCTCAGGGGCCTGATCCCCCTCACCCCCAGATAAGCGGGTACCAACTGGAGGGTCGGAGCGCGCCACCGCTTGAAGACAGTGGGGGCGTGATCCCAGATGTTGATATGGCCCTCCGTGTAACCACCTGCTCCTGTTCCCAATCATCATGGGGATTTGAAACCCCACCCCACTGCTGGGAAAACTGGAGGTCCCCAACCCCAACCCCGTCTCGCCGGGAACCATCTCAGGCCCGGACTGACAACCGGTTGATAAAATACACCCCATATCCCTCCCAACCCTACCATTCCCCCCCCCAACCCCTTAAAACAACCGGCTAAAAAACATACCAGGAACCTCTTAATACGTTTCCACCAATGGCCCCTGTCTATGCCCAACCACCTCTCGGGGTCCCAACAATTGGGCCCGTCCTTAAGGAAAGTAGAAGAAAGAGCAACAGGTCATACCCAGAAGGGAGGAACCCTCCTGAGGGCATACAAGTCCACGCTAGAATAACACAACCGAACCATATACTAACAATGTCCGCTTAGGGCAGTTATGAGCAGCTAGATACTAATACTGAAAAGATGTTAAAGTAATATTAAGTCTGGAGAGTGTCTCAGATCCACCGATCTGGCCCCGCTGTCACCCGAGCCGGCAACCAGACAAAGGAGCCACAACTGTCCTCTCACAACAGTTGAGGTGTCGAATCTGGGGTAAAAACTTTCTTAACTGAGGTAGGCGTTTTTCCCCATTACAAGAGATTACCTTTTCCAGGGCTTAGTCTTCTGCTGTTTCAGTTCTGTACAGAGGAAGAAGGTGAAATGTTTAAGGACATCAAGCTAGCTCAGCTTCCTCTTTCCAAGAAGAGCCACTCAGTCTGCCCATCTTTTTTTTACCCTGCAAGCCCCTTTTGAACCAATAGTGCTACCTATCTTGATGAATAGGGATTCTCCACATCTCTCGGCCTCTCTAATGAAAAGGATTCTTCCAATGGATCCTAAAATAACAATGCAAAGCTTCTGTCTGTTGGCATTTCAAGAAATCCACAGAGACAGGACTTCTTCTTTTAGCATGGTGAGGAGCTGTTCAGGCTTTATCGACTCAATGCAAATCTCCAAACTTGTTGAGAGCCGTGGCCTCCACTTCACTATGTTCTCATTTCTAGGGAGAGAATGAAAGGCCAAAGATCAAAACTAGCCATGCGATGCCTCCCCTCTGCAAACGTTTCTTCTAGCCCTTCTCTTGAGGGCTTTAGTGCAGCCACCCTTTGTGGGACTTCAGAGTACTTCAGCTGAGAACACCTACCTCATGGAAATGAGAACTGGCATCACTTCTTCCTTCCTGGGGCTCTGGGCAGTGGCACGAACACCCATCAAAACCTGCAAGTAACAATTGTTCATTTGAAGGTATAAATCGAAGTTGTTTGCATATGGTGGGATGTTGCTGTGACCAGGTGGGAAGGCTTCATTACAGTGGGCAAAAAGACAGCAGATTGTGGAAAATTTGGGCAACAGGAAGAGGCTCAAAATGGCTCCCCTCCAAGCCCTCAATATCTTTCCACAAATCCAAGTCGCTTCCCTTTCTTCGGGAGAATCCTGTGAATGACAATGATTCTTCTTTAGCCATCATGAAAAAAGAGACTCAGAATTCCTACTAAAGCCCTGTCTGGAAACAGCAGGGTGCTAGAGGGGATGACGCAGAAAAAGGAAAGGAATAAAAACGGTGGGTCATATCCATTTAGTTCTACCAGCCCACTGTAATAGGCCCTTCCCTGCTGCTTTGTGGTAAATCAACCAATCACACCAGAGCTTGGATACATATGGTTAGCCTAAGTATGTTGTCCCAAAGGCCAGGTGTCACCTTGCTCCATTGCCTAGAGCCCTCCAGCACAGTTCACTCAGAGTAGGAGACCTGAATAGAGGGACTCTATCCCTCCCCAAGAGAAAACGCTTTGTCTTTCTTATCCATGGACTGGATGAAAGGCTGGCCTCTGAAGCCTCGGCAGCCTGCTCCCAGCTCCCCTCAGACTCCTCATCCAAGAGGTCAGATATGGAGTCGAAATCCTTCAGGCTGTTGTTCCCGGAGCCCACCTGGACTTCCATCGACTCCTGCAAATGATAGTATCGAGGCTAAATCTTAAGTTTTCTGCATCCCAATAAGATTGCTCAAGGACAGGGTGCGTTCTGGCCCTGTGTGCCAACAGCAAGAGAGCTTCCATTGGCCTCATTGCCGACTTTCTTACCTCCGAGGTGCGCGTCTTCTCCCCAATAGGAGAGAGCTGCTCTTCCACTGGCTGGTGGTCTTCATCCTGAAATAACAATGCAAAGATTCTGTCTGGTGGCATCTCTACAAATCTGCAGAAATGGTGCTTCTTCTTTTAGTGTGGGTAGGAGATGTTCAGGCCTTACCGATTCAGTGCAGGTCTCCAAAATGGAGGGGAGTCGTGGCCTCCAGTGCTCTTGCTTTTCCTCTCTGGGGAGAGAAATGAAGGGGCCAAAGGTCAAAAGTAGCAATCAGCCTTTTTAAAAAAGTGGTCATGTGGAGGCTCTAAAAACCGTTCCATTTGGCCTGCCAAGGGGATTGGCATGCCAAAGTAGTTTCTCTCAGAGGCAGAGGGCAGAGATGCCTGCCTTATGCAAACATTTCACCCTCCGAGGTGTTACCTATCTTGAAACACAGGCACTATTTTCCTCCTGCACCTTCCTTGGTCAGCATTCTTCTGATGGATGCTGAAATAACAATGCAAAAATTCCATCTTTTGGCATATCAACAAATCCGCAGCAAAAGGGCTTCTGCCATTACCATTGTGAGGAGCTGGTCTGGGTTAGGGTTAGGGTTACCGACTCAGTGCAGGTCTCTAAAATTGTTGAGAGCTGCAACCTCCACTTTGCTGTCTTCTCAATTCTGGAGAGAGAAACGAAGGAGCCAAAGATCACAACTAGCCATGAGCCTTTTTTGAGAGTGAACACGTGGAGGTTGTAAGAGGCCTTTCAACTGGACTAATTCGCTCTATCCCATAGAACGGTGGAAAAAAATACGACAAAACTGAGACAAAGAAGTTTGATGAAATTCTGCATTTAATCAAAAATTCACCTTGTTCCTAACAAACGTATAATGAAAATAGGCCTAAACTAAATTATTATCTATAAAGTCTTTTTTAGTTTTATTTTCAAAACAGTAACAAGAACAAGAACAAATACAACAATAAGAACAATTACAACAACAACAAAAACAAGATGACGCAGAAACTTCCTCGGGGGAAAGTGACTCCTCGTAGGGCTTCGTCGCTGGGGCTGATTCCATCGTCCATCGCCGTCCGTCTATACGCAGGTAGAATAACAGAACAGAATAACAAGAGTTGGAAGGGACCTTGGAGGTCTCCTACCCCAACCCCGTACTCATGAACGCATTGTTCCCAGCATCGCCTCCATTTGTCTGCTGTGCTTCTGATGCAGCTATCAAGGAGGATGAGACTGCCTCCTCGTGAGTATAGAGCTGCCCTATGGTGCTCCTGCCTTTTCTCTGCCCTACCTGTTCTGGGATGAGTGCAGAAAGCAGTTCCTCCTCCAAACTAACCATCTGCAGCTGCCTGCTTTCCCAACAGGAAGCCTCAGGGCTGTCCAGCCGCACCTGTGCTCCATGCAAATCACTCCGCTGGCTGCTCGGAGGCTTTGACCAACTCACCTCCTGATGGACCTGGGACCGGTTCATCCTCCTCCGATCTGCCGTCTGGAGAGGCATCTGGGGAAGCGTCGGGGAGAATTCAAAGGCTATTATTATTACCACATACTTTCTGTAATATAAAGACTTTAGTTTTTCTGGAGTTACTTTTGATACTTTACATGAGGTTTTCCTAGTAAGGACACTGGAGAGGGTTGCCATTTCCTTCCCCAGTGGACCTCGTTGTGTCAGCACTCTGCACTACAACCTGTCTGAATTGGGTGACCCTGCATGTAAGAGCTCATGGCTTCATTGAGCAAGGCATTGATCCACAAAGAGGCTAAAATAGGTACTTCTTTTAATTAGAGACTGAGGTCCAGGGCGTCCTCCTCCAGGCTGCTGAGATTGTCCAGCGTGTCTTCCCCTTCTTCGGGAGAATCCTGTGAATGACAATGATTCCTTTTTAGCCATCAGTGAAAAGAGACTCAGAATTCCTAACAGAGGGCCACTGCCCAGAGCCCTCCAGCACAGTTCACTCAGGGTAGGAGACCTGAAAAGATGGACTTTATCCCTCCCCAAGAGAAAACGCTTTGTCTTTTTTACCCACGGACTGGACGAAAGGCTGGCATCCGAAGCCTCGGTAGCCTGCTCCCAGCTCCCCTCAGACTCCTCATCCAAGAGGTCAGATATGGAGTCGAAATCCTTCAGGCTGTTGTTACTGGAGCCCACCTGGACTTCCATCGAATCCTGCAAATGATAGTATCGAGGCTAAATCCTAAGTTTTCTGCATCCCAATAAGATTGCTCAAGGACAGGGTGCGTTCTGGCCCTGTGTGCCAACAGCAAGAGAGCTTCCATCGGCCTCATTGCCGACTTTCTTACCTCCGAGGTGCGCGTCTTCTCCCCAATAGGAGAGAGCTGCTCTTCCGCTGGCTGGTGGTCTTCATCCTGAAATAACAATGCAAAGATTCTGTCTGGTGGCATCTCTACAAATCTGCAGAAATGGTGCTTCTTCTTTTAGTGTGGGTAGGAGATGTTCAGGCCTTACCGATTCAGTGCAGGTCTCCAAAATGGAGGGGAGTCGTGGCCTCCAGTGCTCTTGCTTTTCCTCTCTGGGGAGAGAAATGAAGGGGCCAAAGGTCAAAAGTAGCAATCAGCCTTTTTAAAAAAGTGGTCATGTGGAGGCTCTAAAAACCGTTCCATTTGGCCTGCCAAGGGGATTGGCATGCCAAAGTAGTTTCTCTCAGAGGCAGAGGGCAGAGATGCCTGCCTTATGCAAACATTTCACCCTCCGAGGTGTTACCTATCTTGAAACACAGGCACTATTTTCCTCCTGCACCTTCCTTGGTCAGCATTCTTCTGATGGATGCTGAAATAACAATGCAAAAATTCCATCTTTTGGCATATCAACAAATCCGCAGCAAAAGGGCTTCTGCCATTACCATTGTGAGGAGCTGGTCTGGGTTAGGGTTAGGGTTACCGACTCAGTGCAGGTCTCTAAAATTGTTGAGAGCTGCAACCTCCACTTTGCTGTCTTCTCAATTCTGGAGAGAGAAACGAAGGAGCCAAAGATCACAACTAGCCATGAGCCTTTTTTGAGAGTGAACACGTGGAGGTTGTAAGAGGCCTTTCAACTGGACTAATTCGCTCTATCCCATAGAACGGTGGAAAAAAATACGACAAAACTGAGACAAAGAAGTTTGATGAAATTCTGCATTTAATCAAAAATTCACCTTGTTCCTAACAAACGTATAATGAAAATAGGCCTAAACTAAATTATTATCTATAAAGTCTTTTTTAGTTTTATTTTCAAAACAGTAACAAGAACAAGAACAAATACAACAATAAGAACAATTACAACAACAACAAAAACAAGATGACGCAGAAACTTCCTCGGGGGAAAGTGACTCCTCGTAGGGCTTCGTCGCTGGGGCTGATTCCATCGTCCATCGCCATCCGTCTATACGCAGGTAGAATAACAGAACAGAATAACAAGAGTTGGAAGGGACCTTGGAGGTCTCCTACCCCAACCCCGTACTCATGAACGCATTGTTCCCAGCATCGCCTCCATTTGTCTGCTGTGCTTCTGATGCAGCTATCAAGGAGGATGAGACTGCCTCCTCGTGAGTATAGAGCTGCCCTATGGTGCTCCTGCCTTTTCTCTGCCCTACCTGTTCTGGGATGAGTGCAGAAAGCAGTTCCTCCTCCAAACTAACCATCTGCAGCTGCCTGCTTTCCCAACCGGAAGCCTCAGGGCTGTTCTGCCGCACCTGTGCTCCATGCAAATCACTCCGCTGGCTGCTCGGAGGCTTTGACCAACTCACCTCCTGATGGACCTGGGACCGGTTCATCCTCCTCCGATCTGCCGTCTGGAGAGGCATCTGGGGAAGCGTCGGGGAGAATTCAAAGGCTATTATTATTACCACATACTTTCTGTAATATAAAGACTTTAGTTTTTCTGGAGTTACTTTTGATACTTTACATGAGGTTTTCCTAGTAAGGACACTGGAGAGGGTTGCCATTTCCTTCCCCAGTGGACCTCGTTGTGTCAGCACTCTGCACTACAACCTGTCTGAATTGGGTGACCCTGCATGTAAGAGCTCATGGCTTCATTGAGCAAGGCATTGATCCACAAAGAGGCTAAAATAGGTACCTCTTTTAATTAGAGACTGAGGTCCAGGGCGTCCTCCTCCAGGCTGCTGAGATTGTCCAGCGTGTCTTCCCCTTCTTCGGGAGAATCCTGTGAATGACAATGATTCCTTTTTAGCCATCAGTGAAAAGAGACTCAGAATTCCTAACAGAGGCTCACTGCCCAGAGCCCTCTAGCACAGTTCACTCAGGGTAGGAGACCAGAAAAGATGGACTTTATCCCTCCCCAAGAGAAAACGCTTTGTCTTTTTTACCCACGGACTGGACGAAAGGCTGGCATCCGAAACCTCGGTAGCCTGCTCCCAGCTCCCCTCAGACTCCTCATCCAAGAGGTCAGATATGGAGTCGAAATCCTTCAGGCTGTTGTTACTGGAGCCCACCTGGACTTCCATCGAATCCTGCAAATGATAGTATCGAGGCTAAATCCTAAGTTTTCTGCATCCCAATAAGATTGCTCAAGGACAGGGTGCGTTCTGGCCCTGTGTGCCAACAGCAAGAGAGCTTCCATCGGCCTCATTGCCGACTTTCTTACCTCCGAGGTGCGCGTCTTCTCCCCAATAGGAGAGAGCTGCTCTTCCGCTGGCTGGTGGTCTTCATCCTGAAATAACAACGCAAAGATTCTGTCTGGTGGCATCTCTACAAATCTGCAGAAATGGTGCTTCTTCTTTTAGTGTGGGTAGGAGATGTTCAGGCCTTACCGATTCAGTGCAGGTCTCCAAAATGGAGGGGAGTCGTGGCCTCCAGTGCTCTTGCTTTTCCTCTCTGGGGAGAGAAATGAAGGGGCCAAAGGTCAAAAGTAGCAATCAGCCTTTTTAAAAAAGTGGTCATGTGGAGGCTCTAAAAACCGTTCCATTTGGCCTGCCAAGGGGATTGGCATGCCAAAGTAGTTTCTCTCAGAGGCAGAGGGCAGAGATGCCTGCCTTATGCAAACATTTCACCCTCCGAGGTGTTACCTATCTTGAAACACAGGGACTATTTTCCTCCTGCACCTTCCTTGGTCAGCATTCTTCTGATGGATGCTGAAATAACAATGCAAAAATTCCATCTTTTGGCATATCAACAAATCCGCAGCAAAAGGGCTTCTGCCATTACCATTGTGAGGAGCTGGTCTGGGTTAGGGTTAGGGTTACCGACTCAGTGCAGGTCTCTAAAATTGTTGAGAGCTGCAACCTCCACTTTGCTGTCTTCTCAATTCTGGAGAGAGAAACGAAGGAGCCAAAGATCACAACTAGCCATGAGCCTTTTTTGAGAGTGAACACGTGGAGGTTGTAAGAGGCCTTTCAACTGGACTAATTCGCTCTATCCCATAGAACGGTGGAAAAAAATACGACAAAACTGAGACAAAGAAGTTTGATGAAATTCTGCATTTAATCAAAAATTCACCTTGTTCCTAACAAACGTATAATGAAAATAGGCCTAAACTAAATTATTATCTATAAAGTCTTTTTTAGTTTTATTTTCAAAACAGTAACAAGAACAAGAACAAATACAACAATAAGAACAATTACAACAACAACAAAAACAAGATGACACAGAAACTTCCTCGGGGGAAAGTGACTCCTCGTAGGGCTTCGTCGCTGGGGCTGATTCCATCGTCCAGCGCCGTCCGTCTATACGCAGGTAGAATAACAGAACAGAATAACAAGAGTTGGAAGGGACCTTGGAGGTCTCCTACCCCAACCCCGTACTCATGAACGCATTGTTCCCAGCATCGCCTCCATTTGTCTGCTGTGCTTCTGATGCAGCTATCAAGGAGGATGAGACTGCCTCCTCGTGAGTATAGAGCTGCCCTATGGTGCTCCTGCCTTTTCTCTGCCCTACCTGTTCTGGGATGAGTGCAGAAAGCAGTTCCTCCTCCAAACTAACCATCTGCAGCTGCCTGCTTTCCCAACCGGAAGCCTCAGGGCTGTTCTGCCGCACCTGTGCTCCTTGCAAATCACTCCGCTGGCTGCTCGGAGGCTTTGACCAACTCACCTCCTGATGGACCTGGGACCGGTTCATCCTCCTCCGATCTGCCGTCTGGAGAGGCATCTGGGGAAGCGTCGGGGAGAATTCAAAGGCTATTATTATTACCACATACTTTCTGTAATATAAAGACTTTAGTTTTTCTGGAGTTACTTTTGATACTTTACATGAGGTTTTCCTAGTAAGGACACTGGAGAGGGTTGCCATTTCCTTCCCCAGTGGACCTCGTTGTGTCAGCACTCTGCACTACAACCTGTCTGAATTGGGTGACCTTGCATGTAAGAGCTCATGGCTTCATTGAGCAAGGCATTGATCCACAAAGAGGCTAAAATAGGTACCTCTTTTAATTAGAGACTGAGGTCCAGGGCGTCCTCCTCCAGGCTGCTGAGATTGTCCAGCGTGTCTTCCCCTTCTTCGGGAGAATCCTGTGAATGACAATGATTCCTTTTTAGCCATCAGTGAAAAGAGACTCAGAATTCCTAACAGAGGCCCACTGCCCAGAGCCCTCCAGCACAGTTCACTCAGGGTAGGAGACCTGAAAAGATGGACTTTATCCCTCCCCAAGAGAAAACGCTTTGTCTTTTTTACCCACGGACTGGACGAAAGGCTGGCATCCGAAGCCTCGGTAGCCTGCTCCCAGCTCCCCTCAGACTCCTCATCCAAGAGGTCAGATATGGAGTCGAAATCCTTCAGGCTGTTGTTACTGGAGCCCACCTGGACTTCCATCGAATCCTGCAAATGATAGTATCGAGGCTAAATCCTAAGTTTTCTGCATCCCAATAAGATTGCTCAAGGACAGGGTGCGTTCTGGCCCTGTGTGCCAACAGCAAGAGAGCTTCCATCGGCCTCATTGCCGACTTTCTTACCTCCAAGGTGCGCGTCTTCTCCCCAATAGGAGAGAGGTGCTCTTCCGCTGGCTGGTGGTCTTCATCCTGAAATAACAATGCAAAGATTCTGTCTGGTGGCATCTCTACAAATCTGCAGAAATGGTGCTTCTTCTTTTAGTGTGGGTAGGAGATGTTCAGGCCTTACCGATTCAGTGCAGGTCTCCAAAATGGAGGGGAGTCGTGGCCTCCAGTGCTCTTGCTTTTCCTCTCTGGGGAGAGAAATGAAGGGGCCAAAGGTCAAAAGTAGCAATCAGCCTTTTTAAAAAAGTGGTCATGTGGAGGCTCTAAAAACCGTTCCATTTGGCCTGCCAAGGGGATTGGCATGCCAAAGTAGTTTCTCTCAGAGGCAGAGGGCAGAGATGCCTGCCTTATGCAAACATTTCACCCTCCGAGGTGTTACCTATCTTGAAACACAGGCACTATTTTCCTCCTGCACCTTCCTTGGTCAGCATTCTTCTGATGGATGCTGAAATAACAATGCAAAAATTCCATCTTTTGGCATATCAACAAATCCGCAGCAAAAGGGCTTCTGCCATTACCATTGTGAGGAGCTGGTCTGGGTTAGGGTTAGGGTTAGGGTTACCGACTCAGTGCAGGTCTCTAAAATTGTTGAGAGCTGCAACCTCCATTTTGCTGTCTTCTCAATTCTGGAGAGAGAAACGAAGGAGCCAAAGATCACAACTAGCCATGAGCCTTTTTTGAGAGTGAACACGTGGAGGTTGTAAGAGGCCTTTCAACTGGACTAATTCGCTCTATCCCATAGAACGGTGGAAAAAAATACGACAAAACTGAGACAAAGAAGTTTGATGAAATTCTGCATTTAATCAAAAATTCACCCTGTTCCTAACAAACGTATAATGAAAATAGGCCTAAACTAAATTATTATCTATAAAGTCTTTTTTAGTATTATTTTCAAAACAGGAACAAGAACAAGAACAAATACAACAATAAGAACAATTACAACAACAACAAAAACAAGATGATGCAGAAACTTCCTCGGGGGAAGTCTCTTTTAATTAGAGACTGAGGTCCAGGGCGTCCTCCTCCAGGCTGCTGAGATTGTCCAGCGTGTCTTCCCCTTCTTCGGGAGAATCCTGTGAATGACAATGATTCCTTTTTAGCCATCAGTGAAAAGAGACTCAGAATTCCTAACAGAGGCCCACTGCCCAGAGCCCTCCAGCACAGTTCACTCAGGGTAGGAGACCTGAAAAGATGGACTCTATCCCTCCCCAAGAGAAAATGCTTTGTCTTTCTTACCCACAGACTGGACGAAAGGCTGGCCTCCGAAGCCTCGGTAGCCTGCTCCCAGCTCCCCTCAGACTCCTCATTCAAGAGGTCAGATATGGAGTCGAAATCCTTCAGGCTGTTGTTCCTGGAGCCCACCTGGACCTCCATCGAATCCTGCAAATGACAGTATCGAGGCTAAATCCTAAGCTATCTGCATCCCAATAAGATTACTAAAGGATAGAGTGCATTCAGGCCCTGTGTGCCAACAGCAAGAGAACCTCTATCGGCCCCTTTGCCAAGACATTCTTACCTCTGAGGTGGGTGTCTTCTCCTCGGTTGGAGAGAGCTGCTCTTCCGCCGGCTGGTCTTCTTCTTCGTCCTGAAAGAACAATGGAAAGATTCCGTCTGTTGGCATCTGCACAGAGACAATGCTGCTTATTTTATCGGGGTAGAAGCTGTTCAGGCCTTACCGATTCACTGCAGGTCTCCAAAATGGGGGGGAGTTGCGGCCTCCAGTGCTCTTCCTCTTCCTTGCTGCGGAGAGAAGTGAAGGGGCCAAATATCAACAGTAGCCATGGTCACGTGGAGGCTCTAAGAAGCCTTCCAGCTGGCCTGCCAAGGGGATTGGCCTGCCAAAGGGGTTGCCCTGAGTCATTCTGCCTTTAGCAGAGGCAGAGGGCAGAGATGCCTCCCCTCTGCAAAGGCTTCACTCTCCAAGGTGTTACCTACCTTGACAGGCAGGCACTGCTTTCCTCCTGCACGACCCTTGGTCGGCATTCTTCCTACGGATCCTGAAATAACAATGCAAATATTACAACTGTTGGCATATCAACAAATCCGCAGTGAAAGAACTTCGGCCATTACCATGGTGAGGAGCTGATCTGGGCTTACCGACTCAGTGCACATCTCCGAGATTGCCAAGAGCCGCGGCCTCCATTTCGCTATGTTCTCATTTCTGGGGAGAGAATGAAGGGCCAAAGATGCAAAGTAGCTATGCGATGCCTCCCCTCTGCAAACGATTCTTCTAGCCCTTCTCTTTAGGGCTTTACTGCGACCGCCTTTTGCGGGGCTTCAGAGTACTTCAGCTGAGAACACCTACCTCATGGAAATGAGAACTGGCATCACCTCTTCCTTCCTGGGGCTCCGGGTGGTGGCACGAACAGCCATCAAACCCTGCAAGTAACAAAGAGCTCAAAATGCTCTTCCTTAGTATTTCCCATTCTTTTCCCCTCCAAGCGTTCAAGATCTTCCCACTAATCCAAAAGTCTCCTCTTGACTTTGCTAGACTGGCCAGCTTCTCCCAAGTGAGAATTCCAGCCTTTTCCCTGCCGGTTTTGAGGCACAGACCCTGACTGGCCATGTCGCATAACCCTCCTTACCCCTGGGAAGGAAGTTGTTTCTCCATGAGACACATGAAGATGTGTCTTCCATTCTCCCTGCTGGTCGTCCTGTTTTTGTGCCTCGACAGTCCTGACCAAAAGAAGAAGGTGGCATGTCAAAGAATCTCCATCTAGCTCTGCTCTCCTTTCTAAGACCGGCCATTCAGCCTGCCCATCATTTTGCCTCTGCAAGCCCCTTGGGGACCGGAAGCCCTCTTGGGGAGAGGCTTTTAGAGACCCTGCACTCCATTGATGTTGCCTCACTGTGCCCAGGGTTTGAGGAGAAGGAGGTGGTACCTGAAGGCTCAGGGATCTCCTTTTCGTTGCTCTTTACGCAGCAGAAGAGCACCAAACATCTTTTCCAGATGTTCTGTGAAAAGAAGAGAAACAGATGAGTCAGTCAGAAGAGTTGAGAAGCGTGACTTTCTCCCCTACTGCCAGTTTCTTGCTTTTCAGGGAAACGGCCACATTCTAAACCTGCCCAAGAAGGGCAGCTCACCTGGGTTGAGGAGTGTCTGGGCGGCCCAGTGGCTGACTCCTTTGGTGGCCTTTGGCCTCTGCCTTTCATGTGGGAAGTTGTCTATTCATGAACAACAGAAGCACAATCATTGTGGCACAAAGCACAAAGGAATCATACAATCCGAGGATGAATGGGACTTTTAGCCCAACTCCCTGCCCAAGGAAGGGCTCCTCCTACCATTTCAGACAAATGATTGTCCAATCTTTTCTTGAAAATCTCCACAACGCAGCACACACAACTCTTGGATATTTTGTCTGCATACTCACGTAGACTTCAGGCATGACCTTCCCAGTGGCCATGTTGCAGAGCATTATTTTGAGCCTTCAGCGTTCACTTAATGACTTCAGGATTGGCTTAATGACTATAGCATTCGCTTAACAGCTACAGTAAAAATGTTCAAAAAATTAGGTCGAGTCATATGATGCCTCGACTTTTTAACTGCAATAATGTATGACTGTAATTCAGGGCTCAGTCGCAGTCTCAGGTGGAGGACCCCTTGTACTGATAATGTGACTTCAGGCTCAAAGAGAAAAAAGTTACAGATTTGTGATGACCAGGAGAGAGACGCTGTACTTAAATGTCTTCTAAATAAATTGTGAAGCATTCACTGCCCTAATAAATGGAGGCATTTCTTTTTTCTTCAAGAATGGGCTTGCTATTAGCAAATGCATTCTATTTTTAAATTTCCAAATATCATAAAGTAGGAATGGAAAAAAAATAAATACCAGGTTCAAAGCAACCAGCTTCACAACTTATACTTCAGTTATAGCGAAAGATTCAATGACCTGCTTCACAGAAAGAGAACAAATTCTTATTTTTTTTCAGGTTTGCAGGTTTACTTCCAAAACGTCTATTGTTTCACATAGATATCCTTTTTCTTCCTCCAATGGGAGAATTCTCATTTATTTTCATATTTTATATGCTGTCCTTGTATCCTCTTTGAGTTTATAAAAATACCTAACTTTGATATAATGCCCCAAACAGGAACAAACATAGTCATTGTTATGACTGCATTTCTGAAGGATGGGCTTCAGCGTTGTTTGTGAAGTGATTAGAGACATTTCAAAGGAAGGTTGAGGAAAAATATTGGAAGCAGGATTAAGTACACATAGTACAGGAAGTCCTCAACTTTCAACAGTTCATTTAGTGACCATTGAAAGTTACAGTGACACTAAATAAAGTGACTTATGACTGTTTTTCACACTTACAAACTTTGTAGCAGTCCCATGCTCATGTGATCAAAATTCAAATGTTTGGCAATTGGTTCATACTTATGACCGTTGCTGTGTCCAAAAGTCATGCAATCACCTTTTGCAACAGTTTGAAAAGCAAAATCAATGCGGAAGCCAGCTTCACTTAACAACTGTGTTACTAAGTTATCAACTGCAGTGATTCATTAAGCAACAGTGGGAAGAAAAGTCATAAAAAGGACAAAACGCACTTAACAAGTGTCTCACTTAACAACAGAAATTTTGAGCTCAGTTGTCATCATAAGTCGAGGACTACCTGTGCAGGAAAATCAAGCTGAGACTTGAGTCCATAACAAGCTGATATTTAGTTTGAGTTTGTCCCAAGAAGCTTTATAGTAACAAAATTGTCAATATTGTAAAATTTATATTAAAAAACAACGTGAAAATGGATTATAAACAGGTTGCCTTAGCTCAGACATGTCAAGGCCCGGGGGCCAGATCCGGCCCATGAAGTGGTTTCATGCGGCCTGCGAAGCCATCCTGGAAACAGTGAGGGAACGGCCCCCACTGCCTTGGCCCTGGCCCAGAGACCCTCCTCCTGCCAGAGACCCTCAGATCTGTCCCACTCCTGCCCAGGCCCCCATAGGCACCCTTGATGCGAACAATGTAGAGCTGGCCATGCCCACCCAGTAGGCCTTAGGCATTCTAGCCACGCCCACCCAGTAGGCCATATGCACTTTAGCCACGCCCACCCAATAGGCCACGCCCACTCAGGCCACACCCACCCGGCCCCCTGAGGGCAACCGCAATGCTGATGCAGCCCTCAATGAAATTGAGTTTGACACCCCTGCCTTAGCTGAACGATATTTCTACCCAATCCTGCCTTCCTTGGCTGTAAAAATGTATTTATACTGGTAGTCCTCGACTTACAACCGTTCATTTTGTGACCATTGAAAGTTGCAACAGCCCTGAAAAAGTGACTGATGACCATTTTTCACACTTACGACCTTTGTAGCAGTCCATGATCATGTGATCAAAATTCAGATGCTTGGCAATTGGTTCACACTTATGACCATTGCTGTGTCCGAAGGTCACGTGATCCCCTGTTGCAATCTTTTGAAAAGAAAAATGCGGAAACCAGATTCACTTAACAACCGTGTTACTAGCTTCACAACTTGATTCACTTAACAGCTGTAGCAAGAAAGGTCGTAAAAGGGGCAAAGCTCTCGCTTAGCAACAGAAACATTGGCTCAATTGCGGTCATAAGTCAAGAACTACCAGTATAACTCTTAGTAGTTTTCCTAGGGCTAAGACTCTGAGCTTTCCTCCCATCTGTCTTCTACTCCCAGCTCCCAAATTTCTCACATCTCTTCCCTCCAAGAATATAAACACCTAAATATAAATATAGACCAGGAGGAGGAACCCAGTGTTACTGTCCTTTGATGAGGCTAAGATCCAATCCCCACTCCCTGAATTTCTGGGCAAGAGGAAATGGCCTCCTCCTTTCCCAACCTGGGGCCTAAAAATCCAGCCTGAGCTGAGGAAGGTCTGTAGTCCCTGCAGTTTGTGCTTTTGTAGTCGCCTCTCAGGCTGAGACAGGTACTATTCCACAACGTATGCAGTGAAGACACTTGCGCGCAAATACAAAATTCCATAAATAACTATGCACAGGATTATGGTGTTGATAAAATACCAGGGCAAAACAAGGCAAGGCAACTGGAAGGAGTGGTTACACTGGATATTTCCCATTTGGGAGCAAATCTTTAAATCTCTCTTACCATTTACCACCCGCCCCTCTCTCTCTCTCTCTTTCTCTTTGTGTCTGTGTGTTTATGTGATTGTTTATTTAGTACATGGCATATCATTTACTGATTAGCAATATATGTTATCATTTCATCTAGACTAATCATAATAAAATATAAATATTTTAAATGTTAAAAAAATATGTTCAAAACTAATCTGTAGGGCATCTAACCATTGAAGTGCAGCATTGTTTATACTAAAAAAAATCAGATACTGTATATATGCCCTCAGTTTACAGCAGGGCATGATGTTGAAAGGATTTGATTACAGGTGAAATTCGAAAAATTAGAATATCGTGCAAAAGTTCATTTATTTCAGTAATGCAACTTAAAAGGGGAAACTAATATATGAGATAGACTCATTACATGCAAAGCAAGATAGTTCAAGCCCCGATTTGTCATAATTGTGATGATTATGGCTTACAGCTCATGAAAACCCCAAATCCACAATCTCAGAAAATTAGAATATTGTGAAAAGGTGCAATATTCTAGGCTCAAAGTGTCCCACTCTAATCAGCTAATTAAGCCATAACACCTGCAAAGGGTTCCTCAGCCTTTAAATGGTCTCTCAGTATGGTTCAGTAGGAATCACAATCATGGGGAAGACTGCTGACCTGACAGTTGTGCAGAAAACCATCATTGACACTCTCCATAAGGAGGGAAAGCCTCAAAAGGTAATTGCAAAAGAAGTTGGATGTTCCCAAAGTGCTGTATCAAAGCACATTAATAGAAAGTTATGTGGAAGGGAAAAGTGTGGAAGAAAAAGGTGCACAAGCAGCAGGGATGACCGCAGCCTGGAGAGGATTGTCAGGAAAAGGCCATTCAAAAGTGTTGGGGACTTTCACAAGGAGTGGACTGAGGCTGGAGTCAGTGCATCAAGAGCCACCACACAGAGACGGATCCTGGACATGGGCTTCAAATGTCGTATTCCTCTTGTCAAGCCACTCCTGAACAACAAACAACGTCAGAAGTGTCTTACCTGGGCTAAAGAAAAACAGACCTGGTCTGTTGCTCAGTGGTCCAAAGTCCTCTTTTCTGATGAGAGCAACTTTTGCATCTCATTTGGAAACCAAGGACCCAGAGTCTGGAGGAAGAATGGAGAGGCACACACTGCAAGAAGCTTGAAGTCCAGTGTGAAGTTTCCACAGTCTGTGTTGATTTGGGGAGCCATGTCATCTGCTGGTGTTGGTCCACTGTGCTTCATTAAGTCCAGGGTCAACGTAGCCGTCTACCAGGAGATTTTGGAGCACTTCATGCTTCCTTCCCCAGACGAGCTTTATGGGGATGCTGACTTCATTTTCCAGCAGGACTTGGCACCTGCCCACACTGCCAAAAGCACCAAAACCTGGTTCAATGACCGTGGGGTTACTGTGCTTGATTGGCCAGCAAACTCGTCTGACCTGAACCCCATAGAGAATCTATGGGGCATTGCCAAGAGAAAGATGGGAGACATGAGACCGAACAATGCAGAAGAGCTGAAGGCCGCTATTGAAGCATCCTGGTCTTCCATAACACCTTAGCAGTGCCACAGGCTGATAGCTTCCATGCCATGCCGCATTGAGGCAGTAATTGCTGCAAAAGGGGCCCAAACCAAGTACTGAGTACATATGCATGCTTATACTTTCAGAGGTCCGATATTGTTCTATGTACACTCCTTGTTTTATTGATTGCATGTAATATTCTAATTTTCTGAGATTGTGGATTTGGGGTTTTCATGAGCTGTACGCCATAATCATCACAATTATGACAAATCACGGCTTGAACTATCTTGCTTTGCATGTAATGAGTCTATCTTATATATTACTTTCCCCTTTTAAGTTGCATTACTGAAATAAATGAACTTTTGCACGATATTCTAATTTTTTGAGTTTCACCTGTATGCTTAAGGTTGATGTTAGTAATATTGATATTTGGATTGTGTTATTTTGTAATCACTATTTTGTAGTCAGATGCTTTATGTATTTTGGAAAAGTAAAAGCCTCATGTTAAAGGGGAGGGGGAAAAGGAGCTGTGGTGGAGCCTGGGTTGTTGTGTATGAGTCATCATGTAGGAATTATTTTTCTGTACCTTTTGGTTACTAGCACCAAGACCAGATCTCTTTGTTCTGAAGGGGTATAAAAGGTGGAAGACATCTTTCCTGGTTGTTGCCTTCATCTCTCTACCAGCCACGAAGAGAGATGTGGCCACCCAACTCTATTTTGATCAAAATAAAAGTTGTTTGCTTGCTGAACCTCGGCTCAGGAGTTTCTTTTGGCTCTTTTAAATTCCTGAGTAATGCTGGGGCAATTGTGAGGCTAAGTGTAAAACCTTACATCCTGGCGCCCAAACGTGGGGGCAAGCTTCAAAGGCTCTCTCCACATCTGGAGATCCCTGTTAGGATCCAAAAGAAGCTTTCATTTATCAACGGGAGGAAACCAACAGCGACTGAAGCGTGAGTCTTAGAGCACTCCTGGGCATTTGGCCTAGAAGACTTCTATGCTTCATCTTTGCCAGTGGATCCATGTTTGAGGAACCTGAACGCCCGAATTCAACAAGGTTTCATGCTTCTCTACTGACGGGAGAAATTGCAACAGGCGCCTTGGTGAGTAAAAGAGGTGAAAAAAGCTTTGGAAATCCTAGAATAAGGCAGGAGGTTGATCGCTCCGACTTTGTCCTCTAGAGATAAGCATAAAAATAAATGAATACATGAGTAAAAAAAGAGGAAGGCGAGAAACTGCCTTCTAATACAGGATAGTGAGTGATTTAAGGAAAGTAATTGAATTGGCATATAATTTTTTTTTTGCAGAGGTTTTGGTAATTTTGAAATAAGATAGGGGGCTGATCTCCCCGACTGGTCCTCCAGAGAAAAAAATTAATTACTAAATTACAAATTAACTAAGTGAAAAGGGAGGAAGTCGACAAACTATCTTGAAGAAGAAGAAAAAGAAAAAGAAAAAAAATATGGGGAATCATCAGAGTAATTTAAATAAATAAATCAAAATGTATTCCTCTGCAATTTTGTTTTGAACAATTCGAGGTTTTGAAACCAAGTGGCTAAGTTGAACCCTGTCAGACAATGTCTGGTGGTGCTTTTATTATTGTTGTTGCTGTATAGCAGTAAAAATCATCTTCAAGAAGGCAACTTTGAAAAACTTTGTAAACCTCCAGTTGGCTAGTTTATCTGTTAACAGTTAAAGCCACGGAAGAAAAGAAAAGAAGATTCAAGGAAATGAAAGCAAGTTTTTCCCTCTCTCTTTTTCTTTTAATCTCACTCTTTGGACTATTCAATTCCCTTTTGTCGGAGGTGAGGACACCTCCCCCTTCACACCTGCAAAAGACCCCAGGTTCAATATTCCTTTTAGTCTTTCCCAACTGTCTTTTGAAGTTGGTGGGATAAATTGTAAGTAACCATAAATGTTCTCCTTTTAATTAAAAGGGGAGGCCTGTTTCCCTGCGGCGCTAATTTTCTTAGATGCTGAAAAAGCTTTTGATCAATTGAATTGGCAATTTTTGATGAAAGTTTTAGATAAAATGAATTTTGGGGATAAATTTTTGCAACCAATTAGGGCATTATATCAAAAACAAACTGCCCGAATAATAGTTAACAATAGTTTGACTGAAGCATGTAATATTGAGAAGGGCACAAGACAAGGGTGTCCGTTATCACCTTTATTATTTGTTTTAACATTGGAGATATTATTGATAAAAATTCGGAACTCGGAAAAAATTAAGGGTATTCAAATTAGAGATCAGGATTATAGATTGAGGGCGTTCGCAGACGATCTGGTTGTTACAGTGACCCAGCCAGAAAATTCTGTTGTGGACCTGATGGAGATAATAATGCAATATGGGAGGGTTTCTGGATTTAAAGTTAATGCACAAAAAACTAAAATTCTGGCCAAAAATATGACAGTATCGCAAAAGGCTCTTTTAGAAGGATTAACTGGATTTGAGATTGCTAAAAGGGTCAAATATTTGGGGGTGTTTTTGTCACCCTCTAATACAAAGTTATATAAAAATAACTATGAAAAACTATGGGGTAAAATTCAAAAAGAAATGGAGAGTTGGGAAAAATTGCAATTGTCTTTGTTGGGAAAAATCGCAGCAGTGAAAATGAATGTCCTGCCTAAATTTTTATTCTTATTTCAAATGATACCGGTTCTTAAGAAAGATTCTAATTTGGAAGAATGGCAACGGGGTATCAATAAATTTGTTTGGGCAGGGAAAAGGCCACGAGTTAAACTTAAGATTATGCAGGATACTCGTGAAAGAGGTGGTCTTAAAATGCCCAATCTTAAATTATATTATGAAGCTGCTGCGTTAGCAGGGATAAGTGATTGGATTAATTTGACACAAGAGAGATTATTAAATCTTGAGGGCCACGACTTGTTATTTGGCTGGCATGCGTATTTGTTGTATGATAAGAAGGTAGATAATGTGTTTAAAGTGCATATTTTAAGACAGGCATTGTTGAGAGTTTGGAAGAAGTATAGATACAAGTTAGACTGTAAGATACCATTGTGGGCAATTCCAAAACACGCAATAGAAAACATAAATGTTGGTTTCAAACATGACGTGACTACGTATAAGGAGATTTTAAGCTTGGAAAGAAGTGTATGGTCTTTAAAATCGTATAATTTCTTGTGAGATGAGAAGATTGTTCAAACCTGGTTTCAATATACTCAATTACGGGCCAGGTGGAAAGAAGATCAGAAAACTGGTTTTGCAATGACTGATGAAAATTTGATAAAGCAAATTAGAAATCAGGGTCCAGCACATATCAAACGGATATATCTTGCATTGATAGAAATTGATTCAGAAACAGAACTGGTTAAAGACTGTATGATAAAATGGGCCCAGAACATCCAAGAAGTTATTACAATGGATACGTGGGAAAAGATCTGGGTGAGGAACGTAAAATTTACACAAGCTCAAAACTTAAGAGAGAACTTTTATAAAATGTTTTATAGATGGCATTTAGATCCTAAAAAGCTTGCAAGTATGTATCCGAACTATCAGCCAAAATGCTGGAGGTGTGGTGGTGAAGATGCAACATATTTTCACATATGGTGGACTTGTAAAAAGGTCAAGGCTTTTTGGATAAAAATTTGGTGGAATATGCAGAAGATCTTCAAGCAAAAGATAAAGTTTTGTCCGCAATTCTTTTTGTTGGGTATAATTACAGATGCTACTGTTGTGGACACTAAGTTGATGTTAAATTTAGTTACAGCAGCAAGACTTTTAATAGGTCAGTATTGGAAGAAGGAGGAACTGCCGACTATAGAAGAATGGACTTTAAAGGTTTCTGACCTGGCAGAAATGGCAAAGATTTCGGCTTATTTGAAAGATCATTCGCAAGAACGTTATATTATGGAGTGGGAAAAATGGATTGAATATATCCAGAAGAAATACGGGACTAAAAAGTTTCACTTAGCATTTGAATAAGTCTTCCTTTCTTTTTTCTTTTTTCTTTTTTTTATATGTAATATTAATATTGCTTGTAGTTATTTTATATGAGCTAGAGAGTGATAGATTTAAGAATTTATTGTTGGTAGCATATGGATGTTTATGATTGTTCTTGGTTTTTATACCCTGTACTTAGCTCTGGGAAGTCGGGGGGGGGAGGGGGGAAAGGGGGGGGAGGGGTAGGGAGGGATAGGTAGGGGAGGGGGAGGGGGGATTGTTAAAGATAAAATGTATTTTAAAACTTTTCAATAAAAAAAAAAGGGGAGGCCTGTTTTAGCCTCAAACTCCAAATTGATGTGTGTTTTGTTTTGTTATACTGTATATATATTTGGACATTTGGAACATTAAGCTTGGACTTGGCATGGTGAGAAAAATGGGAGATGGTTAAAACCATGTTTGGTTGGAATCACCTCCTGATTTTTCTTTCTTCTTGCGGGACAGGCCATATGTCTAAATGAATGTTGTTTTACTACTATCTGTGTATATATGTCTGTCTGTGTTGTTCTGTGTTATTCCAAGACTTGGAAGAGGGTCAAAACCCTCTCTGATAACACCAAACAAAAAGGCCTTATTTAAAAATGTATGGTTTGCCTGGAGAAAGTATGAAATGAAATTTTTGTATGTGAAATTGTTTATGCAAGCAGTTGGAATGGACGTGAATGAGTTAATTTGCTGATGTGTAAATGTGTGAGTGTTAGCCCTCAAAACCCACCCACCCCCATCCCTGTCCCAGATTGTGAAAGGAACAGTAAATTGCTGATTTTATTGTTGTAAAAGAAAAAGAAAACCAATAGCAAGTGTTTGCATATGAAGAGTTTTATGGGGGATCTGTGAGTGAATTTATGGAAAATGCATGCAAAGGAGAGCAATTTTTTTTTTTAGTGGTGAGATTTTTGTAAAATTTCTTTTACTTTTTTCCCCCCTGTCTCTTTCTCCCCCCCACCGCTGTGTTACAGAGAGAGAGAGAGAGAGAGAGAGAGAGAGAGAGAGAGAGAGAGAGAGAGAGAGAGAGAGAGAGAGAGAGAGAGAGAGAGAGAGAGAGAGAGAGAGAAGAATGGGGGGCTGGTCGTTTTAACTGGGTTTTTTTCCCTCTGCTCAGAATTCTGGTCTGAGGAAGGGGGTGGATGTGCAATTTAATACCCACTCTTGCAGTTTCAGCTTGCAATTTTTTTTCCTGGAAAGTACTTGTTGGACAATTTTTTGGGGGAGAAACCTTTGAGTTTTAAAAGAAATTACTTTGAATTGTTTTGCTTAGATTTGTAAGTTTTAACTTACTTAATGGAAATTTGTTTCCATCTGATTGGAATTTGATTAAATTGGAATTTGACTAACTTTATATTAAAAGCAATACTAGAATTTGATATAAAACTGTTTCAGTGGCTCAGAATATCTCATTAAGCTTTTTGTGGAGTTGCAAGGGAGAATTGAGAAAATTGTGGTTTGATCCTTGTTTGGAACAAGAAAGGAGTTGAGAAGATTTTTAGGATTGTGAATGGCTATGTTGTTTTGACTAACGATTTGTATGCAAAACTGTTAGGAAAAGAGGCAGCCAGTAGCATTTTTGTCTAAAATTGACATTTGGGGAAGTCTTGGTGGTTAACATTTCTTATTAAGTGTGGGTAATTTTAAATCAGAAAGCCGAAAGGAGGTAACCACTTGTTCATAGCAAAGTAGTTGGGAAACAAAAAAAGAAAAAGAGGGACATAATGAAGGTGTGATAGTAGATGAGGAGGGGAAAATGTGAGTGGAAGCTGGGAGAATTTCCCTCCCTTGGTCAGCACTAACCTGTGGATTTTATGCCTTACAGCAGGCTCTGAGGTTGTTAATAAGGGAGAAGCAGAATATGTACACTGACTCCAAGTATGCTTATGGAGTCTTGAATATTTTTGGAGAAGAGAAATGTAGAGGATTCATTAATAGTAAAGGGACACAGTTGGCTCATGTAAAGTTGATAGTGGAAGTAGAAAAGACAGAAGTTAGACCAGAGTGGCGGAAGAGAAGGGAAGGAATGGATAATAGAAGGAAGAAACAGGAGAGTTGTTTTCAAGTTGGTTTGCACAGACTTATGAATTGCATGCATTAAAATTGTTGGCGGCAGGAAGACTGCCACTAACGGGATCAGCACAAACGTGTGAATTACAAGCCCTAGAATGTTGAAGGAACAAGAATGTACTATAGAAATATGGAGAGAGAGAAACGGGAAGTAGAAGAAAGTGAGAGGTAGATATTGCATGATGGAAGATGGATGTTGAGACAGACGGAAAGAAAAGAAAGGAAAAAGCAATAGCTAGAGCACAGAAGCAGCCACTATAAGGGGGTAGCAAGGGATCAATGCTGATGGTACTAAGCAATGAATACTCAAAACCTCTTAGGATATGTAATAAATGCGAGAATGGTTTGTTTTATCAGAAACTTCTGGGATTTTTGCCATGAAGGATGTGAATTTCAAATTGTGTTGAAAAAGTGGAAATATCTGTATGATATTTGTCATTCCATTCTTTGTTCACAGTTTCTCTCATTTCCTACAATAGAAACTGTGATGCAACTATTAAAAAAAATGTATTGTATTTATATTTGAGTAAAACAAATCTGTGATAAGTAAGTAAATAAAAAGCTTTACAAAATTTGGCAGTGAGACCATTTCAATATAGGCCTCAATTGGAAAGCTGTCTTTGTCCCTTTCAAATGATGTATAGGAGACTTTTGTTACATGAAAGTTCAAGAATGTCAATGAGGAAGAGTAGAAAATTACTCAATATTTAATCTGGCGCAGGTTTTCTCTTCTATCTCAGTACAGGCCCAGGCTGCCCTACCACCTGTCTCTGCCCATTATTGTTCCTGGAGAGTGGGTTCAGGTGAAAAGAACTGTCACCTAGAAATACCAATCCTGAGTGGTCTCGACCATGCCAAGTCCTCCTGATTTAAAGAATCAAGGCGTAAGTCCATGGAAAGTCCCATCATTCCCTCTCCAGTGAAAAGCTCCGCAGCTGGATGGCCTGCAAATGAAATTTCAACCTGCTTCACCTGTTGAACTGTTTCCATCTACGTACAAGGAAAACCTCAATGGATTGGACTATCCTGGCAATAGTATTCCTGGAACCTGGACTATGTATTGCAATATTTTTCTTCTGCTACTGTTGTTTCCCTCGTACCTTCTTTGGTAGAAGGAAGGACCATGGACCCAATACTTTATGGAAGAAAAGGGAGTTGTGTTTCTAACAAGACTACGTATTCCACTTGCAAAGGGGCAACAGGGTCACTTGTTATGCTCCTGTCAATACAGTGCAGCTTTACCAACAACTTTAAATCTGGACATATGGAGGAACATACAGACATTACCTTTTGGGGAAGAATAACACGAGACTTATGGACAAGTCCCAGAAATTTTTTTTGATGCATGTAAAGCTATTGACTATAATCAAGCTAAGTGTGGAGACAGGCCTCCTCATTAAATGCCAAATATGTTTGCACATCCTACCCAACCTGGCATAATCAGAGGATTCCTGCAACCCAGTGTGCTTCACGATAACCAGACCAATGGATTTTTCAGCATCATTTGAACTTGCTATCAATTGAACCAGATACAAATATGGGTCCAAGTTGATCTTCATGAATTGGCAACCACATTTGAGATTCTCTCAGTATCAAAGACATTTTTTTTAATTGATCTGGCCCAAAAGAATTGTTTCATTTTTAAATGTGAAACTTGAGAGAACATCACTTCTTATTTTCATTGGATTTAGAAAGACAAGGACTGTCCTACCAAGTGGGTCGTCTATTTCGTCATTGTGGCCCTAACTTGTATTATTAGACCCCAGTCCGATATTACACTTAAGGAATATGTCAAAGAAGTCACTGACAAGCTGCGAAAGTTGGCTCATGTCCCTGTCCAGACATGGACAGGAGCATTGGATGTTGGAGGATGGTTTTGGGGAATGTATGATAACTGGAAAAGGATATTATTCATTGTGGTTGTGGCCTTAGGAGGGTTGTTGTGTTTATCATGCCTTATCCCGTTTATTTAGAGAATTGTTAGATCCACTCTATCCAGACCAATTTTTGCTGCCACTTCTGTCTATAACGATAAGCCAGCTGAAGCAATGATTTTGAAACCTTTACCTTCTGACTATATTCCCCTCTTCAAGAGTCTCTAAGCCTATTTGGCTTTTATATTAAAAAGGGAGGAATGAAGGGATTTTATTATGCTTAAGGTTGATGTCAGTAATATTGATATTGGTATTGTGTTATTTTGTAATCACTATTTTGTAGTCAGATGCTTTATGTATTTTGGAAAAGTAAAAGCCTCATGTTAAAGGGGAGGGGGAAAAAGGAGCTGTGGTGGAGCCTGGGGTTGTTGTGTATGAGTCATTATGTAGGAATTATTTTTCTGTACCTTTTGGTTACTAGTACCAAGACCAGATCTCTTTGTTCTGAAGGGGTATAAAAGGTGGAAGACCTCTTTCCTGGTTGTTGCCTTCATCTCTCTACCAGCCACGAAGAGAGATGTGGCCACCCAACTCTATTTTGATCAAAATAAAAGTTGTTTGCTTGCTGAACCTCGGCTCAGGAGTTTCTTTTGGCTCTTTTAAATTCCTGAGTAATGCTGGGGCAATTGTGAGGCTAAGTGTAAAACCTTACAATGTGATCTACAATTTGACTTGGCACCTGCAGGTTTTGTGTGTTTAAACACCTGTTTGCTGTTTTTGAGACCTAATGTATAATTCCTCTCTAAATTGTACTTGCCCGGAATTTTTCTTAATCTTGTTTAGTTTCTCTTTCTTTTCTGCTTCACTGCTAAGTGATGGTCTGCCTTTACATTTTGTTCAGCTGACAGGTGAAGTTTTCATATTTACTACTTAAAGTTAAGTCAAGATTAAACTATAGAGCAGTATGTGCTTCTAAATGTGGGGAAACATTCAAATACTTCTCACTTTCAAACCACTGGTTATTCAAAGAAATCTTTCATTGTTGTCTAGCAGTAGATTATAAAGCATTTTAATTAGGAAATAATATCTGACAAGATGAGCAGCTCTGAATCTTTTTTGCCTGCATTAACTGGGAGAGGGTAAAGGAAAAAAAAGAAGTCAAGGCTTAAAGCACTAAGAATGTTCTGCCCTACGTAAGGCATTCCAGATTGGCTAAAATTGCATTTCTCCTATTCTTAGCGGCAAGTTGTCCTTGACTTACGACCATAATTGACCAAATTATAGTTGTCAGGCACTGTTAAGCTACGAATTCAGCACAATAGCTTGAATCTGTGCATTTCCAGCCCCACTGGACAATGAACTGTCTTTTCCCTATCTGCCCCTGCTTTGAAATGCTTGCTCTGATACCCTCCAACTTCTTTGTGTTTAAATGTTTTTAAGTATTGCATGGGTTATTAGGGAAGAGCTGTGAAACAGCAGGATCCCTTCATCCCTGGTATGGGATGGAAATATGCTTTTAAGACACTTGTACGCTGGTGCAAGTCTGCATGGATCCTGCTGATGTTGCTGGTCTGATTTCTTAGCACAGTTTTTTCTCTGTCAAATTTTGATGAAAAGAGGAAACAGCAGTTTTGCCAAGTAGCAGTCCAGAGTTTCTTTTCCCCAACCCCACCCCATCTTTTACAAAGCATGTTAGTACAGAAGCCAGAGGATATTTGGGAACTGGCAGTTCTCATACAGAAATTTATATCTGTACACACACACTCACACACACACACACAGAGCATAAGTGATCTACCAATTTTATTGAAGCTGCATAACACAATATAATTTTGCTAGGTTCTTAATTTCCTCTTAATGCACTCTACTAAAGCAGCAGCTTAGTGAAGGTGGGGAAGAGCTATAGCCATTAGCACTTCATTAATTTATCTCATTATACTATAACATAAAAACATGACCACTTAGATTTTCCTTTTTATTACGCCTTTCTCTGTTTTGTTGGATATTATGGTAAAACAGTAGCCGTTCAGTTGTCATATGCAGTGGACTTAGCAAATGAGTGGACTTTTTAAGAAGACTCATGGAAATAGCAAGTAGCATAATTGGTTAGTGACAGATGCGTTGCATTCTGGCTCTTCTTGTTGTTGTTGTTATGTATGCAGGCATCTGCATAGCAACAGCCCTCAGGGGGCATTGGCCTGGACAGTTTCGGCGGGAAACCTAGGGCCAACCCCATTGGCTGTTAGCTTGCCTGGCCAGGTATATAAGGAGGCCAGGTAGCCCTCATTCCTCAGTTCACTTTCCCTTCCAATAAAGAGCTGAACTCACACACCGGCTGGCGTCTCTCTTGCGTCGGACCCACTACACAATAGTGGCGACGAGGATGGGATTGCTGCCGACCAAGAGCTGAAGTCACTGGGGAAATGCTCCGCGAGCTGAAGGGAAAGGCATTTTTCCTTCTTCCCCCCACGACCGCCAGCCGAACCGGCAACGCCAAGCGCCACATCCACGACCAACTGCCGCCATGGCTAGAGCCGGACAACCCCGCAAATTCGAGACCCGCCGCCCCGAAACCTGGACCCGTTACCTGGCTCACGTTGAACTGTACATGCGGTTCAATCAGATATCCGAGGACGGTGCAAAGGCGGCCGCCCTGCTCTGCCTTGGGGGACCAGCGCTGCTGGAAGTCGCCGCGAACCTGTTCCCCCAGGAGGCCATCAACAACGTCGCGTACCGAGACCTCGTGGCCAGGCTCAACGCACATTTCAAGCCCCGGCGCTCCAAGGTGGCCGCACGGTCACAATTCGAGAAAAGGGACCAGCGCCCCGACGAGACCGGTGCCGACTTCCTCGCCGCCCTGCGGGAAGCTGCCGTCACTTGCAGGTTCACAAATTTGGAGGAGCGACTACGGGACCGGCTGATTTGCGGCCTACGCGACAGGCGGTTGCAGGAGCGCCTGTTCGAAAGAGAGGAGGTCTCTCTCCAGGAAGCCGAGGACGCCATCCTAGCCCACGAAGCGGCCTGCTGGGCCGTCCAAGCCTGCCAGGAAACCCGGCCCGGCAACCAGGCAACCAGCGTCCACCGGCAAGGGGCCACAGAGGAGGACGACCTGAGCATCGACCTCCTCCAGCGGAAGTCGACCCCCGACCAGCGAGCCAGACGCCCAGACAGGACCAGGCTTCCCAGCAACACCGCCGTTCCCCAGAGGTGCGCAGGGTGTGGTGGGAACCACGTGCGCAGCCTCTGCAAGTTCCGGTCCGCCACGTGCCGGGCCTGCAAGAAAACAGGCCACATAGCCGCCGTCTGCCGTAGCCGCCGCCCCCGAGAGGAGATCCACAAGCTGCAGCCGGAGGAACCGCCATTCGAAGGTACTGGGGCCCCCACCAAAACAAAAATTGGCTATGTCGAGAGCCGGCTGGCCATTAACCATACGGGTAGCCGCCGGCTGCTCAAACCCAAAATTAGATTAACAATCCGTTTGCAAGGTGTCCCTTGCAGCATGGAGCTTGACTCCGGATCAGCGGTCTCGATTATTTCAGACGAGACCCTTAACCACATAATTAGCCGGAGCAAGCAACGGATTAAATTACGGCCTACTAAATTAACCCTGACCGATTTTCAGAATTCGCCGGTCAAGGTGAAGGGGGAGGCCACCATTTCAGTGGGGTTTAAGGGTTGCGAAGGGCACCTGGACGTTGTAGTGGTAGAGGGCCGCAGAGCCAGCCTGGTTGGGCTGGACTGGTTTGAGGCCCTGGGAATCTCAGTATCCGGGATCCATCGGATCCAGGGGGACTCAGTTGAGGCCGTTTGCCGGGAGTTCGCCGACGTCTTCGACGGGTCATTAGGCAAGTACACCGGGGCCCCCATATTGTTCAAGCTTAACTCGAACGTCTCCCCCGTTAGGGTCCGGCCGCGGCGAGTCCCGTTTGCGCTCAAACACAAAATCGAGCGCGAACTAGACAAGTTGGTGGCCCAGGGAATCTTAGAGCCTGTAGATGGAGGGGAGTGGGAAACCCCCATTGTGACCCCCCTCAAGCCCAACGGGGAAATAAGGATCTGCGCCGACTATAAGTGCTCGGTGAACCGCGCCCTAAACCCGCACGCTTACCCGGTTCCCGCGGTCAGCCACGTTCTCGCTTCCCTCCAAGGCGGCGCCATTTTTGCAAGGCTCGATCTTGCACAGGCGTACCAGCAACTCACGGTCACTAGGGAAACAGCTGACATCCAAACCATAGTAACCCATAGGGGGGCTGTCCGGGTGAACAGGCTGCAGTTTGGAGTCAGCGTTGCTCCCGGCATTTTCCAGGAGGTTATGGAAAAGACACTCAAGGGCATTCCAGGAGTCTGCCCCTATTTTGATGACATCCTGATCGCAGGAGCATCAGCAGAGGAACTGGCAGGGAGGCTTAGGGAAGTGCTGGCAAGGCTGCGCACAGCTGGCCTCAAACTCAAAAAGGAAAAATGCAGCATAGGCGTTCCTTCCACAGAATTTTTGGGGTTCAGAGTAGACGCCAGGGGAATCCAGCCCACAGAATCCAAGGTGAGGGCCATCAAACTAGCACCCACACCCAAGAACAAAGCAGAACTTCAGGCATTCCTGGGTCTGCTGAATTTCTACCATACATTCCTCCCACACAAGGCAGCCATCGCTGAACCGCTCCACAGGCTGCTAGACAAACAGGCAACATGGGCCTGGACGGCCACCCATGATCAGAGCTTCAAGGCCCTGAAGGCATTGCTGTCGGACAAGTCCACAGTAACCCATTTCATCGAGTCCAAGCCCATTTGTATCGCCTGCGATGCATCCCCTTATGGTGTGGGCGCTGTCCTAAGCCACCTTGAGCCCAACGGGGCACAAGTCCCCATAGCATACTATTCTAGGACACTGTCTGGAGCAGAAAGAAACTATGCCCAAATAGACAAAGAAGCCCTGGCAATCGTGGCAGGAATCAAGAAATTCCACGATTACTTATATGGCAGGGAGTTCACTGTCTTCACGGACCACAAACCACTCCTGGGCCTGTTCACCACAGACAGGCAAACCCCCCAGATTCTGTCCCCCAGGATGCTCCGGTGGTCCATCTTCCTTGCAGCATACAATTGCAAGCTGGTACACAAGCCAGGGAAGGAGATGGGCCATGCAGACGGTCTAAGTAGGCTCCCCCTAGACACACACGACCCAGACCCAGCACCAGCCACACAGATCCTAGCCCTGCAGGAACTACCCGAGTGCCCAGTTCTTGCCAAGGACATTGCCAGCCACACAGCCACAGACAACATCATGGGCAGGGTGCACTCATGGGTTTGCACAGGGTGGCAGGACAAATCCCCGGGACCAGAGTTTCAGGCCTATTTCATTAGACGCGATGAAATCTCCACACACAAAGGGTGCCTCCTTTGGGGTAGCAGGGTCATCATTCCACCCGCACTACGCCCCAGGGTATTGGACTCCTTACACGAAGGGCACCCGGGGGTGGTCAGGATAAAGGCACTGGCTAGGAGCTACCTCTGGTGGCCTGGGTTGGACAAGGAGGTTGAGGATCGGGTCAAGGCCTGTTATACGTGCCAGAGATCCAGGCCAGAAGTGCCACATGCACCAGTACACCGGTGGGAGGCCACACACACGCCATGGTCCCGCATTCACATTGACTATGCGGGCCCATTCCAGGGTCAACTATTTTTAGTAGTGGTGGACAGTCACTCCAAGTGGTTAGAGGTAGTCGCTGTCCCCAACATGACCTCGGGGAGGACAATCCAGGTGCTCAGAGCTCTCTTTGCCACACACGGCCTCCCCGACGTAATTGTGTCTGATAATGGGCCTCAGTTTACTGCTGCTGATTTCCAGGCGTTCTTGAAGGCGAACTGGATTAGGCACGCCACCTCTGCGCCTTTCCATCCATCTACCAACGGGCAGGCCGAACGGATGGTAAGGACGACCAAAGACGCACTCCGGCGCATCATCAGCGGGGACTGGCACCACAGACTGGCCAAATTTTTACTAGCCCAACACACAACACCATGCGTGGCTACCGGCAAGAGCCCAGCAGAACTGCGATGGGGACGGCGCCTCATCACCAAGCTGGACCGCCTACACCCAGACCGGGTAGCAGCCGAAACCGGTAGGGCAACATCACCATCATCACCATCATCACCATCACCACCAGCATCACTACCATCACCATTGCCATCATCATCCACACACAGGGTCCTCAACCTGGGGGACCTGGTCTGGGCAAGGAACTATGGGGCTGGACATCCTTGGGTTCCGGGGACAGTGGTCGGGAAAACAGGACCCCTTTCGTACATTGTAGGGGTGGAGGGGGACAGACGCATAAGGCGACACATCGATCAGCTCAGAGGAAGAGTCCCTGAGCACGTCACACACGCCCCTGAGCGCGTCACACACGTCCCTGAACTCAACGCACACGATCAACAGGAGGACCACACTCCAGGAGGGGTCAACCCAGCTGAGGATGTCACAGGGCAGGGACCAGAGGAGGAGGACTTCCTGATGCCGGCTCCTTGCAGCCCTGCACAAAGGCCTCAGGAACCCACGGTCCAAGCCCAGGGGCCAAGCACACCCAGACGATCCACCCGTCCACACAGGACACCAGCCTACCTGTCGGACTATGTGTGCAAGTGATCCTCACACAAGGACACCACTGTTTTTTTTATATATATACTCATAGTTATAGTAGTTGCATGTTGTTGTTGTTATGTGGGTCTTCTCTAAGGGGGGAGGGGTGTTATGTATGCAGGCATCTGCATAGCAACAGCCCTCAGGGGGCGTTGGCCTGGACAGTTTCGGCGGGAAACCTAGGGCCAACCCCATTGGCTGTTAGCTTGCCTGGCCAGGTATATAAGGAGGCCAGGTAGCCCTCATTCCTCAGTTCACTTTCCCTTCCAATAAAGAGCTGAACTCACACACCGGCTGGCGTCTCTCTTGCGTCGGACCCACTACACAATAGTTGTCATACGGCAATAGCATTGGGGATTGCACTGATTGAAATAAGAGGTCTGGTGTCTCTTAAAAATCTAATGTCTCTTCTGCATTTATGCATTCTCTGCCCCTTCAGCCTCCTGATAAAGGAGGATTCATTCTTCTCTTATTGCATTTCATTTTGACAACCCATCCTTAATACAGAATATTTGTGTAGCTCGACTTGCCTGATTGAAAGAGGCTAATTTGATGTCAATAAAATAAATTCCATACTAGCTGCTGCTGTTGATCACTTGTCTGTTGGCTATTGTCTTCTCATAGCCAATTTAGGTGAAATGTTGTGACACTGGAATGCGATCAAAGCACTTGTTTATATATTTGTGAAAATCTGATATATAAACTGTGATAGATCATAGACATGCAACAGAGGTTGGTGTCATAGTTTTGATCCCAGAATTTGTTTCTGTATAGAGAGAAGAGAATGTGTGAAGCAATAACAAAAAAATATGGAGAAGGGAAAGAGAGCTGTGGTCTTTCATTGCAAACCTCCTTTTGATACAATTGCTTCGTTGCTAATTTAACACTCTTGAATAAAACCTCCAATCTGAATGAAAACCTGGATGTTGTCATGAGCTCACTTGCAGGGTTCAGTTCCAAAATTAGTCCCAGGGAAAAAAAATCCAAGACAAGGCTATAAATGTCTCCAGCACAGACAAGGACTCCTGGAAATAATTACATTTGGCCACCATTGCAGGTTTTCTGGGTGAAAGAACTATTTGTAGAAAAAAGATCAAATGGATGTAATAAATTAGCTAAAGAAGACAGAGCTCCAGGAGTCATTAAAAAGAAAGACCTATATATGTCTATTATTTATCATTTTAAATTTATTTATCATTACTATTTATTAACATGTTAACATGTGTTTATTAAAATATTAAAGCTATACTTTTTGATACAGAATATCTTGTTTGCCCAGATGTTTTGTCAAATTCCGTATGAGTCGATCATTCTACCAGCCTCAAGCCACAAGTAAAGTTGAGGCATTAAAATAGAGGCAGAAAATGCAAACCTATAATGCTGCCTAGATTGGTCCTAACTTCTCCCTGAGGCAGGCTGAGTAATCAATGTAGTGAATTACTATAAACAATTTAAATGGTTTAGGCACAGCTGCTGTTTTGCCAATGTATATATAGAAAATAATATGGAAAGTGCCTTAGCAACATTCCTAAAATGAAAGGAACTGAAGCTAAGATTATAAAAGCTAGGAAAAGATTCCAGCATTCAGCTTGCAGACTCTGTTTTGAATTCTTTCCAAGAATCTTGAATCTAAGAAGACTTACTACATTACAGTAACAATGCCCATTTATGGTGGACTATGGCATTTGAGAAGAAAAAGTTGTTACAGAGTGATGGAGCATATGGGTTGAATGGAGCAAAGGTTTCTAGCATAAAGCAGATATACATACAGGTAGTCCTTGACTTACAACAGTTATACACACACAAACACACACAGACAAACGGAGTATATGTGGTCTACCAGTTGTACTGAAATGTGATGGCAATTTTAATTTCAGCACCAGAAAAACACCATCATCTGTTTTACTACTACCTAGTGGAATAGAAAACTAAAGCTCTCATATACTTTAGCAGTACATGCTGATCATGTAAGTTTTATAAAACTGAATAAGCCAAGCTCTGATTAAAACCAGAGATATGCATGTAAAATCTGCTGTTTGTCTGTTCTCATCCAGTTTCTCACACATTCATATTTCTCCATAAACATGCATACTCATATTATCGCTATAATTATGTACTTATTCATACTACTCATAAATGATATTCTGACTGTATAACAGTAATTGAAAACCAATGCTGGGTAATAGTTAAAACACCCGGCTAGAATATGTGAGACCATGATTTCTAGTTCTGCCTTACACACAAAGACAGCTAGGTGACCTTGGGCCAGTTCTTCTACTTTAATCCTAGGAAACAAACTACTTCTTTAAATATTGCCGAGAAAATAGCAGAGATTGCTTAGGAGTCAAGATTAACCCTAAAGTAGGGGTGTCAAACAGCTGGCCCGCTGGCCGGTTCCATCATACCGAAGCCACGCCCACCCCATCGTCGGCAATGCAAAAAGAGTCGCGATACATCGCAACACATCACGTGACGTGGCGAGTTTGATACCCGCGCCCTAAGGCATGCATAGAGAAAATTATACATATTCTCACTTTTCAGTCTTATAAAAATTCTCATAGACAAATAGCATTAAAATACCCATTATAGCAGCTGATCAATACTTAGTACTTCTATCCCTCTTTGCACCACCCTTCAGGTAGATTTTTTGTTTTTTTTTTAAAAAAACCCTTACATCACTCAAAATGTTAATAAACATTCCATAAGACTTCAGCATTTGGGCTAATACCCAGAGAAGATTAATTTCGGTAAAATCAATATAAGACTATCAGATCCCATCTTAAAAATGTGCCTTATTATAACTTATTTCAGGGTTCAAATAGTGGAATTAAAAATTAATTCCACTAATATTAATATTTAAGCTTGAGTTAATATTTAATCCCACATCAATGGGGCAGTGTAAATGCACTTCCTGCTCTGAGCCTCATCACTCTAGGTTTCCATTGTCCACATATAAAATGGTGTATGGGTATCAAAGAGATTACTGTATGCACACAGGTATACATAATTATATTTTATTTTACATATAATTTTTTATAATATTTTACAGTATGAATATATGTACATACATGAAGAGCAGATTCATTCTCCCATCTAGAGGTTGAGAATGCCGATGTGGGATCATGCTGAAGACAAGTCCAATAATGATAGCCCTGATTTCCCAAACCCTTGATTGCTAACTGCATCATTTGAACATTTAAATATCAGAAAATTTGTTTGTATGTGTATTTATTTTGGGTAATAAATGTCAGAACTGTTCTTACCCAGAATATTTTTCATAGCATGTATGTGTGTGTGTATCTTTGCAGTGATCTGTCCTGAATGTTTCCCAACCCACTTTGTTAGTATGTAGTCATATGACATAGCCATAACAAGTATGAGTTAGGAGTGGAGTTAACAAAGGCGTCTATTATAAAGCTTCGGATAATTCAGAAGACAAACAAAAACAATCAAAAATAATCCTGGAGAGCAAGGGATTTTAAACAAAGGTGGTAATTAACATACAATTGTGTTTACATTTTCAATTCCTTTTATTTTTCTTAATTACACTGCTTGCATGGTGTTTCTTCAAATTAAGTGCAAGTTCTTACTAGTTACGGAGAATGAGTTTCCTGGGTAGTTTTTTTTAAAAGCAGTAATTGCATGTTGCTATCAGGAGTCTGATCTTAATCTTAGTGCCTTTTCTGATTGTTTTGAAATATTATGATAGCTAACAATCATGGTTTGCTGTAAATAATAAATTCATACAGATTTGTGAGAAGTGTTGCATCAGTATTGTTGTTCAGCTGCTAAATTGTGCCTGACTCTTCGCAATTTTATAGACCACAGTACACCAGACACCCCCCCACCCCCCCACCCCATCCTTCACTGCCTCCCAGAGTCTGCCCAAACTCAAATTCACTACATCGATGACACTATCTAACCATTGGACTAGAAGACCTCCAAGGTCCCTTCCAACTCTGTTAATATTACCAACAATCAAGTAAACAATGCTCCAATCAAGAAACTGCCAAAGAAGCCAACAGCAAACAGCCCAATCAAAGAATCTCTAAGACCACCCCTACCAACACTGACGGGCAAGCCACTAGAACAGGGGTAGGCAACCTTGGCTCTTTTATGACTCGTGGACTTCAACTCCCAGAATTCCCGAGCCAGCCATGCTGGCTCGGGAATTCTGGGAGTTGAAGTCCACGAGTCATAAAAGAGCCAAGGTTGCCTACCCCTGCAGTAGAATATAAACTTGCAAGAAAACAAGCAAACTCAGAGAGCACCAAGAACCCTTCTGTTATTATTCCATTCCATTCTATTATCTCATCCTCTGCTGTCCCCTCCTTCTTTTGTCTTCAGTCTTTCTGGGCATCAGGGTTTTCTCCCATGAGTGCTAAATCAGTATAGCAATGTGCAAAATGAAACGCCTCTATCTTTTAAGTGCAATCTTTTCCAACTTGGAGCTCCACTCCAAATAGGTGGGATCACATCTCCTATATGCCTACCTAAGTCCTAATGGTAATTATGAATTAACAATATCTGAAATATACCAGGTCTGGAAAACTTTGTTTTAGGAGAATCTGAGGAGAGAGGATTGCAAATGGGTATGAAAATAGCTTGAAATCTATAGAGCAGGGGTGTCAAACTCAATTTCATTGAGGGCCACATCAGCATTGCAGTTGCCCTCAGGGGGCCGGGTGGGTATGGCCAGGGTGGGCGTGGCCTACTGGGTGGGCGTGGCTAGAGTGTGTATGGCCTACTGGGTGGGCTTGGCCAGCTCTACATCGTTCACATCAAGGGTGCCTATGGAGGCCTGGGCAGGAGTGGGACAGATCTGAGGGTCTCTGGCAGAAGGAGGGTCTCTGGGCCAGGGCCAAGGGAGTGGGGGCCGTTCCCTCACTGTTTCCAGGATGGCTTCGTGGGCCACATGAAACCACTTCACGGGCCGGATCTGGCCCCCAGGCCTTGTGTTTGACATGTCTGCTATAGAGCATAAACTGGGCTGCATTAGACAAATTGGGAAAACAAATTGCCTCAGGCAGAAATCATAAGAGAAGGAGAAGAGTGTCAGTTTACCCTTTTCAGCCCCTGGAACATTCCCCTTTTCTGCAAGTCTCTATGGTCTATTCTGCCACCTCACACTGCCTATTGCCCTCAAATGTAGTAGAAAACACTAGCCAATCACCTGAATTCATACTAGGTTTTCCTGCCTATCTGGACCTTTTATTCATAGGAAGGTCATGCTTCTTATTCTTCCTTTTCCTGTCTTTGCTGCAAAATGTCTTGGCCTGGCCCTATTTCCAAGCCGCTTTTCCTTTTGCTTCTTACACTGCTTGATCCCTGCTCTGGATTGCTTCAGCAGCAACTGATGAATTAAAGAACTTGTCCTGATTCTCCTTCTTGCCTCTGAAAAATGCAAAGGCATTCATTTTCCTGCACTTTTCTCACTGCCATAAATCCTAAAATTTGCAGCCTAAGCAACCTCGCTAGTTCTCTTTATAATTCTTATAATGGACATTAAGAGTCAGACAAGCAACCTAGTATGGAAGATTTATTACCATAATTAATTACCTACTGAGAGAATCCATAGGTGCAGAATATGAGAAGTATTAGATACACATGGGCACATGAACATTAACTTCGGTGTTAATTCTACCTATTGGTTCCAAGACAATTTCAAAGGTGATTTGATTAAAGCAGCCAGCAATGCAATCAATTGTAATATAATTAACACACATGCAGAAAAGGCTTTTACAACCAAATTGAAATGTAGCAGATTTAATATAGTATTACAGGGCATTAAACAGCTAATCGCAAATAGTCAGAAGGCCAAGAAGGGTGTGCCGGCTATGTAGCCTATGCCTATCTATCTGCTGGGCATAAGACATGAATGTACATTGGGTGCAAGGAGCTCTTGGTTCTCAGACAGCATATAATATTTGTTCTCCTAACAGCAAGGCAGATGGACTGGAATAGCTGGAATTGACAGAGAGGTGACAGAATTCTCCAGGGATGAGAGATCAGCTATCTCATTCCAATTACTTGATAGTGATGGATGAGGTTCGTGGAAGATCAAACTATCAGCAGCTTTTAATACTGATCACTGCTTATTGCCTCTTGAAGCATAGGGAGCATGTTTCAAATACACCTAGAAGCAACAGAGAAAGAAGCCATCACCCTGTATTATATGCTTATATTCCTCTTCTCGAAGCTATCTAGTTAACCTCTGTGTGACATTCTGCATGCTTGATTAGAAGGTTTAATCACCTGGTCTACGAGGATTTTTCCTCTTATGTTCTTAAATGCTAAGTTCATTATTTGGTTTTCATTAAAGCAGAAAACTCAACTGGGTAGGCTTGGTGCATATTCTTCTTGCCTCCGTGGAACAGTCAAAAAAGCAAGTCTAAAATGCAATTACTACAATTTTGTACTAACAAATTAATAAAAACAGATGTTTGTGTTTAATCACAAGTTTGAAACCAATGTGAATATGCATAAAATAAGATACTTAATTTGATTAGATTTACTTCTTTCTTCCAATGCACATTTTGGAAAATTGTTGTTGGAACACTTATTCAATGGCATTCCAAAACAGTGAAGTAAAGCAAAGTAGCTTTCTTAAAATTTAAGAAAACCACTGAGTTGACAAGTAAAACAAAGGCAATCCCATGCGGAGAGAAATATTGGTTAGAGCTATATAAGTAAGTAAGTAGACTAAGTAACTTTTTCAGGCACTAAACATCATCAAATCAAAATTAAAAACTTATAAAATTTCATAGCAATATATAATGTTGGAAGGGATCATTTATTCCAATCCTCTGCCCAGTGCAAAAAAAGTCCAGTACAATATAATCCATCTATTTAAATGTCTCTTTACTATCTGTTTAAATAGTCTATTCACTATCTGACAAGGCAGTCTGTTCCCTTGCTGAATAACTTTTACCTTTAGGAAATTTTACCTGTTGTCCAATTAAAAACTACTTCATTGTAATCTAAACTCATTGTACCTGCCATGTCTACTTTGTCGTCGTACAGTACAAGTCTGCCCTTCATAGACTTGAATATATTTATGCAAAAGCTTCCTTTTGCATCCAAAACACTTTTTGTGGTGTCTCCCTTTTTCCCCCCTTCTCATTGGAATGGATGTAATCATGGTTTATTTGTAAGACACTCCCAACTCTTTTGCATATTGTATGACCCAAGCATTCCTGCCATAGTGACCTTACTTAGTACTTCCCTAAACCTATTGACATTGGCTTTCCTGAAAACAAAGATTGTAGCTGGTAATATGATGTAATCTCAGATGAAAACACAATGATATTGTTCTTGGACTGTCTGGGCTTCTTCGATCTTCTTAGTGTAGTGCATGGTTAACATGTGAAAATAGTTATTTCTTCTGTCTTTATTGAGAATAACCTGAATGAGGAGAATTTGTAACTATGTTCATATTTGGGTAATGAGATTCAGGTTACTGCTGTCAGCGGCCTAGAAGAGTGTGGGAAAGTTGGAAGATGCTGACAAGTTGGAATTATCTCTAGATAATCAATAAAACTTTATTTATTTTAAACATATATAGCTACCCATTTGACATATTGCTCTGGGTAGTAAACAGTAATTAAAATTAATCCCTGAAATATTATCAGCAGCAGCAGCAAAAAATGCATCATGCCAGAGGAAACTTACATGTTTACATTCATCCTGGACCAAGACCAGAGGAAAAAGCCAAGTTTTTAATGCCTTTGGTGGTGGTGGGACATCGGGAAACAGAAGAAAGCACATGCCACACTGTTTTAGCATGACCACGCTTGGAATACCATGTCCAATTTTGTTCATCACGGTACAAAAAAGATGTTGAGACTGTACAAAGGGTATAGAGAACAGCAGTAAAGATGATTAGGAGACTGGAGGCTAAAACATACGAATGGCTGCAGGAGCTGGGTAATGTCTAGTCCAGGGGTAGGCAACCTTGGCTCTTTTATGACTCGTGGATTTCAACTCCCGGAATTCTGGCTGGCTCAGGAATTCTGGGAGTTGAAGTCCATGAGTCATAAAAGAGCCAAGGTTGTCTATCCCTGGTTTAGTCTAACAAAAAGAAGGACTAGGGGTGACGTGATAGCAGTCTTCCAATATTGGAAGGGCTGCCACAGAGAAGTGGAGGCCAACCTATTCAGCAAAGAATCTGAGGGCAGACAAGAAGTAACAGATGGAAATTTATCAAAGAGAGATCCAACTAAAACTAAAACTAAGGAGAAATTTCCTGACAGCAAGAGCAATTAATCAGATGAATAGCTTGCTTCCAGAATGTATGGGTGTCCCATCAGTGAGGTTTTAAAGAAGAGATTGGACAGCCATTTGTCTGAAATGGTATAGGATCTCCTGCTTGAGTTGGACTAGATAGAAGACCTCCAAGGTCCCTTCCAACTCTGTTGTTCTGTTAAATTTAGCTTCTAGGTGATTTTTATGGCCTCCGATAAATGTCCTTTCAGGGTTTTACCTTCCAGCCTATTATTATATGGAATATAATACTATAGAATCTTTCTTTTGTAAGTTAATGCATATTCTAAAAAAGTTTCTAGGTTGTTTATTTAAGATGTATATTGCAAGACATCCTCCTCCTCGTGCATAGAAGAAATAACCCCCCAAATCACTTTTGGTTGGGAAGTGGAGAAAGAAGAAAAAGTATACAGTGGCCTCAGAATTACTCTATCTAGAGAAAAGCTATTTATAGTGAACGTGTGCCAATAACATTTTTTGGCGGCAGGGGGAGGGGGATATTTCAACAGATGGTTTACGATTCCTCATAGACAAGGTCAGTCTGATTGATCATCAGACAGAGGACTTAAACATGATTTTTTTTTCATATTAGATGATGATACCAAGGAGCTTTTGTTTGGTTTTCCCGGTGTGTACGCTTTATTTGCTTCTTTGGCTTGACAAGCAATTCAGTTCAAGGCTATAGAGCTGAGTAATTCCTGAAAATATCCCTGTATATCACATATGCAAATTGATGCACCAAACTGGTTGTAAGTAACTGAAGCAAATGAAGGAGGAAGATGAAAATGTCATTCAGGATTGGAGAGTCATTTTTTTCCACTACACAACACATTTGTCTGCCATCTGTCTGCCCTCCTTCCTGAATATTCATCTTTGAGCCTACCGTCCTTTTATTTCTACTCTTATTTTTTTTCCCATCTGCCTTTCCAAATCAAAGCCATTTCATTGTGCCTGTAAATGCCATGATGGAGAAGAAGCAGTCTAATATATGTTTCTACTCAAGAAGATGGAAAGAGAATAATGATAAAAATAATGAGGCTATTATAGGTGAGCAAGCTAAAGGCACCTAAGCAGTTGATAGCATCTGGCTAACCTCAGCTGATCTCAAAAGGAAATAATCAGGGTTAGGTCTGCTTAGTAGTTGCATAGGAAATCTCAGGAGATGTTTGGGTCTCTAAGTTACATTGGGAAACTGAAAAAAAAATTGGAAGGCGGCACCGGCCAACCATTTCCATAATGATGAAAAAAAACAACAAACAAACGCCACTACACACTCAGTTAAAAATAAGCTCAAATTGAGACTGCCTTTCTATTTACACCAGAGGATCAGGCTAGTATGTCATAGTTGCATCCAGTCTGGAATTTGAGCACCTGTGAAGATAAATGGAGATGTCAGGATTGTCTCAGCTTGGGCATTTAGGAAAGAAAGACACTCAACTCCATTTGTAGCAAAAGATACAGGTGAAACTCAAAAAATTAGAATATCGTGCAAAAGTTCATTTATTTCAGTAATGCAACTTAAAAGGGGAAACTAATATATGAGATAGACTCATTACATGCAAAGCAAAATAGTTCAAGCCGTGATTTGTCATAATTGTGATAATTATGGCATACAGCTCATGAAAACCCCAAATCCACAATCTCAGAAAATTAGAATATTGTGAAAAGGTGCAATATTCTAGGCTCAAAGTGTCCCACTCTAATCAGCTAATTAAGCCATAACACCTGCAAAGGGTTCCTGAGCCTTTAAATGGTCTCTCAGTCTGGTTCAGTAGGAATCACAATCATGGGGAAGACTGCTGACCTGACAGTTGTGCAGAAAACCATCATTGACACCCTCCATAAGGAGGGAAAGCCTCAAAAGGTAATTGCAAAAGAAGTTGGATGCTCCCAAAGTGCTGTATCAAAGCACATGAATAGAAAGTTATGTGGAAGTGGAAAGTGTGGAAGAAAAAGGTGCACAAGCAGCAGGGATGACCGCAGCCTAGAGAGGATTGTCAGGAAAAGGCCATTCAAAAGTGTTGGGGACTTTTACAAGGAGTGGACTGAGGCTGGAGTCAGTGCATCAAGAGCCACCACACACAGACGGATCCTGGACATGGGCTTCAAATGTCATATTCCTCTTGTCAAGCCGCTCCTGAACAACAAACAACGTCAGAAACGTCTTACCTGGGCTAAAGAAAAACAGACCTGGTCTGTTGCTCAGTGGTCCAAAGTCCTCTTTTCTGATGAGAGCAACTTTTGCATCTCATTTGGAAACCAAGGACCCAGAGTCTGGAGGACGAATGGAGAGGCACACACTGCAAGATGCTTGAAGTCCAGTGTGAAGTTTCCACAGTCTGTGTTGATTTGGGGAGCCATGTCATCTGCTGGTGTTGGTCCACTGTGCTTCATTAAGTCCAGGGTCAACGTAGCCGTCTACCAGGAGATTTTGGAGCACTTCATGCTTCCTTCCACAGACGAGCTTTATGGGGATGCTGACTTCATTTTCCAGCAGGACATGGCACCTGCCCACACTGCCAAAAGCACCAAAACCTGGTTCAATGACCGTGGGATTACTGTGCTTGATTGGCCAGCAAACTCGCCTGACCTGAACTCCATAGAGAATCTATGGGGCATTGCCAAGAGAAAGATGAGAGACATGAGACCGAACAATGCAGAAGAGCTGAAGGCCGCTATTGAAGCATCCTGGTCTTCCATAACACCTCAGCAGTGCCACAGGCTGATAGCTTCCATGCCACGCCACATTGAGGCAGTAATTGCTGCAAAAGGGGCCCAAACCAAGTACTGAGTACATATGCATGCTTATACTTTTCAGAGGTCCGATATTGTTCTATGTACACTCCTTGTTTTATTGATTGCATGTAATATTCTAATTTTCTGAGATTGTGGATTTGGGGTTTTCATGAGCTGTATGCCATAATCATCACAATTATGACAAATCACAGCTTGAACTATCTTGCTTTGCATGTAATGAGTCTATCTCATATATTAGTTTCCCCTTTTATGTTGCATTACTGAAATAAATGAACTTTTGCAGGATATTCTAATTTTCCGACTTTCACCTGTATACTTTTACTAAAACCAAGTGGTTATAGCCTAAGCAAAGATGTATCTGAATAGTCCCGTTCAAAACCTGCTTTTTCCCCATTTCCTGGGCCCTAGTCCCTTGACCAGTTCATAAGTGTACAATAATATTCGAATTTGGTGTTTTGGTAACAGCTTTAAGGTTTGGTGCCTCTTTGGTGTCATTTCACATTCCATTCCCAGGCTCATGTCCTTGGATGTGCTGGTCTGTTCCGGATTGGCACCTCTGATTCCTGTCATCACTACATTGCCTTTCACTCCCCCTCCCGCATTTTGAGTTTAATTGTGGTCGTAAGTTGAGAAGTTACTATACGCCAAACTGGGTCACAATTTAGGCATTATCTGATTTCAAACAAAGCCTGGAGGGCTGAAAATATAATAAGCAATTAAAAACCCAATATAAAACAAAATAAGATGAGATCAGGTTGCTTACTTAAAAACAACCACATAGAGACAAACACAGAGTACAAGGGACTCCATCCACCTGAATACAAGCCCTGTGAGAACAAACAAGTGTTCAAGGCCTTACAGAATGGGAATCTCACAGATTTCCTGTGTGTGTGTTTGTGTGTGTGTGTGTGATTACAGTTTGATTTATAGTTGGTACAGTACTTTGTTGTTTGAGCGCCCCCTAGCCAGAACATTGACATTTGCAGAAGTATAAATGCAACAGCTATACAACCATCTCTGAAGAGTAGACACAGATACGTTCCCTGATGTGCAGTGATGCAGATGTCCAACGCAGCCTTTAGACATTATCATTAACAAAGGCAAACTTTGTATTTGAAGTCAGTATTTATCTTTCCATCAGGAGTGCATCATAATTTTTTTTTTGAATTAGTTATGGGTATATTTAGCTAGATCCTACAAATATACTAATCTGAGAGAAAGGTTCTTGATCTCACTAGTGTGATTCCCATTCATGTTTAATTAACTTGGGGCTTTCTCTACCTAAGTGGGTGTAGTAGCATGGTAATGTTGTAAATCACATTCTTGGCTGAAAGTCCACGTTTATGCCAGGTGCTATGATAGCTGCGTTAAAGATTTCTCTGAAGAAAGAGGGCAATGTGTCACTGAGGACAGAAGTTGCTTTGACTGGATCTATGCAACAAACTTAACCAAGTCAGTCAAAGACATGGTAGCTGCTACATTTCACGAAACACCCTAACTTTTCTTAATTTTAAATTTGGTTAGGCTTTTTTTTGCGCAGCTCAGCATGTTGTACAAGCCTAATAAGCTTGATTTCTTACTGCATTTTTGAGACCTCAAAAAACGGATTAATTCAGTAAACATATCAGTATTTTGTATGAAGAAAACTTTTATATGTCAGTGCTTAGCCCTGTTTTGCCTTCTAATTTAAATGAAAATTAACCCATGGGGTAGGAATGGGGACAGAGAAAGAAATTACTCCCCAATTGTGAGCATGTCAAACCTAACAACAGTCTGTTCTATTCCATGTCGTGCAGAGTATAAACTGCTTTTCAAAACATGGCACATAGTAATGATACATCGCTTTTGCTCAAACATGTGAGTCCTTCCTTCATTACGCTGCTGTTACATATTTAGACCCCAAACGTGGATTACTACTTACAGAACAAATGCCCGTGCCTCTTGTTCCTTTCTCAAGTTCCTAGATGTCCACAAAACAATTTCCTGAAGGAGGGAAGAACAGATGCATTTGGTAAGCGCAAGGAGTAACAGGAATCTATTTGTATCTCTTTTCTGAGTGTGAATTCCCTTAAGAGGCCTGGGGAAAACAAATGACATATTAAATACAGATTCCAATGCTGTTTATATGCAAACAAACAGCTTTCTTCACATCATTAGCCTTTTCAAAACTGATAGGATTACAAATGTGCAAATACACACACTGGTGAATTTGCTAGGCTGGCATTTGTGCAACAAAAATAGATTTCCTTTCTTCTTCTGATTGGGGCTGTTGAGCCCCCCCCCACCTTGCCTTACCAATGCATAAAAGAGCACATTTAACACTTCAGAGAATTTGAAGGGAAAAAAAATTCAAATCTTTGGCTGCTGTTACGGGTCACCATATGAAAAAGACAGTCTTCTTTCTTGGCGTGTTGCCTCCAGAAGAGCGATATTGTTCTGATGTGGTTTTAATGAGAGAATTCCCAATTAATAAGGCTTTTGGTGTGCTATCACGAGCTGTATAGAAAAATCCAAATATCTTCATTGTGGAAGTGAGTGGAAATAAACCAGAAGGCTCTCAAAGGTCTACAGAATCTTAATGAAGATAACAAAGAGTCTCGAGTAAATGATGCTGTAGAAGTCTCTTGAGATTATTAGCATGTATACACTGTGATTAGGATTTTCTTTCCAATGCCTTTTCTAATTAATTTGTATTGACTTTTTCCTCTCTCTGAAAATAGTATCTGTATTTGCGTTTAAAATAATGCACAGTAATAAAACTGGCAAAACTCTTCCATCTTCTGGTAATGCCGTAACATAATTGTAATGAGCTTTCAACAATAATTGTTTTGCAGAACTGATTTCCACTTTCTTTGGAGAAATTATTAAATGACTGGTGAACACAAAAGATAGATAGTCCATTTTCTTTCACGTGTTTTATGTGTTTAATAAACTCAAAAGACCAAAATAGTGCAGGGGTGAGGAAACCACATGATACCACTACCTGGGGGTGGGGGGAAAAGATGATTGTGTCAACTGAGAAATACAAATATCGGTGTGATGTCATTTGCAAAGGGAACATAACATGGTATTGTAAACTCAGGGTAGCCTTCAGAAAAGCTTGTACACATGCGTTTTTGAAACTCGGTGGTTGCCATAGTTACCCCTACCCAGCTCAGCTTTATTTATAGTGATGCACCATAGTCAGCATTCCCCTGAAGAGAAGAGTGAGAGAAGGAGAGGCTGAGATATCTCTCATGAGAAGAAAAACAGGCAGAAACCTAGTTTAAAAAGTGATTCTACTGTCATCAATTATTCCTTCCTGCAAATGCTGAAACACTGAAGCAAAGGCAAACCTCCCACAGTTGGAACTCCAGAGCTCACACAAAACATTAGCCTGCCTTCCTGCCTCCCTCCCTTTTTTAAAAAAAAATCATTCATTCAAATTTTAAGGCTGCTTGACTCTTCTGTTGGAGACTTAGAAAATTTTTTTAAAAAGAAAAAAAACCATCAAAAAGAGAACATGGTTGGCTAGAAGAACAAATGCACAATGTTGAATTAAACAGAACTAAACTAATTAGAGAGAGCCAGTTGGTCTAGTGTTTAAGGCACCAGACCAGAAAGCGAGAGGTCATAGGTTCAAATCCTGCCTTAGTCGCCAGAACTAGCTGGCTGACTTTGGGCAGGTCACTCTCTCCCAGTCCAGCCTACTTCACAGGGTTGCTGTGGAGGAGGAAGGTGTGGGGGATATGTTTGCCACCTTGCATTATTTCTAAAGTAATAAAAAGAGGGGATAATAAATGAGTAAACAAACAAATAAGTAAATGCCAAACCACTTTTGGATTACTGCCAAAATAAATGGCAAGAACTTGTCCAGGCAGTCACCATCAACACTGACTTGAAGACAGCAAAACCAAACTAACCAAAACAACCTAACTAGAACGGGCTACACGAACATAGCCCATAGCCTAGGAGAAAAACCAGTAATTTATGTAATTGAGTAATTGATGGAATGTCATTAAGATGCAAACTGCATGAATCTCTCGGGGAGGGAAACGATTCCAGAGAGCAGGTGCTGGAATTGGGAAAGTACACCTCCGGGGTCACAATGGATGACTTTGTTTGATGGATGGGATGCAAAGGGCACCCAGCCTACTTGACTGCAGAATACAAAAGAGGCTTGAAAGAACTCTCTAATTCATGCTAATAAATGTTACCTGTTATAAGCAAGTGGATAGGTAGAATACAGTATATACTATAGGGATTATACAAGCAACTGAATAAATTGAAATTTTGAATCCGTACCACCTTAGCAATATTTATTTATTTGTGTTCCACCTTTTATTATTTTTACAAACAACTCAAGATAGTGAACATATCCAACGCATCTTCCTCCTCCCATTTTCTCCACAACAACAACCTTGGGAGATGGATTGGTGAGAGAGAGTGACTGGCACAAAGTCATCCAGCTGGCTTTCATGGCCACGGGAGGGACTAGAATTCACAGTCTCCTGCTTTCTAGCCTGGTGCCTTAACTACTATGCATAGAAAATGGCCTCAACAGCAGTACCTGGAAATTGTGACGGACAGGAAGTCTTTGAACATCTGTGTATGTTCTAAAGCAGTTAAAAATTGCACAGGAATAACAATTCACCAGTTTTCTTATTTACAGATTAAAGATTTGGCTTTGCAGAAGTCAATCTTTTTAAAGACATACCCTAACAAATAATTGATCAGTTAAGCCCACTGATTCCCTCCCTCCCCTTCCCTCTTTTTTATTCCAGTCTAAAGATTAAGGTGTAATTTTGTACCTTTGGATTTATTTGAGTATGATCTATCATCCATTCACCATGCTTTACTGCCACAGAACAGCTCTGGGTTTGTAGGAAATATATTCCAGCAGTTTAAATATATTAGTAGTTCCTTTCCTCTGCCTCCTTTCTATAGATAAACTGTCATATAGACACACTACAATACATCAATATATTAAAAATATTCAGGGTACAAAATTATCTCTTAAGACCGGAGGGAGATTTCTTTGTAATGTTCTGCAACATTACCCCATAGGGAATTTTGTGTGTACAGTTGACCTCTACTGCAAATAAGTAAAGCAATTGCTTTTCTAGGGCTGCATTACAGAAGAAAAGTTATATGAAAACCAGTATGTTTGTGTAAAATAATACTGGTCAGAATGGCTCTTTAAAATGTATAATGGTTGATTGTTTCTGTCTCATTAGGACTACATGGGCAGGTATCCTTAATTAATGAGATTTCGGCATATCTGTTTTGCAGCAATGCAGAGGAAAGGATGTCATGCTCAGTTTAAACAATGCTTTTTTTCAGCTTGGGAAAAGTGAGAGGGTATAAATAATTTGCTGGTTTTATTTTTATTTATTTATTTTTTTATTTTAATTCCATTTATATCCCGCCCTTCTCCGAAGACTCAGGGCGGCTTACAAGCTTAGCAGTAGCCTTCATTCTATGTATATGCCTGCTTATTAGGGCTTTCACACACACACACCCCAAGCAGCATTATTACAAAGTCAGCTTAATTGCCCCCAACAATCTGGGTCCTCATTTTACCTACCTTGGAAGGATGGAAGGCTGAGTCAACCTTGAGCCTGGTGGGATGCGAACCTGCACTAATTGCAGGCAGCTGGTGTTATTTAAGGAGGCATTAGCCCACTGCTCCACCAAGGCTCTGGTTTCCATATATCCTTAACAACCTAAATCCTGTTGTTCTGGGACAACCCAGAACCCAACTCAGCCTAATGCTTCATATCATTCATTCTTTGGATGAGCACTTTTTTGGTCTCCTAGTATCCTAATAATGGTGCCAAAGACTGTATAATGCAAGTTTCTGCTCTACCATTAATTTCCAGTTTGAGGAAATTATCAGCAAAATGTGGAAAGACTTTGGAGAAAAACTGTATTTTCAGCCAATAAGTAGTCATGAACTTATAAACCTGTACCTGAATTTTAGGATTCCTGTCACCAATCTAAACTGGGCTTGGCTGTCCCATTGGGGGCAGTAAGTCTGGCTACAAGACTTTGATTTATAAGAGATCCAGTTCACCCTTCTTGACATAAATTTCTGCCTTCATACCATATAGGATTTGGGCCAAAGATTCAAGTCTCAGATGAATAGTTGGAATAGCTCTGATGCCTATCAAACCTGCAGCTCCCAGATACACAATGAGAATTGTTTAAAAGTAGTAAACCTTATGCCTTCCATAGATATTTCATAGAAAAGAGCTGTGGTGGTGCAGTGGTTAAAACGCAGTATTGCAGGCTATCTCTGCTCACAGCCAGGAGTTTGATCCTGACTGGCTCAAGGTTGACTCAGCCTTCCATCCTTCCGAGGTCAGTAAAATGAGGACCCAGGTTGTTGCTGACATTGTAAACTATGGAACGATATGTAAGTCTAAGTGCTGCTGCTATATTTGATGCCTTTTGTTGTTTTAGAGGAAGGTTTAGATGAAGGTTGAAAATAGAAGAATAGCTTTGCACAAAAATATATATTGTTTGGGATTAAGACAAAAGCCTAAAAGCCAAATCATCAATCTTGGAAGCAATTTAATATTGTTTCACATTTGTACTAATAATGTAGTTTGTTTGGTTTTGGCATAGCACAGTGTGTGAACCCAGCCACTGTGATTTTAAATAAATAGCCACAATTAAATAATGGAATGTATATTGCAAAATAAAATATTTGCATAACATACCAAGTCATATATTATTTAATGTTACATGTGCATTGGGTTATGGCTGAAGTGGAAAAACCTAGCCTCAGTCTAAATTCACCTAATGAACTGGCTATATAGCTTTGTGTAGACAGATGGCTAGCTTACAAAACAGCCTTTAGCTTTCTAAGAACAATGTATATAAATAGCACTTTGAAATGGCATGAATGGAGATGCCTTGTATATTGAGCAGGCTTCTCCTCCCTCACGATTGTGGTCCAAGGCATTTGGGAGCTGCAGAAAATGAAGTAAGTGGGAATTCCCTTTGTCTAGTTTTACCCTATATTGGAAATATTTGGCTTGTTATCATTTCATTTGCATCAGGGTTCAGCTCACCTGAAACATCTTGGATAAGCAATAGGTCCTTTAACAAATACCTGCACTCCAAATATACTGAAGAAATTTTGGGCATCTTAGGATTAGAAGTTTCTGAGTAAATCATCTAGACTTCTGGCTAGCTCTTTGCCTGACCCTTGTTGACCTAGAAGAGTCAAAATGGCATGTGAGAAAGATGGAGTCACTGGAGATATATATATCTGCCTAATATGTTTCAATCTATTTTGGTGCAAAGGCTACATGCAATTGTGTGCCTGAATCAAGACCTGGCTACCTGAAAGGAGTGAGAATTTGTCTGTGGAGATTCTCAGTCATCCAGGTCATGGTTGTCCCAAAAGTGCTTTTTCAAGAGGCAACTGGACTTTCTTTCTTTTTCCTTGAAGACGTTTCTCTTCTCATCCAAGAAGCTGAAGTGAAGAAGCTTCAGAACTGACGAGCCTTCTTGGATAAGAAGCAAAACATCTTCAAGGAAAAATAAAGAAAGTCCAGTTGCCTCTTGAAAAAGCACCTTTAAGTGAGAACTTACTGAAGCTTCAGGCCCATGCAGATTTTTCCCCCCACATTGATGAAAGGGATCCTTGATTAGAATTTTCAAAGCAGAAAATGACCAATCACCACTAACAGCATACAGGGAATGAGATAAAAATTGAGGAGGTATATTTTTCAAAACAAAGTGACCTTGTTAGCACTGAAATTCAATTAGACTGTATTTCAAACAACAGTGAACTCAAATTCAGCTAACAAGATAAGATAAAAGAGGAGTAGGGTGGCTTACATACAAAAGTCTTGGTTCTGAATTATCCAAATATACAATATCTTGGTGCTGCAAAAGTTATTTATTGAAAGAGTATTGTTCATCTGCATCAATTTATTTCAAAAAAAGAAAAGAGTCCATTACTTTTTTCATATAAATCTTTTCATTTGTACAAATGAGATGTTCTGTGAAATAAACCAGATAATGTGAGAACAATTATTGAGGATGTCAAAGGAGCTGATGAAAAACAACCTTGGATTGCTTCTCACCTCTTGTTGGCAGTGATGAAGGGCATAATTAAATAAAATCCCCTCACAGTTACCAGGGGCAGCAGAAAAGTGCTTATATGTTTATAGTAACAATTGTTTCACTTATTCAGGATGCTTCATCATTTAGTAGGAAAGACTTTCCAGTTAAAATCTGAATTTATGGTTCTTTTGAAAATTCAAGGTGGCTGGCAAATTGTAGAACTGAGCATCTGCATCCATCGAGCCATGTAATTGTTGTGAAGTTTAAAAAAAACCTAGTAACCTATGTTGTGTACTGGGTTCTTTGCAGCAAGCAGGAGACAAGACGAGAGAGTTCAGGCAGGAACATACTTTATTGAATGCAGGAACTGAACTGTTAACCAAGGCTTCTACGCAGCTATTTATACTCTGGCCACTAGGTGGCGGCCAATAGGTTTGAAGGAGCCTATTGCCGCCCTAGAGCCAACCAATGGTGGTCCTGGAGACTGTTTGTCTGAGGAGCCAGCGACCGTTGCTCAACTCCCTGATTAAGCAACCTCAAACAGCAATCAAGACACGTGGTACAATTCAAGTAAAACAGGCCCAATACATTACAACCTAGTTCCTGGAAGCTTAGGGAGGAATACTATTTGACATTGAGTGTTTAAATGACATATTATTGCAAGGACTTCAGGCGCCAGTATGGTGAACTGAAAATGTCTCCACAAAAGCAGAGCCAAAAACTGAGGAGCTTCTTAGTAGAACTCTCCACATAAAGAGAGGATGGGAGATTGCTACTCCTCATAAGGAGACTATAGAAGAGTGGGGTTTTTTTATGATTTTGAATGCTGGGAGACAATGGGATCAACTATCTTGCTTGCAGCTGCAGGGGAGTTTTTTTTTTAAAAAAAAGACACTAAGTTTGCAAACCTCACTTTCTAATCCCTTTAGGAAATTGCCTAATAACTTTGGGATGGCAAGTTGAAAAAGCCACTGGGTGAATTTTAACATGGTTTTGATCTAAGGCGGCTATGAATAGTTTTAAGGGTCCAGGGTAAATTTGGAATATTGATATCTGCTACAAGATTTTAAAACTCACTATAAAAAGTACATAGCTTCTCTTGAGAAAAAGACTTATTTTTGCTCTCCTGGCTATTGCAAAATCATAACAAAAATTTGTTACTTCATGATTTTAGAAACTGGACACTAGAGGGGAATATTGATTTTAAGTAGAAAGAAAAATAACATCTGCAAGAAAACAACCAAGCTCAGAGAGTACCATGTCCTCTATTAGGCATGGGAAGGTAGCTGGATGGTTTGGGGCCAGTCACTCTCTCTTAGCCCAATCCATCCCACAAGGTTGTTGTGGGAAACATTGGAAAAAGAAGTATTATATACATTAATTTGAATCATACAAAAATAAAGGCTGGATATGCATCAAATAAATATACCTAGCAATAATGATTATAATTGTCCCGTTTAAATATAGGTCTGACTTATGATATTCCATAACAGATTGGACAAGAAATTTTCAAGGGCATGTTAGCAGGAGCAAAATGGGTACACAAGAGTCAGAAGGGAATAAAGCTAATATGGGAAGATAGTATCTTTTATGTGGAAAGCTTTAACCATATTGCATAAATGTATTGCAAGAATACCTTTTCTCAAATAAACAATTGATTTGCAGTCAACCTAATCGTAACCAAAACTCTTACAACATAAGCTTCTACGGCTTCAATCCTAAAACAAAATTCTTTTGAGCACAAGTTTCATGGGCTTCAGTAGCTATTACTTCCAAGTAAATAGGGTCAAACAGCTTGATCGTATAGTTGTTTACTCGGAAAACTGACTGACTTCAGTGGAATTACCTTGAAATAGAATAGTGGCCTTGCATTCCTACTACATTCATTCAAAAGTAGCTTGTCATCTAAATCAAATCCATTGCCAAGGTTATAGCTGAAGGTTGATGGATAAACAGTTTACAAGGAGAAGCTCTCCATTGCCAGAGTCATCTTCTGCCTGAAAGTAAATGTAATTAATTTGGATGAATGTTCTTCCTCCTTTAGGTAAATGGTGCCTGACTGCAATACAAAGGCATTATTAGCACAGGAAAGAAAGTAACAGTGAAGAAGCTAGGATTCAGTTCTCCTGTGTACTTTGCATTGCTGTGGATATGGGACTGAGATAAATGAAAATGAGGCCGCTACTTCTTGATGCAAGAATGATTGGCATCTCTTTTATTGTGCTGTATTCCAGGATGACTTCACAGGAGTGGGTTTCAAACTTTTCTCCACTTATCATTTTGTCAAACAGTCCCAGCTTCCTGTAAATTCAGACTTTTTGTTAAGGGCACTGGGATAGGTATACTGTATGGTTATTGATTTAATATGAATACACACTAACCTTAAAAAGGCCTAATGCATTCTGGTCTCATTTGTTGGCTATGATGAAACCGTTAAGTATCCCATTTCCTTTGCTTATGAGGAGGGAGGGAGGGAGGGAGAAAGAAAGGGAGGGAGGGAGGGAGGGAGGAAGGAAGGAAGGAAGGAAGGAAGGAAGGAAGGGATCTCTTATACAGTTTCACTAAGCCTGTGATTCATTCTTGGATGTTGAGATTTTATTTCAGAATCTCAGAAAATACATTCAATGGGCCCAAATAGTACCCTGCATTAATCAACAGTATACTTTGGAGCAGGGGTGTCAAACCCGCGACGTTACATGATGTGACGTATTGTGACTTTTTTTTCCATTGCCGGCAATGGGGTGGGCGTGGTTTCACCGTGATGCATCCGGCCCGCAGGCTGGCAGTTTGACACCCCTGCTTTAGAGCACTCCTATCTTATAGCTGAAAGGCAAGATTAGCAGCAGTGGGAAACCGATTTAAGCTTCTCCTGAATCAGACAGCCAGGGTCAGGAGAATGTGGAATTGTAGTGCCCTCCAATGGCTCTGAATAATTTGAATAATTTATGTCTTAAATGTGCCAGTTTGAGGAAGACCACTTCAGTTATTGGCAGACTTTACCCTGACCATAGGGGTAGAAAAATCTCATTGATACATGCTTTCTCTGAATATTTTTCTTACCAGAACCGTCTGGTAAAGATTATTCTTTCCCAAGAAAAAATATCATTGACCAATGAAAATTCACATGCTATTGGACTGCATATTATAGAAACAAGCTAGCCATGTATACCAAGAAGTTGTCCAATCCAGACTGAAGTAGCCTAGCAATAGTTTGTTTCTGAATAGAAGCAAATTAGATTCACAGCTTTCCTTAGAAGACCATATAGTAGCTGTGACTAGGGGGGCCTTCGCCCAGGTTCGCCTGGTGCGCCAGTTGCGGCCCTATCTAGACCGGGATGCCTTACGTAGGTCACTCATGCGCTCGTGACCTCTCGTCTCGACTACTGCAACGCTCTCTACATGGGGCTACCCTTGAAGACCACTCGGAGGCTCCAACTGGTACAGAATGCAGACGCGAGAGTTGTGTTGGGAGTTTCCCGACACTCCCATGTCACACCTTTGCTCCGCGAGCTGCATTTGCTTCCAGTTGTCTTCTGGGTGAGGTTCAAGGTGTTAGTAATGACCTATAAAGCCCTACATGGCATGGGTCCGGAATACCTTGGGGAGCACCTGCGGCCGGTGTCAACTTCCCTCCGCCCAGTACGCTTCCACAGAGAGGGCCTCCTCAGGGTGCCACCGGTCAAAGAATGCCGACTGGTGGCCCCCAGGGGGAGGGTGTTCTCTGTGGGTGCACCGGATCTTTGGAACCATCTTCCGGTCGAGCTCCGGATGGCGCCCGATCTCCGCTCCTTCCGGCGTGATCTTAAAACCCATCTCTTTGAACAAGCTGGCCTGGCCTGATGGGATGGGGTTGGATTTTATAAATGGATTTTAACTGTTAATCTGTATTAATTTATTATGGGCACTGTTTAATTACTTTTTAATAATTTTTAATTTTTGTAGCTTGTTTTTATGTATTGCCCTGTTCACTGCCCTGAGTCCTTCGGGAGAAGGGCGGTATAGAAAATAAATAAATAAATAAATAAATAAATAAATAAATAAATAAATAAATAAATAAATAAATAACACAGGTCATCTGGGGGAATTCAGCCCTGTTTTAGTAGATAGTTTATTTATGTCTAAGGGGACAACACTTCTGAACCATTTCTTTCTTCTCAGCTTATTTTTGTTTGATCGTACATAATTGATCATTATATTTCAGATTACTATTGAAGCACCATCTTTTCAAGTCATGCTCTCTCAGACCCAAAACCTTGGATTCAAGACTAACACTTCCACCTCTTTTCTATTACCTGTAAGCCATGTGCTATATTCTGCCAATCATTCTTTATCAGGATTATATATATATATATTCCATAAATTTTACCCAATTATTCTTTATGTGAGCTTCAGTCACAGGTAAAAGCATTCTTACAAATCTTTTCCTATGTGAATTTCTCCTTGTGTTGTTTGGAATGCTTTGGTGTTTGCAAATTGCAGCATTGTGTTTGTGATTTTTTTTCCTTTTTGTTCCCTGGGCTTGCTCTCAATATAGAAACAGATTCCATCATATTGGGATGTGTGCTATACAGGCTATTTTTTGTTTCATTTATTTTTAATCAATTTCCTGGTGTGTAGTGGTTAAAGATAATGGACCTTGAATTCATATCTCCACCAAGGTTCACGGCCAGTTTCAAACATTTTCCTGAGCAGCAGCCAGACAACAGTATCTAAGAGGTCTCTCTATCTTTTACTGTGTTTTGGGATGAAAGGAGATCACACAGGAAGAATTTGTTTTGTGGGCTAAGTGGAGTGAAGGTATTTTCTGGGTTAGGGCCTTCAGTCAGATGATTAGGCAACATTCAGAGACTAAAATTAAAAAGAGAGAGAGAGAGAGAGAGAGAGAAATCAAGAAAATAACTTTAAATAAAGTTTTTGTTTTTTGTGCCTTTGAGTTATTGTTGAGTCCCGGCCAAGGCCCTTCAGTTTACTTGGCAAAATTTCAGAAGTTACTTGCCATTGCTTTTTTCATAGGGAGGAGAAAAAATGTCTGGCCCAAGGACACCCAAGCTGGCTTTGTGCCTAATGTGGGACTAGAACTCATAGTCCTACAGCTTCTTAATCATGACCCCAAACTGGCTCTCCCTAAAGAAAGAGAACAACTGAAATTGTTTATCTGACTGAAATCCTTAGATAAAATCCCTTTTCAATCTTCTCTTCTCTTCACCAACTTATCTTTTACTCCCAGCTGTTTCTCTCACTTTTACCTCTTATCCACCCTGTCTTCCTGAACAAAACAAGTGGTTAAGCCATTATTGGACATCAGCCAATGTACATGTGAAGCACAAACCATTTTTAAAAAATGGCAGAAGGAGATGGAAAGAACTGCATTAATCTGAAAGCAGAATTAACTTGTTCTCTAAGTTAAATCAAGAGGCAGGTAATAGAAAACATGCAGTAGAGTTTAAATCCCTGTACCTATAGCAAGATAATACATATCCTTTTGTCCCTAGCTGAAACTGAGATTTCCTAATATAGACTTGAAAATGGAATAATTTGTTTTAATTGTAAATAGGCTTTTCCTATGTTTATTTAAATTAACTTTTCTTTTGGCAGGCTGCATACAAACCAATTCACTGACTAGGTGGGATACAGCAATACAAAGACATCTGTGAACTGAGAGTTGGTCATGAAAACATAACTGAGCTGCATAAATTATGTATTTAATACATTTTAACCTCCATTTCAGTGACTGAGCACACGGTGGCCCATAGTTTAAAATAGCATCATGCTTATTAATACTCAGTCAAGATTTCTGAAAGAAAAAGCTTCATACAGTTTTATGATATAGGTAGAGGAGAAAAAAGATAGAGGAAGTTATAAATCGAGAGCAATATCAATATTTGAACCAAAGAGCTATCTTGTACTGAGTAATATAATCTAGCTCAGTAATCCCTTTAGGGACAGGCAAATGGATGCCATGGCACATGAAAGAAATCTTTAACCCCTTGGCCATGTGCTTAGCTTATAAGCATACACTCATTTGTTTAAAAACTAATATGTTATAAATGTCATTATGTTATTAACCAGAGCTAGGCGCAGTAGGAAAGAGCTGTTTTGTTCATTTATTTATTTAATTTCTTCTATGCAGTAGGTACCCATCTCACAAGCAGGATTCTATATTAATTTACAGTAGCAATCTGCAGTCTGCTATAAACCTCAAAGTGACTGTTTTGGAAGGATTAGATTCTATTAAGTCCTCATATTTATGTACATTAGCTACCCATTTCACAAGCATGATTCAGTATTAGTCTAGGGTAGCAAAAAAATCCTCATCACTGGCCCAGTGATTGCTCAACTCTTATGTATCAAAAGGTTTCAGGCAACCTCAGAAGATTTCAAAAAACAGAATGAACACAATATATTAAATTGTTAATCAATAAGGTACTTCTAATTTGTCTCACATGTAACCAGCCAGCCTTTCCTTTCCTCCCTTTCCTGCTGACTCAACCCCAATTTAAATCCTATTATCAGTTTATCTGTGCATCTGATGAAGTCAGTTGCAGCTTATGAATGCTTGCGATTTTAATAAAATTTGTTAGTTGGAAAAGACAACTGCCAGACTTCTTCTGATTTTTAACTTGAACTAGGGGGATCGAAGTTCGAAGGTACCATAGGCCTGGGTGTTCATGAAGTAAATTTAGTTACTCTTTTGCCAGACCAACCTATTTTACAGGATTATTACGAGGCATGCATGAATGGCAGTAACAAATGATACACAGAAATAAATCCTATCTGACTCCACTAGACTTTTAAATAAATTGGAGTAGAATTTTGCTGCATAAATAATGTTGTGCTTGAGCAGATGTGGCAATCCACAGATTTGAATGTATGATTTTGACTAAATCTTTGGCTATGTTTGGGCTTCCTGCTTCCAGCTTCAAGGGAAACTTTCATTAAATGCAGGATGAATTTAATGTGTTTTTCTCCTGACCATTCTAGAGCTTGGTATGACATGGCAGAGCCATATGAATGATGCTTAAGGTAGAGCTGAGGTGAATGTTGATAAGACATAAATACTGAGACGAGGTATACCTGTTCTGGTAATCAATCATATGCTTCACTTGGTTTGGTTTCAACATGTAGTTCAATTCAGGTATTGTATTTTAAACCTGGCCAATAAGTTATGGATTTTACTAAAGATCCACTTTTGAAATAATTATTATTGCACAAATTTGATTCATGGCTTGTCATAAGGATATACTGTTCTAATATCTTCTGTGCAAATATAGACTACCTTGAATCATCTTGGTGAGGAGGAGGAGGCACCTCAGAACGAATTCTTTCTCAGAATCCGCCAGCTTTCTTTTCTGATTTATTTTCCTATTATTGATTCTACAGCCTGCAGCTGGGTTTTCCCAATTTTTCACCCAAAGATGTTGCCATGGCAACAGCTGTGAGTAAAAAAGGGGTTAAGAAACCTTTGTTTGAATTTAGCATTGTGGAAACATTTCATTATTCTATCACTGTTCTAAGCAGAGCTTTCCTCTTGAAATTAGATTATAAACCTTTCTTATGACACATTCACATGCTGGGCTTTCAACTCATCTATTTGCAAATGCCTTTTGGAGGGTCTGTTTAGTTCTGGAGTGTATTACTTTTGTTTAGTTCGAGTACTCATTATTGTAACAGTGAATGTATATTGTGCTGCAAATGTGAAGGCATGACACTAACTCATTGATGGTTAATAATCATATTCATTCAGGACTGGATATTGAGTTGCTCTAATTAAAATTTCTGACAGCCAGTTTGGTGTAGTGGTTAAGGCATAGGCTAGCAATTGGGAGATTATGAATTCTACTTTTGCCTTAGGCACAAAGTCAGCTTGTCACTTTTGGCCGGTCATTCATTCTCAGCCCTAGGAAGGAAGCGATGGCAAACGGCTTCTGAAAAAAGAAACATTCCAAGAAAACTGCAGAAACAGGTAGTCTTTGAGAATCAGATATGACTGAATGAAAAAAAAGTTATAATTTAGCCTAAAATTCAGATAGTAAACACGCACAGAACTACAGCCCTAGTAAGAGAGAAGTATCAACAGACCACAAGCTTTGCAAAATTAAATCTTAAAAATCAAAAACCTAAGAAGAGACTCCCTCTACCTTTCCTGAAAAGCAGCCTGCCGTACTGAAAGTTTTGGCATGCTGAGTTGCGGTGGATGATAGTAACAACTAGAAATAAAAATGGAAAAACAGACTGGGGATAGTAGCGTGGAAAGCCCCCTTAATAAAAAAAAACTCATTTTCAGGTACTTATTTTCTCTAATGTTTATTTTCAAATACATAAAGTAAATTTTTTAAAAAATGTAAGCTTAAACTTAAGCCCATGTGATAATGAAGCATTTGAAGTCAATGACTAGATTCTATTTAGCATTTGACTGCCAGATCTGAAGTGTGTAGAGCAAGCTTAAGTACAGTGTAAACTAGGCCTGGATCTTGTGGTCAAAGTCAGACTTAACAAAGACTTGCTTAAGTTAGGGTTCAACAAAAGATATGTAATTATTTTGTTATTTCTGACATCTTCAGTAATTTAAGGCAAAGCCACAATTATTATTTAATATACTCCTACCCTGTCCTTACGCTGGCTTGATTCTAATTCAGTTTAAGAAAATCCTGTCTGGATGGGGATGCTTGGGCAACAGTTTGCAAGATATTCAGTCTGGAGTACAGGCTACTTCCATCTTCCAATTGGACAATCTAGAAAGCTCAGTTGCCTCCTTCCTCCTCTAAAGTGTCAGTGATGCCAACTGCTGAAAAGACTGACATGAGAGGGGTCCTTGGTGCTCTCTGAGCTTGGTTGTTTTCTTACAGACATTTCATCACCTAAACTAGATAGGTTCAGCAGTGCAGTGATGATGTTACATAGTTTGGTAATGAAATGTCTGCAAGAAAATAACCAAGCTCAGAGAGGATCAAGGACCCCTCATTTTAATCCTGAACTACAAATATTCTCATTTATCAGTAGACTCATATTTCTAGTTCTTATGAAGCTATAGAGGTTATAAACTCATTAATTTTACATTTAGCCATACAACATGACTACAAACAACATAACTTAGTGGGCTGCACAGATAACTGAACTATTGAAAGCTAATAAGGTCCTTCAAGCCAAAGCAATGTCATTCAAAGCTGAACCATGTTAGTTCAATTTATGTAGAAAAGAACCAGCCTTTTACTTGATGGAAGCTCTAATATATGAAATATTAGCTCTACTAGAAATTTATCAGCTGGATTTCCAGTTTACCATATTCAGGTCTCTCCTTTACATTAAGCAGATAGACTTTGGACATTTAAAATGAAGGGATTTTTTTTCCAGATTTTCCACAAATAATAAACTTGAACAAAGAATGCATGCCACTGAGGTAATTGTGTAGGTGTGTCTTTGTTTGTGTGTGGGGGAGGGGAGGATTAAATCCTGTGTTACTTTCTTTCCAAATTAGAAATGCATTTTGCACAGTGGATAATATGGGTCATGAATAGAAATTATAGAATATTATAGTGAATATTATAGAATGCTTACTATTTTATCACATTTCAAGCCATCTTTGTAAATGTACTATGTCGCAGCATTGAGAAATCCTTTATTCATTCTCTGAAAGTAAAAACAAAAGCCATCCTTTTTAAAGCTGTCAACGATGTATCTTTGGAAGGTATAGCATTTTCTGCATTGTCAACTTCAGGTTAACAAATGTTTTATCTCTACTTTCTAGTGGATTTATTGATTTAGAAAACTTACATGGTTGCCTGTTTTATACATATTAACCCTAGACAGCTCTCAATGACATTTGATAAGAACAGAATAAATATGACCAACCAAATCCTACAATAACATAATATATCGCAATCAGAGCACCACAACATCCTACTAACTCTACATTTACATTTGCATTTGCTAGGTTCACTATCATCCTTTCCCAATGCCTGGGCAAAGAGACAGGTCTTCACAGCCTCCCAGGAGGCTAATAGGATGGAGGGCTTCCAAATCTCAGTGAGAGGCTGTTCAAAGGATCAGAGCAACCACAGAAAAAGCACATCTCCAAGTCCCATTTAGAGGAAGGGATCTGGAGTACTGAGTCAGCCTGAAATTGGTAGTAGGGAGCTTCAGATAGTCCCACTAACAATCTGGCTCTATAATATTTATATGGGCTTCAATTGTAATAACAACTCATTAAATTACATCCAGAAAGCACCACTGTATCCTGCACCAGTTGTAACTTCCTGGGTGGTTTTCAAGGGCAGCCCCACATAGAGCTCATTGCAGTAATCCCATTGAAAGAAGATTGAGGTGAGCAAGGCCTCCTGGTCCAGGAAAGGGTGTAATTGACACACAAGCTAAACCTCTGCAAAGACCTCATTATCACAATTGCCATCAGCTCCAGAAGCAAGAGCTGCAACTCCAGAGGAACCCTCAAATTGCACACCAATTCAGATGGAGAGCAACCCCACTGAGAATTAAGGAGGACAATTAATCACATGCAGGGGGCGAAACCCTCAAAGCAACTCCATCTTGCCAAGATCTAGTCTAAGCTGGTTCTTCCCCATTCAGGTCCTCATAACCTCCAGGCACTGGGTAAGAACCTGAACAGCATCACTGCTGGAAGTTTTTAAGAAGAGACTGGACAGTCATTTGTCTGAAATGGTATAGGGTTTCCTGCCTTAGCAGGGGGTTGGACTAGATGACCTCCAAGGTCCCTTCCAACTTCTTCTTCTTCTTCTTCTTCTTCTTCTTCTTCTTCTTCTTCTTCTTCTTCTTCTTCTTCTTCTTCTTCTTCTTCTTCTTCTTCTTCTTCTTCTTCTTCTTCTTCTTCTTCTTCTTGCCTGGCATAGGGTGATGCATAACATAGTATCATCCATGTGCTGATGATACACCACCTCATGTTGTTGAATGACCTTACCCAATGTCCTCATGTAGATGTTATATAGGAAGAGGAGAGACAAGAACCCTGAGGCACCCCATATAGAACAGGTCTAGAGTGGGTCTCTTCCTCACCTCTATCACCATCAACATTGACTGGAATAGACTCCGGAGGGCTAAGGGTTACAGCAAACCTTCCTTCTGCTCTTAACTCCTGGAGTTGATTCAGAAGGATGATGATATTAAAAGCCACCAAGAGATCCAGGACAGACCGGATGGATGCACCATCCTTATCCTGAGCCTTCCAAAGGTCGTTCATTGCATTCACAGGTGAAATCAAAGCCTTTTCAATATCATAAACCCTCCTGAAGCCTAACTGAAAATGTCCAGATAATCCACTTCATCTAGGGACCTCTGAAGCTTGATACTTAGTTAGATATTTCTTTGTTTGATATATTTATTCATAGAGCTCTGGGAAAATAATTTTTAATTTAATTAATTTTAAAATTTAATCTTTGTAGATATATAGCAATAGCAATAGCACTTAAACTTATATACCACTTCATGGTGCTTTACAGCCCTCTCTAAGCGGTTTACAGAGTCAGCATATTGCCCCCAACAATTTGGTTTATGCCTACTCCTCCAAATCATATACTCTCCCTCTCCTTTACAGTCATTCAGAAAGACAGAGAGAGAGAGGAGAGAGAGAGAGAGACAGCCTCCCTCCCTCCCTCCCTTTCTTCCTTTCTTCCTCCCTCCCTTCTTTCCTTCCTCCCTTCCTTCCTGTATTAATTGTAATAATAACCCTCCCATCCTAATAATTATCTTACTCGTGTGCATAAGCAATGTCAGAAATTCTAGTACTGCAGAAGTTCTAATTTTAATAACTTTTTCTCTTGTTTTACTTTTTTTACCTGCAGTTGTCAGGAATATAATATATTTTTATTCTTGTTTTCTCTTCATGAAAGTTTCCTTTCTTATGAAGAGGTTGTGATCTATTTAAACTCAGGCAAATATTATGTAGTGAAAAAGAGTAGAGAATTTGCCTTTTTTAAAAAATAAAAGAGATTTGATGTTTCAAAGGACAAACAAGTCTCATGGAAATCTTGGCTAGAAAAGGCAATTTTAAGCATGCAAGTGGTTTGATAGTAGATAGTTTAAGCTATCTGAAAAAGAAATATCAGTTGATCATGGTCACTTTTTAGGTGTTTACTGCTAGATTGGAAGGCCACAGTTTCCCACTGATAGATCTGTTATAGTTTTCAGAAAACGTACATAATTGTTTTTGATATTCATATATTATGTCATCCATCATATAAATTTTAGAGAAACCAAAATCAAACCCTGAGTCACTTTTCCAGATTATAAACATTCCGTTCATTCAAATTATATTATTGTATTTGTAATATATTACAAAATTATACAAGTAGATTTCCTGCGGTGAATGTTTGACCTTCCATTACTCTTTTGTATAGACACATTTCCATTTTTTCTACACATGGTAGTTTTTTTATCCTATATTCACTCTTACTATTTCAGTTTTGTCAGACTTCACTGGACAGAGCCATAAATATTCAGTCTCTGGAAAGTCTACCCTACATTTGTCACTGTGAAAGCTTCAGAGATTCACTGTGGCCAGATACATTATATTATGACAGAAAAGAAAAAAATAACACACATGAAGAAGCTCTGCATATTGAACTGCCAGAGACATTACACTGACCTTATGATATCCTTATGTTAGATTAGCTGAACAGAGTATTCCACTAAAGCTTAGCCTGCCCTTAAGGATCACTGCGCAAGATAGAAGGCCATATAATTAATTAATACAGATCAAACCTGCCATGACATGAATTTAGCTATAATAAGCACTGTGCTTGCTTCAACGGCACACGATACAGAGGAAATTGGCATGCTCTAGGACAAGATGACACACAAATATTAGCCCTTTGAAGTGCTGTCTTTCAGAGGACTTTCCCCGCAGCTGTAAGCAATGATATTGCAGATAGATGCTAGAGTTATTGCAGGTATATGTTACTGCACAGGCTTCCAGAGTGGAGAGACGGTGCCAGATGGGGAAAGGTATATAGTCAGACAAGTTGGCAGAGTTGATAAAGGAGTGCAGGCTGGCAAAGTAATGGAGTAATGGAGATAAGAGACCAAGCCAAGAGGTACAGCTGTCAGGAAGGCAGTTGACAGATTTGGGCAAGTTGGCAAAGAAAAACAGTTAGCGGAGAAAAGAACCTGATAGGAATAGCATAGGAGTATAACAATGATGTTGTTGTGCCTACGGTCAGGAGCCAGCAGGACTGCAGTGTAGAGGCATGGAGTTGAAGGAATGCTCTTCTATCTTTTCCCAGCCAAAATACCATGATTTAAAAGATCATGTTCAGATTCTTCCATGGTTTCTGAAATTTTGCAGGAATTTCAGACTTCAGAAAACATTCAAGTTTCTTTAAATATAGGGTTAGTCAAAATGGGGACATAGTTAAAGAATCATCTAGTTCTGCAGTGTTCTGAAAATTTTAGTTCAATGACTTCCAGGATAGGCGTAGCGAACTAAGAATCTCCCAAAAAAAGCATAGATAATGTCTGCAGCAATGACCAAAGAACTGGCAAGTAGACTTGTTTTTCGGAACTTGTCCCGACAAGGAAAGAATAGGAGATCACTCAAATGTGCTCAGTACGACTGGTCCTCATGAAACCACAAGTCATTGGTGTCCCATGAGTTGGGTCATCAGGAGAGAAAGGGATCAGCCATCATGCTCACAACCTTAGTAGTCCTTTAAAGCAGTGGTCCCCAATCTTTCTGGTGCAGGGACCAGTTTCAAGGAAAACAATTTTTTCATGGCGGGGTGTGTGTGAAAAGGATGTTTTTGCGTGCAACCTAGATCCTGTGCATGTGCAGATGCAGCTTTGCTCACTCACCAGCTCCTTGCACGGCCCAGTTCCTAACAGGCCACAGATGGTAACAGTCCACGGCCCAGGACTTGGAGGACACTGGGCTCGCAAACTTCACTCTCTCATCACTTTTGGAAATTGTCTATTTAACTATATTAAAGCTATTAGAAACCTTCAGCATGTTTAGTTTGAAATGCCACCTGGTGAATTTACTTTCATTCTTGAGTTAAAAAAAATTCAGAATAAGTTTAAGGATTTAAAGAATTGGAAATAAAGGGCAAAAAGCTGAATAAAACTTTGCGAAAAAGAAGTTCTACAAATCTAGTGAGATCAAACATTGGGGGAGGGGTGAAGAAACAGCTTAAGAAGCTCTTGTGAATGCATAGGAAATGTTTAACTGAGTCAAGAGTTAAAAAAAAAGACCAGTGTAGGACATGGAAGAGCGATATAATCACATCAGCAAGTAGCCGATCTCTTTAGAAAGAAGATTAGGAAGTCTAAAGCTAAAAGCATCTCAGAGGACTTTTCCGACTATGTGACTAGTAAAAGGAAGAAAAGGAAAGGGCAGGAATTAAGCAGTCAGTTTGTAAGCATTTAAAAATAATGTAGAAGACAGCATTCACCAAGAACAACTCATGCCAAACTAACCTGATCCTCTTTTTTTTTTTGATAGAATAACCAATTTCATTCCTCATGTAATGGATACAGTGTACTTTGAATTCAGCAAAGCATTTCACAAAGTTTTATTTGAGATTCTAACAGACAAAGATGGCAAGATGTGAGTTGGACTCTGCTGGCATTAGTTGGGCACAGAGTTGGTTGAACAATTATGTCCAGTGAGAGTCTGTCAGTACCTTCATTTTAAGTTGTAATAAGTGTTAAATGGTGTACTGCTGAGCTCAGTGGTATACCCTTTTGTTGTTCAGCATGTTTATAAATGACTTGGCTGAGGGTTAGAAAATATGATTACCAGACTCACAAATGCCACGAAGATAGGAAAGATAGCACACATAGAGGATTTAGGAAGAACTTGATTAGTTAGAACAATAAGCCAGCAACAAGATGAATCCCAACCATTCCAGATTTGTTGGACAAGTGCAAAGTCCCCCATTGGGATGGGAAAAATGCAAGGCATAGGTAGCCATATTGTTGTTGTTGTTGTTGTTAGTTGCAAAGTCATGTCCGACCCATCGCGACCCTATGGACAACATTCCTCCAGGCCTTCCTGTCCTCTACCATCTTCTGGAGTCCATTTAAGCTCACGCCTACTGCTTCAGTGACTCCATCCAGCCACCTCATTCTCTGTCGTCCCCTTCTTCTATTGCCCTCAATCTTTCCCAGCATTAGGCTCTTCTCCAGTGAGTCCTTCCTTCTCATTAGGTGGCCAAAGTATTTGAGTTTTAGCTTCAGGATCTGGCCTTCTAAAGAGCAGTCAGGGTTGATCTCCTCTAGGACTGACTGGTTTGATCGCCTTGCAGTCCAAGGGACTCGCAGGAGTCTTCTCCAGCACCATAGTTCAAAGGCTTCAATTCTTTGGCGCTCAGCCTTTCTTATGGTCCAACTTTCACTGCCATACATTGCAACTGGGAAGACCATAGCCTTGACTATACGCACTTTTGTTGACAGGGTGATGTCTCTGCTTGTTAGTGTGTTGTCTAGATTTGCCATGGCTTTCCTCCCAAGGAGCAAGCTTCTTTTAATTTCTTGGCTACAGTCCCCATCTGCAGTGATCTTGGAGCCCATATTAGGTAAGTATATAGGCAAAAATGCATTGGGCTATCTTGGGGAATGGTTTTAGAAAGGTCATTGAACAGTGAGTATATATTCAGATGAGATCATCCAATGTAATAAAGGGCCAGAAGGTAAAACCAATTAGTTGGAAGTCTTGAATATGTTTAATCTGGGAAAGATAAGATTGGGGTGGGTGGGGGGGAGAGACATATTAGATGCCTTTAAATAGCTGAAGGGCTATAATGTAGAACATGGGATAGAATTTCAGTGTTGTTGTAGACAGTAGAAGATGATTTCAACTGGACACAAGGAACATGGCCATGTTTTGGTAATGATCTAGTAGTGTTTTGGCAGTGTATTGGATTAGATGATCTTCAATGAATTGATAGGTATGAGCCTGCCAAGTGATGACTCATGGCAAATTAATCAGGCAAAAATATACAAAATATGCCCAATCTAGTGTTACCTTTGCCTCTTCTCCATTATTTGCAGGGTTTGATCTTAAAATTCACACACCATTCTTTAAAAAAAACTTGTGGTACATTTGGAGATAAAAGCCATCCACAATCTTACTCCCTATCCCTAATAGCAATTTATAGTATGGTCTGAGCATATTGATTATATTTGGGGCATTTACTCAGGATTGAGATTTAAAGCTGCTCTAGCCAAGCAGGAAATAATTTGACCCAAGAATGTACACTGATCAGCCTTGTGTAAAAATACCCCAAATATTTAAAAGCATTTGGCCTTCTTCAAGGCAGAGGCAAGGCTTATATGAGCTACCAACAGAAACGTCAATTATCAGCAAAGAGACCGCCAATCTGACAGCCTTTGGCCTGGAATACTGAGATTGCTGACATCCATAGGCAAGCCTGTTTCTTGGCAGACTTTCTGGGAAAGGGACTATCTGGCAAGAATTATGATGTGAACAAGGCTGGCACTCTAAGATTGCTGGCTTCTGTGGGCTAGCAGGCTTCTTGGCATCATGTCTTAGGAAGTTGTAACTTCCAGGGCTTTAAAACCATGACTGAAAATGAAATACAAAATAGATAAGTAAAACCATCCATCTGTGTCATTCCCATAAAGACATACAGTTGCCAAGTGTAAGGAAGGCATGCCAGGCCTGGCAGTTAAGAAAACAAGTGATCTAAAGGATGGAAGGATGGAGTCATCTTTTGGGCCAACTTTCATTTAAATAGCTGTGATACATGAAGGAGGTTTCACTGGCTTGGTCTAATGTTTAATTGTAATGTGGTAATTAATGATTGCCAGGCAACATGAATTCCTATTATTCTTCTGAAAAAGGAAATGTAGTCCACTTTGCTCTCAAAAATACATGCTTACTGTATCACGCTATTACGCATGCTTCAATTATACTGATACTTTTGATGAGCCAAAAGAAAAAAGAAAAATGGTTTTGGAACTCATAATGAGACAATCCACAGATACGTAAATGTCTATAATTAGAAATCAAGGTTAAAGGAAACAAAAATAGAGACTTAGGCATTCTGATAACAAAAATTACGATAATGAACTTTATTTAAGTTCATTACTCAAATCAAATACAGAAATGTTGTGACCAAGGGTAGCCCATCTGATAAAAAGCATCCTATGGCATCTTTTCCCCCATCGCAAATCAAAATGGGAATTTAAATGGGAATTAGCGCACTTGCACCCACATTAACAGGCAACTGATATCAAACAGATTTGAAATGAGGTGGATTGGAAATAGGTTGATCTTTTGGGTGGGCTGATATTTACAGAAAGCTTTAAAAATCTGTTGAGCTTGAGGAAATAGACAAAGGCTGCAGAGGTTACCTTTTGTCATGTCTGTGCTTCTCTCCTTCCCAATCTGAAATGTACAGGAAACTCCAGAGTGGATGGCAGGCTGGAGCTAGGCCATAATGAATGGCCTCAAATAAAAAGGAGAAATTTTTCGCCCCTGCTTTTTCTTGCGGAAAGAAGAAATGCACACCATAAAATCAACAACATTATACAATTATTCCTGTGTCTTCAACTTTCCCTTTTTTAGAGAAGTTTGTTGAGTATGACAAAGTCAAAATTAATATGGATTTCAAAAACCATTGTATCAGACGTGCCATATTGAGAATGTGGAATAAATACAAATCCAGGTTGTGCCTTAAAACACCTTTTTGACTCTCAGCACAGGAAGCATTTTATAGATGAGAAATAATAAGAAAACACAAATGGGTATCATATTGTGAGATACTAGAATTTTGTGAGGTGAGAATTTTCTCTCAGGAGAACTGGTGGCAGAGGGCTATAGTTGTCAGTGGTTCTCTTATTTATAGTTATTAGATTTAAAATATATAAAAGAGTTTATAGTTTTGAACATTGTGGGACTGAGTTTGAAATAGTATTGTGTACAAATGATGAACATGTAATTGCTAAATGTATAAATATTTATTGAAATTTTAAACAGAAGAACAAGTGAAAGAATTATTATGGTTCATCGCACAGTCAGCCAGACGTTTAGATTGAATTTGGCATATTTATCTTTCTACTGAGTCCTTCCCAAGGGCCTAATATTACTATTTTATATATTTATAACTGGCCTTATAAATAACTCAAGATGGCAAACATACCTAATACTCCTTCCTTTTGTATGATAAAGTGTGCTAAAAGTGGAACAGTGGAAAACATGTTGTTGAAAGGATTGAAGTTTACACTATGTTATAATCTTTAAGAGAATATTTATAAAATGTTATACCATCAGAGAAATTGTCTAGAATGTATAAAGGCAATTCAAATTTATGTTGGAAATGAGAGGGAACAGGAAGGAACATTTTATCATGTTTGACAGATGGGTAAAAAAGCTACAGTTCTTGATTCAAAGATACATACTCCTAGAACAGGCATGTCAAACTGCCAGCCCATGGGCCGGATGCATCATACTAAAACCGTGCCCACCCCATTGCCGGCAATGGGGAAAAAGTCACGATACGTCATGTGATGTCACGTGACATCGTGAGTTTGACATGCCTATCCTAGAATCACAAGGTTGGAAGGGATCTTTTACAAGGCAGGAGTCCTCATAGCATCTTGGACAAATGATTGTCCAATCTTTTCTTCAACTCCAACAGCAATGGAGCACTCACAATTATTCCTCTGCTTAATAGTTCTCACTGTCAGTAAATTCCTCATTTCCAGGCTGGATCTTATGAGCTTCTCCCCTCTGCTTCTTATCCTATCCTCAGATGCTATGGACAATAAATTGATACCCTCTTCCTTTGGCAATCCTTCAAGTATTGGAAGACTGTTATTAGGTCTCCCTTCAGTCTTCTCTTCATTAATCTAAGCATGCCTAGTCTCTTTAGCTAATCTTCTGGACCCCTTATAATCTTTGGTGCTCTTTTCTGGGCTGTTTTTAGGATCTTTTTTGTATTGTATTTTGTATCAGAGGCAGTATTCCAATTGGGGCCTCAACAGCGCAGTATACCATAGTACTATCACCTCACTTGATATTGATATTATCCCTCTCTTGATACAGCCCAGGACTGCATTGCTTCTTTTGGTAGCTGTAGTAAGTACATTGCTGACTCATACTTAAGTGATGGTAGATACCAGGATAGTAAGATACTTCCTACAGAGAGTACTGTTGTACCAAGTACTTTGTATGCTAACCTGTGCATTTGGTTTTTCCTGCCTAATTGCAAGACCTTTTTTTTTTGCAAGTGAACTGTATCTTGTTGGACTGGTCCCAGTTCTCTGTCAAGGAACTTCTGAATCTTGAGTCTATCTTCCAAAGGGTTAACAATTCCCCCCAGTTTTGTGTCATTTGCAAATATAATGAGCATCCATTCATTCCCCTCATCTAGCTCAGCAGTCCCAAACCGTTGTGGCTTGGCAGCCCAGCTGGGGAGTGGAACTGGCCCGCGGGAGTGGTGGGTCGGCGTGCAACTGAACTCATGTGAGCGGTGGGCCCATGTGCATGCGCAGGCAAGTTGAGCTGTGTGCGTGTGTGTGTGCTCGCGTGAGTTGAGCTGTGTGCATGCCTGCCTCTTGCACGGTCTGGTTCCAAATAGGCCACAGCTCAGTAGTGGGCCACAGCTCAGGGATTGGGGATCCCTTATCTAGATGATGATTCTAAGTATTTTCATGTACAATTGAGAGCAGATGTTTTTCGTTTGGAATTGATGGACAAACAGTTGGGGAAAAGTCATAGAAGTTTGTGTTTATACATAATAACTGCAGTAAGATTATTGTATGACAAAGATGGAAAGATTTGGCATCACCCATAATGAAAGAATAGTTAGTGCAAACGATGGAACTTGTTAATATGGTTAAATTGGTTTGTTTGATCAGAGGAAAGTCCATAAGAGAGTTCTTTATTTATCGCTCTCTGGAAGCCCTCTATGGATTTTTTGCATAAAACAGAAAAAAAATAAACTTTTGATTTTTGGTTTTGATGATAGGACAGGAAAGATTTATAAAAAAGAACGTTATGATGTAAGTTTAGAGAAAGAGGTAAATTTATAATTATAACTGCTGTAAATACTGAAAACTACCTCTTCATATCTTTTTTTCTTTTCTATTTTTTCCTTTCTCTTTGATTTCTTTTTTCTTTTTACTATATATTAGTTTGTATCCCTGATGTTTGTACCTTCATTGCCTATGTCTTAATGCACAGAGTAAGGGAAATAAATTGAGGACAGGAATGCATCAGTTGTTTAATTAGTATAATTGAGACCTGTTGAGATTATTTTGATTACTGCACTATAGTAATTAAATGATATAATTTACTTAAAAGAAACAGAAGCATTAAATATGCTAAAAATATCACATCTGCACAAAAATCCAAATAAAAGAACTTAATGGCCCTGTTCAGAATATTTGAAATAGAATAAATAGAAGAATGGATAAAAGTAGTAGTATTCTTGCCTATTATACAGGTAAGAGGAAGATAGGCTGATATTTCCAAAAGCAAATTGCAATTATTTCAAAGAAGCATGAAGTAAAAGTGATGGTGATATTGGTGGGAAAACAGATGGCTACACATGTTTCTTCCAGAAACATCTATCAGCTTCCATGAGAAAGGTACCATGTTCAACTGTTCTTGATTTAATATTAACCAACAGACAAGCAGAAATAGTATGAAATTTGGAAAAGGGTGATCTTGGAATTCTTTTTCCCCCAAATAACTTTATTGTGTTTTAAAAGATTGATAAAACACAAAATAACACTAAGGAGAAAAACCTTGAGAAGAAGGTGATTAAAAAGGGGAAAATTTTAAAATTAAAAATCAGATCAATGTTTTTATAATTTTTTTAAAAGATATATTAAAATTCTATCTATCTATCTGTCTGTCTGTCTGTCTGTCTGTCTGTCTGTCTGTCTGTCTGTCTGTCTGTCTGTCTGTCTATCTATCTATCTATCTATCTATCTATCTATCTATCTATCTATCTATCTATCTATCTATCTATCTATCTATCTATCTATCTATCTATCTATCTATCTATCTATCTACCTCATCTCTGGGAAGACCACTAACCTCCCAGCAAATGGCCTTAAGAAGCAGTCGCACTGATATCAAAGCTAATAGCCCTTCATCCCCTTGACTTCGGTGAATTCATCCAACACATTTTTTGAAGCCAGACAAGCTGGTAGCCAACACCACATCTTGGGATAGCAAATTTCGAAGTTGAATTAGGCGTTGTCCTGATTCTTCTAGGGACGCGGTGGCTCAGTGGGTTGGGACGCTGAGCTTGTCAATCGGAAGGTCGGCAGTTTGGCGGGTCAAATCCCAAGTGCCGCGTAACAGAGTGAGCGCCTGTTACTCGTCCCAGCTTCTGCCAACCTAGCAGTTCGAAAGCACGTAAAAAATGCAAGTAGAAAAATAGGGACCATTATGGTGGGAAGGTAACAGCGTTCTGTGCGCCTTTGGCGTCTAGTCATGCCGGCCACATGACCACGGAGACGTCCTCGGACACGCGCTGGCTCTTCGGCTTTGAAACGGAGATGAGCACCGGCCCCTAGAGTTGGAAACGACTAGCACGCATGTGCGGGGGAACCTTTACCTTTACCTTTACCCTGATTCTTCCAGGATTCAATGTTGTTTGATGACCACTCATTCTAGTATTTTAGGAAGGTGAAAATAGCATAGCCTTATTTACTTTGTCCACACCAATTTTTGACTCCTCAATCATATCCAATCTCATTTGCTTGCCTTCTGGACCAAAAAGTCGCAAATGTCACAACGTTTCCTCATAAGGAAGCTATTCCAACTCCTTGATCATCTCAGGTCCCCTAATTTGTACCTTTTCTAGCCCCACTGTATATTTTTTGAGGGACAGCAACAAAAACTGTACACAATATTCCAGATGGGAGTTGCACCATTGATTTATATAAGAACATTATGATACTGGTATCTCCATTTTCAATATTGTTTCTTTTTATCCCTAACATTCTGTGGCCTTTTTTTTTTTGTACAGCAAACGGACATTGTGCTGACACCTTCAAAGAACTGTTAACCATCCCTCCAAGATCTTTTTCCTCATCAGTCGCTGCTAGTTTGGATCCTATTAATTTGTATGTGCAGCTAGGATATTTGGCACCAAATATGCATCACTTTACACCTGTTTGGATCGAATGACATCTACCAATTTGATGCCGACTCCCCTAATGTGCAGAGATCTATTTAGAGCTCCTTATTGTATTTACCACTGTGAGCAATTTAGTGTCATCAGCAAACTTAATTACTCTGCTAGTCGCTGCTTTTCTAAATGTATTTTTACGTAAAATGGGAAGCTGAATTTCCAAATGTAGAAATGTAAAATACACTCACTGACTTCCTCTAGACTGACTAAAATAAAACCCTGATTTTACTATGTGCTTACTATTGTTTATATAGAAACAACTGTGTGCATTTGGGCTTTAAAGATTGATTTTTGGTAGTGATGGTGGCCCCTAAGGGACCTTAGTGGTAGTATCTGAAAAACAGGGCCTGCTCTGCTCATTACTTTTGATCAGGGAGCACCAGAGAAATCCGTGGCTGTGGGCTATACCACAGGAAGCAGAAAGAGACAATGGGAAACCACTATCTTAATGCTGTGAAGAAAATGGTTTTGATGCACTGCTGATCTTCATTGTCATTAAGAACTGAGATTGTCTCAGTGGAATATTTACTTTTTACTCACAGTGCTGTGGCTTGATTTGGGAAAAAGCAACGAAAAATGATCTCAAATAATGAAGGAAGATTCATTAAATATATATTCCTCCTGGACAGGATACATAAAAATGTAGAATTGTCTGCATTTTTCCTCCCCTCTCAAAATAGTATCTCCCATTTTGTGAGCAGTATAAACATTTGACAACAGTTACTTTTAAACATAAGAGGTTGTCTGAAACTAAAAAAAAAATCACTTATCCTTGGGCAAATGCCTAAAGTATAATTCTGTAATATTCCAGGCATTTCTGTTACAAACTGTATTATAGCAAGTACCTAGAGTGATGTCAGATTAGATTTGTAGTCTATGTAATTGACTTTTGAGAGTATGCTAACATAAAAATGTTAGTTCCAGAGTGCAATCTCAGTTAATAAATGTTAATAAATTATTTGACAGAGGCTCTGATGTTGGATCAAAGAACAAATAAAATTGCATCCCTATATGATATCCTTATTGCCTTATGCTTGAAGTTGGTTATCTTTATCCAAAGAAATGGGAGCATAAAGCAATATGAGATTAAATGAAGTGAAATTTTTAATCCCACAAAGCATTCAGAAAGATAAGAAGGACAAAAAAAGTGCTGATTTCTGCTATGCAATAATGCCATATTGTACATAAAATAAGCTTTAAAGGTAAATTGTAGCCTTTGGTCATTTCCTTTTCTCTCAGGGTAAACATACAGATAATAGTTCCATCTAAATGTTGATATACAAAACTATTCCCAACTACAGTGCTTTTAAAAGTAGGCAATAATGTCTTCATCACTTTATGTATATTTATTTCTTCTGTAACCTTTAATGCTGATCTAAAAGACCATGAAAATACAAATAAATAAAAACAAGCACTATATTATATGCAATGTCTGTTACGTTAACTGAAATTGCACTCAGAGTTTCCTCAAAAATACCATTACCTGTGGCTATTGTTTCTCAATATTCCCACTGTTCCATTACATAGTGATCATAATTCATCACCTTGACATTTATCTCACTATAACATCAGGATTCCAAGGTAACTAAACTACTATAGAAAGCATTTTCCAAAGACAGACTGTTTGAAAACAATTATATTAAACTGAATTCAGACACTGATCCAGTCACCATTTCATGTGCTGAGGTGTGATCACCTGGTAAACCACGGTTTTCCACTTTGTTTGAAACTTAACAAATGCAGAAAGAAAAAAAAACCATTAACTTTCTGGTCTCCCGTCATATATTCTGCTGGCAAGCCTGTCAGTAAACTCAACATTACGACAATTAAGGTTTCCTTCAAATTGTACGTGGTTCTTTTTTTAAATAATAAATTTTATTAAAGAAATATTTAACAAGGTAAAAACAATACAAAATTTTAGAGGAAAGTAAGGAAAATAAAGAAAGAATGGTGAATGGTTAATGAAGAAAATAAAAAGAAAGAAGAGAAAGAAAAGAAAGGGTTATAAGGAAGTAACTTCTGATCTTAACAGCAGTTAAAAATGAGTTTATATTTAGCCTTCTCTAAGATTACCCTCTGATTTTCTTCTTTCCGTAAGCTACCTTTCTAGTTGTCAAACCCATAAACCATAAGTTTATTTATTTATTTATTTATTTATTTTAAATTTATATACCGCCCTATTCCCGTAGGACTCAGGGCGGTTTACAGGGAAAATTAAAAGTTAAAATACATCACATAAAATTAAAATCGATTAAAACTAAGATTAAATTAATCCCTGAACTTAACTAAAACCCCATTAATTAAATAATTAAAACCCCTCAGTCTGGGCCAGACAGCTCAAAAAACCAAGTTTTCAAGTCCCTACGAAATGAGCGAAGGTCGGGGGTGGTCCTAAGCTCCGTGGGAAGCTGGTTCCAAAGGGCCGGCGCGCCCACAGAGAACGCCCTTCCCCTGGGAATAACCCGCCAGCATTCCTTAACCGGCGGTACCCTAAGAAGGCCCTCCCTGTGGGAGCGCACAGGACGATGGGAAGTTGATGCCGGCAGCAGGTGTTCCCTTAGATAATCCAGACCCAAGCCATTTAGAGCTTTATAGGTTATTACCAGCACCTTGAATCTCATCCGGAGGGCAACCGGAAGCCAATGCAGCTCACGGAGAAGAGGTGTTACACGGGAGTATTGGGAAACTCCCATAACAACTCGCGCAGCTGCATTCTGCACCAGCTGAAGCCTCCGAGTGGTCCTCAAGGGCAGCCCCATGTAGAGACCATTGCAGTAGTCTAGCCGGGAGGTCACAAGTGCATGGGTGACTGTGCGTAGGGCATCTTGGTCCAGATAGGGCCGCAACTGGCGCACCAGACGAAGCTGGGCAAAAGCCCCCCTGGTCACGGCTCCTATATGATCTTCAAAATTGAGCCGTGCATCCAAGAGGACGCCCAAGTTGCGAGCCCTATCGACGGGGGGTAACACCTCACCCCCCATCATTAGTGGTGGAACAACCTGGTTTATCCGAGATGCCGATATGCACAGCCACTCATTTCTTTCTTTCTTCAGCAAAAACTCCATAAGGGATTTCCAGCTGTGAAAAAATGAGATTATTGCCCTTCCCCTAATTAGACAAGTCTGATTGCTCTCGTCCATTTTAAGACTCTACAGCAAATGGAAGGAGGTCTTACTTGTTAAGGTTTTGACCCTTTTATCATTACATCAAGTTTCAAACATTATTGTCATATATTGCAAGAGCTGGTCTCATGAAGGGTAGGCCTTTTGAACTCACCGGTTACTTAGGTCTATTAAATATTTCTCTAGATTCTGAATATTTGTTCAGCTATGAATTTTTACATGAAGCCAAAAGTATACCGGTTTTACTGTAGTTTTTTTAAAAAAATAATTATAGCTATTTACTATTTATTACAGTTTTAAAATAGTTATAACTTACAGCAAGGTTGTATTTCATTTTATGCAAGTGAATTGATGTTCTTGACAAGCATACTATACTGAGTACATAGGATGGCTTAATTGTTGGTAATGGTACTTTCTATAAGAATTAGAAATATAGATAGATTTTGAGGAGAAGATCAAAAGATGGTACAATCTGTATTTTCCATAATTTCACAACTGGTAATTTAAACTCCAAATATGTGTGCTTTAGCACAGATTGTCTAATATTACTAATAGGCATGAGTCAATGCTTCTATCTTCAGTCAAGCCTCTGCATCTTACATTATTCCCCATCACATGTTCAGCTAACAACCTCAGCAACATTTCCTCCATTTCAGGAAATGTGGAAAGATGCCAGCTCAATTTATCTCCACCTTTCAACCATGGAGAAATCTGATTTCAGATTAGAGGCACTCCCCGCTTTTCCTCATCTATAACTGTACAAATCTTAAACCTTAACTCAAACTTCAACAGCAGGAAGGTATCTCTGATTCTTTGACATTTTATAGGAAAGCTATGTTGTTGCAGGTGTACCAAGCAATATAGATCACTTCTTGGCAATGAAGAAACCACTGATGCAATATTTTGTTTTGGGTTTAAATATAGTTTGATTTATTAATATTTATGAAACCAGCCTGAAGCAGACAGGATTACAAACAAGGAGAGAAGCTCAGAATGAAGGCCTTCATGAATCCACTCTGTCTAAACAAGTAATATTTAAACCCAAAACAAAATATTGCATCACCTTCCTGCTGTTGAAGTTTGAGTTAAGGTTTAAGATTTGTACAGTTATAGATGAGGAAAAGCGGGGAGTGCCTCTAATCTGAAATCAGATTTCTCCATGGTTGAAAGGTGGAGATAAATTGAGCTGGCATCTTTCCACATTTCCTGAAATGGAGGAAATGTTGCTGAGGTTGTTAGCTGAACATGTGATGGGGAATAATGTAAGATGCAGAGGCTTGACTGAAGATAGAAGCATTGACTCATGCCTATTAGTAATATTAGACAATCTGTGCTAAAGCACACATATTTGGAGTTTAAATTACCAGTTGTGAAATTATGGAAAATACAGATTGTACCATCTTTTGATCTTCTCCTCAAAATCTATCTATATTTCTAATTCTTATAGAAAGTACCATTACCAACAATTAAGCCATCCTATGTACTCAGTATAGTATGCTTGTCAAGAACATCAATTCACTTGCATAAAATGAAATACAACCTTGCTGTAAGTTATAGCTATTTTAAAACTGTAATAAATAGTAAATAGCTATAATTTTTTTTAAAAAAAACTACAGTAAAACCGGTATACTTTTGGCTTCATGTAAAAATTCATAGCTGAACAAATATTCAGAATCTATCTGAAGTTGTCGTTTATATTTTAGAATTTTACACAATTCAGATAATTGCTATATTACATAATCTATGTTATTTTTGTTAGTTATTTTTGAATAACTAACAATTTTAATAACTCACGTTAATTAATATTTCTTTAGTGTGTTATACTTTTCCATGCTTCTTTTGAGGGTATAAATCTTAACAACAACAACAATAATAATAATGTTAGAAGGGACCTTAGAGATCAGCTAGTCCAACCCCCTCCTCAGGCAGGAAACCCTATACCATTTCAGACAAATGGCTGTCCTGCCTCTTCTTAAAAACTTCCACTGTTGGAGCATTCACAGCTTCTGGAGGCAGGTTGTTCCACTGGTTAATTGTTTTAACTGTCAGAAAAATTCTCCTTAGTTCTAGGTTGCTTCTCTCTTTGGTTAGTTTCCATCCATTGCTTCTTGTCCTGCCTTCAGGTGCTTTGGAGAACAGCTTGACCCCCTCTTCTTTGTGGCAAACCCCTGAACTTCCATTGTTGTTTACAGAACCATAACAAACATAATATCTTTGTTCTATGAGCTAGTAAAGTCAGAAGAGAGCTTCTGGTCTCAGAATGATTTGTGGTAGATCTGGAGTCATCTCTGACTTCAGGTACTTAAACAGCTGCAAGTAAAAACTGAGAAAAGAATCAAATTCTCCAGGTCAGAATTTTATCTTCCCATCATCTTGTCCCGTTCATGGGATTTTTCAAAAGTCCTGTATGCTATCATTTTGCAAAACTTTTGCTATCATTTTCATTTGTTTCCATTGTACCTTTTACTCTAACTTTACAAGCTGCAATGCAGAATCAAGCCACTTAGTAAGTGATTACTAGTCTGGGTCTCTTTCAGCAATGCATCTCAAAAGGGAGACCTTTGACTTCCCATATGCTTAATATGATGCTTTTGCCTTGTAGTCGGTAAGACAGCAGAACTAGGTTATAACAGTTAAAGCAGACAATTTGAAAAAGGTGTGTATTTATTTATTAAATTTTTATGCCATTAATCTCCCCATAAGGTGAGTATAAAGTGTTCTATAGTCAAGGAAGGAATAATAAAAGCCATACTTGTGTCACAGAGATTATCTATCATCTATCTATCTATCTATCTATCTATCTATCTATCTATCTATCTATCTATCTATCTATCTATCTATCTATCTATCTATCAGATTTTGGTGGATTATTCACATGATAGAGAGGTAACTAAGTCCCTACTAAAATTATTGTTGTTCTAGCAGCAAGCTGATAAAAAATGAAAATCATTTGGGCAAAATCTTCATATATCTTCCATTTGGTAACTGCTTACTAGGACTATGATCTGACTGGAGTACAATTTGCAATGAATATGACAGATTTTTTTTTAAAAATGTGATGTAATACCTTGCTTTTAATTCAAGCATCTGTTAGATCCAACTCATACTGAAACATTATCCACATTAAATATTTAATGACTGTGTTTGCTTTATATATTAATATCTCATGAAAAAGTTATGATTACAGTAACTTCAACCCATCATTAGCAATATATGGAAAAGAAATAGCTTTTTTTCAAAATAAGTTTAATGTCTAATATATACTATGCAGGGCATAGTTTAAAAAATTACACTACCTGCAAATATGGTGGAATTGTTTAACATCAAGATAAAGATGATTTGCTGAAGTCTTAGCTGTCCTGTACTAAATAGTAGGGCTAACATTTTAGAAATCCGAACAATTGGGAGAGGATATGATATACTCTAGGTTTGCTATCTCAACCTTATGAAAGAATGTCTTGGCCAACTCACCACTTAAATCAGGCCATTTTTCATTATATATAGCAAAGTAGCAGTACTTTGCTAATCTTGGCTGATATTGAAAAGCTAGACAGGATGGGCAATCATGAGAAAAATCCAGCACTGCAGGTTCGACTTGAAAGTTGAAAAAGATCCCAGAATCAGGTCATGACAAACTTCTATTTTTTTGCCTAGAAAACTACATCAAAGTACCTTCGGGTTACCAAGAATTGAATTTGATTCAAAAAAGGTAAGTTTTAAAATTAAATCTTTACTTCATGGTATAAGATAGATTTCTGGCTATTGAGCGTATTTTTACAGTAAAAAATAAGCATGTGGATTATTTTGGTATATATATAAAAGAATATGTGACCCAAGGGCTTCCAGTATGTTTAACCCCATCAGAATGGAAAATATGCATACAAGTTGGAACCATGCATGCATGGCTGTACATAGTAAACTTTCACATATTACAGTGTGTTTGTTTTATTGCATTTTTTTTCCTTCAGAGTAAGTCCAGACCACAGGGATTGAAAGGTGATATACCTTTCAATTAGGTTATTCCAAATCTAGCACATAATCTACATGGAACTTGTTGAACATTTGCCTTAACATCATCTGATCTTCTGGGATTGAGATTCATTTCCCGGTTTCATCTTGTCTTACCTTGTTCCATACAACATAGGTATATTTGTATACTTCTGAGGGTATTAACATGTCTCTCTTCCAACTTTATTGAATTGCAATGATGCGTTTTATTAGCATTCTTTAAATGTCCCAGGAGAAATTTAAAGACCATCCTGAACTTTAAAATTCTTATGGGGGTGGGTGGGAGAGAGATAAAAAGAGACAGTTCTTTAACTAATCTACTTCTCTGACATTCTAGCAACTTCTGGGATTTATTCAGACAATTATATTATTTCCACTTTAACAGCTCTAACTTCAAAGAATTCTTTACATTTTTTAAAAAAGAGGCAGACATCAGTGCTGGCCTCTAGCAGATTTGATATTAATAAAATCAAGGAACCTAAGGCATGATAAGTGGAAGTCAAGCATATTAATGCCACTGTGGGATTCTGGAGCACTTTTAGGGCAGTCTTGAAAGCTTAGGTGAACTGCATACACAATCCTGCAGCAGCTATTCTGTCCTCTCAACAGCTTTCTTTTGACAGCAATTTTATCTACCTTTGGACACAGGCTGGACACAGGAAGGCCAAAATGGTAGGTATGGTTTTCTTTTTTTCATAAAGAACAGCCAAACCAATAGAGAGAGGGAAAGAATAAGAGGAGTCTCAATAGGGCAATATGGATATCGTAAAATGGTGAGAAATAAGGGCAATTACAAAATACTATTTGAGTGGCCAGTGTTTATGAAAACATGGTGCTTGTACTTGGAAGAAGAAGGAACTGTTAAATTCATAGAAGAGCCTCTGATTCGGTGGATTCAAGTTTTTGTTGATTGCTGCTTCTCTGTATAAACTTCTCTGCACTAAATATTATCCAATCCTGTAGGAAAAAAATTGAAGGACAGCACCAGAAGTCAGATCACCTCAGCTATTTAGCTAAAGCAAGCAGCCACCTATATCAGGCAGCTTGATATAAGAAGATATTGGAGGTGCCTGAGCATTTTAGCATTTAAGTACAGTGACGAAAGGGTAATGTTATACTGCAGAGAAAGAGACAACTGTAAACCACTCCTGTTTTTACCAAGAAAACTAATGGATATAGTGTAATATAATACGTATGTTACATTAGATGTTACTGTATAATATAATTTAGTAATATACCATACAATGCTATTATAATATAATAGAATGGTTGACATTAAGTGCTGGGCACTTAGGTTGGATGGCACTCAACAAACTACCGAGGAAGAGCTGAGGATTTCTCAAGAGTACTAATAGTGTTTATGATGCATTACTAGATTAAAGTGTTTGGGATGTCTAGTTGTTGATGTTGCCATGCAGGAAAAGAAAATCCAGAGCTGCTAAGACAGAATTACAGTGGGGACATGGAACATAAGAAGCATGAACAAATGTAGTTGTTTAAGAAATAGAAGTAAAGCAGAATGTACAGGTAGTCCTTCATTTACAACAGTTCATTTAGTGACCATTCAAAGTTACAACGGCACTGAAGAAAGTGCCTTACGACCGTTTATCACACTTACAACCGTTGCAGCATCCCCGTGGCCACATGATCAAAAGTCAGATGCTTGGCATGGGGTCATGTGATCACCTTTTGCAACCTTCTGACAAAGTCAACGGGGAAGCCAGATTCGGTTAACAATCATGTTACTAACTTAACAACGAAGATACTGACACTTTCTCCCTCACTGTATCAACTATGGAGGGATCAAGTGTCCCCCCAAAAAATATGTACCACAGGATGTTAGGACAGCAGTGAAGCCCTTGGAAAAGGTATTCAAGTGCTGTGATATGTACCGTAAACACCTACAAAAATCAGAACTGTGCAGGGAATGATTTCCCTTGTGGAGCTCTGTGGAAGCAAAAGTTGGGCTGAAGAAGGACACAAAGAGTATTGATGGCTTTGAACTTTGGTCTGGAGAACATTCCTGAGACTACCAAGGGTAGCCAAGAAAACACGTGAATAAATCTAGAGTTTTAATTCAAGGCACAAATAACCAGATTCAGACTTTGGGGAATTATGAGAAACCTTGAGAAGTCTGTAATGCTGGGAAACATGGAAGGAAACAAAAAGAAAAATAGCAGCAAGTGATGGGTACAGCACTGGAAAACCTGAAAGTTGAGAATAGATCATCCTGAAGAAGATGTATTGTTATCTATGTGGTCACTAGGTGTTAACACCGATGTGATAGCACGCACATAGTCAAATCCAGTAGATAACTTATCTGCCTTAAATGAAGTGAAGCAGAACAGTTAAACATACTGTACAGTTTAAGTGAAAAGTTTTCCTAACAAAAAATAAAGTCCTCTCAAAGAGAAGAAAAGGTTCCATTACTGGTGTGAATATATGTTTTAAGAGTGTGAAAACATATTAAATAAAGAACAGGGGGGGAAATGACAAAGTACTATGAAGAATAAGGGACGTGGTGGCTCAGTGGGTTAGGACGCTGAGCTTGTCAATCAGAAGGTCGGCAGTTTGGCGGGTCGAATCCCGAGTGCCGCATAACAGAGTGAGCGCCTGTTACTCGTCCCAGCTTCTGCCAACCTAGCAGTTCGAAAGCATGTAAAAATGCAAGTAGAAAAATAGGGACCACTACGGTGGGAAGGTAACAGTGTTCCGTGCGCCTTTGGTGTCTAGTCATGCTGGCCACATGACCACGGAGACGTCCTCGGACAAGCGCTGGCTCTTCGGCTTTGAAACGGAGATGAGCACCGGCCCCTAGAGTCGGAAACGACTAGCATGCATGTGCGGGGGAAACTTTACCTTTACCTTTACTATGAAGAATGGAAGAACAGATCTTTATTTCTTTACAATAGAACAAGTTAGCAATCAAAAATAATACCAAGCATAGTTTGCTATTAATTTAGACAAGACCATCCTCCTTTGCCAGTTATCACAGCACTTCCTTTACACTTGCTATTTCATAATTTGGCGTCCTACGTGCATGTTTCATTAGTTTTATAAAGCAAATTTGGGCGTTATAATTAGTGCCAGAGTATCATTTGTCACATACCAGGAAATTACATCTCTCTGAGTAACAGGGTTTGAAATATAGAAAGAATACAAGAAAGGAACTATTTTGTGAAGTGATTTAATAATTTGCAATCAACTGGAAAGCACAAAGAAAAAAAAAGAACCAAACAAGATGCTGTTTCTATGCAAGCTTGTTTGCTTCAATCTTGGAAAAGTATATCTTTCATTAGTGCAACACAGATTTAGAGTTATGGTTATATTTAAGATAAATTCCTCCCCCTATTTTCTTTGAAAGCTTTAGGTTCTTCTGGTGTATCAGACCATTATGCAAATCTCCCTGCTCAAGTTCTTCTGTAAAAATGTCCAGGCAGTTCAGCTGGCTTTCATTCTTAAAAATGGCCTAATTTGCATCACTCCACTATGTGGATCAGACAGTAACAGTCATGTAACTTTTGCATTTCTCTGAATTTTGCAGTGTAGTTCTGAGTTCAGTTATTAGGTACAAAAATGTGTGCATTATGGAAAGCTGTGCAATGAGGTGTGTAAATAAATATTAGGAGAAGTAGCATACAAAGACATGTACATCAGGAAATGGATATGAAAATATGTGCTCCTCATTAAAAATCACAAATTAATGTTGATATTTGATTAAACAATTTTCTAATGGAGCACGAGCAAAAGTAATACTGGCCAAATTTAGGCTGATGCAAATATAGCTATACTTTTACCTTAGTTGTTTTGCATAGTTGTGCTCAATCTACAGTGTAAGCAAGGCTACAAGTATCCATATATTTTAAAAATAGCATGTGAAATATGATGGAAATGAGAGTGGTAAATAGTACATGTAGGTAAATTTACATAATAGCTAAGAAACATTTGTATGATAGTACATCAAGCATAGACAGGAAGGCATTGCTGTGAGAACTTTGAATTCTTCTGTCAGGCCATAGTGTAATTTTTCTTTTACATAAGAACAAGAAAGTGGTTAATGCATAATGGAAATAATCCTGGCAAAGAAATATATTGAAATACGAGAGAAAAAAATATAAATTAATGGACAGTGACATGCCCATTAATTTGTCAAAATAAGAGGTTATTAAAACCAGAAAAAAATATTCAATGACCTTTTTACAGGTGACACACCGAAGTGCAGTAGGTCACATTTGGAAATAACAGCTGGAAAAACCTTGTTGCACGCTTCATGTTTTTAAAATAATCAGTCAGAATTTATAGCAGATGGGGCTTTTGGCTGCGTAGTAATAGACTGATTTGCAAACTTGATTCTCTTCCAAGTAATGGTTGTCTCCTGATATTTTGACCATTTTACTCCATAATTTTCCCTGTTTGAATTACTGCCTTAATAGTGTTTCACTTGATTAATTATGAGTTTGAAAGTGACGGGGAAAAAAGAGGATTCTGTGCCTTCCTCAGAGACCCTCGGCTCCTCAAGTAGATCAAAAGAGGGGGTGCCCTCTGGATCTCCAGCCACAAGGACAAAACCATGGCTTCAGAGTCTTCCAGAAGGCCAGCCAGCCAAAGCCAGCCTAATCTTGGAAAGAATGGTTGTCCAAAGGACAGTAATTGCAATAGAAAAAGGCTCTCCTTCTGGGTCATGTTCTTTTCCAAAGTAGTACGGAGAGGACAATTCAGCCTCTACAGCATATCAAGGCACAAGCTCTCTATCACTACTAACCCTTTGTAGTTCATTGCCCAAATCCCATTTTACCATCCCCACCCCAGGGAAATCAGGACAATTTTTAAGAGACTGGAAGGCCAAAATGGTAGGTATGGTCAAGTGATCAAAATCCCACTCCTTTTTATGTTTAGGTGATACATGTGACTCACATTAAAAATGAGTGGGGTTTTGATTGCCTGGTTGTGCCGCCATTTTGTTGTCATTGTCCTCTTTCTCCCCACCCCCCACAACCCACACACTTGCAGATGTCCCTGAAGCAGTGGTGGGATTCAAATATGTGAACAACTGGTTCTCTGTGTAGATGCCACTTCCAGACGTCCATTCTGGGCCTGGGCAACAAAATATTAGCTACCGGTTCTGCCAAACTGGTGTGAACTGGCTGAATCCCACCGCTGCCCTGAAGGTGTTCCAAAGCCAGTTAAGAAGGTAATACAGAAAGAGAAAATAACAGGGAAAGTTACTTATTTTAAAATTCTTCCCCCCAAATTTACACACTTTTAGTGTATGAAACAACATTTTTTTGGAACTGAGGCAAAGACAATGCTTTAGATCAGAAAATAGTACAATTGTACATTAAACCCACATGACTTAAACAACTATGGGACTTTTGAAACTTCTTTTTGTGACTTGAGACTTAAACAATACTCTCATGAATAAGAAGCAGGACACAGATATGCAGCCATCATTATCCGACACTGTTGGATACAACAGGAGGATATATAAGTAGAGATCATGCCGCCTCCCCGCCACCACATTCATTAAAAAATAAATAGCCCCAAATAGATGTAATAATGAACTCAAGCCACTTTATCAATAAAAAAACACTTCCCTTAGATGTCTTTCCCAGCAGGGCAGAACAAAATGCCATCTAGGCTCTCAGGAACAATAACATCATATCAAGCAGGCTGAAAAAGGAGAGGGAACTTTATTTCTGAATACGACTGATTATGTTAAGAAAGCTAAAAAAGCAGATTTGCAATGCTAAATTCTACCAACTTTCTACTCTCAGATCCCGCAGCAACATATCAGAAAGAACCATGCAGCCTTATGAAATAAATTCCTAAGGACATAAAAGACCGTATCTATAGTGAAACACTCCAGGAGTTCTTCCTTTTAAAAGTACACAAATCAAACAATTCAGATAATCCCATTATTTCAAGCTTGGAACCATAACAGCTGCAGCATCTGATTTTATGAAGTCAGACCTTATACCGCTAGCCCCGTCTGCATAAGACACCACAGTCTTCCTAAGAAAACTGAAATTCTTTGGCAAATCTTCTTGACAACACTATTTTAGCTATCCTGGATATTGAAATTCTATATGCCACCATCATTTGTAAACAAGGGACTTCAAGCCGTCAGGAGCAGCATCACCGATGTTAACACAGTTTGCTACCAGACTTTGTGACTTTATATCACCCATATTTACTTTAGCTACTCTACTTTGCCAAAAATATATCTACAAATCAGGGGCATAGCTATGGGCATATGGATAGCTCCGCAATATACTAACATCTTCATGGCAAATGTAGAACACCAACTCCTTGACTCTTATCCCCTGAAACCCCTCTGGTATTTGAGATTCACTTATTATATTTTCATTTTCACTTATTATATTTTCATTTTATGGGCTCATGGAAAGACTCCCTCATCCAACTGGCAAAAAGAGCCAGTAGTGGCTATGGCACCAGGCTAGAAAGCAAAAGACCATGACATCAAATCCCATATTAGCCATGACAGACAGCTGGGTGACCTTCCACCAATCACTCTCTTTCAGTCTAACTCATCTCACAGGATTGTTGTTGTGGGCAAAATAGGAGGAGGATGGTGCATTGGATATGGTTGTCATCTTGAGTTATTTGTAAAAATAGAAAAGTGGGATATAAATAAATAAAATAAATACCTTTAGGACCTCAACATATACCATCTCACCATCAATCTATACCTATTTGCAAAGAAATCTACATTTGTGAGCTCATGATAAAATTATGAAATGGACAGATAGAATCCTGTTGCACCTTTAACGATATTAAACAAGAAAAACAAACCATGACAAATTTAGATTTTTGCAGTGAGCAGATGAATTGGGTTCTATGGCCTTGTCAAACCTGGTTGGGTGGCTTCTTCTGTAGATGGAATCAGTCCAACAGCCCTGCACTTGAAGCACAGTATTCAGTTCTGCACAACCTAGTCTAAAAAAATACATTGATAAACTGGAGCAAATCCAGAGAAGAGTGTGAAAGGATTGGAAATCAAGTCCTATGGGGAATGGTTAAAGGGCCTAGGTTTGTTTAGCTTGCAAAAGAAAGGGTTAAAAAGGAACATGATAAATGTCCTTAAATATCTGAAGGGTTGTTGCACTGTACAGGGTTCAGACTTATCTCATTTGTTCCAATGGGCAAGTTAGGACTAATGGGATGAAATTTTAAGGATATAGACACAAACATATGAAAGAAAGTTGAATAAGGACTGGAGGCTAAAACATATAGGGAACGGTTGCTGGAATTGGGTATGTGTAGTTTAATGAAGAGAAGAGTGAGGGGTGACATGATAGCAGTGTTCCAATATCTCAGGGGTGCCACAAAGAAGAGGGAGTCAAGCTATTCTCCAAAGCACCTGAAAGCAGGACAAGAAGCAACGGATGGAAACTAGTCAAGGAGAGAAGCAACCTAGAACTAAGGAGAAACTTCTTGACAGTTAGAACAATTAACCAGTGGAACAACCTGCCTCCAGAATGCTCCAACACTGGAAGTTTTTAAGAAGAGACTGGCCAGCCATTTGTCTGAAATGGTATAGGGTTTCCTGCCTGAGCAGGGGGGTGGACTAGATGACCTCCAAGGTCCCTTCCAACTTATTATTATTATTATTATTATTATTATTATTATTATTATTATTATTATTATTATTATTATTATTATTATTATTATTATTATGGTTACCGCCTGGAGGAGTTTCTTCCCCTTTCACTGGATGTTTTCAAACACAGGCTGGACAATCATTGACTGGAATGGTGTAGCAAATCCTGTAGTTGAACCTGATGTTTTTTATGTCCTTTCCAACTCTTATGATTCTATAAATTGCTTCATTGAAGTAAATCTGTGTTGCTTTGTTCATATTGCCAATATTAAAAATTGTATTAGTTGAACTAGGGAACCTAATGTAGAAAGACAATATATAAATATTAATATTAGTATTACTAAAGGGACAATTGTCTTCTACATGTGAAAGATTCCTTTACTGAGTGATGTACGTTCTGCAAATTTTCCTCTGACCTAGATATCCTGCAAATGAAATTCAGGGAAGGCTGGAAATTCTTTTGACAAGCTCTAGTCAGTGGATATTAGTTACAAAGATGGATTCTTATAAGATTGTTAACTGCTGGTTACTTGACATTAGTTGAAAGCTGGATACCTGAAATCATAAAATAATGGTGTCAAGAGTCAGCTTCTTTACCAAAAGCATTCACCTTGAGACCTAGAAACGTAGAAAGTCAAAAGATCAGAGGTGGTAATGAAAAAATCAGTTGCCACTGGGAAATGCAGCTGCTATCTAGCTGTGCAAAATGATAATATTTTGTGCAAGAACTGGAAGTAAGCTGCAATCTACCTCTGACATTGTTAGCATTACTATCAGCCGTCTTCACGCAGAGGGCTACTTGTGACATAGTTAGACTTCTTATTTTCCAGGTTATGAAAAAAGAGGATGCCCTGGAGAGGATTTATGTAAAGCGCTACATATTGCAAGGTGCACAAAATGTATTTATTTACTTCAGCTTCCCTCTCAAAGTGAAACTCAGAATGACACGCTGAATTATTTAGTATGGTTCCTTTAGGCTCTGTTAGCATTTCCCATAAGAACTAATGGAGCCTGACACACTGCTTCTAAATCAAAAGTCTGTGTGTGCTAAATCAGGATTTTTCTGGATGAAATTGAAAGTCTGGGTGACTGAATCAAAGCATTCTTTAGGAAAACACAAACAGTGGTTTAATCTCAGACCAGTATTTTTACTATGAAACCCAAGATTTCTGGCATTTAAATCACTATTTGCTATATGAAATCATAACTCGCTGACAGTAATCCAGTGCCTGATATATGAGATCAAAACACTTTGGCACTAAATCAATATTTGATTAGTATATGACAGGATGCCTTTATGAATTCAAAGTTTCTGACACTTTAAACCAATGATAACTGACTCTTCTCTTAATAATAGCCTTTCAGGGGAAAAAGGAAAAGAGCCCTGCGTTTTCCTAAATCCAGATCACCTCGTGGGAAGTAGCACCTTTCCTGTCATTTTACTTAGATTAGTTCATTTTATGTAGGCTTCTTATTCTTCTAGTGGTCTCCACTGCTATTAAGAACTTTAATTCCACCCTTTTTCCTCATTCTGTTCTTCACTCCATTATCTTGACCTAAGCCTTGCAGGCTAAGAATGTTGCAAGATATATTTCTCTTTCTCCTCCCTATAGGAAATTACATAGAAGACAAAGATTAATAGCATGATATTTGTACGCATGATGGGAAATATGAAACCCCTAGATTGTATCCATTGGAATTAGAATGAAATAAAAATATATTCTTCAAATGAAACAACTGGTCCCAATGTCTGCATTAATTGTGTCCTGCCATTTTTGCTTTGGTCGTCTACAACGGGTATTTGCCATCAGTGTCAAAACAGCAAATGTTATCATGCCATCGATGGTAAAATGGACTATTTTCAGGATCCTCATAAAGTCCCAGTGGTCCAATGAACCATTGGCCCAACCTTTGTATTTATGATTTGCTGGAGCTAATAAATGCTAATTGTGGAGCAGTCAGTCCCTCTCCATGCCTTTCAATTGATGTATTTGTTATCCTGGTTTGTATTGGCTCCTCCTTCATCTGCATAGTAAATAGTTCACTGGAATTAAAAAATTCAGGGCTTACAGTTCTAGGGACAACATATCTTTAATTTAGGAAAACAAAAACAGCGTGGATTACCATATGAACCTTAAGACGGTTGCTGGCTCTATTTCTGCTTGTCTGTCATTCAGCAAATAATGCAAAATTCTTCACAATCTGTGATTTGTGTAAACATTTTCCAAGATGATTTTATTTCAGTTCCTTGCCCACATGAATGAATATGAAACCTTAGCAAGTCCCAATCCCTGACCTCTGACCTTGGATAACATATCCCTTTCCCACCCTGAACTGGAATTTAGGCTCTGTGATATTCTGCCGCAAGGGGAGAGGTTGTACATGGAGATTTGCATTGATTTATCAATGCAATTGTTATATGAAGAGATTATCATGACAGAGGAAATGTCAGAAGAAATATTTCATCCAATATTAATTTGGATAAGAATATTAGTAAACAAAACAAAGCTCTCTATGCAAAAGAATTTGGATGGAACAGATTCTTGGAAGATGAGGCAAGCATCTAATGTGATAGAAACACTTTTTATCCTAATTTTAGCTCTAGCACCTGATAGCGCCCTATTTATTTTTATTTATTTACTTGTTAGATTTTTATCTCACCTTAATTACTTTTTTTATAAGTACTTCCAGGAAAGAAACATACATAATACTACTTCCTTCTCCTCTTTTCCCCACAACAAGCCTGTGAGGTGGGTGAGGCTGAGAAAGGGTGACTCCCCCAGTGACAGCCAGCCAGCTTTTATGCCTGAAGTGGGACTAGAATCTCCTGGTTCTTAAGCCAGCATCTTAAAACTTAGAGACAGGAAAGTCAATAAAATAAGTTAGAGTCATAAATTCCATGTTTTATTCTTAGAAAAGCAGACCTCTAGAAGTGACAGAAAAGAATATTAGAGAAGATAATGCATAAATATTCCACATGCTATCACTGTCATCATATTATGTGAATGTATCTCAGGAAAAGATACAGTGATAAACTGGTTAACCCAATTTTTTTTCTGCAGATGGTGTTATCTTGAATTACGTGTTCATAAATATCTGTCAAACACGAACTAGGATTGATTAATTTGCCTGTGAAATACCGGTATATGTAAAAGCAGAATAAGCTAAAGCCACTTCAGTTCTCCAATGGACATGTTAGGTATTTATTACATATGGCTCAGATAGACCTGCTATCTTTATTCATACTTACTCACTCATTGGCCCATAATTGTTCTGGGAACAAATCCCTGATATTGATGTTAATTATTGGGCTGTCTATGCATAAACTGTTTCACGTTCTCCCCTTGGAATGCTGCCACAGGACATTGCATGCCAAAACAACTAGACACAAGACAGTTTTTTTTCCTTGTGTTATCACAGCTAATTCTCACAGTACTATCTTATGTCTAAGCCTATTTACCCATATAATATGGCTGTATTACTATTATCCTTCTCATCTGTTCCACTACCTTCTCTTATTGGTATCATTATTATGATTTTTATTACTTTGTTATTATGATCATTAATTACTTTGTTGTTTTGCATGAGAACTTATGCCCCAAAAACAAATTACTTGTGTGTGTCTAATCAGTCTTGCCCAAATAAAGTATTTGTGTAGAATTCATAAATTCATATCACTTTTATTTGATACTGAATCTATGGCATTCTGAAAGAGTAGTAGTTTTTATGATGATTTTCTTCCACATCATTGTTCTGAGGTTCTCATGACAATTTGCAGCTCATTTAAAAAAACAAAAGCCAAGCTTCAAAAACACGATTTGAATGTGCAACTATACTTAGATGTAATACAATTTAATTTGAATGCAATGCATGTCTTTTAAAAGGGAATACCTCTAAGCCAAGGGTGTCAAACTGGCCCCCCACGGGCCGGATGCATCACACGCAGGCCACGCCCACCCCGGCTCCGCAAAGGTAAAAAACATCGTAATTCATCACAATATGTCACGTGACGTGATTGAGTTTGACACCTGTGCTCTAAGCCAATGAGCAATGTCCTGGATTACAGGTTATAACAATTGGTTGACAAATTCAGAAGGTTTTTTCCCCTCATAGATGTATTAACTTTGTTAAAAATTTCAAAGGCAATTCCTCCAAAAGGAGAACTCTTCTCTGATTATTTTTCATACTGAGGACTGTCAGCAGGACATGAAAACCATAGCAGTCATATATTCTGAATATTCTGTGTTAATGTCTCTAGATTTTTAGGCTACATGCTGTTAATAGCACATGCAAAGTCTGACAAGATAAATTCAGCTATAATTAAGGGCATCCATCACATCTCATTTACTAAAAAGAGAACACATATCCATTCTTATCCAAAATATGTTATTATGCCTGGGAAATAATTTTTTTTTTATCAAAGTGAGTATAGCAGTTCTTCTCAGATCACGATTGAGAAGATTGTAGGAGAATGTCTGTTTAGTAATGAAGCTCTGTGAATGATCTGGGACAGTCACTTGCTTCCAAGTAGGTAATCATAGAGTCACCCAGTCATTATTAAAGCAATACACAGCCTACCTTCTTTGGTGATATACTGCCATAATAATGACTGGATGATGCTATAAGATGCCATAAAGCATTAGTTTGGAAATAAACAGTGCCCTCTAGCTTGATCTACCTCAGTGAATTGCAAAGGTAAAAGTATGAGGGGGATAAATATTTTTTCTAATTTCTATATCTTTGAATTAAGATGAGAAAAATGACATCATTTATAATTATAGAGATTTTAAAATATGGATCAGGTGTAACGGAGACAGCCGGGGTCAAATCCAATCACATTTTATTTATGGCAACCAACCTGTTACATACCAAACCCCCGGGAGCTTTCAACCATCTTGGGGAAACCCCGACCCGGCAGCCGTTGACAGTTAACAGCTGTCAAAAGGCTGCCGGAAGAAGCAACGCATGCGCACAAACCAACAGGCAGTCATTGACAGTGACAGCTGTCAAAAGGACTGCCGGGAGCAATCACGCATGCGCCAAGACCAATCCAGCTGACAGCCGCCGGAGCTGTCAGCGTGCTGGTTCCCAAACAGGTCCTCCAGCCAGCCGGCCGCTCAGCTGGAGGATTCCCCAAGCAGCCGAGTAAACACAGCCCCCAGGAGCTGTCAGACTGCCTCAAGGCTATTGGCTGCCGCCCTAGCGGCAGGAAAGCATGGTTCACTGATTGGCTGTTATGTTTTGACAGTTCTCTATAAAAGCCGGTTTGTGTACGCCTGTCAGTCCGTCCGGAGCTGAAGCCAAATAAATGCCTGAACCTTGCCAGCCGTCTCCCTCTTGTCTTTCGTGGGATAATTCACCTGGCGACTGGGATGGGATACCGGTACTACAGAGCTGCCTCTTGAGCTAAGTCACGACTAGAAGGAGTTCCGATCCCTCAGCCACTAAGTCACTGCTGAAGTCGCTTTTGAGGGCAAAGGAACCCTTCTGCAGCTTGGACCGTACCGTGGACCCACGCCATGGCAAACCTAGGACACATCAGGGAGTTCGAGGTCCGGCAACCCGAGGGATGGGAGTTGCACTGGGGGCTGGTCGAGGGCTACCTCGTCGTCAATAAGATAACGGAGGACTGCCACAAAGCCGCAGCCCTACTGTGCCTCAGCGGCCCTGCCGTCTACGACATCGCTGTAGGGCTCTGCAGCCCGGACCCCATCGCTACCATTCCATATGCTGAGCTGACCGACCGCCTCAGCAAGCATTTTATGCCCCGACGGTCCGAATTATATTGGCGGCTCCACTTCGCTCGCCGTCACCAGCAACCGGGCAAAGCATCCACCGCATTCATCGCGGGGGTGCGCCACGCTGCCCGCAGATGCCAATTTCCAGACCTGGAGGACCGTATTAGAGATCAAATCATCGCCGGTCTCTCCAACGAACGGCTCCAGCGGAAATTGGTGGCCAAGCCTACAATGGACCTCGCTGAACTCACACTAGAAATCATGGCCTACGAGGACAGCCATCGTGAGGGCTCCCCTGTGTTCAGAGGCAGCCCCAACGGGTCAGTCCATCAGGCCTGGGAGCCAGACAGCGAATCCCCGGAGGCCGGCGCCGGTGTCGACGCCATCATCCCCCGCTTCAACAGGATGGTCGCCAACCAAGGAAGAAACCGCAGACCAACCAAGCCAGGGGGTTCCGGCCAAAGAACCATCACCACCGGGCCCAGGGCAAAGTGTGCCAGCTGCGGCGGAGCCCATGCCAGAGCCACTTGCCGCTTCAGGAATGCCAAATGCCACGGATGCGGGAAGACCGGGCATATCCGCTCCGCGTGCCGCAGCCAGAACCGGGAGACCCTCCACGAACTTGAGGAAATTCCGGCAGGTAGGACCAAAATTCCCCTCCCTGCCAATAAAAGCTCCCAGCCCTCAGTGTTATCCATCCTCGCCAAACAAAAAACCTTGGCCATCCACCATTTACAGCCCAAAATCAAAATCTGGGTCAAGATCCAGGGGGTCCCTTGTGAGATGGAAGTGGACTCTGGGTCCTCCGTCTCCATAATGTCTTGGGACACTCTCAGGAAAATCGGCTCCAAAAGCAAACGCCGCATTTCCCTTCAGCCCTCCAAAATTTTACTCGCTGATTTCCAGGGGGCCGCCATACAATTAAAGGGACAGGCCAAACTAAGGGTAGAATTTAAAAAGTTCCAAGGGCACCTTTCTGTCCAAATTACAGAAGGACCCAGGGCCAGCCTCATCGGCCTTGATTGGTTCGAGGCTCTGGGCATCCGTCTTGAGGGAACCAACCGCATCCAGTCACAAACTTTAGAAAACGTTTGCCACATGTTTGCACATGTTTTCGATGGGACACTTGGCAGGTATACTGGCCCCCCCCCATAGACCTCAAACTTAAACCAGAGGTCGGTCCCATCCGTATTAAAGCAAGGAGGGTCCCCTTTGCCCTAAAACAAAAAATAGAAGCCGAATTAGATCGCCTAGTGACCCTAGGGGTCCTAGAACCCACAGATGGAGGAACCTGGGAAACACCCATCGTAACCCCAGTCAAGCCAAACGAGGACGTGAGGATCTGCACGGACTATAAGGCCACCCTGAACCACGCATTGAACCCCCACGCATATCCAGTCCCTGCAGTCAGGGACGTGCTGTCTGAAATAGGCTCTGGCTCAATATTCGCCAAACTTGATCTGGCGCATGCGTTCCTCCAACTACCTGTCACCCAAGAAACAGCTGACGCCCAAACTATCGTCACACACCACGGTGCTTTTAAGGTAAACCGCCTTCAATTTGGAATTTCAGTGGCTCCTGGTATTTTCCAGGAAGTCATGGAGAAAACCCTGAAAGGGATCCCCGGGGTCTGCCCCTACTTCGATGATGTGCTCATCGCAGGGGAATCCGAAAGCACCTTGGCAGCCAGACTACAAGAAGTACTAACCAGATTCCGCGGAGCAGGGTTAAAACTTAAACGGGAAAAATGCTCCATAGGAGTCCCATCCGCAGAATTCTTAGGCTACAAAATTGACTCGCAAGGAATTCACCCCACTAACTCAAAAATCCTTGCCATCAGGGCCGCCCCAACTCCAAAAAACAAAATGGAGCTCCAGGCTTTCCTGGGGCTCTTGAATTTCTATCATGCCTTCCTGCCCAGGAAGGCAACCATCGCAGAACCCCTCCACAGGCTACTCGATAAAGGGGCAGCCTGGCAGTAGACAGCAGCCCACGACAACAGTTTTAAATCACTGAAAGAAATGCTGTCCAGCAACGCAACCATTTCCCACTACCAAGAAAATAAACCCCTCTGCATAGCCTGCGACGCATCCCCATACGGGATCGGAGCAGTTTTGAGCCACTTACACAGTGATGGGACCCAGGCTCCGGTGGCCTATTATTCCAGGACCCTATCCAAAACAGAAAGGAACTATGCCCAGATCGATAAGGAGGCTTTGGCAATCGTGGCCGGCATAAAAAAAATTCATGACTATCTCTATGGCCACCCATTCATAATTTACACGGACCACAAGCCATTGCTGGGGCTATTCACCTGGGGCCGCCAAACCCCCCAAATCTTGTCTCCCAGGATGCTGCGATGGACCACGTTCCTCGCAGCGTATTCCTATCAGTTAATTTACAAACCAGGGCACCAAATGTGTCACGCTGACGGCCTCAGCAGGCTGCCCCTACCCCGCGTAGACCCAGACCCAGCTGGTAACATCTTAGCCATCCAGGAGCTCCTGGAATGCCCACTGACAGCGAACGACATCGCTGCCGCGACCTCACGAGACAAAATGCTTAGCAGGGTGTTAGCATGGGTACACACTGGATGGCAATCCACTTGCCCAGGCACAGAATTCCAGCCATACTTCACCAGACAAAATGAGCTAACCTCACACCTGGGGTGCATACTCTGGGGTTGCAGGGTAATCGTGCCACCCACGCACAGACCCAGAGTCCTGCACACATTACACGAAGGGCACCCTGGCATCGTAAAGATGAAAGCCCTAGCCCGTAGTTATGTGTGATGGCCAGCTATCGACCAGGACATCGAAGCACACGTAGCTGGCTGCTATTTATGCCAGCAGTCCCGTCCAGTCCAACCCAGGGCCCCAATCCACAAATGGGAAATCACAAAAAATCCCTGGTCCCGTGTCCACATCGATTTCGCCGGCCCCTTCCAAGGGCACGTTTTCCTCATTGTAGTGGACAGTTATTCCAAGTGGCTGGAGGTTCTCCCGGTTCACAGCACAACAACTGCTGCCACCATTCAAGCCCTCAGGGGAATCTTCGCAACGCACGGCCTCCCCGATGTTTTAATCTCAGACAACGGCCCTCAATTTACCTCTCGTGAATTTCAGATCTTCACGAGGAACAATTGTATTAGGCATGCAACATCGGCCCCCTTCCATCCATCGTCCAACGGCCTTGCGGAGGTTATGGTGAGGGCCACCAAAGACGCCCTCCATAGGATCATCACGGGAGATTGGCACCGTCGCCTGGCACAATTCCTCTTGGCCCACCACGCTATACCCTGCTCCTCCACCGGCAAAAGTCCTGCTGAACTGCGATGGGGCCGCCGACTGGTGACAAGGTTGGACAGGCTTCACCCCGACAGACCAGCAGCCGAAATGGCCACCAACGCCCACCCAAAGACATTCTCCCGGGGACAAAATGTCTGGGCTAGGGACTATGGGGGAAGGGACAAATGGGTCCAGGGAGTCATCCTGGACCAAACAGGGCCCTTATCCTACACGGTGGACACCGGAAAGGGACTTGTACATCGCAGACATGCAGACCAGCTCCGGCCCAGGTCACCCCCAAACATCCCCCTGCACCCACCTTCTGAGGAGCCCGAACCATTTAGCAACATCACCCCCAGCGAACCACTATCCCCCCAGGACATACAAACCCCAACCGTAACCCCCCAGGAAGTAACTCCGACGGCGCCACACTCAGAAGAGGAGGGGCCCCTCCTCCGCCATTCCAGCAGAGCCAGACGGCCCCCCGCCTACCTCGCGGACTTTGAATGGACTGGAAACACACCGACGCAAAAGTGCCCCGTTGAAAATGTTTGTTCAAAAAGTTCAATTAATGTTATTGTTAACATTATTGTTATTGCACGAAGGTAAAAAGTACCGTTTGGTTACTGTGATGCAAGCGCGTGATTTCTACAATAATGTTTTAAATGCAACGCCATTAACACTTTTGGAAGCTGGAAAGGGATCTGGAGAAGGAGTGCATCAAGAGGCCGAAGATGGTCAGATAGAAGACAACGGTGTTGGAGGAGATCAAGATACAACCTCGTCGGATGAATCTATAAAACAGAGGGTGACGCGTGCTGCTGCAAAACGATCTAAGAAGAGAAAGTAGCAGGAATCGCAGAAGTCTTTGGAACTTTTACAATATAGTCAAGTAGTCAAGTAGGGGAGGGGGAAAAAGATTTGGGTGTAGACGCAATATATTTTTATATTTGGTGGTTTTGTGGAAAGGGTGAGCTTTTTTGGATTAAAGTTCAAGTTTTGTTTGCAATCTTTTTTTTTTTTCTTTTTTGTTGTGTTTGGAATAATTATAGATGTGGTACTGGAAGAGGAATGGTCGATTACAGAAGAGTTGACTTTAAAGTTTTTTGATTTGGGATCCTTGGTTAATTTGGAAAATTATTTGTAAGAATGTTATATCATGGAATGGATAAAATGGATGGAGTTTATTTAGGATAAGTATAGGGTTGAGAAGGGTTTTTTTTTCTTTTTCCTTTTTTTTGTCTTTAATATATGTTTAATACTATTAAGGTTTGTTCCATTCTATATAAGCTAGAGAGTGTCCTTTTCTTATTCTAGTTTTTTTTTATATATATATTTAATATTGTTAAGGTTTGTTTTATCCTATATAAGCTAGAGAGTGATGGATTTTAGAATTTATAGTTGTTAGTATATGGTTGCTTAGGTTTGCTTTTTTTATATATATATACCTTGTATTCAGCTCTGGGAAGTAGGGGGGGGAGGGGGGGAGGTAGGGGGGGAGGAGGGAGGGGGGAGGAGGGGAGGTAGGGGGGGAGGAGGGAGGGGGAAGGGGGGTTTTTTAAAGGAAAATTGTATTTTAAAACTTTTCAATTAAAAAAAAAAATGTTATTGTTAAAAATCCCAATTCACGGGGGGGAAAGGGGTGTTACATACCAAACCCCTGGGAGCTTTCAACCATCTTGGGGAAACCCCGACCCGGCAGCCGTTGACAGTTGACAGCTGTCAAAAGGCTGCCGGAAGAAGCAACGCATGCGCACAAACCAACAGGCAGCCATTGACAGTGACAGCTGTCAAAAGGACTGCCGGGAGCAATCACACATGCGCCAAGACCAATCCAGCTGACAGCTGCCGGAGCTGTCAGCGTGCTGGTTCCCAAACAGGTCCTCCAGCCAGCCGGCCGCTCAGCTGGAGGATTCCCCAAGCAGCCGAGTAAACACAGCCCCCAGGAGCTGTCAGACTGCCTCAAGGCTATTGGCTGCCGCCCTAGCGGCGGGAAAGCACGGTTCACTGATTGGCTGTTATGTTTTGACAGTTCTCTATAAAAGCCGGTTTGTGTACGCCTGTCAGTCCGTCCGGAGCTGAAGCCAAATAAATGCCTGAACCTTGCCAGCCGTCTCCCTCTCGTCTTTCGTGGGACAATTCACAACCAGTCTTGCCTGTACAAAGAAATATAAAGTTTCGAAATGAATATCGTTGTAAATTTTCATTTTAGGCTTTCAGTGTTAGACCTACTGAATAGCATGTGGAGCAAAAATGATTTGGAATTAATCTAGATTAGGGGTGTCAAACTGCCGGCCCGTGGGCTGCTTGCATCATACAGAGGCCGCGCCCAGCCCAGCTCTGGCAATGCAAAAAACTTAACGATATGTCGCAACACGACATGTGACACGTCAAGGTTTTTTTTTTTTTATTCCATTTATATCCCGCCCTTCTCCGAAGACTCAGGGCGGCTTACAAGTTTAGCAGTAGCCTTCATTCTATGTATATGCCTGCTTATTAGGGCTTTCACACACACCCCAAGCGGCATTATTACAAAGTCAGCTTATTGCCCCCAACAATCTGGGTCCTCATTTTACCTACCTCGGAAGGATGGAAGGCTGAGTCAACCTTGAGCCTGGTGGGACGCGAACCTGCACTAATTGCAGGCAGCTGGTGTTACTTAAGGAGGCATTAGCCCACGGCTCCACCAAGTTTGACACCTGTGATCTAGATGATTACAATAAATTGAGCAGGGAATGAAAAGAATGATCCTATAGTATTTTAATATAACCTCCCTCACAGGAGTGTTGTTAGGATTTGCAATTGTACCATATATTGTAGAAGAACAAGTATTCAAACATGGAATGAGAAGAAGAAAACATTAGGACAAAACATGTACCGTATCTGTTTTAAGATTTTAGTTGTCTGGAAGTCAAATTCTGAATCATTTTCACTGTTCTTTCCATTCTGAGGAAGTTGCATAGAGAGAGAGAAGGCATTTCTGAAGAAAGCAGTAAGTTATAACAGCCTCATGTTTGAACAATACCCAATGGGATAACATCATCGGATGAAAATCTAATGCAAAATGGAGCCTTGTTTAAGCTGAAAGCTGAAATTGCTATATAAAAGAATAAATGGATATGATGCTCATTTGGTATCATGTTCTATTGCCACATGTAATAGTAGCACTAAATGAACAGGTTCCCACAAACTCTCCACCAGCATTTTAGTCTAGTTAGTTTAGTGAGTGGATTATGAGGTGGGGAACCATGACAGACATTTATAAAATGGTACATGATGTGGAGAAAGTGGAGAGGGGATTTTAAAGGGGGATGATGAGGCTTTAAAAAGGGACAAGATAAACCTATGGAGTATAAGGGTCTCCGTCAAGTCAAGTATCCTTGCAATTGCAAGGTTCATAGCTAGGAATGCCAGGGTTTAAACAGTAACAATATGAAGTTACTAATGCTCTTATATCCTGTTTATGGTTTCATTAGCGTGGCTGAAGAATTCTGGGAATTGAAGTCCACAAAGTCTTAAATTTGCCAAGTTTGGAGATCCCTGATCTAGCAGGTCATACATAAATAAATGTTTATAAGTATAGCTCCTTCAGATGGTCATATATAACACTTTTTATACATTAGAGTGGCTCAAGTTATAATGTACTCGGGGAGGTTTGAATACACAATTTATGGGAAAAGTTGTTCTGAAAGGGAACAATTAGCTTTGCCACTAGAAGGTAACATTGGGCCTACAGAATTGTCAGGTAATATATTACCTTTTAATGCTCCTGAAATTCTGCCAAATGTTCATTATTGAAGGAAGAGGGAGTGCAGGAAAAGGATCTCAGGTCTTTTTTCCTCTTCCAAGAGAGTTTGTTGTGGAATGTAAAAAATGTTTTTAAGCTAAATATTCATGCAGTTCTGAATGTTGAATTAGGATTATCAACACTTGTTTCCATCCGGGTCAGGAATACATATTGAAAACCTGCTTCCCCAGTCAAATGCCTCATAGCTGAATTGCCTACACATCTCTCTTTACCTGCCAAGAATTTTAAGGAAATAAACCTTGTTTCAAGGTTCCCTTTGTCTATTCTATTTTATCAGGCAGTGAAGGAGAGCAGAAATAAAATTAATAGTTTTCCGTTTATGAAAGAGTTTCCGTCTTTTCTTGCATTGAAGATATTAGGAACAAGCTTTGTTATGAATTGTTGTGCAGAGGTCTCCTTGTGCTACCAAGGAGTTGCACAGACAAGGAAGGGTACTGAGAGCAGTAAGAGTCACACAGTAACCACAAGAGTACACTGAGTTGTGAAAGCAAAAAAATACTTTACTTTTGAGGTGGTGTAAAGAACAAAAATGCACGGTCAAAAATAAACAGTCCAGGTCATACACAATAGTAACAGTCCAAGGAGTATTCCAAATACAAAGTCTTCTTACTGGTCTAGAGGTCAATACGCAGTTCAGGTTTATCACAGTAGTAAACCAACAGTACAGCAAAACAGCAATAGTAGAGAGAGCAGTGAATTCAGAGAGAAAGAAGCTATGTTCCTAGCTCCCTCTTATGGCCATGAGAACACTTACACACCCATTGGCCAATTAACATCTTAAAGTCACAACATCATAGTTTATATATTTTCAACCCAACTATGTAGGCTATCACCATATGCCTAACAAGCTTGAGTTAAGGAACAATTTAATTTCCAGTTATAAATAGCCCCTGGATCATATGAAGATGCATTTTCACAATAGACTTAAGCTGTTCATTGAACCAGCCCATTTTCTGGATTTTACACAAGACATTGAAACATAATTTAGTAAGTGGGCAGGGTGTGTATAACATATTAGGCTCTCATTTAGGCATTCTCATCAACATGTGAGAAATTCTCCCAGTGCTATGTTTCTAAAACTATACCAGGTTAAATGCTGAGAACATGTAGCCAAAATCTTCTCCTTCTGCTTCTCACCTAGAACATTTTCATTCTTACTCAACTTATACTTATTCTGACTGAGGATCTGTCTCTGAATCATCATGGACCAAATTATAATGCAGTAACATCACCATCCTCACTGCAGATTATTTCTCTTTTGCTTAGATCTTAATCTACTTTTTTTAGCCATAGTAAGTAATGCAATGTTAGTTCTATCAGTACAGTGGCTATAAACCATGATACGGTGGCAATACTTTGGCTATAAACCATGAGGATTAATATATGTTAACCCACAATTAGACAAACCACATTATGGATAGTGTGTGAACCCAGATTTATAATATTGCATGATAGGCCTAGAAGTATTATGCTTCCTTTTATTTCATGCATTGTTAACAACTCATCAACTACCAATGGCCTTTAAGAAAGGAAATAAGAGACAAGGTAGACAAATCTCTCTCTCCATCATCACTCCATAAAAAAGCAACACAATTTCATGTTATCACGGCAACTTGATAAAAGTAGCTCGGAGCTCATAAGTTATTTTTGAGAATGTGAAATAAAGAAAATGACACCCACTGCAAGTTACTTCTATCTATTTCTAAAATTAGATGATCTCAAGCTGTTCAATCGTAAAACTAAATTTTTAATTTTGTTTCCTCAATCGGGCATACATGGAATTCTAATGTCATTAGAATTCCATGTATGCCCGATTATATTATATTACTGTGACTATTAGTTCAGAAACTAACTAAAAGGGAATTCACCCTTCACTAATTGGACATGTGATACTACAATGTGCTGTGCTCCATGATTTCATAGGATTTCACTCATGATCTTCTCTCTGTTAGGCAACAGAGACAGGTAAAGTTCTGCAAGGATTGTGTGACTGTGTCACTGCCAATGTACAGTCTCTACACAGGCTGTGTATAGACAGTGGCTACATTAACACAATGTTCCTTCAAAAACAACTGAGAGAGCAGTGATAGAGAGGAATTGAGAGGGATAATCAAACACAAGGTCAGCCCTTTTTGTGCTTGTATCCTGATGTTGCGCACACATACAAATAGGCAGAGCTTGCATTGCAGTGGCCAGTTGCTGCCTCTGTCATTTTGATAAAAGCCATTCTTGTGATCTTCTTTGCCTTCTGTTATAACAAAACCTGCTTTATTGGTTTAGAACACTGCATGAATCCAGATATTCAGATTTGTAAATCATGGTTTACGGTTAATGTATTGTAACAACCCTATCAATTGTGGCTCATCTAGTAAGCTATGCTGGCATGTAATCCTGCTAATAAATCTTTAAAGCTGTAACCCTATGCTTGCTTAAATGGAAGGAAGTTCCAATGAACTCAGTGGGCAGTGCTTTGGACGAGTCATGTATAGAAATGTATTTGAAATGCCTTTTCGCAACTATGGAAACTGATCAATATAAAGGAACTACAGTGGCACTTAAAAAGTTTGACAATCCTCTTGGGGATCTTTTCCAGGAAATTAAATATAGAATAGAAAAGAGAAGATTGAATTCCTCACCCAGTTTCAAGCCCGCTGTTCACAGTTGTGCTGGTTAGTACTTTTGGACTTTGGTTGCTAGTAGCTTGGGCTGGTCGATGCAATACAGCCAGCCTTTCTCCTGTCGGGTTAGAAGGCTTTCCCCAAGTCGAACAGAACTGCCGCCACCGTTCCAGAATCCCTGGAGCACCCTTCTTTCTTCTCTGCCTCTCCGGGGCGACTTAGACCCATTTAGGGTCCCCTGGCAGGGTGAAATTAGCCACGGGGGTGCAGAGAATCCGCAATCCCACAACCGGTCACTACCACGTAAAAACCGGAAGTCCTGCAAAACCTTGGATCATTTTACTTAATAAATCAATGCAGAAGTACAATATTTTTCACTTTTTTAATTGTGCTTTTTTATTTAGTTTTAGGATTTGTGGGGAGGACAAATCACCTTTTAAGTCCTATTTATGCAGAAATATTGAAAATTCAAAAGGATTTACAAACTTTTCAGCGCTACTGTATACGGTATCAAGCTCTCCCCTTCCTACCTGGGGTGAACAAGATGTCCTCTACCAAGGTCTAAGAGCTGATTTTCTTTTCCCAGCAGGTGTCATTAGACACACCAACCTAGCAATTGACCCTAACCTAACATTAATAAGCAGCTTGTCTCCACCCAGCAAAATTCTCCTTTCCAAGGCAATCTTGAAGTCGTGAGCCTTCTGTCAACGGTTTTATTTCCAGGATGATCATAGTCTTCTGCAACTACTTCAACCCCAGTGAATTGTATGTTTTGAGAACCATCAATAGTTCCTTCCTACTTAATTTAATAGGTTCCTGACAGCCAGGGGATTTGTTAAAGGTTAACAACAGTTCTTACGTGTGAGGCTGTTCCTTCAACTAGTTAAGGCCAACATCCAATCTCCAGGTCCTGTGGAGGAATAAAATGAATGCTGTTCCAGGAAATACTGGTTGTCTTCAAAACACCCTTGAACTTTTATGTATTTTACTTGTCCTTCGGTAGGAACTGCAGCATTTGTTATTTTGCCTTGTATATAGCCCATCATTTTCAAAAGAACCCCACTGTCCCAGAAAATAGAAAACATTTATTGTGACACAGATTGAGAAAAAAGTAGGTAATTTTCTCAGGAAAACTGAACAAATTAGAAAAACTGTCTGATAGCTAAAAGAATTGGGTCAGTTCAGAGTGTGGTGTGCTAAGCTACTTTGCCTCCTCCTTTGAATAAATAAAGTTATATCACTAAAAATCATGTTTTATATTAAATGTGATTTAGAAGCCCCAGATTCAAAACTCATTCAGCATCTAACAGACAGCCTCCTACAGCAAGGAAGTAGAAGGAAGTAAAAGTAAAATGTTTCTGTGTCGTCAGTTCCTTTCATTTTTCCCCCAGAGTGAAGTATAAAAGGAAATGCTGTTGAAAATTATGAAAAGTCTTCCCATTTTGAGAGTCCGTGTGGTGTAATGGCCAAGGCGGGGAGGCAGAAGTGCAAGGCCACACTAAATTGTGTAAGCTCACAGCCACCCTCCATTAGTACAACTTACCTCACAGGGTTGTGCGTGGGGGGAAAAGTGAGAATAGGAGCACTATGGACACTGTGGAATGAAAAACTGTTTATAAAACTAAAAAAAAAATTCCAAATATAATAAATAAGAAAGAGAGAGAATTTATATCAAATTACATCAGAAATTTGTGACACCATCAATATACAAGCCTTGGTGGAGCAGTGGGCTAATGCCTCCTTAAGTAACACCAGCTGCCTGCAATTAGTGCAGGTTTGCATCCCACCAGGCTCAAGGTTGACTCAGCCTTCCATCCTTCCGAGGTAGGTAAAATGAGGACCCAGATTGTTGGGGGCAATTAAGCTGACTTTGTAATAATGCCGCTGGGGTGTGTGTGAAAGCCCTAATAAGCAGGCATATACATAGAATGAAGGCTACTGCTAAGCTTGTAAGCCGCCCTGAGTCTTCGGAGAAGGGCGGGATATAAATGCAATTAAAATAAAATAAATAAAAAAATTAATAAATCATAAACCACTGCATTTATCAGTCCTTTATATGGTACAACACAGGTATAGAGCAATTTATGTCTACACCTAATCAGAGATTTCAAAAATGGAGCTACATAAATCTACCCAGTAATAGGAAAGGATAAAAATCTGTTCATCCTAGAGAAATCTAGTTGGGTATAGTCTAGTTTTAAGGCACCAGGGTAGATCCTGGCAGGCAGTGAGTTCTAGTTCTGCCTTAGCCACAAACTCAGCTGGGTGATCTTGGGCCAGTCCTTCTCTCTAACCTCTAGGAAGCAGACAATGGCAAACCACATCTGAAATCTTGCCAAGAAAACTGTAGGAACCTCTCTAGGTAGTTGCCAGGAGTCAACCAGGTATTCCAAATACAATATTGAGACAAACACAGAACACACAACGACAATGATAAAAATCATCACAATTTAGAATGATAACTGTGGGCATTTCTGTATCTACAAAGGTGAAAGACCATTCATACTCTTTATGAAGATGGATGTAGTGTCTTGACAATATTATACATCAAGACACAATTGATACAGAAGACCTAAAATTTTTATGAACATAGAATTAAAGTGATTAAAGACTTTTTTATGAGAAAGAAAGAACAATCTTATTCTGTTCCAAAATCTTTTTTTTTTCCTCCAGAGCCTGGAACAAGAAGCTGTGCTCCCAGTGTGTTTGGTGTAATGCCTCCTTCTCATATTTATACAACTTCTTTTCAGGTAATAACATATGTAGCTGGAAATTCAAAGCAACTCAGTGGAATAAAAAAGTCTAGGTATCTTTTTTTCTCTTGTAATTGAACCAAGCGCATTCTGAACCTCAGCTTCCCAAAACATCTTTTTTTTAATGGCTTAATTTCTTGGACAGGCTTTTTCTTCAAAGACTTGAGAACTATATTTCACGAGGCCAAATTTCAAAAGGAGAGCTAAAGAATCAAAATAGTGAACGCTGCACACCATTTTTCCCAGCTTAACTTCACGTGAGGCAACATAGAAAGTTTTTGAACAATATAAGGTGCCATTTTTTCAGTTCAGTTAGAAGCTAAGCTGAATGCGTAAAGAAATGATCAAATAAAAACCTTTTCAAATATGTACCATAGTTAACTTTCAAAGAGAAAATATCATAGCTCATTTGCATTTGCTACTTTCAGTGCAGTAAGAACTAAGCAAGCAATTTAAACTGCCTCAGTGATAAAGATACGAATTCAGTGCTCTGGAGAGTTTGAAGCCCAAGGTTATAACGTCAAATTGTTCAGTATAGAATCTCAATATTTTATTTGATGTTCAAATGTAGGTAGAAAAAAGACCAGATGGGTTAATATCCTAGGTTTGTAACCAGTTTTTCCAATGATCATTTCATTAAAGTTGATGGCCTACTTACATCTAGTGCTCGGAGAGTTCATTTAATCTTTGTTTTTTGAGCACATACAAAGATACTATATTTTTCATTTAGGGATTTGCTAGATTGGAGAGGTACTGTGTAATATACAGCCATCTTCAGCTTGGGGAAGCTTTGAAATCAGTTTCAATAACTTGAGAAAGAAGTCAGTTGGGGACTGGATAGATAATACATTATTCATATTATCCAGTTTTATATTTCCGACACTTCTAATAATGATGAAAAATTGATGAACTATTGAAAAGGATGCCTAAAATGTTTTATTCCTTATTTCCATGGAATAAACCTATCTATTAATCACAATGGATCAAGGCCACCACCCACCTTCTCTTTATACCAATTAATCTTTTGGTCACCTCCTGTTCCAATGTGCATACATTTCTCAATTTACATAGATGTCAGTAATTCCCACTCCAACTTTTCTGGAATAAAAACAGAGATGATCTGAACCTTCTTCGTGGCTGACTTTACATTTATGAATAGTAGGGAGAAAGATGGAAGGGAGGAGAACAAAGGATTTATTTACTCCCCCCCCTTATATTTATAATTAATATACCCCCCATAAATCTAAAATCACAATATTAAAACAGCAACAATAGGTACAAGCAATAAAAAAACAGCAAATCTAAATAAATAAATAAATTCGAATTGTTCCATGGCTAAAATAGTAAAGAATGTCATATTCTTTATCTGGATGAATTAAAAAATGTCTTGATCTGATACTAATAAAACCTGATGGTAAAAAAAAATAACATCAGGGATGTGCCTCAGTTGGGAGAACATTGTAGAAGTGGAGAGAGCACCACTAAAAATGCCAATTCTTAGATGAATCCTAGCTACATATGAACATGTGAGAGTAACTGATGCATAGCACCAGAAGAGGAATCCAAGGTTTGGGAAGGAACTTGCAGGAAGCAAACATAATTTGGCTGTTGTGTTCCTAAGTTATAAAGGGTTGCATCGCATTTTGAACTGAGGTTGGAAACAGGTTTTCTTGGCAAGATTTCAGAAGTGATTTGCTACAGTCTGCTTCCTAAGGGCTAAGAGAGTGACTGGCCCAGAGTGAACTGGCTTTGTGTCTAAGGCGGGACTAGAACTCACGGCACAATATGATCATAATTTTTACGTCCAGTCAGCATTTTTGCTGTCACATATTTCACTAATGTTAGCCTCTGAACTGTCTTCAAGGCCTTTCCCTCATACAATGCATGACAATAATCTTGATTACTTGAATTTTATCTATTCATTCATTCATTTATTTGTCAAATTTATATGGGTGCCCATCTCACACAAAGTGACTCTGGGCAGTGTACTATAAAACCAAGAATTAAAACATTTAACAAAACCTGTTAAAACAATAAACATAAATAAAGCAAAATAAGTAAAACAAGATCATAAAAGGGGGATATTACATCCCTCTCACTAGGGCAGGGGTAGGCAACCTTGGCTCTTTTATGACTCGTGGACTTCAACTCCCAGAATTCCTGAGCCAGGAATTCTGGGAGTTGAAGTCCACGAGTCATAAAAGAGCCAAGGTTGCCTACCCCTGCACTAGGGGATCCCCAGACTTTCTGGGGGGGGGAGAATTGATTTTAAGAGCCCTCTACAAGGTTGGGGCTAACCTTTACCTTGGGATGATGTTCCAAAAAGCGGGTGCCACAGCAGAAAAGGGTCATCTCCTGTTTCCCATCAGATGGAACTCCCTTGCAGACCGGGTCCTCAACATGTCATTCCTGCTGATTCTGATAGAATGGATAGATGCAACTGAAGCAGCCTTTCAGATAACGTTTCCCATGCCATTAAAGGGCTTTAAAAATCAAAACCTGCACCTTGAATTGGACTTGGAAGCAAGCCAGCAACCAAAGCAGCTCACAGTACAGAAGTGTAATGTGATGAAGGCTCCAGATGCTCTTCAGGAGCAGATCCGTGCAGAAAGTGTTCCTCTAGTTCATTTTGGGAGATAACCAGGGTACGAGTAACTGAGCAGAACTCCAGAATCCAGGAACAGGTGGATCGGGTGGAGAATGCGAAGTTGTGCAAAGGCTCTCCTGGCCATGACTGCCACCTCCTGTTCAAGCAGTCATGAGTCATGAGACTAGAAGGGACCCCAGATTGTATACTGGTTTATTTGGGGGAGTGCCACCCCAGCTAGTAGCAAAGATGGTAAAATCCCAGATACAAAAGCCCCTAAATTCCAGAGCCACTCAGTTTGGCCAGGATTCATTTAAACCCAAAACCTCCAGGCACCAGGACAGGGCATCCACAGCCATTGCATCCTTCATCAGGGGTGGACCCAAAAGATTCGCGAAGATGTTAAACAGAAATAGAGGGAGCAACAAATCCTGAGGCTCCCAACATAGTTGGGGGCTGTGGGTGGGATCTGTCTCACCCAAATAACCCTGACTAGTATCAGCCACTTAGAAGAGAAGAGAACCAGCAAAAGGGACTAAAACTGGTGCACCTAAACCCAATGAACAAACATTACAAGCCACAGAAAGTACTTGTGATTCTAAGAAGGATTCATTTATCCCCCTAGTTATCAACTTATCCTTTTAGGGGGAGTGAAAATTTTTTCCAGAAGAATTGACAGCTGGAATTTCCCTCCTACCTATACTCCTTGCTTTTGCATCCCTCACCAAATTTTATGATGTTTCAGTGATGCTGCTGGTGCCAACGTCCATTACAATGGTTTTTATATGAAACTCATTTTTGCATATTTAAAAGTAATCTTTTGGTAGTGTCAGAGAACCTTCATGTGGGAATATGACAGAAAATATGTTTAGCCTGTAAAGTTTCCAGTTTCATTCTCTAATTGAAAAGCTAAAGGAAGAGATGATGAAAGCAAAATCCCCTAAGGTCCTGAAGATCTGTTGGCTGTCACAATAGCTTATAAAGACATGGAAGAAATAATATTATGACAGCAGCAGAAGTATAAACCTGGGAAAGTCAGCTTATTCACTGATGTACTGATGGACGCAGTGGCTCAGTGGGTTAGGACGCTGAGCTTGTCGATCAGAAGGTCAGCAGTTTGGCGGGTCGAATCCCGAGTAACAGAGTGAGCCGTGTAACAGAGTGAGCGCCTGTTACTTGTCCCAGCTTCTGCCAACCTAGCAGTTTGAAAGCATGTAAAAATGCAAGTAGAAAAATAGGGACCACTACGGTGGGAAGGTAACAGCGTTCCGTGCGCCTTTGGCGTCTAGTCATGTCGGCCACATGACCACGGAGACGTCCTCGGACAAGCGCTGGCTCTTTGGCTTTGAAACAGAGATGAGCACCGGCCCCTAGAGTTGGAAACGACTAGCACGCATGTGCGGGGGAACCTTTACCTTTACCTTTTTACACATTTAAGTTCAAGAGTTGAAGCCAAGTAGTTTGAGACTTCAATTTAATTCCCTTACCAGCTTCCTAGAGGCAAGCCACTGGGAGTTTAGTTATGTAATTTGCAAAACACTTTGCTTTCAATTCAAATTGTTTTGCACAAATATTATAGCCTTGTGGTTTAGCTCAGTTAATCTTTTCAGAAAGAGCTGGATGGGCAAACATATTGCACAAAATGGCAAGACCTTGCAAAATGCAGTGCAGTTATAATACTCCTGTCCTGATTCTTAGTTAAAGAATTGCACATTTTCATCTATTCCTTGCCTGTCATGAATTGGGTAATTACAAATCAAGACATGAACTCTTAGCTGAACTGACGGCACAAGTAAAAGGAAAACAGCTGAGATGACTTTGCTTCTGTAAATGTGTGGATTATTTACTAATTGTTCCACTATATAAAATAAAGCCACAATCATTATAAAACTTATAATTAAGAAAATTAGCATCTTAAAAGGTACACATTTTTAAAGAAATCCTTCAATTTAGCCACATGTAAATCTAGCATATTCAGTACTTTTAACCACTGTATTTTAGATCTGTATTTATAGTATTCTATAGTAATCTCTGCTAATATTAATTCATTTTAGCTTTGTGAAATGAATGAATGAATGAACCTTTATTGTCAAAGTACAACCATGTATACATTGAGATTGGCTGAACCTCCCTTCATGCCCCCCCCAATTCACAGTGACAATAAACCCACCATCTTGTTATACCATGTGAGCTAATTGCACAACACACCGGCCTTGCAAGTCAATCATACATAAAATTATAAATTTATTTCCCCTTCAAGAGCCTGACAGCCCATGGATAAAAGCTGTAATTCAGCCTGTTGGTATGGCTGGCTATACTCCTGTACCTCCTACCCGATGGTAGGAGAGTAAAGAGATACTGACCAGGGTGTGAGCTGTCCCTGAGAATTTTCCTCACTCTTCCAAGGCAGGGGCCCTGGCGATGTCATTCAGTGGTGTCAGGGGACAGCCCACGATGTCTTGTGCTGTGCTCACCACCCTCTGTAATACTTTCCTATCCGCGGCTGTCAGGCCAGAATACCAAATCACAATACAGTGCGAGAGGACGCTCTCTATAGTAGACCGGTAAAAGAAGGTCATTGGCTGTTGTTCTACCCTGTTCTTCCGCAAGACCCTGAGGAAGTGGAGTCTCTGTTGGGCTTTTCTGGCCACCTGGGTTGTATTGACTTTCCAGGTAAGATCTTCCCAGAGATAGACTCCCAGAAATTTAAAGGAGGAAACTCTCTTTACACAGCTCCCCCCCCCCCGGGTGTAAAGTGGGGCAGGTTCCTCTCTTTTCCTCCAGAAGTGTAGTGTTCTGTATGTGCCTGTCCGGCCACCTGATTGGCTAACCTGGCCGGTGGGAATTCCTGGTCACCGGGTTGGGTGACCAAGGCAAGGCGGGAGATTGGAGCCAGGGGGTTGGCTAGCATCCGGCAGTCGCCAGGCATATAAGGGCAACCTGGGCATGCAAGGTCAGTTCGGCCACGTGTGTTGGAAATAAACAGAATAACCCCAGACCTGTCTCCGAGTCATCTGTCGCAGCACCAGACATAACATGTAGCACCATCTCTTTTGTCTTGCCAACGTTCAGGTGCAAGTTATTTTCTAAACACCATATGGATAGTTTGTGTACCTCCCCCATTTCATCTCCACCTATACGTATATAGGTGCCCCTTGTCATTTGTAGGAATTCCATTCCATTCCATTCCAGTGTAAACAGCCGAGAGCAGAAAAACTAATACCAAAATATTGACTTTATGGGATTGGAGGGTAGCCTTCTTTCCCCCACAAGGATTTTCTCCCTCTACCCCAGGGGTGTCAAACTCAATTTCATTGAGGGTCGCATCAGCATTGCAGTTGCCCTCAGGGGGCCGGGTGGGTATGGCCTGGGTGGGTGTGGCCTACTGGGTGGGTGTGGCTAGAGTGCGTATGGCCTACTAGGTGGGCATGGCCAGCTTTACATCGTTTGCATCAAGGGTACCTATGGGGGCCTGGGCAGGAGTGGAACAGATCTGAGGGTCTCTGGCAGAAGGAGGGTCTCTGGGCCAGGGCCAAGGGAGTGGGGGCCGTTCCCTCACTGTTTCCAGGATGGCTTCGTGGGCCACATGAAACCACTTTGCGGGCCGGATCTGGCCCCCCGGGCCTTGTGTTTGACATGTCTGCTCTACCCCATAGACATTATCTGCATATTATACCAGTGTTTGCTTCTTTCTCTTACTTGTATTTCACCGGGTCAAAGTGATAATGAGATTCTGTGTGGCTTCCTCAGTTCTTCAGTGTGACTTGCCTGGCAAGTGATGGAGGAAATCACCTCATTTGCACCACAAGATTTATATTGCCTTCTCCACTCTGTATAGTTCTTTCATCGTCTAAGGAAAGGGCCTTTTAGTTATGCTGGTTCATTTTTTTTCCCATTCTTCCAATTTTCAAAGGCTTGGATGATATTTGCTTTCCTCCCTCTTATCAAGTATCATCACCATTTCTCAAAGATAGTGCATAAATGTTTGGCCAAGCCATAAGTGCCCTAGAATGCCATTTATCTGGTCATGTAGTTTTAAATTCATTCAAACTGAAAAGTCATTTCTTGATCAAGTTTCTATCAATCTCAAGTTTCAGCCCTGATTTTTCCTCTTGATTTTTCCACTATTTTCTGGTGGAATACATACAGTATTCCAAGCCATACTAGAAGCTCCCTGATTTTTGTGTGCATTTTGCATTGCTGAGCAACAGATATACTGATCAGTTTATTTAGCTTACTTTCCTTTTATTTTGAGCTCGTTTAAAGAAGCATGGCCTTGGTTTCCTAATCTACAGTATTCTGTTTTGTAGAGCTGACAGGATAGCTGATCTTCAGGTGACCCTTGTGTGCTGTTTATCATCTCCTAAAGGAGAAAGTAGTCTGCAAGACAAGTCAGAGAATTTCCTGGATGGACCATGAATGTGGTAATTAAAATCTCCCATCGCTTCATGCCTCTTTGAAAGATTTGCACTTTGCTTTTTGAAGGCACCATCCACATCATCCTTTTGGCTGCGCAGGTGATAGTAGACACCAAAGGTTTTGATTTCTTTTGTTCCTCCTGTTACTTTAATCCAGATACTCTCTGCAAAAGAATGAATGGATCCAAATTTATTCTTTTGGATTTCTAAGCAGAAATTGATATTTTCACCTACAGTGAAACTTCTCCGCTTCTGTTGCTTCTGTTCTTCTGAATAAATTCTGTTCTTCAAGGAGCTACATTAACTTACAGCAAAGTCTTCACTGGAAGTGGATATTTTGTGTGAGTGGAACTCCATTATGTTAATGAGCAATTCAACTGTATAAAATAATCTTTTGAATTAGCTCACGAAAACCCCACTTTATGATCATGACTTGTAGATTTCTTTAAAGAAAATGACTGAATGTTCCAGGTGTGCTTCAATATTATCAAATTGGCTTGGAAGGGGGAGTTCATAATGTTTTTGTGTATTCTTCTTCTTGTGATTGAGCTATATAACAGACTTTGTGGTGTGTGTTATGTCAAAATAGGTAGTCAAAATGCCTGTTTTTAAAAACATTTTAGGTGCCCATTTCAACTGCATTGGCAATCCACAAATATAGTTCTCAGATGGCCAAGTCAATCACACAATTCCTTCTGCAATTATCTGATTGTTCACATAAAATAAATCCTTTCACTCTTTTCTAGTTAGAAAATAAAAAACTTCCAAGGATCCAACATCAGTGGAAACTCAGGTGTTTGCGCATCTCACATAAGATGGAAGAACAAAAACACCTCTTCCAAATTCTCAAACAATTGTGGAGAACTGGGGAGTGGCAGGGATCAATTCTAGTTTTTCATGTACTGGCTATATTTGCAACAAATTGCCCATGGCTAATTTACTCACAGATTTTTCAATTAAACTCATTTTGTGGCATTGTGTGACACATTGAACCATCAGCTAATAATATGGCCAGGCTAAAATGTGGTTGGCTTGTTTGTCTAATTAATACAATAATAAAGTTGTGCAAATATAGCCGTACAACTGAAGCTGAAACGCAAATACTTTGGGCACCTAATGAGAAGAGAGGACTTATTGGAAAAGAGACTGATTTGGGGAAAGATTTGGACAAACAGCCTGGCCTGTTATAGTCCATGGGGTTGTGAAGGGTTGGACACAACTTAGTGACTGTATAACACCACAAAGTCATACAGATCTTGGAAACAGATGTTTGGATTCTTCCATTTTGTGGATGGCAGAATGAATCAAAATACAATATTGGGGGGGGGGGACATGGAAAAGCAGAATGTGAATAGAATGAAATAGGACAACGATGCAGATAACAAGAAAATGTTAACAAAACATGACTGTGAGTAATGTTAACTTTCATGAATATGAGTCAGTAGCAGAAGTGTTAAAGAAAGTCCAGTGGATTTGAGATGGGAGAACCCGACAATATTTAAAATGCAGAGAAAACATTAAATGGCAAAAATCATCCCATTTTTGTTATGTTATTATTGTTTATTTCCATTGTTGGTTCTCTTTCATAGTATCCCATTTTCTTCCATGAAAGGACCCTTTTCATCTGTGCTGATATTATTTTAGAAAAATACATATTGTTAAACTAAACAGGTTTCATTGATATTGTAGTGAAGACTTATGACCACAATTGAACCCAAATTTTTTGTTGCTAAGCGAGACATTTGTTAAGTGAGTTTTGTCCCATTTTACGACCTTTCTTGCCACAGTTGTTAAGTGAATCACTGCAAATGTTAAGTTAGTAATACAGTTGTTAAGTGAATCTGGATTCCCCATTGACTTTGCTTGTGAGAAGGTCACAGAAGGTGATCACATGACCCTGGAACACTGCAACCGTCATAAATATGAGTCAGTTGCCAAGCATCTGAATTTTGATCATGTGATCATGGGGCTGGCTGCAACTGTCCCTAAGTATGAAAAACGGTCATAAGTCACTTTTTTTCAGTGCTGTTGTAACTTCGAACAGTCACTAAACGAACTTTTGCAAGTCATGGACTATTTGTAGTTATTCCCATTTAGACAACTAACTCAAAGAGGGGTGGTCTTTTCCCATCTCTTATATCATGGTAATAAAATAAATGATGACAACTTATTTCAAGGACATTTGCTGTTACTTCTTCATATAGAGTGATTTAAGTTCTTTATAAGGGACGCGGTGGCTCAGTGGATTAGGACGCTGAGCTTGTCGATCAGAAGGTCGGCAGTTTGGCGGGTCAAATCCCGAGTGCCGCGTAACAGAGTGAGCGCCTGTTACTCGTCCCAGCTTCTGCCAACCTAGCAGTTCGAAAGCACGTAAAAATGCGAGTAGAAAAATAGGGACCACTACGGTGGGAAGGTAACAGCATTCCGTGTGCCTTTGGCGTCTAGTCATGCCGGCCACATGACCACAGAGACGTCCTCGGACAAGCGCTGGCTCTTCGGCTTTGAAACGGAGATGAGCACCGGCCCCTAGAGTCGGAAACGACTAGCACGCATGTGCGGGGGAACCTTTACCTTTTACCTAAGTTCTTTATGGATGTCATGGATTTTAAGGATTGCATGCAAAGGGCAACTGTGAGAGATGGATATACTATAGTAAAAGAAACCACTTTAAAAAGAGGAGCGAGAGAAAAAAACCCTTAAGCTTTCTTTAATTTATATTTATTTATTTATTTATTTAATCCCAACCATGTCACTCTCAGAGGGTCTCCTGGCGGTGTACAGTTTAAAACATAAAAACAATATAAAAATAACTGTAGCTCAATAAAAAGAGGCAGATAAAACAGGGAGGGAATAAAGTAAAGGTTAAAAAGTTTAAAAGGAGAGGGGTTATGAGGTAAGTAGCCGGAGAAATTTGACGAAAATATATGAGCTGTATTTCATTCTGCCTATTTCATTTGGGCACCAGGCCAGTGTAAGAATGAAGCTGTTGAAAGATTGGATAGCATCCTTAATCACAGCATTTGGGTCCGGTTCAACATTCCCATTTATGTTTGGCAAAGTGTCTTAATCAGTCTCTTCAGAGCGAGTAACCTTTGAGAAATATTTCCACTTGAATTTTATTAAATGGGTATTTCCTCTAACAAATTGGGGCAGTAATACAATACGATAGCTATATCTCTTGAAGCACTTAGAGTACTCATAGGAAAGATGTATAATTAACTACTAATGACGGTCATATATGTGGGCTAAATAATTTTTTAATTTAATCATTTCAGGTTGGTGGACTGGACTGGGGACTATCATATGGAAACAGGGTTAAATATTTGGAAAATAGAGTGACGGCATAGGGACATCAGAAAAAAGTGGGTACATTTTTCTGGATGCATTATTTTAGGGGGAAAATGAATTGCAAAACACACTTAAAGATATTTAAGTTTCCACCTCAGCCTTGTGGAGGCAAAAGGAAAACTGAAGTAAAATTGACAGGATGAAAATAAAAGCCAAAGATATGAAACGGATTTTTTTTTTAATTGAAAAGTTTTTTAAAGGAAAACTGTATTTTTAAAACTTTTCAATAAAAAAAAAAAAAAAAGATATGAAACGGATTGATTTTGTTAGTTACAGGCAGCTGTTGTGAGCCAGAGATCCCAGCACCTCGTAAGCATTCCAAAAGGGGAGAAAGTGGGGGAAAGGAAAACACAGTCCCAATCATGCGATTTTTCTACTTAGTGACTGATTCACTTAGCAACAGAGCTGCCAGTCCCCGTTGTGGTTGCTAAGTGTGGAAAGTATTGCATGTTTTACCACTGATTCTAACATCATCAACATTTTCGCCTCTCTGATATCTCTATATTTTGGTATAAGCAAGTATTATACTATTGTTATAACTTCAACTTTTGTGCCTCTAATAATGCTTATTTCCTTATTGGATAAACTTGTAACCTGAACTGTGCTAAAGCTAAACAGAGGATCTGGACTGGAAAAAAAGTCTAGATTACCACTAGCCAAAAGGAGTCTATGGTTTTCTGTATCTATCTGTAGTCTAAATCTTTAGCGCTTTGCAGCTACATAGTAGGCATCTGTATTTTTGTACCCAGATCTGCTAACAATAGCCTTAATTGTTTAAGTAAATGGGTGTTTGTGGCACGTGTCTTCTCACCGCTGCACAGATTAAGTCTGGATATTCAATTGGAAGGAATGCAAATTAGATCAAGGGAGAAAAAAAAATCAAAGGCTGAAACCACATTTTTCCTTCACGGATTGATAATTGAAGAGCTGTCTGGTTGGTATAAGATTGTTTCTGTAGAGTTTTTAAAGTTTAATTATCCTCTTGCTGAATAATTGAACAGAATTTCTTAGCTTTTCCCAAGCTGTAATTCATATTTGCTCAACTCCAGGACTTCCAGATGTGAGCTGCAAAATCCAGGCGGTCTCTGGGTGACAGCCCAGAAATAAAGAAAATCATGTGTGCCTCCATCCCAGAGATGTGGTGATCTGAGCCTCTGGATTCAAAGGAAGCCTTTAGATCTCCATCACAAGTAGGAGAAAACCTACTCAGGGAATACATGCTACACCATCTCCTTTTCCCAAAGGTGCATTTTCAAAAGACTTTGAAAAAGCAATGGATGGAAACTAATCAAACAAAGAAGCATCCTAGAACTAAGAAGAAATTTTCCGGACAGTTAGAACAACTCATCCGTGGAACGACTTGCCTCCCAAAGTTGTGAATGCTTCAACGGTGGAAGTTTTTAAGAAGAGGCTGGACAGCCATTTGTCTGAAATGGTGTAGAATGAAAAATCTTCATCAGGGTCCAGTCCAAGTTGGGAATAAACAAAATGGAGACTGCTTTAGAAAGAAGGTTGGCATTTATTGAAGAGCAGAGCCAGACAAAAGCATGGCATTGGGAAAGCTGACCACATGTAGCAGGGAATGGTGGGTTTTTATACCCTCTGGGGCTCTTGAGGTTGTTTCCTGTTCCTGTTTGAGGCTTTGTATTTCCTGTGTTGTGTACTTTGACCTGAGTCTGAGTGTACCCTTTTGGATTGGTGGGATAATCCTATTATCCCTTTAGAGTTTGGGTGGAGTATGTAGATTTTAGGGGTCTTTGTCTTCCTAATCTCATCAGTTTTCTTCTAGCTTCCTGTCTCCAACCTTCCTGAATGGATTATTACATCTGCATTTCTAAAAGCTGGTTTCTGCTGATTTTTTTAGCTGGGGGGAGGGAGAAGTGTCTGCCTTTTAAAGATCTTCTCAATTATTCCTTTGGAGAAATATATATTCTGCCTTTCTAATATTTTCCAAAATATTTCTTTCTCTGGATTCTTCCCACAATGGTATAGGGTTTTCTGCCTGAGCAGGGGGTTGGAGTAAATGACCTCCAAGATCCCTTCCAACTTTATTATTATTACTGTTGACTTTGTTTTTCTTTGAAGACATTTTGCTTCTCATCCAAGAAGCTTCAGCTTGTTCAGTGAAGCTTCTTCACTTCATCCAAGCTTCTTATGGTCTGATCTGAATTCAATGCTTGTATAATTGACCCTTCATTTTACTGTCATTTGCTTCCCAGACCAGTGAACTACTTACCCAGGTCCAAGGCAGGGCAGGAAGGCAGGACATGTTGCGGGTGTTAACCAGGGCTTTTTTTGTAAAAGAAAAAGGTGCCGGAACTCACACATGTCATACAACCCGCCTTGCCTACCCTACAAGGTTTCATCCCAAAAAAAAGGTGCCGGAACTCCGTTCTGAGCACTCTATGAGGAAAAAAGCCCTGGTGTTAACTATTAAGGAGGTATAATCCGATGTGATCTAGGGCAGGGGTCCCCAACCTGTGGGCTGTGGCCCAGTAGTGGGCTGCAGCCTCCTGGCTACTGGGCCGTGGGACAGGCTGGCCAGTGTGCATGTGTGTGCATGCACACCTCCTCACTTGCAGTAGCACCACGGCCACGGGGTGCAAAAACAGGCCGCCACCACTGCGCCTCGGGTGCAAAAACAGACCACTGCCGCCGTGCCTCAAGGTGTGAAAACATGCTGCTGCTGTGCTGCAAGATGCAAAAATGGACACCGCTGTGCGATGGGATGCAGAAACGGGCCACCGCTGCACCACAGAGGCACAAAAACAGGCCGCCACTGCGCTGCAAGGTGCAAAAATGTTTGCCGCTGGGGGGGCAGAAAAAAGGTGCTGCGCAATGCAAGAAGGGGTAGGGTTAGTATCACATGGGGGCTAGGCCCACCCCATTTGTGGTGCACACCTGCTTGCAGCCCTGTGTGCCCGTATGCACACGCATGCATGTAAAATGCTTCCGCCTTCCTTTTCTTCTGGTTTGCCAACTGACAAAAGTTGGTTACCTCTGATCTAGGAAAATGGCCTTCTCTGTGGTGGTTCCCTCCCTTTGGAACTTCATTTTTCCAAATATAAGATTGGCCTCCACTTTGTTGCTTTTCTGGCAAGGCTTTAAAGACATGGATTGGTCAGCAGACCTGGGCACCTGCTTTGGAGCCAATCAAGTGGCTTGTGAAATTCTGTTGTCATTGCCAGGAAGTGGGGATGGAGTGGGAAAATTTAACCATGAATTTTTAATGTTGTACACTGCTCAAAGTTACTGTGTGAGAGTTGGGAGCTATATAAATTTGTTAAAGAAAGACTTTTTTGTTAGTGATGTGCAGTTTCAGATTGGAATCCAAAATGGTTCTTTAGGATGCCCAGGAGCATGAATGTACTGAAGAAACAATGTGTGTAAAAGTTGATGGCACTCAATTTTAAAAAAAAGTTTTAATCTCCGATTCCTAAAGGGATAGATTTCTTCAAAGAGGACTACTTAAATGACTTTCTAATGGAGCAGAAGTTAAATGCAGCCACAGAAAAATCATGTGATATTTGCAAATCTTTACAGTATCCAAGTACTTTGCACGGCCATGATCAAAATGGGAGACCATCTCAAAATACAAACAAGAGCCAAAGAATGTACACACTGAATAGTTAATATCAAGAGTGTCCACAGAGAGGGGATCAAAACAGTCAAAATGACAGCCACAACCATGCAGTTAAAACTTGCTCCCACCAAAACACAACACAATACACATTTTAAAAAGCCCAGAATTTTGATGGTGTGTCTATGGCTGCCATCTTGACTTTTTCATTCTCCTGCATGTATCTGTCAGAGATTAGAAAGATTAATTTGCACACTGACAGGAAACTAGAATAAATAAATACTGTGAAAAATGTATCTAAGAATCATGCTATACGTTCTCCTCTGCAACAATAATTCCTCCATATAGATGACGAAATACTAGTTGCCATATGGCAGTAGCATCATTAAATGTCTTTAAAACCTGTGTTTTGGTTGCTATAGGTACAACTTACAGTAATAAAATTAAATTGGCTGAGAGGAGGAATGTGCCTGCTAATGCTCCCATAACAGCTGGAGAAATACTGAAAATTGTTCACTTTGGGAACATTAACATTTAAAACAAAATCTGGAATGACTAGAAGTGGCATTTCCAGCTCATAGCAAGAGCCTGGGCACCTTCTCTTTCTCATTGTTTCCATCCCAGTAAGCTTTAAAATTAGAGAATGAGTTGCACATAAGAAGTAAAAAAAAAACACCACCTGCAAGAGGAAAGGGAATAATGGCCTGGCCTTTATGAATCTCAAATGGCTCAATATGGTAGAGGGTAAAAAAGTAATATCCAAATAATGTACTAAAGTCCTCAAATGTGTGTAGTAAAAGAGTTGCTGGTCCATATTTTAAAAGAATTATAATAACCACATCAAAAGAAGTGGCCTGTTACAACAGATATGTTGTCTTAATCTTGCTCTTTTTTAAAAAAAAAGCCACAACAGAGTAGTCTGCCTCAGGATAGTTTGTGGTCAGTGTCTTCTCTCTGAGTTTCTGCACTAACAACAAGGCTGGCTCGACATCGTACAACATGATTTCATTTTCCCATTTCATCCCAAAGGTGATTTTTTTTTAAAAAAGGCAACTGGACTTTTTTTTGTGTGTGTGTGTGTGTGTGTGTGTTTACTTTGAAAACATTTTGTTTCTCATTGAAGAAGTTTCTTCAGTTCAGAACTGAAGAAGCTTCTTGAATGAGAAGCTAAACGTTTTTAAAAAAAAACCCCAACCAAACAAGAAAGTTCAATTGTTTTTTTGAAAAAGCACCTTTGGGACAACCATGACCTGGACCAGGGCTAGGCAACCTTGGCTCTTTTATGACTCGTGGACTTCAACTCCCAGAATTCCTGAGCCACCATGGCTCAGCTTGGAAACCTCTCCCTTTCCCCTCAGCATGGCTGACTCAGGAATTCTGGGAGTTGAAGTCCACAAGTCATAAAAGAGCCAAGGTTGCCTACCCTTGGTCCTGGACGATTGAGAATCTCCATAGACATTTCCCATTTCATGCACAAAAACATGCACCTACCTTCTGGCACATCATCCCCCCCAGTAACCAGACATGTCCTGACGCCACTAGCCTTTGTCAGAGGCCCAGGCAGTGTGAAGGAGCATCTGTCATGGCTGGTTTGAGTGATTGTGACTTTGCTCGGCTGCTATTTTTAATGTTATTTTTGTTTGCTTGGGCTAATTATTTTACTGTTTTTATTCTGTTATATAATTGTGAACTACCTAGAATCACGCACAGTACATGACATGGGTGGTCTATGATTCACTAAATAAATAAAAGCTGAAAAGCCACCAGCTGAATCAAATAACAGGTGATACTTTGGGGCTGGTAATAAAAGAGCATCTTTTCTTGTGGGCGAAGAATGTCCGTGTGGCCCAAATAAAGAAGAACTGGATACATGAATCCCAATTGCACTTCTTAGCATATTTAACAGTTGACTTAAGATCACCTTGTCCAAGCTGGGTGCCCTTTAAAAGGAGACTTCGGCTCTCCTAATTCCATAGCTGACAAAGTGGTTGCTCAGAAGTTGAAATCCACAGATCTCAGGAAAGCTGATTTAAGAGGTGCAGAAAGAACAGCTTCAATCTTTCCTTTCTGAGTTGCAGTCTCTTTCCTAGCAGTCAGGCAATAATCCATTACAGGTTAATCCTTGACTTATGACCACAATTCAGCCCGAAATTTCCGTTGCTAATCAAGACATTTGTTAAATGAATTTTGCTCCATTTTACGACCATTCTCACCACCCTGGTTAAGTGAATCGCTGCAGTTATTAAGTTAGGAACACAGTTGTTAAGTGAAGCTAGCTTCTGCCTTTACATTGCTTGTCAGGAGGTCACAAAATGTGATCAGGTGCCCCTGGGACACTGCAACTATCGTAAGGATGAATCGGTTACCAAAGTGTCTGAATTTTGATCACGTGACCAGAGGGATGCGGCAACAGTCATAAAAGTGTGAAAAATGCCATAAGGTTACTTTAATCAGTGCCATTGTAACTTTGGTCAGTAAATGAACTAATGTAAGTCGAGGACTATCTGTATATAAAATCTTGTACTGACTCAGTGCCATTTTGACTCCGCCAGCCGACTTTGCTATAACATTATAAAAACTACTGTCCAGTTTTGTTTAGTTTTGCTAGACAGATTGTAAACTTATGAAAACTCTACACCTTGAAATAACCATGAAGAAGAAGGTGTGGAAATCTTTGATATATCCAAAATTGGGCTTCCATTATTTTTCTTCTTACCTTCCACTCCACAATAACTAAAATCTCTACAACATGGTGAGCAGGGGATCCTCCTTCTTCCTTTCCTTTCCTTTCTTTTTTTTATTTTAAGAGAAACCTGAGCACTATCAAAAGATGTAGGACTACCGGTAAAAGGTTGATTTGATTTGGATATCAAAATTTAAGAGAATACAAAAATACCGTTTCTCAGTAACTAAATCAGAGCTAGATTAGTACAGTGAAACTTTCTGTCTTTAAATCAATAAAATTAGCCTGAAAACATGACTCTTCCAGAACGGCCTTCCAGGATTTATTATAACTGGCAGTGCCATATTCAATAAATTTAATTTATTCTTTTTTTTTAGAATTAATTTAAATTGAGAATTAATTGAATTGCTTTTTTGATTGATTACGATATTGACTTGCGTTGTGTTTTATATGTACATTCAATAAGCCAGCTGGAGCCCTTTTGGTTTCAGGCCAGTGAGGAAATCCCAGTGATAAATACACAGTAGCGGCCAAAATTGTGGAAACCTTTTGGGAAAAGTTTATTTTTGAGGTTTGGTGGCTAATAACACCACTTTTTTTTTGGAGTAGTACTATAAAATTATATATCGATGGAAAGATAATTTAATCAAGAATGTAATGCAACAAAGTTTGTTCAGTTATCTGTACTGTATTCTATGAAAAGTTATAGCCAAATAACCAGAAAAAGGAAGCACAACTTGCTTAGGTTGATATCAGGTGGCTTTCCTTCATCTGATTGTAGCCAATGAGCATGAGTGTTTAGAGAGCCAATCAGGTGTCATCTTGTTTTGGCAATGAGCCAATCAGATCACAGTAGGATTCAGTTACTGATGTCATGTATTGAAGCTGAGAGGAGAACATTTGTCAGTGTGTTATGTGGTCGCTATCAAGTTGGTTGGGGGGGACAGGTTTGTGTTCTTTCATTTAGTGAGCTTGTAAAACGTAATAAAATTAAAGTAATGGTGCAAAGAGTTGACTGGTTGCCCAAAAAGCGATGTAAAATAGTATTATTAAGTGAACAAGGCTACAGTCATAAAGAAATTAGAAGAAAAATTAGTGGAAACTTAACCAAAGGTGACATTTCTACTGTACACTTTTCCCAAAAGGTTTCCACAATTTTGGCCACTACTGTAGTTTCATGTACTTTTAGTGTAGAGCAGAAAAAGCATAGAGTTTTGGCCACGCTGGACATTACTGCTTTCCTGTTGTTTGACCACAGAAATGCAGTCCACTTCAGTGTTTTTCAGATTTTTCAGTCTAACCATATATGGACTTCAACTCCCAGAACTGGGGGTTCTGGAGCATTCTGGGAGTTGAAGTCCATACATCTTCAAGTTGCCAAAGTTGAGAAACACTGGTCTATTTCTTTCCTTTCCTTCCTTTCTTTCCTTTTTCTTTGCCAAATCAAAGCTGGTTGATTTGAATATAGCTTTCAGGAGCCTCACTCTTGTTCTATTGTCATTTTTCTTTTAATGTTTTCTACTGTGACCTACTTAGTATTGTAAGATTGAGGTGAGCAACTAGATAAATTCAACAAATAAATAAATCCATGAGCATTTCCGATAGGGGGACCTAATTCTTTTTGTCATAGAGCACCAAATTGATCAAGCCCTGAATTATATTACACGCAGAAGAGAACAGTCATTATTTTCCACTCACATCCCAATCCATATATTAGGAAACATTTAGAGACATCCTGAGACAAGAAGATAAAGCTTTCATTAACTTTTATATTATACTATTGACAGATTAAGGGACGCGGTGGCTCAGTGGGTTAGGACGCTGAGCTTGTCGATCAGAAGGTCGGCAGTTTGGTGGGTCGAATCCCGAGTTCCGCGTAACAGAGTGAGCGCCTGTTACTCGTCCCAGCTTCCGCCAACCTAGCAGTTCGAAAGCACGTAAAAATGCAAGTAGAAAAATAGGGACCACTACAGTGGGAAGGTAACAGCGTTCCGTGCGCCTTTGGCGTCTAGTCATGCTGGCCACATGACCACGGAGACGTCCTTGGACAAGCGTTGGCTCTTCAGCTTTGAAATGTAGATGAGCACCGGCCCCTAGAGTTGGAAACGACTAGCACACACGTGCAGGGGAACCTTTACCTTTTATTGACAGATTAAGTCTGGAACCTAGAACACTTTGCCTCTGCTATTTGAGCTATGGCTGAGAGACAAGAGACCCATATCTGACAAGATTCCTGCTTCTACATTTTTTTTCTTTTCTGCTTTCTCCTTTGATTCATTACTGCAAATCAAAGACTGTCTTTATGACAGGTTGCTGTGTTAATACCTATTTCATAACAACATGTTTCTCATAGTTAACATGAATTTTGCATGAGAACGGTATTTTTAGAGCTGCCAGAACACACCTTTTTGATTTCTAGATGAGACATGGACAAGTAAAGGGATACCTAGACACCTTCCTTTTACATTATTCTAAGGTTTTCATATTGCAATCCTAAGCTACTTAAATATCCATTTATAAAATAGCTGGAAGGAAGCTGGTTTTAGAAATCCCTTTTATATTCGAATGTATTCCTCTGCTTGGGCCACAATAATAGCTTGATGTTCTAATTTATCATGGCCTCCAGCTGGTAGATTCCCCTGCTAAGTTAAAATTATGGTTAGTTGGTTTCTAGCTCTGACCATTGTGTGAACAGAGCCACTGTGTTCTGAGGAAAAAAGCATGGTATAACTAGCCAACCTAGAACAACTGACATTTGTCAAAATTAGGAAGGGATAAATAACAGCCCTTGTCCATCTCCCTCAATCTTTCTCTTTTCTTTTCATTGCAATGATTACCCTAAAATTAAATGTTAGCAAAGCTCTCAGGTAAAGGAGAATGACTCTAAGTATGTGTGTTTGTAAGTTTTTTATATGCAAATCAGAATTGGACTATAAAATTCCCTAGACCATACCAATTCTGTTTATTCCTTTGATGGATTTTCAAAACTAAGCCAGCTAATAAAAGAGCAGCAATTTTAAACAAATAGTATGGCATAATAATATTCTCCAAACCGCTACAGAATCAATCATGTAAATTAGCAATGTGTTAAATAAATCTCCTATATATAGCAAAAACATTTTTAGCTTTGTGCTTAGCTTTACATTTATGTCCTTATGCCTTAAAAGAAACTGAGGACTCATTCTTCCCAGGGATAATCTGATGCATTTTCTTCTTTTACTGACACCCTGGATAAGTTTTGTTGCAAATAATAATGGGCTAACTATATCACATGGTTCTCCTCAACAGCATTTTATTTTTCCCTGAACATTTTTCCTTCAAATAATTAATTTCTGGGCTATGCTATAAGTGCTTTTGTCTTGAATATATGTATTCTTATTCTCCTAACTTTATAAACATCTCAAAATCTAAACTCCACTGAGATTCTAAGGGTGGCCCTTTTGAAAGGGGTCACTCAGGGTTGTCTACGGCTGTTTTGTTTTGTTGGCATAATGCAAAGGCCTTTATATTCTTTTTAATTTTGCAGATCACACCATAGTCCATATCTATGTGTCTTAGAACTGTTCGTTTTTCCCCCTTCTATCTTTATAGTCGAGTCTGCTGTGTTTGAAATATATTTGTATCTTCTCTTTGCTTTTTTTGCATTTAATTGGATTTTCTTACTATAAATGCCAATGTATTTTACGGCATTTTATTCCTGCACATCTACCCTTTAGAATGAGATTTCTCCACCACCACCCCGCCCCCAGATCCAGATGGCCTCCATTTTGCTGTTGTTCAGAAGAGTAGTAAAAAGATGGCTGTTCACCCAGGCTTTTGGTAAATACGTAGTAAGCAATGACTAAAATCATGGCATAAGCAAATGTAGTTAAAACTAATTTATACCAACCCCTACACTTTACTTCTCCATATCTTTTTATTCTTATAAACTAGATTTATTTCCAAAGGCACCTAAAATATTTTGTTCTTTAATCTGATTACCTATCTTTTTTTTTTTTAGGATCTCATAAACGGAAATTATTCCTTTCTCCATTACTCACCCTTCTTCATATATTTGCTCTGCAATTTGATCTTCCTTCATTCTGTCTATATAAAGTCAGGCCACATTCCTTTTTTATATGCTTTATCCTATCTCTTCTTTTTTTATTATACAGACCCATTCCCACTGCATTTGACTAACTTTTATATTTCTCCAACTCCTAACAAGAAAGCGGGCAAACATATACTTTTATAAACAAGCATTATTTGGACAACATCCATCCTTTGTAACAGAGTTCCCCAACCTTTTCAGCTTTGCAGACCAGCAGGGTGGTGGTGTGGAGATGGGATGTTTCCCCACATACGGCGGGCAAGAGCCCGAGCGATCAGCTCCATTTGCGCAAGCTACTCACCTACTGCTTGTATGAATGGGGATGCACACACCCATGCTCAGCCATCACTTCCATGGCCCAGTTCCAAAAGTCTCAAGGCTCAGTAGTGGGCCATGGGCCATGGGATTGGGACCCCTGCTTTACAACATCCCAAATCTTGCCTACAACCTTTCAACTGATGTTTGAACATTTAAAATTTCTCCATTCATTTCCCCATCCATAGTAAACATTCTACCAAGGTACACAAATTCACCTGCGTGGTCTAGCTTTTCACCACCTATGTATCGTTTGTAATAATTCACTCCGTTTTCTCTAATCAACACAACTACTTTGATCCTCGCTACATCCATTTTCAGATACATATTCCTTGTAGCATCATTCAGTCTTTCCAACATTCGCTGCAAATAATTCAAATTAGCCAAAACATATCATCTGCCTGTTAAAGTATAAGTGCATTCATTTCTCCAAAAATGTCACTGTTGACATCACCAAAAGCATTCCATATACATTTATCCATAAACACCTAAAACAACAAAGGACACCTTGCATCTCCTTGTCTTCTTTCTATGCAGTGCTGAACCAATTCATTAAACATTTTATTTATTTTCATACATGCCTAACTTCCATCATATACTGCTATAACTGCATTTAACAATCCATCATCAGCATATTTGCACAAAACACCCATAAATAATGCCGCTTGGGGTGTGTGTGAAAGCCCTAATAAGCAGGCATATACATAGAATGAAGGCTACTGCTAAGCTTGTAAGCCGCCCTGAGTCTTCGGAGAAGGGCGGGACATAAATGGAATTAAAATAAAAATAAATAAAAAATAAAATAACATAACACTTATTCCATCTAGCTTATGTTTCTATAAACATCAATGAATAAACATCAACTTTTTTCTCTAAATAATATATTTCTTTGCCTGTGTGTGCAGAGAGGAAGCAGGGAGATTTTCCCCATCTCCTGCTTCACTTCAGCAGTAGGACTTTGTCTACCAAGATGTATTGGAGATTATTATTGTCATGTTTCCGACAGATAGAGACAAATAAAGCAGAACTCAAAGGCTTGAAAATTCATCAAAGAACATGTTTATTTGCTACAAAGTTATCAGCACATCAAAAGTGAAACCAAACCTGAAGACACACATAACAATTCCCCAATACAAAGTTAAGAAATCCCATCTCTAAAGCTATGCAAGCAACTACGTTCCCCAATACATCTTCTTGGCTGGCTTTTCACGAAACGCCCAGCCTGCAGTCTCAGGAGCAGCCGATGACCTTGGTTCCCATGGGACAAAAGATTATTTTGACTAGCGAAGCACCTAGAAATCTCTCCTCCCACCTTTCTTTGTGTCAACCTAAAATGAATAGGGAAAATGTCCACAGCCATGCTCATTTTCAAGGTTGACAATTATCATCAATAAAGGAGCAGGACTGAAATGAGGGGTCCTTGTTGCTCTCTGAGCTTGGGTTGTTTTCTTGCAGGCGTTTCATTAGCCAGACTAGATAACATCATCAGTGCTAATCACTGATGTAACGACGTTGCTAATACTGATGATATTACCTCGTTTGGGTAATGAAATGTCTGCAAGAAAGCAAACTAAGCTCAGAGAGCACCAGGGACCCCTCGCTGTTATCATTTTAGCATGGAATTAATGATGTTGTATCATTGCAGTGGATGCAGTACATGGATCTGCATTTTACAACTGGGACTGCCAATACTGGTGTCAGTTGTGGGTGAGTCAGGGAGGTGTTTTGATTGATAGCTGTAACAGAAGATGCAGATCTGACCTATGAACTGGTGATGACAGTGTCAGCGCTGTCCTGTACTTCCCAATCTTTCCCCATTGTCACTTACAGGCTTTCAGGCAGAATTCTGTGAAATGTCTTTGTAGGCACATTTCAAATTTACGTTCGTTCTAACAGGAAATCAAAGCTGCTCAGGATGTAGATGGCATGTATACCCTTGAGGGGAAAAAAATACCCTATTGTTAAAAAGTAGAAGGAAGTGGGAGTTCATGTTACGTTAATCCTCATTAACAAAGCGGAGAGGCTTAGCATGTCATCAAATGTATTCAGTGAGTTAGACCTTAGGCTTTTTTATTTTTTTAGCCTGCAGGCAGAATTAGTGTAATTGCACAATTTAGGAAATTAGAGCTGTGTTGTCAAAATCCATTAGGCAACAGTTCTGAAAGGGTAACACACTGTTATTTATTATTGTAATGTTTAGTGGCAAGATAGGTCTCACCTGACCCAATGTTTTTGGAGGGCAGTCTTCTGCATACATTGACTGAAGCAGCTTTAGTAATGCAGTAGAAATGTACAAAACTATAATTTCAGCTTTGTATTAGACACCAAAACACAAAGAGGGTAGAAAAGGCATCTGCATTTTTCACAAAAAGCAGCCTGTTGGCAATGCTGCTAATCATGTAAGGGTGCACAGGAATTCATTCACGTATACCTGAGGGAAATAAACACTGGTCTTATTGTAAATGATTCAGGAACCAAATGGAAACTCTACATTTAATTTCATTTCTGTGCAATCGGCAAGGCCTGCTCTACTTGAAGATCTTACCATCTATGGAACCTGTCTGATAAAGCTGTCAAAATGCTCCTTTGAAAGCATTTGAGATCAAATATCTCATCTGCGCTGAACCTTGACAGCAAGACTTGGGAATAGCTGGTGACTGACTCTCTCTCTCTCTCTCTCTCTCTCTCTCTCTCTCTCTCTCTCTCTCTCTCTCTCTCTCTCTCTCTCTCTCTCTCTCTCTCTCTCTCTCTCTCTCTCTCTCTCTCTCTCTCTCTCTCTCTTTCTCTCTCTCTCTCCGGAACTTTTTAGAGAAAAAGTAATAAAATGTTGCTGCTTTTAGTAGCATGGGCCAATCTTTAGACCTGATCAAGAAGAGAAAAAAAGTTTCATTTATAAACAACATGCTGTTTAATAATTAGAAAGTAACCTTTTTTAAAAACAAAAAGCAAAAAACTTTCTTACATTATAAATGTTGAACTACAGATACAAAGGTCATAATTTGTTTTTATCCAATACATCTTAAGGACACCAAAGTGGAAAGGCTTCATTAAAGTATGGAATGTTGGTAATCAGATACAGTAATTTAAAGTAAAGATTATGCTTTTATTGCTTGAAAGTTTCTGGAGGGCTAATGTAAACATATCGGTCATTTATCTCCATCGTTTCTCACTGCATAAACTCTTCCATGGTTCTCCACGGAGCTTCGGGAGATGAAGCGTCGGAGACGGGGCCTAGAGAGCTGTTGGAGGTCCAGCCGATCCAAATCCGACCGATTGCGACTAAGAACCTATATTAGGTCTTATCTCGCAGCGATAAGGGTGGCGAGGTCTAATTACTTCTCCGCCCTTATCGCGTCCGCAGATAACCGCCCGGCCGCCCTGTTTAGGGTGACCCGCTCCCTCCTTAATCAGGAGGTGAGGGAGGAACCCTTGCAGGGTCGTGCCGAGGAGTTTAGTCAACATCTGTCGGACAAAATCGCTCGGATTCGGACCGGTCTGGACTCCAACTGGGCAGAGTCTGACGACCAGGACACGGGCGGTCTTGTCGATGTTATCTGGGAGGAGTTTGATTCTGTGACCCCAGAGGAAGTGGACAGGATTATGGGGAGGTTGAGCTCCACCACATGTTTATTGGACCCGTGCCCTTCCTGGCTGGTTTATGCAGCCCGGGAGGGGACACGAGGCTGGTTCCAGGCGGTTATATCTGCTTCTTTGAGTGAGGGTAGTTTCCCCGCCGTCTTGAAGGAGGCGGTGGTGAGACCTCTCCTCAAGAAGCCTGCCTTGGACCCAGCTGTGTTAAATAACTTTCGTCCGGTCTCCAACCTTCGCTTCCTTGAAGGTTGTTGAGAGTGTGGTGGCGCATCAGCTCCCTCTGGTCCTGGATGAAGCGGATTATCTAGACCCGTGCCAATCGGGTTTCAGGCCCGGGTACAGCACGGAGACGGCATTGGTCACTCTGGTGAATGATCTCTGGAGGGCCCGGGACAGGGGATATTCCTCTGTCCTAGTCCTATTAGACCTCTCAGCGGCTTTCGATACCATCGACCATGGTATCCTGCTGCAGCGTCTGAGGGGATTGGGAGTGGGAGGCACAGTTCTTCAGTGGTTCTCCTCCTATCTCCTGGGACGTTCGCAGTTGGTGTTGGCAGGGGGGCAGAGGTCGACCTCGAGGTCTCTCGTTTGTGGAGTTCCTCAGGGGTCGGTCCTCTCACCTCTCCTGTTCAACATCTACATGAAACCGCTGGGTGAGATCATTCGTGGTTTTGGAGTTGGGTATCATCAGTATGCTGATGATACCCAGCTTTTCTTTTCGACCCCAAACCACCCCAGTGATGCCCTCAACGTGATGTCCCGTTGCCTGGAAGCGGTTCGGGTCTGGATGGGGAGGAACAGACTTCAACTCAACCCCGACAAGACTGAGTGGCTGTGCATACCGGCATCCCAGGATATTCAGAATATTCCACCTCTTTCCATGGGGGGGTGAGCTTTTACCCCCCGTAGATAGGGCTTGCAACTTGGGAGTCCTCCTAGATTCGCAGCTTACTTTGGAAGACCATATAGTGGCTATGACTAGGGGGGCCTTCGCCCAGGTTCACCTGGCGCGCCAGTTGCAGCCCTATCTAGACCGGGATGCCCTGTGTACGGTCACTCATGCGCTCATGACCTCTCGTCTGGACTACTGCAACGCTCTCTACATGGGGCTTCCCTTGAAGACCACTCGGAGGCTCCAACTGGTACAGAATGCAGCCGCGAGAGTTGTCTTGGGAGTTTCCCGATACTCCCATGTTACACCTCTGCTCCGCGAGCTGCATTGGCTACCAGTTGTCTTCCGAGTGAGATTCAAGGTTTTGGTAATGGTTTTCAAGGCCCTACATGGCATGGGTCCGGAGTACCTCGGGGATCACCTGCTGCCGGCGTCAACTTCCCTCCGCCCTGTGCGTTCCCACAGAGAGGGCCTCCTCAGGGTGCCACCGGTCAGAGAATGTCGGCTGGTGGCCCCCAGGGGAGGGCCTTCTCTGTGGGCGCCCCGGACTTATGGAATCAGTTGCCGGTTGAGCTCCGGACAGCGCCTGACCTTCGCTCCTTCCGACGCGATCTGAAGACCTATTTATTTGAACAAGCTGACCTGGCCTGATGGGGGATGTGTTGGGGTTTTTATTGCGGGTTTTTTTATACTATTATTTATTGTTTTAGCTTGGGCTCTGTTTAATTCTCTTTTAACTTTTGTATTTTGCATTTTATATGTGCCCTGTTCACCGCCCTGAGTCCTTCGGGAGAAGGGCGGTATACAAATATAATAAATAATAATAATAATAACACCAGAAAAAGCCTGTACAACACAAGGAAAAAGGTAGAGTTTGCTTACCCCGACATATTCTTGATTCTGCTCCCCTCTAATTTCCTTATGGAACCCACCCTTATTATCAATTAACATCTACTTCCTCCTGTCTCAAGGAGGAAGAAGTTGGCAGTGACATATTGTTATGTTTCGGGATCAGTGAGGCATTGACGAGGCAGAACGGTGAAACAGCAACACGTTTATTCAGTTAACACAGAAGCAGCACTGACTGCTGCTTAACTTCTATTTATACAGACCACTGCTAGGTGGTGGCCAATGAAATTACAGCAGTACTTCCTGCCTAAAACACAAGCTAACAGTTCTGGAGACAAGCAGTCTGGAGTTTAAACAGAAACTATTGTGCAACAGTTTTCAAGCAATTAAAGCCAATACATAACACCTATAAACCGTATTTTACTTATTTTCATTTTCGGATTTCTCCTTTCTTCCCATAAAACATCCTAAGATAATATTGTCTAGTTACTCAAGTACTCTCTAAGAAGGAGATACCAAGGTTAAGCGAGGGACATTATTAAAATATCACCAACAACTTTCTTGCCTGCAAAGTCGTGGTGGCATTTACTCCGGATCGATGAAGCATAAATACACTAATGGGACTTTGATTCTATGACTTCTTCTCCTCCCCCACATTGACAGAAGAGTGCCCCCTGCCTCCAAGACATTGTGCGATATGTGAAATCACAGCGCTGAAACCATGCACTTCGCTTTAATTAAGGATTATAAATACCAAGGCTTTCTGACTTTGCTGTTTTCACTGGTCTGACTAGTGCATCTGTCCTGGGGGGGTTTCCAATAAAGCATATATTAATTTAATCTAAATGGCAGGGCTGTACTGAATTTGCATAATGGACATGAATGTTAAAAGACATCACCTTTTAAGATGGTGTTGGTACCTGATGCCAAGAGACTTGATATGACTGAACACTTACCTCAAAATATTTCATCCATATTTGCCGATTATTTAATTCTCAGAGCTCCCTATCAAAAACAGAACTACAAAAGCTTTCCCTGTTCTGTCCTCAAGGACAGTTGCAGGAACCAACTTCATTGCCAATTCCAAATTATCGTCAATTTCTAAAATTAAATAGGCCAGAATGAAACTTATGCTTTTTGACTTAGAAGAAGGGATAAAGAGATAGAAGGAAGCTTCATTTCAAGATGTTAGTCATTGTAAAAGGACAACAATTCAAGTTATTACTAGCCATAGTTTGAAAACTAGGTACCTTAATTGCATTATTTCAGAAGTAAGCCCCCTATATTCATTGGGGCTACCTCTTTTAGATGGACTGTTGCCATTTAGGATTACAGTTCTTTGTATTTTCAATTGAGAATATGTGCAATTAAATTTCGTGGCCTAGTTCGTACATGCTGTAAATCTTAATTTGATTTTTTAGCTTTAGCTTAGCATAAAATGCCAACAAAATTTTTGTGGTTTATAAATTATAACTTTTGGCTTAGCTTTATCTGTACTCCAGCCATGATGGCTTGTTCAACAAACTAGGATTAAAATAAATTATGGCATAAGATATATGAACTCAAAGAGAATTACTACCAAATTACAATACCCAATGATTTACTAGATATGCTGGCTCCCAGCCCATTTTCCAGTTCCAGTTTAAAATGCTGATTTTCATCTATAAAGCCCATGTCATCTCAGGGATGAGATGCCCAAGCTTAAATGTTACAGACTTTTCAAAATGATTTATATGCTGTCATCCCTAACTGAAATGATTGAGGTGGTGTATCAAGAGAAAAACTTTCTGCTGGACCAAATTCTCCAAAGAATTCCCCCTGGAATCATTTTAAGTTTGTCTAGCTTCAGTTGAATGGCTTTTTATTTACCCACATTATTTAAAGAAACTTGTTATTTAGTAAATCCAACTACTTTAATGGAATGAACTCTTTTATCAATATTGATATGGTCTGCTCAAAGATACATTTTGGTCTTCTAGGCCAGGGCTTTTCAACCAGTGGTACGGGTACCACCTGTGGTAGATTGGCACCTAGCAGGTGGTATGCAACCATCCTAGAAAAGTGGTACCAAGGGAGGGGAATCAGCTGAACCGGTGGTAGCACCACACAAGCCTGAGCGAGAGACGGCTGGAGCTGCAGGGCTGTCAGGGCTCAGCAGAAGCACCAGGATCAACGCCAGGCTCCAGCTGGAGCTCAGTGCTGATCCTGGTGCTTCTGCTGAGCCCAGAAGAAGCGCCGATCAGCTGGAATGTTGCAGCATCCCCAGGGTCTTGTGATTTACATTCAGATGCTTGGCAACTGATTCATATTTATGACGGTCACAGTGTCCCAGGGTCATGTGAAGTGACCAAAACCTGCTGCAACCACCCAGCAGGAGGGGGAATAAAAACCAAACACCCCCCACCCCACCCCCGCTGCCAATCCTCAACAGAAATGCTCACGACAATGAAAACCTGGACAGGAGGAAGAGTCCCACCAGGCGGGCAGGCAGGTGTCTTGCTCGGCTGTGGTTTGGGGGGCACTTTTTTCAGTGCCATTGTAACTTTGAACAGTCCCTAAGCAAAATGTTTTAAGTTGAGGACTACCTGTACTTCATCACTTTTTTCCTTTTTTTTTTGGTCATCAAGTTTTTGACACCTTGCTCTAGGCGACTGGTGGTACTCAGATGTTGCCGTATCCTAAAAGTGGTACAATGGGTGAAAAAGTTGAAGAGCCCTGTTCTAGGCAAGTTCTGTTTTTCTTTATTGCACTTCTCAAGATGCTGTTTCCTTCTGTTTCTGCTAGAAGGAAAATGTTTCGGTGTGTTCTTAAACTGTTTTCCACAACATTTAATTATATTGCATTTGGTACTTCTGTTTCTCATTTGCTTTTGGCTATACGACACACCACTCCTGGCCGTTCTGAAATAAAAAGTAATTAAACATAGGGAAGGATGCTGCACGTGTATAGTGAGAAAAGTATCAGAAAAAGAAAGGCAAGTACTAATTTGAGCATTTGAGGATTTGTTTGTGTACTCTATAAAGGATTGGGGGGGGGGCGAAACCTCCTTCCTTATCTTTTCTGTTAAATCACATGTGCTGTGTTGACAGCTTTGACTATCATAGTTTCTAGAACACCTCAGGATCACAGGTAGACCAAACTTACAATCACAATTGAGCAAAAATGTCTGTGGCTAAGCAAGGCAGTTGCTAAATGAGTTTTGCCCCATTTTACAACTTTTCTTGCCACAGTTGTTAAGTGAAGCAGTGCAGTTGTTAAGTTAGTAACGTGGTTATTAAGTGACTTCCCCATTGACTTTGTCATTATAAACATATGCCAGTTGCCAAGTGTCCAAATTTTGACATGTGACCACAAGGATGCTACAGTGGTCTTAAGTGTGAAAAACAGTAGTAAGTCTCTTTTTTTAGTGTTATTGTAACTTCAAACTGTGGCTAAATGAATGGTTGTAAACTGAAGATTATCAGTAGTACTATAGTTGGTAATATTGAAACATTATTCAATTCTTGCCTTCTGATTTTGCAGCCAGGCTACTACCTTATAAATTCATTAGTTTCTTTTCCATGCTTTACATCTCTGACTTGAGGCATAAATGCCATCGGTGAGATTAGAGAAGGAAAACTCCATATGTATTTATTTGGAAAGCTTAGTTTTTAACATTGCTACTTTATTTATTTAATCACATTTGTATAGCTCCCCATCTCACATAGTGACTAACGCGCTGATGTTGGTCTGTTAAACTTGTGGGTTTTCCTGGTGTGGAGGACATTCTTGATGAGATTACCAAAGCTCCCGGAAGGAATTGCACTTGCTGTTCAAAATTTAAAGCTACATTCGTAGTCGTTGAAAGGCTTAACAAAGAGAGATGACTAAAAAGGAAGAAGTGATATTAAAAAGTTATGAAATGAATTGGGCCAGAAACAATCTGTACCTGAGCTAATGGGCCTTCTGGAGACACAGCAGTTGTTTATTTACTCCATTTTGAGTGGGATGCAAATGACAAATTAGAATGGTTGGGAATTAAGTAGGAGAACGTAATTATCCAAGACTGGAGTCAAGTCAGAACAATGACACTCAGTCATGCTAGAGTATGTCTAGTGGTGGGATTCAAATAGGTGAACAACCGGTTCTCTGTGTGGATGCCGCTTCCGGAAGTCCATTCTGGGCCTGGGCAACAAAACATTAGCTACCGGTTCTGCCGAACTGGTGCAAACCGGCTGAATCCCACCACTGTGTATTTCTCTTCTTTCAGTCTGTACACAATGCCTCATGGGGTTGTGCTTACCAGACAATTAAAAAAGAGGATGGTTGGAAGTAGGCTGGGGGATTGCTAATGTCTTCAAATTATTCAAGCATTTTTTCAGTTTTGTTTTAAATGGTTTTCTGTTTGGGGTTTTTTAAGCTATACATTGTGTAGTAGTAAAAACTAATAGACCTGAAATCCACTTCCTTTTATTTAGTTGCCTCATCCAAAAGAATTATGTTTTACCCAGTCTTATTACTTACGATTCAGATTTTCCTAAAACAAAAGTTGCATTTAATCGACTGAGATTAGGCTCATATATAGCTAGAAGTTGTAGTTAAGAATATTTCTTCATATCAACAGTACCTATTAAAAATGCATTTTGTACTTTGACATTAGATTTTTTTTCCTGCTTCTTCCCAGGAAATACTACTATTGATGAATAGATGAGACCTTACAGCAGGGGTGTCAAACTGCTGGCCCATGGGCTGGATGCATCATGCCGAAACCACGCCCACCCCATTGCCGGCAACGGGAAAAAAGTCAGGATACGTCACAACACGTCACGTGACTTGCGAGTCTGACACCCCTGCCCTAGAGACTTGTTCAAAAAGGACGGTTATGCTAAATCAGGGAACACATGGATTAAACTGGAAACCCCTATCATTATGCTTTTTATTTTATTTTACTTATTTATTTGTATCTTGCCCATATTATTTTTGCAAATGATTTAAGGTGGCAAATATATGCAAGACACCTTCCTCTTCCTATTTTCTCCATAATAGAAACTCTGTGAGGTGGTTAGGCTGAGAGAGAGTGACTGGCCCAAGGTTACTCATCTGGTTTTCATAGCTAAGGTGGGATTTGAACTCACAATCTCCCACTTTCTAGCCTGGTGTCTTAACATTAGATCAAACTGGCTCTTTGCTGTGTTCTTTGGTGAGCCATAGTTTCCACAATGGCTTTTCCACAGGCTGCTCAGCTCATGGAGTTTTCCAGAGTTTGGAATCTGACATGGATCATTGTAACCATTGATCTACGATGCCATTTGGATTGATAGAACTTGAACAACAAGCATACTCTATTGCTTGGTCTTGTTGGATTTACAGTGGTCCCTTAATACTCAACTGATTTGAAAGTTGTTGAATTTGGTACTCAACACATTTTGACGCAAAATTTTGCCCATCATTTGTTTGGTACTCGACACATAAGCTAGAAGTTGTCAGTGTTGGCTGCCTTGTGACTCCAGCCAAAATAATCATGTTGTTTGTTTGGTACTCGTCATTGATAGTATTCATTGTGCCTCCAAGTACACATTAACAATGAGTACTGAGGTACTACTGTATCTAGTGTTGTCAGCAGTGCCAGCATTCTGACCAGCACACAAACATTAAGATAGATTTCCATTTAAATTTTTCATAATATATTAGATTAATGCCATATGTGGACATAAAAAAGATGAACATGGAATTTGGACCCAGTTGCAACTCAAATTCCAGGGTTAACAGTCATTAATCAAATTACAATTGCAAATGCAATATTATAAATAATTGATAAAACATCTATGTTTTCATTAATGATTTTTCTTCGCATATTCTTCTCTTAAATAAAAGAGTTTGATACTTATACTCTTGGAGATTCTACCTAATACGATGTTGCTGTCCATTGCCAAATCTAGCGAATCCATTTCTCCAGAAAAAGAACTTATCACTTCTTTGAGAGATAGTCTTCAAATATAGATAAGGAATCAGTTATAATGTTGGTTTGTATGTGTTTTATTTTGAAGTTGTATTACTGTGGGGCAGATTCCCAGCATTGTAAAATAATGCCAGGCATCTACCATCTGATCTCACTAAGCATAAAAGCCTCAACCACATGAAGTCATGCTTTTGAAGTTCAAAAATATGATTTTAATGGAGCCATTTGATCTGTTTGTTCTGTTCTTCTCATCACAAAGAAATGGCAGCACTACATAAACCTGATTTTTTTCCTTGCTAGCATTTTCCCACAGGATGTACTTTTTTTGGATCAACCACGTGTCGATCCATCGGTTGTGACAGGAACTGACTATTTGAGTGGCCTCCTGAACATTTATTTTTTTATTATTTTTATTTTTATTTTATTTTAATCTCATTTATATCCCGCCCTTCTCCGAAGACTCAGGGCGGCTTACAATCTAAGCACAAATTAAATGTGCTTAGAACATGACCGTGTGGGCTGAGAGACTGGCCCAAAGTCACTCAACCGGCTTTCGTGCTGCTTTAACTAGAACCAAACTGTCTCTCATTCTCTCTACACACGCCCAAATATTTTCTGTGAATTTATCATGTCAACGTATTCCAGTTTTCAATAATTTTTATAGAGCTGCGATTACCATTGCTAAGATTATCTGAGACCGTTCTTTTCTTAGATGGTGGAGTTTTGATATTTGTAGCAAATGGGGCTAAGCACAGCCACTTAACTTGAGTCAGTCTCTTCCTTTAAAAATGAATGCTACCAGAGTAGGATTCTTGTCAAAACATGCCATGTGTACCTTGGCATAATTACAAGAGATAAAGCAAGAAAATAACACTGCAATTTTCAGCTCCAGCAACTTTTAACCAGACAAATCACAGAAAGCGCACACATGTGGAAAGTCCACTGAGGTCTAAATTAGGTAACGTAAGAATTGTGCCATATCTATTTACAGAAGATATATTCTTAATTTGGTTAATGAAATAGTCTATAGACAAAAGGTCTATGAAGCTGCTTTAGTAATGCACTTCTGGTCCTAGATTTAGTGTTTAATTCCATAGCTTCCCAGAGTTACTTTGAAGTGGTTCACTTTCTACTTGTCATATGAATGCCACCAGGGAGTTGATGGAATGGTTTGGGATAAAAAGGTGAATACAAATATTCCAAACTTTCATTTTCTTTTTGGCACTTCAGCACATTGGAGCAACATGTACATGTGTGCGCGTGCACTCACACACACATAATGTAGGGTGACTAGGACAATGTGTTTCTAAATATTTGGTTCATAATGAGAAATGCAAGCTCTCTTTTGTGACCTTTCATATTTATCTTTTTTAAAAAAATGTTACTAATTCATAATTAATGTACGGTTGCCTGACAGTGAATAAAGAAAGTTGTACAATGCACTTTAAGTGTGGATATTTTCCTCCTTGTATTTTTCACAGAATATTTACAGAGGTTTCGGTTAGCACTTTTTAAAACTTCTTTGGAAAAGCATTTAAGGAAGAGTTCTAAACAGAGAGAGTCTGGTTCAACTCTGACAAAATTGATGAGATTCAATTAGCAGGCTGTTTGCAGAACTGGGGCCTTAATGACCAACAAGTTAGATTGTAAGTAAATTGCCTGGGACGGCTCAAAAGAGACAGCTGTTGGGCACAAAAACATTTACTTCATTTAAAATAAAAAGCAAAAGCCAACTGCCACTAAGATTAAGCTTGGCATTAGTAATAAATGAATTGCAGTAACTAAGTGTCCAACTTCAGGAAATTAATAGCTCCCTGTGCAATTTATTACTAGGAGTAACAAAATGGGTGGGAACCTCTGACCTGCAGAAATTGGGCAGGGATCACAATGCTTCTCGTGGCTAGACAGCTAGTCCTCGACTTTATGACCACAATTGAGTCCAAAATTTCCGCTGTTCAGCAAAGCAGTTAAGTGAGTTTTGCCTCATTTTATGACCTTCCTTGCCACAGTTTTTAAGTGAATCACTGGAGTTGTTAAACTAGTAACACGGTTGTTAAAGGAATCTGGTTTCCCCAATAACTTTGCTTGTCAGAGAGTCGCAAAAGGTGATCACATGACCCCGGGACAGTGCAACTATCATAAATACATACTAGTTGCCAAGCATCCAAATTTTGATCTTGTGACCATGAGGATGCTGCAATGGTTGTAAGTGTGAAAAACAGTCATAAGTCAGTGCCATTCTAACTTTAGACGATCACTAAATGAAACGTTGCAAGCTGAAGATCTTTTTTTGTTCAGAGCAGATTGTGGAGTGATCAGTTTTTGTTCCTTTCAGCATGGAGAAAAGCAATCCAGAAGACAGATTTAACCTAAAGAGAGAATTGAGTATTATTGCTTGACACATGTAAAAAAAGGGGTGAGGCTTCAATAGCCTAGTTGTGGCTACCATCTTGCCTTTTTTTTAACTTTCTCCCTGGAGATACGACTGTGTGATTTGACTTTTCTCACTCTCCCTTCCTTTGTCCATTATTTGCTCGAATTACTGACAGAAACATTTCATTGGCTTTCTGGAAATATAGGAATTGATTCCACCATTGGACTATTTCTGACTGAAATGGCTTTTTTTCCCTCCTTGTGGCTTCACAGACATACAAATCAAAGCAACAACTGGAATGACAGTGTTTTATAGTTTCTAGCACAACATAATAACCATAGATTTCTCCGCAATACAAGAACAAAATTAGACACAAATCATTTTTTTATATTATCTCTAAAGATACAGTCCCTTTTCTTTCATTGAGGAATTTCAGTATTTCTCTTGTTTCAGAAAAAATATTTTTCTGAATATTTTAATGTGTTGTTTCTCATCTGTCATAGAATTTAAAGTCCAAAGTGAAATAAATGCCCAAAGCCATGAAATTAAACTAAGAACACGTAACAAACACTGACTATTAATTTTTATGGCCTTCCTAATTTTTAAATACCTCAGCTTAAGTAATGAATTAAAACTTATTATCTGCCTGGTTTCTGTAAACCCATAAGCACCCCAAATTGCTGGGAGTTGGGTGGCATATAAATAACAATAACAACAATAACAGGCCTTCTTGCACATACTGTTTCCATTTCTTTCTCTTTCATTTCTGACTCTCTCTGTCTCTCTCATTTTCTAGTTATAACAGTTTCTCCTTTCTGTCTGCCTCCACTTACTGATCTAAGCTATCTCTGATTATGTCCCTTTAAAATAATGTTGTTTAAATAAATAGGTATTATTAAATAGCGGGTTCTTTGGCGCAGGAAAGAAGACGCGTAGCTGGGTACAAGGTAACTCATAGTTTATTTCGTACAGAAACTGTACTGGGGAAATGGCTGCAACTAGCCGCAAAAAAAGTCTAGCCCCTAGGCGGCAGCCAATAGGTTTGAATCAACCATTGCCGCCTGGAGATAGCCAATTGCAGCACAGGAGACTTGTAGTCTGGGTTGCTGGAGAGCCATTAGCTGCTCCAGCAACCCATGTGGTATTCCTCAAGAGCCCAGTACATAACAGGCATTTTGTTATATTTTTCAATGTCACTGTGATGAAGAGAACCTCACTGTGTTGAATGGGACATCTTGTAAATTCAACATTTTCCATATTGACAATCTTTGGATCTATTAGATGTGCCGAAGACAGCAGCTGTTCCTATTGGCTTTTGCTTTCAGTTTAAAAAAAAGCACTTTGAAATTGCTTTCACGAACGCGAACCTTTCTAGGAGAAATTCTATGAATTTTAAAGTGGAAGAGGACATCAGTGGTTAATTTAAATGTAATAGTTAATCAGTTAACACGTTGGTCAATTAAAAACCTTTGATTACAGTGTTGTCCCTAATGAATCAGACAATGGATTCTTTAAAACTTTAAGAATTATTTATAAGGCAATCTATGCACAGCAGGTGCTGCATTGCAAGTGACATTCTTTTTCCCTCTCCCATGGAACAAATTTTTCTATTAAATTTCTTATAATTCTAAATATAAGAAATTTAAATGATGACTCTAAATATAAATGAAATAACTATTTCATAATAAATTCTTTTTATTTATATGCAAAATTCTGTAGATTTAATTTCACAGATTTAATTAAAGCTTGCAAAGTGATGCTGATTACACATGAAGATTTTTGCAGTTTGGTGCTATTGAGACAAGTTTACATCCAGGAGAAATGTTGACAATCTGTCATCATTAATACTTTGCAGGTTTTTGAAGGGCATCCTAGCAACGTATTTGGTTCTGTCCCCACACATTATCCTTTGTCTTCTTGTTTCTTTCATTCAACCTTATTGAAAAATAATTGATTTTTGTAATCCATCCTATGCTTATATCACATTGCAAGTAATCCTCATTGCGTGTAATCCTCATTTACTGACTGCTCATTCAGTGACCTTTAGAAGTTACAACAGAGATTAAAAAGAAAACTTACAATCCATCCTTGAAATTGCAGCTATTGTAGCATCTCTGTGGACATGTGATCACAGTTTGGCAAACAATATTTACAATGGTCACAGCATCCCAGAGTCACATGATTCCCATTTGAGACCTTTCACTGCCAGCTTCTCACAAGCAAAGTCAATGGGAACCCAGCAGAAAATTGCAAGTTGAGGTCATGTGACATCATGCGTAACGATTCATGGTGATTCACTTAACAACTGCAGCCAGAACTGATGTCATAAACAGCATGGTCAGGTGCCCTTGCACTTAAGACTCACACTGCTTAGCAAGGGAGTTGCTGGTCCCAATTGCACACAGTGAGGACTACTTGTTTTCTATTTGCTGATTGCAGTGGTAATGCAGAGAAAGCCACTATATTTCTAGGAGTGTACTGCAGTAGCATCTTTTTATTTCTCCTTCATATTAAGAAAATTCCAGAGATTTAGAATTTATTCTGAGTTATGTTACATGATTAAATTGCTCATTTTTCCACTCTTGTTTGACAAATAAATGAAAGGGAGGGATCACCCCACAGCTGTAGGAGGACCTCAACATTGTTTAGGTTGGCACTGGCTTAGTCCCAGGTTATTGTTTACTTAACAAGGTTCTGTCAGTTTGCATGAGAAACAAATGCACCATCTCACCAAGGTCAAGCCCTGTAATTTCAGTACCACGCAAACAGGGTCATGAGGATTGGGTACCATAAGACCCTGGCATTGCCCTTTGATTTGGGAGCTTTGCCACAGACCTGGAGCTGGTGCTATCAGAGTTGGCAATTTTGGGGTCTTTCCGCTGTTGCTCCACTGAGGTTCCCAACAGCTGAATGGAGATCTGTCATCATCTTGCTTGGTGTGTTGTGCTTTTGTGTTTCTATTTAAATCTGTTAAAAATAAAACTTAACATCTCCTTGCTTACTAATTTGTTTATTATCTCTGGATTCTTAAAGAATCAATTGTCTGCCATTTGGCCATTGCCTGACATTTGGCAATATCAACTCAAGTGATCAGCCAATGTTTATTTGCTCTAGAACTGACCTATTGCTGCTTCGGTCCACAGTACTTTTAATAACTACTTTTGGATCCAAAATCTGGAAGCAATAGAAGCACAGTGGCTCATATGATTAGGTCAAACAGTGTTTGAGACCCAAGTGCTGCTCTGGAGTGAATCCCCTTTGCATCAGCTCTTGCTGGAGACATGAAAAGAACCCCCAATTGGGCATCCGCCAGGCAACGGTGATGTCACCAGCTAATCCTTTCAACCTGGAAGTGCCTTGGTGCTTCTGATACAAGTACTGGTGTTCTTGTTCTCCCTTTTTCTTTTCCAGTGTCCCCAGTTATAAAGCAGCACTAAAAAGTTCATTGTTTTGCTATTATGATCTTGGTTTTATTGAAATGTGTTCCACATTGCATCAGTAGTAGATGTATAAACTTGTATAATGATGATGATCGTACTAAATGTGATGGAATCAATAGCAACCCTATATTATTTGGTTATAACCATGCACACACTTAGCGGTATCCTTTTCATGTATCAGTGTCTCTTCATTCTTTTATAGTAATTCTAATCCTGAATAGAAATGTATCATGTTACATTCATATCACAATTTTATGATAAACCCATCCCATTCTCCACTTAAATTAACTTATTCATTTGGTATACTACATTTGTATGCTGTATTGACAATTTCCAATTTTCCTTGGTTCACATCCCATGTTCTAATTCAAAAGGTATTTTTATTTCCTTTTTTATCCTTACATCATCTTGAACATTTTTCAGAAGAAAGGACTATCCGTTAGTTTACTCTCCCTGACCTCTTGTGATCCTTGGGTAATGCTGTTTAAACTACTTAAACTCTTATGATTGCTGGTGAAGTTTTGAGATAAGAGCTTGTTCATTGCGGTCTCTTCTACAACTGCATGCGTGTTTGCGCTCATCACAGTGAAGTTTTTGTAGAAATCCTTTCAATAATGTCTGTCCCATTTGCCCTTCCAGACAGAGGTAGCATCTTCCAATGACAGGCTACAAGAATGATATGGAAAAAGATGTTTCATTGGACATAGAAAAGTAATCAGTTGATGCGTTAAGAATCAAAGGGGAATTACAAATACTAAATCAAACAAGTGACCTAGATAACTCATTTATATTGGAGTTATAAAAGAGGTTTGCTAAAGCTTGGATGGCTAATGTGGGAAGTATAAAAAAGAAATGAAATTGAGTTTTGCAATATTACTTGAATAGACTAAAGTTTAAGATTGTTAGAAGCAAAGGGAAGAATATAAAGTTGTTTTATTTGCTGGATGTTAATATGGATAATGTTGTTATTTCTGGCCACCCTTAATAAGCTTTATTGACACTAGGACTGAAATTATGTTTGTGGATTTGTTTATCAATAAGAGATGGTCAAAAGGAGGAAAAGATCATTGGTTATAAATTAAGAGAAGGCGAAAAGTTAGTAAAATTGATTGGAAGGTTGGAAATTATTTATATCTTTCTTTTCCTTTTTCTTCATTATAATCTCTCCCTCTTCTTTTTTTCCTTTGCACCTTTTGTTCTTTCTTTCTACTCTTCATTTTGTGTTAGTTTGCCTCACTTTTTACTATTGAATTATTACCTTTAATAACATTGTTTTAACAAATGTCCAATTTGGAGACTGAAAGGAGAACAGTATAGGTAGTCCTCGACTTACGACCATAACTGAGCCCAGAATTTATGTTGCTAAATGAGTTTTGCTCCATTTTATGACCTTTTCATAGTTGTTAAGTGAATCACAGCAGTTGTTAAATTAGTAACACGGTTGTTATGTGAATCTGACTTCCCCATTAATTTTGCTTGTCAGAAGGTTGCAAAAAATGATCACATGACTCCAGGACACTGCAACTGTCATAAATACGAACCAGTTGTTAAGCATCGGAATGTAAATCATGTGGCCATGGGGATGCTGCAATGGTCATAAGTGTGAAATATGGTCATAACTTACTTTTTTCAGTGCCTTTGTAACTTAGAATGGTCACTAAGTGAACTGTTGTAAGTTGAGGACTACCATATATTCAAATGCAGGTGAGACCACAACAATTTAAATAAGGTCTTGAGTTCCCCTTCTTGAATACCCTAAGGTACCCTTTTCCAAGATCCAGATGTTTTGGCATTGCGGCACCCGGAATATCCATCCATTATGTCTTGCAAGCTGAGGATTTTGGACACAGTCATACTAACACAGTGAGAAAGAATCCAGCCAGGAAATCCAGCTTCTTTATAATGTGTGATGGAGTGTTAAAAACCAGCTTTTATCAGGATGATTAGGCCACAGGGGGGGGGAGAAGAAGCCAAAGATAAATATTATATAATCATATAAAATGATTATATAATGCTTCATGCGCATTAATAAGTGTAGGCAATTTTTATAATTTTAGTTGATTACATTATTGATTTCTTCCTCCATTTCCCCATGCCCCGGTCCTTAAATATTTGTTTTGTTTTGCTCTGTTTTCTTTCTTTTCTTTTATTATCAAATTTATAAGCTACCCATCTTGAGCACTGTATTTTATTATTAAATTTTATAGCTGCCCACCTCATGGCAACTGACTCTGGGCAGGGAACAAGGGCCATAAATAAAACAACCATTACCCCAAACTATTAAAAATAGTAACTATTGAAAAAGCATTGAAATGGAAAAATCCTAATATTTTGTAGCTGACTGAAAAGAGCAACCACACACCAAGAGAAGCCTTTCTGTCCTTTTTAATGCACCTCTGAACAAAGCAAAAGCTTTGAAAAACAAAGCCCACCCAACTAAACATGGCTTGTTTCAGGTCCAGAAAACAATGCTGGGATTGCTGGAGTCAACTTGCATTATTCAATGTCAGACATGCTTATGCTCATATAAATTAATAACTCCTTTGGTTGGCTGTCTCCTTGGTTGCCCCGGCAACGGCTTCCACCGCCATTAGTGTCTCTGAGGCCCAATCTTGGTTCACATGTTTCTTTCGCTTTTAGCAAAGCAATTGCCAATTAATAGCAGCAGTGTAAGCATGTGTAGACATTTGGGTGACCTTTTGTTTTATTTATTGCTTTGAATGAGGTCTCATTTTATTCTTGTCTATGTTCATTAGCACAGGAAGGTTAAAAGGCCTGCAGGAGCTGGGATGTGTTTTGAAAATAATATTTTGACAGACATGCAGATTGTATGACTTGGGACACTTTTATGTTGAATGCTCTCTCCAGTGCTTTTTTTGTAAAAGAAAAAGGTGCCAGAACTCACACATGTCATACAACCCATCTTGCCTACCCTACAATGTTCCATCCAAAAAAGGTGCCGGAACTCAGTTCTGAGCGTTCTATGACAAGAAAAGCCCTGGCTCTCTCTATAAAATGAATCTACAATCCATTTCAAATGGATTGTAGATTCAACTATTTGTAGATTGAGATCAAAACCCCTCCTCTCCCCTCCCCTCCCCTCCCCTCCCCTACTCTACTCTACTCTACTCTACTCTACTCTTCCTATAATCCACACATGTGATATCTTGTTTTGAAATGTTCAGAGTGTCAATGCTGCTAACGGATGTTTTTGCTTTGACAACACATGGAGATGCAACCATTTTTCTTCTTATGTTTTACTCTTAGAATTAGAGTTAGAATTAGATGATACTGGGGGGGAGGAGGAGGAATGTGCACAGGAGTTTAGCTAGACATAACAATAGTGTACCTAGTGTGAGAAGCAAGGTTATTGAAATAAGAGATGATAAGAATTGATAAGATAAGATAATTGATATGATAAGACGCGGTGGCTCAGTGGGTTAGGACGCTGAGCTTGTCGATCAGAAGGTCGGCAGTTTGGTGGGTCGAATCCCGAGTGCCACGTAGCAGAGTGAGCACCTGTTACTCGTCCCAGCTTCTGCCAACCTAGCAGTTCGAAAGCACGTCAAAATGCAAGTAGAAAAATAGGGACCACTACGGTGGGAAGGTAACAGCGTTCCGTGCGCCTTTGGCGTCTAGTCATGCCGGCCACATGACCACGGAGACGTCCTCGGACAAGCGCTGGCTCTTCGGCTTTGAAACGGAGATGAGCACCGGCCCCTAGAGTCAGAAACGACTAGCACACACGTGCGGGGGAACCTTTACCTTTACCTTTTAAGAATTGGTGGGTTGGAGAACTGGAGGGAAAGCCTGCATTTCAGACTAATTGGAGAATGTGATTCATGACTGTTAATTAGAGGAGGGAATTGTGCTTTAATACTATGTGTTCAAGAGAGGGGAATTCAGATTTTGGCTTCGACTATGTAAGTGCCGATGCTATGCTACTCAAATAAAGATTCTTTAAGGTAAACAACGCCTCAAAGTTCTTTGAAGAGTTTCATCTGTCGGAACCATGACACAGACATCATTTCAGAGAAATGTTGAGATCTCAGCTATCTTTTCTTCTTTGGGGAACTCAAGCAAATTCAAAATTCTCATGACGGATTTAGAAAGCCCCATATGGATTTCTATCTCCTCTCTTCTATCTCATTTTTTCTCATATCACATCTGGCCTTTCCAAATGTTGCCTTCATAGGATAGACTTTTGATGTTCTTGGGGAGCTTCAAAGTTTGTGCACAATCTGTCTGCCGCATTGTAGCCCGATATTGATAAAAGAGCATCACTTACGTTTTTTTCTTTCTTCTTCTTTGGAACTTTTAGCTGAAATGATAAAAAAATAGAGGTAGGGAGGGGGATATGAATATTTGTTTTCTGCTGAATTTCATCAGTACATTGAGCCACTGGTATTCTTCAGTAACAATATACAAAAGGGTTGCAAGCTGTAGTTTTAAAATTATAGAAATTCTCCATCTTTGGTGGGAGAGAAAGAAGGTGGAGCAGAATATTGGCAGAAGGAAGCCCATGGAACAATTATGACAGGTTTTTTTCCAGTTTTAACCAAGCAAAAGCCCCATTCTGCAGAGACTTAAGGGTATCATAATAATAGGAGATTATTTTTTGTTTCCTTTTTTCTGAGATTACTACTGTACTGATACTGTAGAAGTTTTGTTCTGCTTTGTTTCTGCATCATTTTATATACAGGTAGTCCTCAACTTACAATAGTCCATTTATGACCATTTGAAGTTACAATGGCACTTGAAAAGAATAACCTATGACTGTTTTTCACACTTACAACTGTTGCAGAAGCCCCGTGGTCATGTGATCAACATTCAGACTCTTGGCAACTGACTCATATTTATGACAGATGCAATGTCTCTGGGGTCATGTGATCACCCTCTGACAAAACAAAATCAGTGGGGAAGCCAGATTCACTTAACAACCATGTTACTAACTTAACAACTGCAGTGATTCGCTTAATAACTGTGGCAAGAAAGGTGGTAAAATGGGGCAAAACTAACAACTTTCTCGCTTAGCAACTAAAATGTTGGGCTCAATTGTGGTCATAAGTCAAGGACTATCTCTATTTGGTTATATTTTAATCATACTCAAATCATCAAGCTCAGGTCTCAAAAGCTTTGCACATCCTAGAATAGACACTTTGTACAAGTTGGGTTTCTAGAGTAACATTAAGTTTTTGTGTATTTTTTTTCTAAGTAAGCACTTTTTTTGGTAACAAAACAGATTTCATCCAATTTTGTGATAGCCTTTTTTGTTCAGGGCAGTGTCCTACAGAAGCAACCATGAATACTACTTGTACTTTTGATGTTATTGATCTGTTTTCCAGCCACTGATTTTATCATTTTTATACTGCATGATACTTGATCAATGAAGTTCACAGAACACAGTGATACATAAACTAGAAGAAGCCATCCAAATAAAGCAAAAACTTCGGAGGCGAATGCTTGATAAATCATCAAGGTCATAGTGACCCTGGTTCTTTAATCAGCTCTTTATTGTTCCTAAGGAACATAATCTCTGCTCAAGTGGGTTCATTGCATTTTTCCCCCTCTAGTGTCAACCTTCTTGAAAAATATGGTTCTGCATTGGACCCCTTGAGTGTGAATGATAAGAAAATAATGTTATTCAAATGCTGAAAAATAGAAAAACCCAATTATCATTCTCTCTAACTCACACAATTTGAATTGGTTAAGCCTATTAATAATAAATAAACATTTGATCTGAATATATAAAATGACCCCAGGTTTTGCCTCCCAGGTCTAAATGGCCTGGAAAAAAGCAGTTTTTGCTGTTATGATTCACATGCAATTTAGGTTTTATTTTATTTCTAGTTAGTTGCACTTGTTTTGTCACTGTAACATTATTTGCTATCATCGCATGATGTACAATATATTTAATTCTAAATGCTTCCTTTCATTTGGAAATCAATATTGCCTGTCTTCTGCTTATATTGTACATCCTCCAAATCTCTTTCTGGTTTTTTTGATTTATTGTTGTCTTTAAACTACAATAGAGGAATGGCGGCCTAATTAAAAATGTTAGCAGTTCTAGCTATAGTCAGTAAACAACATCCACTTCCTGTCAACAGTTGATGATAGATCTTACGTTGATCGGAATGCAAGGCACACAGACACAAGCATAGCTCTTCCAGTATGGAATGATATTTATAATATCTTCAATGGCAAGATGTTGAAAGAGAGAGGAGATTGCAATTCCACCCCACCCCCAATAATTGCCTTCCTTGATGCCTGCATCTTTGCAAAATGCAGATGATTTATATCTGTGGCAGTGTTTAAATCCCCGAGACAAAGGGATAGAAAGCTTTATGGGCAGCCCTCCAGAGAGTGAGGCACAATTTTCTAATGTGCTAAATCTAGATGTAAAAGAGAAGAAACATGCATTGCAAATTACCTTTAAGGTCCCAGCCAAATTGTGGGCTGAGAATGTGAAAGATCCCTCAGAAGGAAGTGGGTATTGCTAAAGATTGCATTTCTGAAGTGAACAGCCCCCAAAACTGAATTCAGATTTTTGAAAGGAATAAAAAATTCCAGTGCAAACTTTCAGCTACATCCAGATTTAATTCCTTAAGTGTTTACTGTTGATAATCTAGTTTCATGGAACACCCAGCTGATAGAATTATTTAAACTTTAATCTTGCAAATAGGAAGTCCATCACAAATATATTTAGCAAATACATTTAAATTAGTGCTAATTGTACTCCCCAGAGTTCTGAGAATTGGAGTATTGAAAATGCATTGTAAAATTCCTTAGCATTTCTTATATGTAAATGTACTATGCAGTGCAAACCTTCAACATGTTAACATTCAACGTAGCATGTATCACCTTTCTGCACTATTAACCTTTTGGCCACAATGGGCAATAGATGTGGAGATAGCTAGTACATTTATCTCTTTTCCTTTAAAAAAAAACAAAAAACCTATTTTTCCATAACTTCCTTTGCTCTCAGTTCACTCTAGCTTTTGTTCTGTTCCTGACTTCTATGGTTCAGGTACCTAATTGATTCTCTCTCTCTCTCTCTCTGTCTAATGGATACGAACACCTTAAAGCAAAGGTCCCCACCCTTTTCGGCACCAGGGACTGATTCAGGGGAGAGAGATTTTTCCACAGACCGGAGAGGGCGTAGTTTTGTGTGCTGCCTGCATCCCACAGATTTATTTGTTTGTGCCGACCGGTTGCTGGCATGCCGCGGCCCGGTACCGGTCCACGAACCAGGGGTTGGGGACCCCTGCCCTATAGGCTATCAGCTGCAGATGGACAACTTAAGTCACTTAGACGTTCCTATCTCTATGTTCTTGCCTAAATAAAGTTTGCTTTTGTTTTTATTTCATACAAGTGGCAGCCTCAATACTTTCTTATAAAAGTTATACTCCTAAGTATGTATACTCCTTCTGTCTCCATGTTTTCTTTCCAATGGATAAAACCATTTCCTGTCCAAAATGATATGTGCTTAGACTGCTACACAGGGCATTTGAATGATCAAGTTTCAAGTTAAGGATGCTAAAAATTATGGGATTATTCATTTATTATATAGATTTATATAGCCACTCACACCACAATTGTGACTTGGAGATGACAAACACCAAATTAAAAAATCAAAGGAACAAGTATAGGAATGAACAACAATAACACAGATAGCATAATAGCATGTTTCCGTGGTTCATCATGGACCCCCTTTAAATATCTCTTGTGGCCACAGATCATGGCCATGGTCCACTAAGATTTAACTCAAAATTTAAATCATAATGTTTCTTCAAGCCTTTGTGAACCCCCAGGTTAAGAACCACTGACATATTTTGTCTAGTCTTATTTATTTATTTGATAGATATGGCTGGGCTTTGATAATTTTCCAACAGATGATAAGAAAAATTCATAAAGCACATTGAAGAAGCTCCATCAGATTTCTAGGTGGCGTTATTTTCAATGATCCTCAATTCTTGCTGTTGTCAAGCCAAAATTAATTAGGAAGTGATCCCTTGATGAAAACGGAGTCATACAGGGCTCCTCTGATTTCAGATTGTCAGCATCCAGGCAAAACGGCCTGTCCAGTTGAATACATAGGGATAGATAATGATTGGTAATCATTAATTCTTGACACGAAATCCCAAGCCATTCCTGACTGATCAACTTCAGCAAAGAATCTAAAATTGCTCAGGATGAGCACTGCAATCTGGGATCATCCAATCCAGCTAGTTCAAGGAAGAGAGGCTGTTAGACAATAGGATGTAGCAGCATCCTTAAATGATTTCAGCCCCCCCCCCCCACCCAAGCTGTAATAATACTCAGAAGTGGCGTATGGTGGGATGGAACTGCAATGTGAAATTCTTATGGATAATAACCATCCCATCTTCTTGCCTTTCAATCCCAGCCTGCTTGACCATAGAACTGGGAGAAATGAATGTCCCATTCTTCTATATTAGGTAAAGGTAAAAGTAAAGGTTCCCCTGCACATGCGTGCTAGTCGTTTCCGACTGTAGGGGACGGTGCTCATCTCTGTTTCAAAGCCGAAGAGCCAGCGCTTGTCCGAGGATGTCTCCGTGGTCATGTGGCCGGCACGACTAGACGCCAAAGGCGCACGGAACGCTGTTACCTTCCCACCATAGTGGTCCCTATTTTTCTACTTGCATTTTTACGTGCTTTCGAACTGCTATGTTGGCAGAAGCTGGGATGAGTAACAGGCGCTCACTCTACTACGCGGCACTCGGGATTCGACCTGCCAAACTGCCGACCTTCTGATCGACAAGGAGCTTGTAGTCAGGAAGGCACTTTTTTACACGTAACAGCCTTCTTACAATCCTCTCCTGTAGTCTAAGCTCCAAAGCAGAACATGGTGAAAGAAACATGGTGGTAGAATCACTTTTCTTTTAAAAGCAAGGAATCATGTTCCAGTTTGTTTGGTTTTTTTAAAAAATCTTTAATTCCATCCAAAATGATAGATAGATAGATAGATAGATAGATAGATAGATAGATAGATAGATAGATAGACAGACAGACAGACAGACAGACAGACAGACAGACATGATGATGCATATTGTACATATATGCATGTGTGTTTGTGAGAGAATATGAGTATGTTTACCTATATGTCATGTAGCATGTTCATGTTCATGTTCTTCCTAGCATTCTCCAGCAAGTGCAGGGGCCATGTTTTTTTTTAGATCGACCAAGTGCTGTTCCACTGGTTGCATCATAAATTGATTGATCATCTTGTCATCATAGTTATGAGCTGAGAAAGAGAGCGATTGGCCCAAAGTCATCCAGCCTAAGGTGGGACATGAATTCCCAGACTCTGTTTTGTAGCCTGTTGTCTTAACTATTAGACCAAGCTGGCTGTAACATATTGTATTCCTGATATTCAGTACTCTAAATCTGCTTTAAATGTATTGGAATCCTTTGCAAGTGTATATATGTACAAACTAGAAGTGAAAGCTTCAGTTGCGCATATGGAAATCTGTTAATGTAAAATTAGATGTAGCCTTAAGAGTTTAATGCCCTCTTCCCCATCACATTTTTCATACCCTGTTTCTGCTGAGTGTGCAGGTGGTCACTGTTATAATTCCACATGCAAACATCCAATAATAGTCTTAGTCCATAGCTGTCTTTGATGGTAAGTAGGCAAGCTTTCCCCTTCATGGATTACTGCCTTGTCGTGGTGAAGGGACTTGCATAATTCAATGAACTTATGAGCTATGCTGTGCAGGGTCACCCAAGATGGACAGGTCATAGCAGAGAGTTCTGACAAAATGTGATCCACTGGAGAAGGAAATGGCAACCCACTCCAGTATCTTTACCATGAAAACCCCATGGACATTACCAAAAGGCAAAAAGATATGATTGAATGCAGAATTCCAGAGAATAGCTAGAAGAGATAAGAATGCCTTCTTAAATGAACAGTGCAAAGAAATAGAAGAAAACAATAGAATAGGGAGGACCAGAGATCTCTTCAAGAAAATTGGAGAGATGAAGGGAACGTTTCATGCAAAAATGGGCATGATAAAGGACCAAAATGGCAGGGACCTAACAGAGGCAGAAGAGATTAAGAAGAGGTGACAAAATTACACAGAAGAACTATACAAGAATGAGCTTAACGTCCCTGATAATCAAGATGAGGTGGTCACTGACGTCGAGCCAGACATCCTAGAATGTGAAGTGAAGTGGGCCTTAGAAAAGCTGAGCAACAACAAAGCTAGTGGAGATCACAGTATTCCAGCTGAGCTATTCAAAATCTTAAAAGACGATGCAGTAAAAGTGCTACACTCAATTTGTCAGCAAATTTGGAAAACTCAACAGTGGCCACAGGATTGGAAAAGATCAGTTTACATTCCAATTCCAAAGAAAGGCAGTGCCAAAGAATGTTCAAACTATCGCACCATTGCACTCATTTCACATGCTAGTAAAGTTATGCTTAAAATCCTACAAGCTAGACTCCAGCAGTATGTGGATCGAGAACTACCAGAAGTACAAGCAGGATTTCGAAGAGGCAGAGGAACTAGAGATCAAATTGCCAACATATGCTGGATCATGGAGAAAGCTAGGTAATTTCAGAAAAACATCTACTTCTGCTTCATTGACTATGCTAAAGCATTTGATTGTGTGGATCACAACAAACTGTGGCAAGTTCTTAAAGAGATGGGAGTACCAGACCATCTTATTTGTCTCTTGAGAAACCTATATGCGGGTCAAGAAGCAACAGTAAGAACTGGACATGGAACCACTGATTGGTTCAAAATTGGGAACGGAGTCCTGCCTGTTTAACTTATATGCAGAGCACATCATGAGAAAGGCAGGGCTAGATGAATCAAAAGTTGGAATTAAGATTGCCGTGAGAAATATCAACAACCTAAGATATGCAGATGATTCCACTCTAATGGTAGAAAGTGAAGAGGAACTAAAGAGCCTCTTGTTGTGAGTGAAGAAGGAGAGTGCAAAACTTGGGTTGAAACTAAACATTAAGAAAACCAAGATCATGGCATCCAGCCCTCTCAATTCCTGGCAAATAGATGGGGAACAAATGGAGGTAGTGGCAGATTTTATTTTCCTGGGCACCAAGATCACCGCAGACGGGGACTGCAGCCAAGAAATTAAAAGACACTTGCTTCTGGGGAGGAAAGCCATGGCAAATCTAGACAGCACAATAAAAAGCAGAGACATCACCCTGTCAACAAAAGTGCGTATAGTCAAGGCTATGGTCTTCCCAGTTGCAATGTATGGCTGTGAAAGTTGGATTATAAGAAAGGCTGAGCGCTAAAGAATTGAGGCCTTTGAACTATGGTGCTGGAGAAGACTCCTGTGAGTCCCTTGGACTGCAAGGCGATCAAACCAGTCAGTCCTAGAGGAGATCAACCCTGACTGCTTTTTAGAAGGCTAGATCCTGAAGTTGAAACTCAAATACTTTGGCCACCTAATGAGAAGGAAGCACTCACTGGAGAAGAGCCTAATGCTGGGAAAGGTTGAGGGCAATAGAAGAAGGGGACGACAGAGAATGAGGTGGCTAGATGGAGTCACTGAAGCAGTAGGCGTGAGCTTAAATGGACTCCAGAAGATGGTAGAGGACAGGAAGGCCTGGAGGAACGTTGTCCATAGGGTCGCAATGGGTCGGACACGACTTCGCAACTAACAACAACAAGGCAAGCTTTAATCAGATTAAAGGTACTGGCCGGTAGCCCTCCAAGTCTAAAAGTCCTGGGTGGTGTACCCATGTAAGTTTTTAAATATATGGAAGTAACTATATGATGGAAGAATTTATTCTCCTAGATTCTGGATCAGTGCATTATGTGAACACTATCATTCAAATATCAGGCAGCTTAAAAACTATGAAATCTGTGGGTGGAAACAAATGCAGCAAATATCATTGATAACGATTGCAGTATTTGATTCTTGCATTTGTATCCTGACTTGTCTCTGTGGGCTGATATGAGAATGCTTCACCGTCTTATATCTGCAATGACAATCCTGTGAAATAGATTGGACGAGAGAAAATGACTGGCCTAAAGGCCACCCACGTAGCTACATATTTGTTTAAAGATTTGAACCATCATACTAGTCTAAAAACACATTAAATATAAGCCCTGCCTGGGAAAAAGCTATCCATAAACTATGCATATTTAAGGATCCAATTATCAATTCCACCAGCCTCCCAACATAGGTTTATTATACTGTGCAACACACAAATTGTCTTAATTAGAAAAATAGACTTGCAAATTCAGAAATGTATTGCCAGATGAATACTGTGTTGTGGCTCTGTAATTGTATATGATTTGCTTAAGGCTGGAAACACTTGCCCAAAATGGCTTAGTCTGTCAGGATGAAGTTGTTTTAACATTTGAAAAGACAGAATGCAAGTGCACTGCTGTAGCGCATTTTTACAGTCTATTCACATGCTTTTTATTCTGAGGTGGTGACCAAGATACCCACTATGATTAACAATTTTTTTAAAAAATCCCCATTAACGGAATATATTTGTTAATTTGACCTTAGTGGGTGCTAATTTGACCTTAGTGGGTGCTTAGTGGGAGATGCTGTGGATTCAGATATTCCTCACTGAGCTGACCAAATAGAAATCTTTAAAAGTCACAGTAAGATCCTGTTCCTTTTGACAGGGATGATTGCTTCTACAGAATGCAAGATGGATGCTATAAAGCAGGGCTGAATGGCTCCTACTAATAGAAACTCATTTTTTTTCCATTTTAACCCTTTTGTTACTGGGGCTTAGCTTTTTCACTCAGGGTGTTCCTAAGGGCATATTTTGTTTATAGCAGTTATGAAGAGATCAGCACTCTGTAAATTGCCATTTAAAGCATGCACACGCATGCATATATACATATACACTGGAAACATTTTGTGCTTCAGGATTTTATATTTCCTGGCTGCTACATAACTGGAGATGGAGTCCAGTTTCAGATATTTTCATTAAGAAGGCCCCGAACAGCTAATTCTTGCTACCAGCTACAAGCATAAAATTGCCTTGATGGGATACGTGGCACCAGTGTATTTGCAGTTCAGCTGGAAGATCTTCTGTGGAAGATACAGTAACGTACTTTGGCTGCTGGAGGTTCAATATTGCAGACCAGAACTAGGCAGAATGAATCCCCTCCTGTGGCATTCTCAAAAGCCACAGCCAACATGGTCAATATGTGGGAGGTTAAACACTGTAGATGCACAACTGAGTGTTACATAACATAACAGAGTTCTCAACGTAAGGCTCTTTCCTCATCTTCATGAACTCAATGGGGCAGCTTGGCAGAGCTGAGAGAGAGGGAGAGAGAGAGAGAGGGGGGAGGGAGAGAGAGAAAGAGAGAGAGAGAGAGAGAGGAGAGAATTCACAATATTTTTTTTTACTGATACAGATAGTCCTCAACTTACAATAGTTCATTTAGTGACTGTTGGAAGTTGCAACAGCACTGAAAAAGGTAACTTATGACCATTTTTCACACTTAACCACTGTTGCAGCATGATCAAAATTCAGACGCTTGGCAATTGACTCATATTTGTGATGCAGTGTCCCGGGGTCATGTGATCACCATTTGTGACCTCCATACAAGCAGAGTCAATGGGGAAACCAGATTCACTTCACAACTGTGTTACTAACTTAACAGGTGCAGTGATTCACTTAACTGTGGCAAGGAAGATCATAAAATGGGGCAAAACCTACTTAACAAATGTGTCACTTAACAACAGAAATTTTGGGCTCAGTTGTGGTTGCAACTTGAGGACTACTTGTATTTCAGCTGGCCAGATATGTCAGATTTGTCAGTCACATAATAACCCCTAAATATAGAAGGAGTTTGTCTTTGGGTAGAATCAATGCCCTTCCAGTAGCAGTCAGTGAGGAGAGAGAATCAGAACATCTCTCTTGAGTGGAGTGTCATAATCTATTTATATTTCATTCCTAACTATCTCCTCTGTGCAAAAACCAAATCTCCTCTTCCCCTGGATTCTGCCATTCCCAAGGGGGAGAAGGAACAGGCATTGGGCTTTATGGCTTTCACTTCCTTCATTAAATGTAACCTTTTGTTTATTCCACCTGTCTGCTATCCATTACAATGGAACCAATTGCTTCCTTACTAGGCATTCTCTCTGAACTTACCGGGCAACTAGAAAAGGGGGTGGGGGGAAGAAATACAACCCTCTGGGATTTGGTTTGTTTCTCCAAAGGAAGTGTGAGGAGCTGTGGAAATGATCATGCTGCAACAGATTGTTATCTCTCTTTTCCTGTGATGGACTTACCACCTAGAAATTGGCTGATCTGGAACAGACCAAATGAACTGTGGGGTGGAGTTTGCTTGGGGGCACTTTAAAATTGTCGAGGTGTATCTTTGACAGTCCCCCCTACCCCTCCCCTATCTCTCCCTCCTTACCCCTCCCCCCCTCCCCACCCCCACCCCCGACTTCCCAGAGCTGAGTACAAGGTATAAAAAAGAAAAAAAGAATCATAAACAACCATATGCTAACAACCATAGACTCTAAAATCTATCACTCTCTAGCTCACATAGGATAACTACAAACACTATTAATATAGAATATATAAAAAAAACAAAAAAAAATTCTCCTTATTCTCCTTATAAATCTCTAGCCAAACTGGGCTATGATCAGAAATAGTTCTTGCACATATCTTCACCTTCTTAATCCTTAAAAAAAAGTCATTAGTCATAATCCTTTTCATACGAATGTCTTTCACACCAAATATCTCGCAGTTCCAAGTCATCCTTCATTTCAAAAGAGGATTTAGGCAGTCGAGCATGACTTGGGACGCGCTTTAAAGCTCCAGCCTTGTCCATCTGAACATCCAAAACACCATTCCAATCCCCCACAAAAATAAAAATTTTATAATCCAACTGGATAAGCTTTGTATGAAATAAACTAAAAAAAGTCAACTTGTTGTTGATTAGGAGCATATAATCCAACTAAAAGCATCTTTTTACCTACTAGCAGCAACTCTATCATAACGTATCTTCCATGCTTATCTGCTTCAATTAAGTCCGCTGTTAAAGCACTTTTAAGATAAACAACCACTCCATTTTTCTTATTCATTGCAGAAACAACAAATTGCGTGCCCAACCTTGAGTTCGATAAATACTTTTGGTCCACAACCCTAATATGCGTTTCTTGCAACCATATAACATCTATCTTAAATTGTTTTAAATATTAAAAAACTTTCTTCCTCTTCTGTGGTGAATTTAGTCCATTAACGTTCCAAATTAAAAATTTAGTTGCCATGCATATCATCCCAAAGCTCTTGGAGCACTGCTTAAACAGGACTATCTTTTTTAGGCCGTGCTCCTCCCACTACTTGGCTGTAAGTACATTTTGGAAATTCCATAGACTTCTGCTGATCTTGTTCTTTTATTTTATTTTTTTTGATCGTTTTAAAGCAGCACACGTCACCCTCTGCTCTCTAGAATCATCCAAAGAAGTTGTAGCTTGATCTCCTCCAGCACCATTCTCCTCTGTCTGTCCATCTTCAGCCTCTTGGTGTTCTCCTTGTCCAGATCCCTTTGCAACTTCCAGAAGTGATAGTGGGGTTGCTTTTAAAACGTTATTGTAAAAATCACGCGCCTGCATCACAGTGGTCAAACGGTACCTTTTACCTTCATGCATCACCATCAACCCAACTGGAATCTCCCATCTGAACCTTATATCTCGTTGCTTGAGCTCTTGCACTAAAAATGTAAAATCCTTCCTTCTCCTTAAAATCTTTGGAGGAATTTCTTTTAGAACCAAAACTTCTTGATCAGCAATCACGACTTTAGTACCATAAGCAGCTTGAATAACTTCATCTCTAATTTCCCTCTTTACAAAATAAACCACCACATCTCTAGGTAGCTTTCTCTGTCTGGCAATCCATGAATTCACACGAAACACTTTATCCATGCCTCCCTTTATTTCAGATGCTGGCTGACTCAATACTACTTCCAGAGCCTCAGAAATCAGCTGCTTTAGATCTTCCTTAATATTCTCTTTTAAACCTCTGATTCTAACAGCATACTGCATCTGGTAATATTGAGCAAGACTCAATTCTTTGTCCATTTTGTCTCTTAAATCTTCATTTTCCAGTACTTTTACTTCTAATATGGCATTTTTTTGAGTCAAATCTTCCACTTTTTCATCCAAATCTTCCACACATTCAGCCACTCTATACACTGAAGACAAAATGTCTACCTTCATCACTCTGAACTTCTCTTCCATCCTCTCTTCTATTCTCTCCTCCAGTTTCTCCAACTTCTCCTCCATCTTTGCAAATTTATTACCCATTGCTTCCAGAATTACCTGGGCATATTTTCCAAGAGCATCTTGTAAATCCTTCGGTGTCAATACATCAGGAAGAAGCAACGCTTGCAATGATGACTGTTGCACCGGAGAAGTTCCAGCACTCCAAAGAGCTTTTGGAGGAGGTTTAGCCGCCATCTTTACTTTCACTTACTACGCACTTTCACTTTTAAATTTATAAAATCCATTAAGCTAGAAAGCAGCAATAAAAGTCCTCTTCACCTTTTCCTCCTGTACCGCTCTGCCTGCTCCTTTTATTCCATAGTCTTTCCTTCTGGCAGGGGTGGTCGCAAACGCCTGGCTCCGCTCCAGAAATCACGGAGCAGAGACGCTGACCAGCTGGGAGCAACCCAGGCTACGGGGGAGTTCGATCCTTCAGCCGCCCAAGCTTTAAGCTCAGGCGGCCCCGGAGAACTCAACCCCTACCTGGGGGCTCACCCCCTCCTCTTCTCCCGAGGAGGGGGCTTCAAATCCACCCGAACAGCTGATCGGCGCTGTTTCGGGTGGAAATAACACAGCTGAGCCGCGGGCAGCCCGAAAGGGCTGTCTCCAGCGCCGCGCCGCCACCGGAAGTCAAAATGTATAAGATAAAATGTATGATAAAACTTTTCAATTAAAAAAAAAAATGTCGAGATGTAAGGGAATGCCTCAGATCCTGTCTATTATGCCTGCTATCTCCTATTTCTTAGTAAAAGTTCCTGCTTGGAAAAATCTGTCTCCAAGAGTCCTACTTTCTTAAGATGTGGGTTGAGGTGGGTTCTGACATGGACATTGTGTCTATGTGGTGGAGGCACAATTGAAACGCTTAAACCCCTCTTAAGCATTCTTCTCTAACCATTACAGAAGCAGCTGTTCATTTAGTCACTATTTTATAATATTTCACAGCTCTTGTCTTATTTTAATAGTTAATAGTTGCCAGAGTCATTTTAATAATGTAGATAAATAATCTTTATAATTGAATTCTTTCTAAACCTTAATCATTCCTTTACATATTCTTCTTCTTTATACACTACATCACTTTATTTTCTCTAGGCATAATATTAATATTACTGTTTTTCCATGAATTTCAGCATCATAATGGTTCTATATTTTAGTTTGATAATATTCTATTATTCTAAATAACCTTTGTTTGCTTTATTCCAATAGCAGAATGCATTACTATTTTAATTTTTATGCCTAAATTTCTTAAACTTAAATGTATATTTTAGTTGTATTGCCAAGAGATTTTATAGCTCGTTTTCTTCTAGTCAATTTCTATGGCGCGTAGGCTGCATTAATATTCAGTGAATTAAATGTGACTCTATTTTTCAAAGATATGTTATTCTGAAAGTCAATGACCGAAATAAAATGACTGACTGACTAGCCTTTACTGATCTCCCTCCCATTGCAAATTCAGCCTCCAGGCACATAGTCCTGCTGCAATTTAAAAGTAATATTTTTCTCTTACATCTCTGGAATACTCATGTCTGTTTTAGTTAACCATAGGAGTTTATTGATTGCTTCACAAGGAAGACACTTTCAGCTGAAGCATTAGTTGTCATTTCCTCTAGAATGCCTAGGACCTTTCTTTATTCATCTGTATTAAATAACAACCTTTTACATACAGATAAAACTTTTAGCCACTATACTGTTTTAGCACTTATGGTAAATGGGCGGTCTAGAAATTTTTACAGTGCAAAGTAGTTGGCAAGAATGGAATTGTTATTTTAAAAGTCGGTGTTGTGTTTTCATTTATTTATTTATTTATTTATTTATTTATTTATTTGTTTATTTGTTTATTTATTTATTTATTTATTTAGCATATGGCATATCATACATGGACTAGGAATATAAATTAACATTTCAACTAGATTAGTGGAATCCAATAAAATATAAATGTTAAAAAGATCTATGTTCAAATATCAATGTCTAGGCCATCTGACCATTGAAGCACAGCACTGTTTATATTTAAAAAACCCAGATATTGGATCAATATATGCCCTCAGCTTACTGCCAGTAATGGTGTGATCTACAGTTTGATGTGCGACTCCGCAGTCAAACTGAGTGGAGGATATTATGGCCCGTTTATACAGAGAGTCCCAGCAGATGTCACATTTACATATATGTGGATTTTCATGCTTTTCTTAAGATGGCTTAAATTTAAGTTGCCATGTACACAGGACAAGAAGCAGCTTTGTAACTGCAGATGTTCTACTGGTTTCATTTAAAAAAAGCACTTTACATTCTTCTCTGGAGATACATTCTGAAGATGCACACAACTGAGGAGAAAATGAGATGAGAGTCATTACATCCACTGCTTGTTTAGCACCTATCTCAGTTAGCAACTATTTTCAAATAATGGTAATAAAAAAAATCCAACCAATGCATACATTTATGGCCATAGGTCTGACAACAACACACATAAGAGTGAGGGTAACCCTTGTGTGTAGCAGCATGAAAATTTTATCTGAACGGGTTGGCACAATCAGTGATCTTCACAGCATACTGTATCTCTCTCTCTCTCTCTCTCTCTCTCTCTCTCTCTCTCTCTCTCTCTCTCTCTCTCTCTCTCTCTCTCTCTCTCTCTCTCTCTCTCTCTCTCTCTCTCTTCTCAATCACATGTTCATTTATGCCCATTTTGCTTAAAGACCTGGTTGATGAAATGGAACTCAATCACTAAATGAAAAGGGGTTTATAAATATCCATCCATAAATATATTTTCAAATGTTTATCTAGAATCACTCCTAAAATGTCCAAGGTATTATATAAAGATGTTGATGAATCTTCTTTGCTATGTGATGGTGAAGCAAAACCTAGTTTGATGTTTCTCCTAACTCACAGAAGTCTTGCTCTCAGAAACATAGCCTTGGTTCCTCTCTACACTGGGAAAACATTTGTGATTCTTTGATGGCTTTATTATGTAATAATTTGGCTGCAATTTATTTTAGTTGTGTGGGTTTAAACAAATAGGTGTTAATTTCATATCGATCAATTGTAAATAGACAAGAAGTGTATCTGGCAAAGTGGGGATTTGACTCTGAGACATTTATCTAATTAAGGCAGATCATCTTCTATTTTTCTTCAAGGGAAGAACTAGCTTCTTATAATTTATTTTTGTAACCAAGAAATAGCAGCTGTTGTTTTGATTTCTCTGAAGAACTTCCCATCACACAGTTGCTGAAACATTTAAAGAATAATTGTACCAAATGGTGTTGCAGTCCTTAATAATGTTAATATGCATTTGTCACAGAGGCAGCTTGCTCAAAATTCCTGAATACCATCACAAAGACTTAGCTGGACTGATATTTCCTTTGTCAAGATGACATTGAAATAATGTTCTCGGTATCTACATACCAAGCCACACATAATTTAATTGTGTGAAAAGTTTTAGCCATAAATTTGTATGGGAGCAACATGGTTCCCACTGCGGAACAGATGGCTTAGTGAATGGAATATCCACAGTCTTCCATATAGAAATCAGCAAATACAAACCAGCACGTACAGTATTTATGGAACACGTGTCTTTTAAAAATGCATAAATAAAATAGCACCTGTTTCTCTAAGGGAGAACACTGAGACTCATCACATTGGAAAAAAAATACAGATCAGGGAAAATTAGATTTTTAAAAGTGTTCAGCTTTTTCTCGGCCTTTGTTTGTTTGTTTCTCTCTCACACAGGGACATATAAGAAATTCACATATACATAAAGAAACGTGATACAGAATAGTCATTTGTGGGAATCCCTGGATTAAGCCAATAGAAGAGTATTACCTAGCAAATGCTCAGCCAACTTATTTGAGAGATTTCTCTGGGAGGAAAGGAAACACAAATCCACAAACCTGGCCTGTAAAGACACCCTAACTAGGATGTTATAATCCTCATACACCTGGAAGCTACCAAATGGGAGAAGGCTGAAGAATACCAGCTGAATGTCCAAATCCCTCTATGGTTATTGCTGTGGTCATCTTATTCATCTCAGTCACATTCAATCCTATCTGAAGTATAATCTTTAAAAAAAAAGGAGGGGAGGTTGTTTTTAAAGTAAATAAACCCCAGCTAGATATGAGGACTGACAAAAGACAGCCAATTCCTAAATATAGGATAAAACTTAACAGAGAACATTTTTCTCTTGAGGTGCCATTCTTCTTCACAATGGGGGCAGGGAAAGCATATTTCATCAGCAAAAGATTGTCTTAAACATTATATCTATGACTAATAACTGTGCGAGGTGAGAAAATAAAATGGCAGCACTAGGCCATCTTTAGATTATAGTTGCTACAATGCAGTCAAGATAGCTGGAAAAGGCCATCACAGGAATATTTTCACAGATCTCCCAAACCCAAGAACTGGGCCTAACAATGCAAGCTTGCCAGCTATTCTTTTTATTGACAATCCTGATTATTATTTTGACAGTAAGCTGTAACTGATATGTGGTCCTGTTACCAATTAGAATCTATCCCAGGTTAGGCATTGTCTAAACGCAGAAATGTTTAAGCGCAATATTAATATGCTTCATTTTGGCAGAGCGGCATGCATTTTAAATGAATTTGATTCCCAGCAACTTGGAATGTTCATTTTACAAATGTTTAGGACTATAGAAAAGGATTAGTTTCTTTAGAACCAATACTGTGCCAATTTTTATGGCAGTGGGAGTTTTGTATTAGTCAGACTCAAGGAGAGCTAGAAGGAAAAACAGCACCTCATTTGTCTGTAAGTCCAAAAGCCTGCTGAGCATTTTAATGTCAAATCAGTTCAGCCAGTCTAATTGATTCTGCACTGATGGGGCATTGTAATTTATTTGCAGCCAAGTGATGCTTAGTTGAGTATGAAAATCTTTCACTACAACAGCTCTTTTACTCTACAGTATAATAAAGGGAATGAGCATTTCTGGAGTTTCTTTGTATTTCTAAAAAAATAAATAAAATAAAATAAAAATTATATTATATTATATTATATTATATCATATTATATTATATTATATTATATTATATTATATTATATTATTATATTATATTATATTATTATATTATTATATTATATTATATTATATTATATTATATTATATTATATTATATTATATTATATTATATTATATTATATTATATTATATTATATTATATTATATTATTTTATTATATTATATTATATTATATTATATTATATTATATTATATTATATTATATTATATTATTATATTATATTATATTATTATATTATATTATATTATTATATTATATTATATTATTATATTTATTATATTTATTATATTTTATTATAGTTTATTATATTATATTTATTATATTATATTTATTATATTTATTATATTATATTTATTAATATAATATAATATAATATAATATAATATAATATAATATAATATAATATAATATAATATAATATAATATAATATAATATAATATAATATAATATAATATAATATAATATAATATAATATAATATAATAATATAATATAATAAATATAATATAATATAATATAATATAATATAATATAATATAATAATATAATATAATATAATATAATATAATATAATAATATAATATAATTAATATAATAATATAATAATATAATATAATATAATATAATATAATATAATATAATATAATAATATTATAATATAATATAATATAATATAATATAATATAATATAATATAATATAATATAATATAATATAATATAATATAATATAATATAATATAATATAATATAATATAATATAATATAATATAATATAATATAATATAATAATATAATAATATAATATAATATAATATAATATAATAATATAATATAATATAATATAATATAATATAATATAATATAATATAATATAATATAATATAATATAATATAATATAATATAATATAATATAATATAATATAATATAATATAATATAATATAATATAATATAATATTAAAAGCGTGTGATGCAAATTAGGTTCTCCAGAATTTAGAATGTGCTCTTAGTAGACCCAAGAGTGCTGGGACAATATGATGGAAGCTTTGGAGAGAAACAAAACATTAGATATAGAATGGAATGAGGCACCTTCAGTCTACGTTTGTGGAGGAACAGATAAAGATGCATTGGATGCAGTACGCAGTTAGAGTTGGCAGCTCCTATGCTACATGTAGCCAACAAACAGATAGACAAATGAAAGTCCTATCAAATTTGGGTGGCAAATCACTGAGAAATGGTAGCAAGGTTTGCCAGTATCTCTTTAGAGGAGGAAATAAGCATGGTATGTAATCTTTTATTTAGGTTTACATTCTTCCAAACAAAGCAACAAAGAAACCTCTTGGGAGGAAAAACAAAATTCCAATCCTGCTCTGCTCAGCTGCCCTCCTCCTCCCATTGATTAAAACAGTGGCAGCCAAAGGGGTGGCTGCCTCTGCTGCGAATTGACTAAGCATTCCCCAACCTAATTTCTCTGCAGATAATTGCATGTGTTTGTAAACCTCATTTATTTTCGGGTTGGCAGTGACCCAGGGTGTTACCCCTGGGCTTATTTATTTTGTTTTTTGTTTTGTTTTACATATATTTTCACCACTTTGAAGCATCCCAAGTACGTATAGTCAGAAAAAAGCTCACGTATGTATAGTCAGAACAAAGCATATATTGGGGTCTGTGTCCACCGAAGAGGGACACGTCTCTACGGAGATTCTCAATCATGCAGGTTGTGGTTGTTCCTAAGGTGCTTTTCCAAAAGGCAACCGGACTTTCATGGGGTTTTTTCCCCCTTTGAAAATGTTTCACTTCTCATCCAGGAAGCTTCTTCAGTTCTGAAGAGGGATACCTTCATCTTCTGAGAATTGAGCATAATTCTTGGAATCATAATCATATCGTTGAATGCACTAATCTTTATCTTTGCCACAATAGATTCTTGAGGAGTTCTTCCACGATCATCTGCATTCCATTGCAAACCTCCTAACTTTCAGTCCACACAAATCCTACCATTCCTCCACCACAAATCAAAGACTGATGATAAAAGAGAATATGTTATTATTCCACACTCTGGGGCCTGTAAATTTCATGCCTTTTAGGTTAGGGAGAAACTTTGCTCCTGACAATGTGCCTTGTTCAAAATCAGCACAGGGCTGAATGTCCCTGAAAGCTTAGGGGCACATGTAGTTTATGACTTCTGGAACCTGCAGTATATAACTGAAAATGTATTTTGAAGAATTGAGTGTAATTACTGTTAGAACATTTCTTACAAGGAATATTTTGCCTGAGCCAGTTATGATTCAACATTTATATTAGCTCTGATGACTGGTTCTTATGCTCTTGAACTAGTTTCTGCACGGTAGAAGTAATTTCAGACCAGCCATATTATTTGTGGCTAAAATTATTGTTGTTCCCTGGCTATTTATTAATGTGAGCCTTATGAGAAGTCAGAGGGATCCAGTGTTCTTTTTTCTTCACTTTAGTTAACATTTCTAAAATAAAACATATTGATAAGTGCTAAATAAATTCTATCCCTGTCAGTTATTTTTGTTTTACTACTCAGTTGCTATGAAAATGAAATAACTCCTTCTAAGTGTAAATGATAGTTTGGCAAAAAATAAGTTGTTTTAAAATAGGGCTGGTGACACCTGCCATGTGTTAAAATGGAAATAATACGTGAATAAATGCACAGTTCTTCCTTACTAATAGAGAGGAAATAATGCCAATTATGAGATTTTATAGAGGTAAGGAAAAAAGAAGATAATTCATGAAAAGATTCACATATATGTACAGAAATCTTGGACCATAGTGTTGAAAGCACTGAAAGAGCAATTGATGATAATAATTTAGATATCTATATGGAGAAACTGAATACTATAGCATATGAATTTGTTTTCAGTTAAATATTGTGGTATATTATTCTTCAATAAAAGAAAAAACTACAAGACGGGTTTCCAACCTTGGCAACTTTAAGATTTCAACTCTCAGAATTCCCCAGCTACCAAAAGTTCCCAAGGTTGGACACTCCTGGAGTAGAATTACATGAGATCTCTTCCATAAAGCAAAGCTAGCCACCCCCATTATACACTTCTTTCTACTTTTGCCTTTTCCACAAAGAGGGAAGATTTCATTTTGTTTTTAGATGAACTCTTAATTTTCCTGAGAACTACAAAGAGGATGTAAATTGTCTCTTCTCTTGAAAACAAACTCATGCAAACTTTCCCACTGTTTCCTCTAAGCAGCTGTACCCTAGCCTTTTAATGGATGGATATGTAATCTTTTGGAGTCAGGGGTCACACGGCAATTGACTGACACACTGGAAACCATCCTCCAAGAAGGGACCATACCTAACTAAACTCAAATCTGATTTACCGGTAACTTGAAAAGTAATTTTATTTGAATGTATTTAATTTTAGTTAAGGTGAAAAATACTCTTCAGTTAATCATTTCCTCTTCTTGTCTCAAAAGTGCAATTTGTCAAATAATTTTTGGAGGCATTCCAACTGGGTAATCTGAACCATACCCGGTTTGTCAAATCTTGCCAGATGGACAGAAATCTAGGTGGCCTCTCAAACAGTGGAGAGCAGGGGTGTCAAACTTGATTTCATTGAGGGCTGCATCACCACTGTGGTTGCCCTTGGTGGGGGCGGGGGGCATGGCTGGCTGGGCATGGAGGGCTTAATGTTGTTTATATTGGGGGCACCTGTGGGGGGCTGGACAGGGCTGTGGGGGGATCCATGGGTCTCCAAAGAGGGGGGTGGGACCGGGGCAGGCGCCAGGTCCAGGTCCATCGGAGGAGCCTTGCTGTCCCTCGCATGGAGGGTAGTGCTAGCTGCCTCTTGGGGACGGGGGAGCCTCCCCACCCTTCCCAGTTGCCGGGGCTGTCGGTAGTGGGAGGCTCATGCCGTCTGTGTGGCAGATCTGGAGGATAAAGTTGGTTGGCAGGGGTTGAGCAGGCAGGGGCTGCAGCAAAGCGGTGATGGTGACCGTGCCATGGCCCCACCGTCCATCTTTGCTTGCCCAGTCCCTCACTGTCTCCGGGGTGGTGAAATGGCAATCAGTGCAGTTTGCAGTGGTGTCACATAGGCATACATTTGTTGTCCCAAATAATCCATGTATGAGGTGACTAGGGCACAAATGACTGTCTGAAGAGCCTCCTTTTCATGAACAAACACATCTGGTGCAGATTAATCTCTTAGCCACAGTTGTCACCTGCTCTTTGAGAAGGAACTGCGAATCTAACATGACCACCAGATTGATGCCAGCCTGAAAGTATATTTCTTTAACATCAGCTTTAACCAGTTTTTTAAAAATAAGACTTCTTTTTCTTCAATGAGATTGGTACTATATTTCCACTCTTTTCAGAACTCGATGCCTGGAGGGTTGCTAGACTTCCTGAAAATGCCATGCTATTTAGACCCTGAATGACAAAGCTGCACCACGTCAGTTCAAAGAACAGTTCCAAAGATTAAAAGTAGACTAATTAGCTCCCTGAACTTTTCACCCAGGATTTGAAATTTGAAGGAAAAGAAAAGGCATTATTTCCCAATAACACGTGTGCTTGTTTCTGTCATGGCTCGTCTTTGTCTTATATTTCAAAAGGCGAGTCTGATTAGTCTGTGGAGCGATATAAAGTAGAGAAAGAGGAAAATTCATTCAGTTTTCACTGAAGTTTCCTAATTCATGCTTGCCACTAACTAAAATACAGCTCACTTAAAATCTGCCTTTTCCCATCAGCACAAAGAAAAATGTGCACATTTATTCAAATTATGTAGAGAATTACTTTCAGTCTCATGTATACTAGGGAAAAAATATTGCTAAAACAAGTGCATTTGTGCAATTATGCATAGATGACTCTTATACATCACACCCAAAGTCACTTCTTGTGAGGCAGACAACTATATTTTTGATTAACAAATTTAAATAAATACTTTAGGATTAAACCCATAGAAAAACCGGTACAAGTTTTTATATAATGCCAATTGCATTGGCAAATGCATCACCTACATTTCCCCTAATCCTTTTCTGTAGATTTCAGGTCTTCACTTTTTCTGCTTTTTGAATCAATGGGAAAACACTGAACTCATAAAAAGCATGTACAGTTGATAATTGTGGGACCTCAATTCAACTGAGTCAAGATTAAATCCAATAACTTTTAGAATAATTAAGATGTAAAATAACATTTTCAAATGGAAATTAAATCAAAAGTTAAATCCTAGCGTATAATCAACTCTCGGTTTCTTTTGCGAGACTGCTGTAATCTCAGAGGTCTGTTCATTATGCAAACGTGTTTAAATGGCTATAAAATCTTTGCTTCAGCAATGAACGAGAACCAAAGCAATTCAGATCCTTGTTGTATGAAGAAAGATATTGTGTTGTGACTATAAGTACAGTAGATACAACGATATTAACTCCAGCTGTGAGAACAATTAAATATTGAAAGCACCACATTTACTCTCCTTGTTTCTTAGTGAATAAATAATTTGCCCTTTCCTTCTTTTTTTTTTCTTTCTTCTGCTCTTAACTGATTGGGATCCCGGAGAGCATTTGAAGTACATTGCAGCACATCTTGTAACACATCCCACTGTTTCCTTTCCTTGCTGGGTGGTAGTGGCAATGGAAGGTGAAAGCCAACATTACTCCTGTCTCCTATCTCCAATACCGACAGAAGAAAGTATTTGTAGTTCAGAGTTGAACTGTGGGGCTCTTGGTGATCTCTCAGCTGGTGGTTTTCTTGCAAACATTTCATCACCAAACTAGATAACATTATGAGTGCCTGATGATGTTACCTAGCACTGATGGTGTTACCTACTTTGGCAAAGAAACGCCTACAAGCTCAGACTGCACCAAAGACCCCAGAGTCCCACCTCCAATGTTCTGTCTTGAATGATCTCACAGCAACCTATATCAAAGTGTGATAACATAACAGGGAGGCGGTATAGATACTCTATATTTGAGTATTGTCTAAATGCAATAATGGGATGTTTGCGTTAATTTCCACCCACTTTATAGGAAAAACTGTACTGAAATATTGTACAGTGCCATGTCATTATATTTTATTAGAGGCACATAGACTTGAAAAGAGAATTTTTAAAGTACCTCAGTGGATTTCAAAGACGTTTCCTCTGGATATGAGAAGGGAGAACCATCCCAAATTGTGCCATTTTAAATGTTTTCATCTTCAAATATTTTGTGGTAACAAATGCTTTCCCAGACTTTTTGAGTTGGTTTGAACTATGGCTGATGTGTGTAGTCATTGTGTCCTTTATAAGAACATTTCTAGAAAAGACCAAAAAAAAAACAACCCCCAAACCAACTGGTTATTACGCCTATAAATGATCAGATAATAATTGAAGTACTATGAAATGTCTAGGATGAAGTATATTTTCAGCAGCTGCACAAAGAAAATCAATATGAATTTATTATAAATCCATTTGAAGGAGAGTACATACGTGGCTATAATGCAGACAATTTCAAGTATGCTACATACTTTTTAAGTTATTTGCCACTTCCAAAGTTTACTAATGGTAGAAAGATAATCAGTGCATCTAAACCTGAACACCTCATGCAGACTTTGATAACTTTCGGGACACAGAATAACAGATTCCGAAGTGATCTTGGAGGTCTTCTAGTCCAGAGGTCCCCAACGTTTTGGGCATCAGGGACCAGTTCTGTGGAGAGAGGTGTGAATGGTTTTTGTGTGCTGCCTGCATCTTGTGGATGGGGCTTTGCTTGTTAGTGCGGACCAGTTGCTGGCATGCTGTGGACCAGTCCTGGTCCACGGACTGGGGGTTGAGGACCCCTGTTCTAGTCCAACCTCCTTCTCGAGCAGGAGACTCTATGCCATTTTAGACAAATGGCTGTCCAGTGTCTTCTTAAAAGCCTCCAGTGATGGAGCACCCACAGCTTCTGAAGGCAAGCCATTCCACTGTTTAACTGTTTTCACTGTTAGGAATATTTGTTTAGCTCTAGGTTGCTTCTCCTTGATTAGTTCCCATCCATTGTTTCTTGTCTTGCACTGAAGAAAGAGATAATTGAAACCACATGAAGATGGGCAGCAGGAGGAGATTAGGATCTGCAGGGGGATCCTTGAGTGATTTGTTATAGAGCAGGGGAAAAAATCTGTATCAACAACAGCTTCCATGCCTCCCACTTGAATTATGTTTGTACCAGTGGCTTCTTTTAGTAGATTCCTGAATAACCCCTTTGCAGCCAGTTTAATTTGATAAAGCTAATTCTAATAACAAAAACATAAATAGATCACCTCCATGTGAAAGTGGCTTACCCAGGCACTAGAACAGTGCTTCTCAATCTTGGCAAATTTAAAAATGTCTGGACTTCCAACTTCTAGAATTCCCTAGCAAGCACTGCATTGGAACGTCTTTGCTATCAATAATGATCTCATTGTGCGTTAACAGTTGGCTGGAGACTTTCACCCGGAATATCTTTGTCTATTTCAAGGTTAAAATGGGGCAAAGCTGCATCTTTGGGATTGTTGGGACCCTGGGAGATGGCCGGGCAGGGGTAGGGGCCTCCGATATAAATTCAATAAGAGGCCCCTGGTTAATTTCTTAGTTAAATTTTTTGTGGGGTTAGGGAGGGGGGTGGGAATTTCTTATGGTTGTTCGGCAATGGGGGGTAGTCCAGCAACCGTTGTTCAGGCCAGGTCCGGGATTGATCGCGTGGGGGGGAGCGGGGTTCGGTTGCCCCTGGAGCTCCAGAGCAGGTCATGGGATTACCTATTCCCACGACGTTAGGGAATGACAGCAGGTGTATGAACAGAGGGCCGTATCAATATCCGGGAGGGCCTCTCCGCTGTTTACAAGCGGTGAGGCGCTCCGACCCTCTGCTTCTACCCCGAGGTCCCGGGAGCGAGGATGTGCAGCCACCTGAGCTCCGGTTAGTGTACTTGAATGCCAGGTCCATTGTTAATAAGGCTCCTCTTGTCCGGGATCTGGTCGAGGGTGAGCATGCGGACCTGGCCTGCATCACGGAGACCTGGCTGGGCCCAGAGGGCGGCATTCCTCTGGTTGACCTTTGCCCACCAGGTTTCTGGGTGCTACACCAGCCTCGGGCTCAGGGTAGGGGCGGGGGAGTGGCGGTTGTTATGAGGGAGACCTTGTGTCCGCGGGAGGCCACCGTTCCTCAGATTGTCGGTTGTGAGTCTCTCTTCCTGAGATTTGGTCCTGGGGCGCAGTTGGGCTTGCTGCTGGTGTACCTTTCGCCTAGTCACGCAGCAGCAGCCCTGCCTGAGCTTCTCGACATCCTCTCGGGGTTGGTGATTGAGTTCCCCAAACTTATAGTTTTGGGTGACTTCAATCTACCATCCCTGGGAGGATCATCTGAGTTAGCTCGGGAGTTCATGGCTTCCATGACGGCCATGGACCTGACGCAAGTAATTTATGGACCGACTCATGTGGGAGGCCACACCCTTGACTTGGCTTTTTTATCTGGTCGGTGGTTAGATGATCTTGGTGGGGGTTCCCCAATTGTTATGCCCCTGTCATGGACCGATCATCATCTCCTGCGGCTGGTCTTCCGTTTTGCCACTCCCCGCCGTGGGTGTGTGGAGCCTATTAGATGGTACCGCCCCAGGCGCTTAATGGACCCTGATAGGTTCCAGGCAGCGCTGGGGCACCCACCTGCCTCCGTTGCTCACAACTCGGCGGATGCCTTAGTGGAAGCCTGGGAAAGGGCAGCCACGGAGGCTCTTGACTGAGTTGTACCCTTGCGGCCCCTGACCCGGTGCACATCCCAGCGAGCTCCATGGTTTTCCGTGGAGCTTCGGGAGATGAAGCGTCGGAGACGGGGCCTAGAGAGCTGTTGGAGGTCCAGCCGATCCGAATCCGACCGATTGCGACTAAGAACCTATATTAGGTCTTATCTCGCAGCGATAAGGGCGGCAAGGTCTAATCACTTTGCTACCCTTATCGCGTCCGCAGATAACCACCCGGCCGCCTTGTTTAGGGTGACCCGCTCCCTCCTTAACCAGGAGGTGAGGGAGGAACCTTTGCAGGGTCGTGCCGAGGAGTTTAGTCAACATCTGTCGGACAAAATCGCTCGGATTCGGACCGGTCTGGACTCTGACTGGGCAGAGTCTGACGATCAGGACGCGGGTGGTCTTGTCGATATTACCTGGGAGGAGTTTGATTCTGTGACTCCGGAGGAAGTGGACAGGATTATGGGGAGGCTGAGCTCCACCACATGTTTATTGGACCCGTGCCCCTCCTGGCTGGTTTATGCAGCTCGGGAAGGGACACGAGGCTGGTTCCAGGCGGTCATATCTGCTTCTTTGAGTGAGGGCAGTTTCCCCGCCATCTTGAAGGAGGCGGTGGTGAGACCTCTCCTCAAGAAGCCTGCCTTGGACCCAGCTGTATTAAATAACTTTCGTCCGGTCTCCAACCTTCGCTTCCTTGCGAAGGTTGTTGAGAGTGTGGTGGCGCATCAGCTCCCTCAGGTCCTGGATGAAGCGGATTATCTAGACCCGTACCAATCGGGTTTCAGGCCCGGGTACAGCACGGAGACGGCATTGGTCGCTCTGGTGAATGATCTCTGGAGGGACCGGGACAGGGGATATTCCTCTGTCCTAGTCCTATTAGACTTCTCAGCGGCGTTCGATACCATCGACCATGGTATCCTGCTGCGGCGTCTCAGGGGATTGGGAGTGGGAGGCACAGTTTTTCAGTGGTTCTCCTCCTATCTCCTGGGACGTTCGCAGTCGGTGTTGGCAGGGGGCAGAGGTCGACCCCGAGGCCTCTCGTTTGTGGAGTTCCTCAGGGGTCGGTCCTCTCGCCTCTCCTGTTCAACATCTATATGAAACCGCTGGGTGAGATCATTCGTGGTTTTGGAGTTGGGTATCATCAGTATGCTGATGATACCCAGCTTTTTATTTTGACCCCAAACCACCCCAGTGATGCCCTCGACGTGATGTCCCGTTGCCTGGAAGCGGTTCGGGTCTGGATGGGGAGGAACAGACTTCAACTCAACCCCGACAAGACTGAGTGGCTGTGCATCCCGGCATCCCGGGATATTCAGAATATTCCATCTCTTTCTATGGGGGGTGAGTTATTACCCCCCGTAGATAGGGCTCGCAACTTGGGAGTCCTCCTAGATTCACGGCTTACTTTGGAAGATCACATGGTGACTAGGGGGGCCTTTGCCCAGGTTCGCCTGGTGCGCCAGTTGCAGCCCTATCTAGACCGGGATGCCCTGTGTACAGTCACTCATGCGCTCGTGACCTCTCGTTTGGACTACTGCAACGCTCTCTACATGGGGCTGCCCTTGAGGACCACTCGGAGGCTCCAACTGGTACAGAATGCAGCCGCGAGAGTCGTGCTGGGAGTTTCCCGATACTCCCATGTTACACCTCTACTCCGTGAGCTGCATTGGCTCCCAGTTGTCTTCCGAGTGAGATTCAAGGTACTGGTAATGGTGTTTAAGGCCCTACATGGCATGGGTCCGGAGTACCTTAGGGAGCACCTGCTGCCAGCATCAACTTCCCTCCGCCCTGTGCGTTCCCACAGAGAGGGCCTCCTCAGGGTGCCACCGATCAGAGAATGTCGATTGGTGGCCCCCAGGGGGAGGTCCTTCTCTGTGGGTGCCCCAGAGCTATGGAATCGGTTGCCGGTTGAGCTCCGGATGGCGCCCGACCTCCGCTCCTTCCGACGCGATCTGAAAACGCATTTGTTTGAACAAGCCGGCTTGGCCTGATGGGGGGTGGGTTGGGTTTTTTATCGTTCTTAATATTTGTATTTATTGTTTTTTACTTCTGGCATTATGTTTAATTCCTTTTAACTTTTGTATTTTTTGTATTTTATACATCTGCCCTGTTCACCGCCCTGAGTCCTTCGGGAGAAGGGCGGTATATAAATAAAATTAACAACAACAAATTAACAACAACAATCTTGAAAATTAGAATCACCCACAGGTAGTGCTTCAAATTCTCTCAGCATTGAGGAGGAAAGGGGTGGATCCACTCAAATAGGGATCCAGGATGGCTTCGTGGACCGCATGAAACCACTTCGCGGGCTGGATCTGGCCCCCGGGCCTTGTATTTGACATGTTTGTACTATATGGTCTGCAATCCTCATCACCTGGTAGAAGAATAAAGGTAAAGGTGAATTTACTTTTACTTTTACCTTTACTTTCTCAACCTCACAGTGAAAAGTATGGGACAAGAATCTTCGGTGATTCTCCTCCCCCATCTTTTTTTGTCAACTGAGCATTTTATATATATATATATTAAATAGATTATAGGGCAGCCTTGCCATCTCTACTCACCACATTCTCAGTCAAAAGCACTGGCTAGGCTGGCTTGGAATTCTGGGTTTTACATTCATAACGTCCAGCAGACTGCAATATACAGTATCTATGTATTTGTAACAGGGCTTCTGAACTGAAGTTTTTAAAAAATGAATTGGAGCACATGGGGCATTCATTAAGGCTTCTCGCGTCAACGCCTTTCCCCAAGATTATGCAGGTGCTCTCCTCAGTCCAGTCCCTTGACCTATTTAATTGCTATTTTATTAATCAGATTTATAAATGTCCACCTCACAAATGTCTCTGAGTGGCATACAATAAACCATTGGTTAAAACAACATTTAAAACACGCAGAAATGCAAATAGAAGCGACTGAAAGCAGTAACTGCACGGGGGGGGGGGCTATTTCTGTACCCAGGAGTGCTTCAGGCTATTTCCTTCCGTTCTAAAAGGCTCTGCCACCTTACCAAGCATCTGTGTGAATGCAGTAAGCTGTGCCTTTCACCAGCCAGCAGCCTTCTTTGAGGGCAGTGACAGGTGCTCACTCTGTTTCTCTACTTTGATTTTAATGGATTTAGTTCTGCAAAGTTTCTCTCTCTCTTCTTTCAGCTTTACATTTTTCTTTTTAGCTTATGCTAATGTTTTTTTGCATTGTCTTAGTTACTACCTTTTAATGGTCCCCTCCTTTTTTCTATAAGCTACCTTGAGAACACATGCTGCCTAGTGGTTAATTAATTAATTTTTTCCAGTGAATGAACTACAAGTTAATGAGCAGTTCTCTATTTCAAGCAGGGTAGCAACCCATGAGCTTCAGAAGAACTCAAAGGGGTGCCATCTAACAGCCACCTAGCCCTTTGATTCTTTACAAGTGTGAAAGCATTACTGTGTTGGTTTCCAGGTCTTGATGATGAGAGAGACTCTGTTAGAACAAAGTGATAGTCAGTTATCCATATGCCAGCAAAATTCTTTTAATCTGCATTTTCAGTCCACCATTCTAATGTCTTCTAAAGTCATGTGGGTTATATTCTGTCTGCACAGAGGAAGCTGTTTAGTAAATTACTCCTGGAATAAATCAATGCATTGGTCTGTTGTAGAGAGACTTTCAGCTTTTTGCCTTGGATTTTAATTCAGAAAGGATTTAAAATCTTTTAAAAAAATATATTAAAAAATCAAAATAACACCATGTAATTTGATTGGGAAAAAAAATGATTTTGCAAATTTAGACTCAGAGTAGCGCAAGCATACCCTGTAAATTATAAAGGAATGTGAGGGGGTTTGTCTTGCATCGGTAAGAATATAGTATGAAAAAGAGCCATTGAACAATATTTTGTCATAAATGAATATTAAATCAAGGAAAAGCAATATTATAACACAGAGAGTAGGTTTCATACCTATATTAGTGAAATGACTTCAGGATATTGCTGCAGAGACAATGAATAAGTGAAAGGTCAGCACATACTCATTGTTTTATACAGCATTATCCAGAAGTCACTGCACCAATATTATTGGATGCCTAAACTAGTCTATTTTACTAAATAATCAGGCAATAAGGGGGAAAAAGGAATACTTTTGTTCTGACTGAGTTCATACAACACATCTAGCTAAAGCATGGTTTGAGTAATGTTTAGTTTAGTAGTGTTGCTCACCAACATTACACTTTTCTCAAAATGGCTTATTTCCCTAGGTCCTTAGTAATTAGTAATTATATTAATTATTTGCTGGAAGTCTAATTCCTTAGGAAACATTGAATACTTTTCAACCCCTTAGTAGCTCTGGATCTGGTGACCGGGAGATGAGGGCTTAGAATACAGGTGTCAGCAACATTTTGAGGCTTGCCAAACTGCTTTTCCCACAGGGATGAATTGGGAGGATTTTTCGTGAATTTCCCCCCCACATCCCTCAGCCAAATCTGACCCATTTTCAAACTATGTCTTGTTTTACCTGCTTTCTCAGCGTGCTAAATTTGGGCCCATTTTGTTCAGTTCTGACAGACTTTTGATTCCCTTTGGATTTTTCCCCCCACAACATTTTGTTACATTAAAAGAAATGAGCAATACCACTTAAACTTACATACTGCTCCATAGTGCATTAAAGCAAGGGTCCCCAACCCCCAGGCTGTCGCCCGGTGCTGGGCCACAGCCTGTTCGGAACTGGGCTGTGGACATGGTGGGCGAGTGCACATGTGTGCTTGAAGCTGCATCTGTGAAAACGGTGTGTGGGCATGCATTAAAGCATCCCCCTCCCCCGCCACCACCCCTGCCAATCCACCAAGCTAAAAAGCTCTGGATCCAAGCTGGAAAGGTTAGGGAACACTGCTTTACAGCACAGTCTGAATGGTTTACGATGTCAGTATATTGCCCCCAACAATCTGGATCCTGATTTTATCAACCTTGGAAGGATGGAAGGCTGAGTCAACCTCGAGGTCAGGATTGAACTCCAGACTGTGGCCAGAGTTTGCCTGCAATACTGCATTCTAACCACTGTGCCACCAAAGTTCTAAGGAAAATATGCAGGAAATGATATCCACAATTCTTTGAATGTAGGGAAGCAAAAGGAAGAGTGCTTAGCATGGAGGAATCACCAATATTCCAAGCTTCTGAACAAACAGTCACTCCCACATAAGATATTTTGGGGAAAGCTTCTTGAAGCCCACTTTTAACTCCTTCTTTGTTTTACTCCCATTCGATCCCATTCCATTCCATTTTCAACAAATGATACCGCATATTGTCTATAACAACTCCAGAAGTAACAGAAAATCCCTTAAATCAGCAAAGTGTTTGCAGTTCCATTCACTTTATCAAAGTGGATAAAGAACCCTATACTGCAGTCCATGATCAACATAACGTAAATGAACTTCTAGTTGCTCAAACAAGGGTTCCCTGTTGTCTCCCCCACTTTCACCCCATATCTAGAAGAAAGAGGTTTATCAAAATGAGGCTTGTTTTTAGAGGGAGACAAAATATTCTTCAGCAATTGAGCAGCCTGAAGCACCGAATAATTTTAGTTGTGGATTTTGCATATCCTAGGGCTGAAAACCTGGTCACAATCATCTGCCGTCTTCTTACAGTTCAACCTTTTGAAAGTTCTGTGAAGATTACCCGTTGCTGCCATCTACTGCACATTCCTCTGTGTGTATGTTTTGTGTTTAATTTTTATGAATGCGTCACACAAAGTAATCCTAACAATCATAGAGGATGGCATTTCAGTCTCTGTTTACCCATGCTAAACCACTCTGGATTTTAATAATGTTTTAATGCATCTGCACAACATTTCCTGATTCAAAGAAAAGTGACCAGAGCATGTAGGACTATCACGTAGTACCAGTTCTGTGATGCCATAAAGCAGCTGTGACTTTTCTCTGAGATTCTGTGTTTACATTGCACAGATGCAGCAAAAGATGCCTTTGGATTTAGGAATTATGTACAGATAGGATGTACTGTACTCAATTCTGTGTCTTCCAAACACAGAACAACCTAAGACACTGCACAGCACTTATGCATAAGTGACAAGCAATAATATAATGTAAAGAGGTGGCAAGGTTTACTCAGCATGTTAAGCTTCATGACACAATGAGATGTGTCACACTCCAAGGAGAGATCTTCACCCTGAATGAAGAGAAAGTAACATTTTGCCAAATGATATATTTGTTCTGGTTCATGTATTATGTGGTAATGATGATGATGATGATGTTGGTGGTGGTAATAATAATAATAATAATAATAATAATAATAATAATAATAATAATAATAATAATAATAATAATAATAAAGTTGGGAAGGACCTTGGAGGTCATCTAGTCCAACACCCTGCTCAGGTAGGAAACCCTACACCATTTCGGACAAATGGCTATCCAGTCTCTTCTTAAAAACTTCCAGTGTTGGAGCATTCACAGCTTCTGGAGGCAGGTTGTTCCACTGATTACTTGTTCTAAGTGTCAGAAAATGTCTCCTTATTTCTAGGTTGCTTCTCTCTTTGGTTAGTTTCCATCCATTGCTTCTTGTCCTTCCTTCAGGTGCTTTGGAGAATAGCTTGACTCCCTCTTCTTTGTGGTAGCCCCTGAGATATTGGAACACTGCTATCATGTCCCCCCTCGTCCTTCTCTTCATTAGAGTAGACATGCCCAAATCCAGCAACCGTTCCTTATATGTTTTAGCCTCCAATCGCCTGATCATCTTTGTTGCTCTTCTCTGTACTCTTTCTAGAGTCTCAACATCTTTTTTACATCATGGTGACCAAAACTGGTTGCAGTATTCCAAGTGTGGCCTTACCAAGGCATTGTAAAGTGGTATTAACACTTCACGTGATCTTGATTCTATCCCTCTGATAATGCAGCCTAGCACTGTGTTGGCTTTTTTGGCAGCTGCAGCACACTGCTGGCTCATATTTAAGTGATTGTCCACTAGGTCTCCGAGATCCCTCTCACAGTTACTACTATTGAGCAAGGTACCACCTGTACTGTACCTGTGCATTTGGTTTTTCTTGTCTAAATGTAGAACCTTACCTTTTCACCATTGAGTTTCATTTTGTTAGACAGCACCCAGTGTTCAAGTCTGTCCAGATCTTCCTGTATCTTAAGCCTATCTTCTGGAGTGTTGGCTATTCCCACCAGCTTAGTGTCTGCAAATTTAATGAGTTCCCCATCTATCCCCTTATCCAAATCATTGGTGAAGATGTTGAAGAGCACTGGGCCCAAAACAGAGACATAAGGATGACTGGATGATTGGAATTGTGGGAGGGGGAATATATGCAGTTAGTGGGGGGGGGAGTTTGAGTCATTTAAAACAGAACAACCTAGACTGTGCTGAACTTATTTTACTGAATAAATCACAATGACTATGTTCACATATATGTTAAACTAAACCACATTATGGCCTTGATCAGGGTCCCCAATCACCAGGCTGCAGCCCACTACCAGGCCATGGCCTGTTTGGAACCAGGCCGCACAGGTGATAGGTGAGCGCGTGCATGTGAACGCAGTTCTCCTCACGTGAACAATTTTTGTGCTCATGTGCATTTGTGTGCAAAAATCCCCTCACAGTAGCAGAAGCAGCTTGTGCTCACACTCAAAGCCTCACTCGTGCAAGCGGTGACAGCTTGCACTTGCTCACAAAACTCACACAAAACTCACAAAACCTTTGTGTGAGCTGCGGGCATGTGTGCCTGCTGCTCATACAAATGGAGTTGCTCAAATAAGCCCCACTTACCACTCACAAGGAACTATCCCCTCTCCACCACCAGCCTGCCAGGCTGCCAAGCCACAAAGGTTGGGGATTGCTGTCCTAGATATTACAAAGTAATATGCAGGACATTTTCCAGAAAATTAAACAAACAACGGTGAAGATGCACAACAAGCTACCTTATCCACTGCAGGAAAAAGAGGATCATAAATAAAATCACAAAACCAATTATCACAAAATACTTTAAAAATACTTTTGGTAATAAAAGATCTGTCTAAAGATAACTTGGGGTGAATAGAGAATTAAACTCTGCTTACACAGTGGTAAACAATGGTTCACTCCTAACTTCTAATTTCCTGTTTGGTTACAACTATTTCTTCAGAATATGAGAAACAATGCATGCTGAAAAGGGGATGTTAGAGAAAAGATAATTATGTTTCTCATTATTTCAGTTATTTGCTTGGGTCAATACTTTTAGGGCTATACTGAAGGGAGAATCATACATGCTATGTGCTGTGCAATGTACCCCAGCTTGAACAAACTACATCTCTATTTCTGAATCAAAAGGAAACACAGCACATTTCTATTAAATTCATTTGCCATACAAAAGTTTTTTTTTGTCTAAGCTATCGGTGGGTGCATTCATTGACTGGGTTCAGTGATGATAATGACCCACGTTTTGCCAATATTTACCATATGGGCTATATTGAGTGTCTGATAAGCATTAAGCCATAAATCATGAATCACATAGTAAAATGGCTAGGTTCACATGACATGCTATTCCATAATTGCACAACCTGGATTTCTTGTCAATGTGGAAATGGTTGTTTTTGTAGTTTGGTAGGATAACAAGTAGTTAGCATGTTCAAATTCAATATTGCATGTGAATTTCTGTTATTTTTTTTAATAATTATTTTTTAGGGAGGGCAAGTGGCTTTGTGAAACAAAGTGCAAATCATGATTAATCATGGTTTGAAGCTATTCAAGATTAGTGTTATGATCAGAGCATATTGTATCTTGGTTAATGATAGAAAAGAGATACAGTAGGATGGTTGTGAAAGCTAGTAGAGCATTCCCAATACATAATTTGGAAACCAGACTAATTGGAATTGAGAAGAATTCGAATTTGAAATAGAGTATATTTGATGATCGTATAACAGCTAAAATGTATAAATTGTTTCTAAGGTTTAAAAAAGAGGATAAATAGATTAAAGATTGTATGGTGAAGTGGATTGCAAATGGATATACCATTGCAAGATCTGTCCCCAAACTTGTAGTTGGGGGACAGATCATCCTGCAGAAAATCAATCAGTGAGGTCACTAAAAGTTCACACTGACTTAATGGCACATAATCACCCTCAATCAGCTTTAAGGAACATCATAGCAATGTCATAGCTATCTAACTATCCTTTGGGGACTGTCTGATTTTACCACTAGATGTCATTCTCACTACAGAGTAAAGATTAAGTGAACCGTGTAGAAGATGGATGCATAACTAATTTCTGAGTTTCTTATCTGAGCGGATTATCACTTTGACATGGTGAGAAGGTCCTAAGACCGATGCTGGCACTGGGGAGAATTGGTAGTAAGGTCATTCTTGCTGGTAAATTTAAAAGTTGGGGAAAATCCTAAAATGTAATACCCAAAGGGGATAAGAGCACATACAGGTAATGGGAAAGCCGATCTACCTGTGAGAAAGAACTGCAAAAATCAAGCCCAAAAGAAGACTATATCAAACTATCTTTGTATTAGTACCAAGAAAATTAAATGGACTTTAGGCCAGATTCAAAGGCTAAAATGTGTTTTGGAGAATATATGGGTGCATCTGTAGCACCTGTGGGGAACACTGTAAAGCAGCTGTTCCTTTCCCTCAGTTCACTCAGGTACCCTCCACAGTTGACATGCAATCCTGGAAAAAGACACTGTTAAGGTGCTACATACAGTATGTGCAATCACAGATGTTGAAAATCACAGGTTGTTTTTTTTAATCAGAGTCTCTGCACAGCTGCAATGGGCATGGGTGAAACATTTAGACAAATTTCAGTATTAGGTGTCAGACACACGTTCATACACAGAGAGACCGAAATGTACTCGTTTACTTAGCCGAAGCAAAACGCCAATTTCACTGAGTAAATCTGGAGGTGATGACATAGTCAGCCCAAAGTCTTGACTCTTTGCTCCTATGTTAAAACTCCAAATTTCCCAGTTTGAATATCCCCCTACATTTCACACTGGAATTGGTTTCTTTTACTCAGCCTGACATGTGGCTTTTACCCAATCAATTTAGAATATTGGTGCACTCTATTATGGTTTCAAGGTATGCAAAGAAAGCTCCGAGTGATTTTTTTTCAAAGATGCCAGCCATAATTCTCACATATAAGTGAAGTCTTATAATTACTTGAGTAATTTGTCTTTGAAATATGTTTCAGGATTAGAAGTAGAGGCAATACTCCTTCAGCAACTACCCCATTCACAGTTTCAATGGTGAAGGGAAAAGAATTCAGACCCGGGTCGATAGAGTTGTCCTGAACCAGCCAGGCAGCCTCGTCTCCAAAAAGAACTCCCGTGAGCACTGCCCGCTGAACTTTTATTCACCTCCAATATTACAAAAAACTACATCAGTCTCATACAAAATAGGATACATAGAAATAATTGGATTACTCAGGTGCCTATGAGATCACACAAAAACAAGGTACCATAAGATGTATGTGAAGGCTTTATCATAGCGTTTCCCAAACCTCCCACATGCCAGCCTTCCCGTAAGCCAGGAGAGTGTGCTCTCACTGAAACCAACAGAGAGGCCCATTAGGGGGGTCTGGAAAGGCTGAAGGGTGAGAAACCAAATTCTTGAGAGACCAAATTCTGGCCGTTCCCACAAATGGTGATGAAAAAGTAATTATATAATTAGAGATATACCTTCTATCCTCACCCCAAGGGGGGGGAACTTTCGATGTGGCTCTGAGAACTGTTGAGAAAATTATCGCTGAATTGCAAGTTTCAATAGGAGGGATGGTAATGTTTAAAGAAAAATATGAAGAATAATTATTTTAATTAGTTTGTAAGATCAATTAGTTTGTAAGATCAATTCTGTACCAACTGGTACAGAATGCAGCCGCGAGAGTTGTACTGGGAGTCTCCCGATACTCCCATGTCACACCTTTACTCCGCGAGCTGCATTGGTTACCAGTTGTCTTCCGGGTGAGGTTCAAGGTGTTGGTAATGACCTACAAAGCCCTTCATGGCATGGGTCCAGAATACCTTGGGGAGCACCTGCAGCCGGCGTCAACTTCCCTCCGCCCAGTACGCTCCCACAGAGAGGGCCTCCTCAGGGTGCCACCGGTCAAAGAATGCCGACTGGTGGCCCCCAGGGGGAGAGCGTTCTCTGTGGGTGCACCGGATTTATGGAACCATCTTCCGGTTGAGCTCCGGATGGCGCCCGATCTCCGCTCCTTCCGGCGCGATCTTAAAACTTATCTCTTTAAACAAGCTGGCCTGGCCTGATGGGACGGGGTGGGATTTTTATAAATGACTTTAATTTTAAATTTGTATTAATTTATGGGCATTGTTTAATCATGTTTTAATAATTTTAATTTTTGTATCTAGTTTTTATGTATTGCCCTGTTCACCGCTCTGAGTCCCTAGGGAGAAGGGCGGTATACAAATTAAATTAATAAATAAATAAATAAATAAATTAGTTTCTATTTTGTCTTGGATGTGGCCGTTATGGAGACCTATTCCTGGCATGACCTCAAAAATACAACATTGCTTCCCCAAAGTTACAAATTCCTACACTAGAGTCAAGACCAAAGGGATTGGGGTGAGTGGGGGGCAAGAGGAAGGAAATAGTGAAACCCTGTACTACAACTTTGTGGCACAAACTCTGCTCCTTTTGTGCTTGTATTCTGATATCACACATAACACAGGAATAGGTGCTTTATTCTGGCTTACTGTGAAGGCCTCTGATAATAAGGCCTAATAATCTTTCACTGCTATAAAGCAGAGCATTAGGTCATAACTTTGGGACAAGCAGCCATTTTATGGAATAATTGACAGCCAAGTAGATCTATCATTATGCAAACCAACTGTGGAAGTTGAAGTGGAACTTCATTATATGGTATTTTATATCCACTAAAGACTTAGTTTTGCTCACATTATTCCTGACTTTCATATGGCACTTGGAAAGACATCAGAGAAGTCACTATGTTATTTACAGAAGAGTCCTAAAAATTACAGTCTGGAACTGAATGCAGCTGTTCTCTGGTAAGTTTTAAAAGGATTACATTCTGTTTCTCACAAATAAATAGGATTAAAGTTAAATCTAGTATTGCAATAATTGTGCTACTGCTGCTTGATTCATGACTTCACCAAGTGCCAAAATAACAGGGGCTTCTTCACACATTATTTTAAAGCAAGGGGTGTGTGTGTGGGGGGGGAGAAAAGTATTGATGTACACATAAACTACACTGTAGCTGCAATAAACCTGCTGACAAAGGTAAGCAAGTATTTTTTTTTTAATTCCATTTATATCCCGCCCTTCTCCGAAGACTCAGGGCGGCTTACAAGCTTAGCAGTAGCCTTCATTCTATGTATATGCCTGCTTATTAGGGCTTTCACACACCCCCCCAAGCGGCATTATTACAAAGTCAGCTTAATTGCCCCAAACAATCTGGGTCCTCATTTTACCTACCTCGGAAGGATGGAAGGCTGAGTCAACCTTGAGCCTGGTGGGACTCGAACCTGCACTAATTGCAGGCAGCTGGTGTTACTTAAGGAGGCATTAGCCCACTGCGCCACCAAGGCTCTTTCAGATCTGCAGTTTCTGCTTGTCTTAAATATAAGCCGCACATCACTGTTGGAATTCAGAGACAGTTGACTTCTTCCTACTTATCCTAGGACATCTCAAATGCATCCCCCGCTATCTATCTTTTGTCCTAAGGTGTCTAAGAACAAGCAGCTCCTCTTTCCTTCGACTATTTTAGCCGTAGAGCACCAATGATACCAATAAAAGGGGAGGGATTTAAAGGAGCTGTGTTGCCTCAAATGGTAGAATGTAGGAAAGAGGTGTGAAGGCACTTATATGTGCAAACATCTGGGAAAGCAAAGGAGAGACCCAGGCTAAGAAAAAGGCAACAATCCCTAAAAGGAGAAGGCATGAGCAACACTGCCCATTCGGAGTAGCCAATGAAGTTTCTCTGCCCTGAGTTGAAAAAAAAAAAAGAAGTAGTGACAATCAGAGCTTTTGGTTGCTGTAGTCTGGACTAAGCACCAAGGTGGCCATATTGCCAATTCTTTCTGGTCTGTAATTTTTAAAAGTGGTTTCAGAAACATGGAAGGAAAATACAGTAGCTTAAGTTGCAATGCCCAATTGAGTACCTTCCCAGACTCTTGCCCTATCTCTTCTCAGATTCACCTCTAGTTCCTTTTCTGTCTTTCAGTTTTTACTTCTCATCCTCCAGTTTAGCAAAATTTAGCAATACTTGAAAGCAAACAACAAATTCCAGAAGATTAGAAAGTTGAAGGTTGATTTTTGGAAATTCAGCAAGTAACATTTTTGCCTTTCAGAGACATTCCATGCTTTCGCTCATCTTTTAAATTTATTTTTCCTTTTATTTATTTATTTGTATCCCATCTTTATTATTTTTACAAATAGCTCAAGGTGGCAAATATATCCCACACAGGTTCATATTTTCCCCACAACACAATCTGTGAAGTGGGTTGGCCTGAGACAGAGTGACTGGCTCAAAACCACCCAGCTGGCTTTCATGGCTAAGACGAGGTTTGAACTCGTGGTCTCCCGCTTTCTAGCCTGGTGCCTTAGCCACTATACCAAACTGACTATCATTTCTCATCTAAAGGTAAAAGTTTCTCTGTCCAGTTGTGTCTGACTCTAGGGCTCGGTGCTCATCTCTGTTTCTTTAGCCGTGGGACCCATAGTTGTCCGAAGACATTTTCTGTGGTCATATGATCATGCTAGTGATATGACCACAGAAAATGTCTTCGGACAACAATGGCCCAAGGCGCATGGAACACTTACCTTCCCAGCAAAGTGGTATCTATTTATCTACTCGGTAGTTCACCATGTCTAAAAGCTCACAGGAATGGAAGCTCACCATGTCTAACAGATGCTGGAACATGTCTAAAAGCAACATTCTTCTTGTGAAGAGGGCGTAAAGCAGCCTTCCACAAGCTAATACCCACCCAGAGATGTACTGCAATTCATCAAATTCCAAGCCTAGATTGGCAAGGTCTGTCTTAAAAGAGTTTCTGGCAAAGGACAAAGGACATTTTTAACTTAGAATAGTGCGTTATTAGTCACCTGTCAGATGGTTTAGTTCTAGATGGGAGGGGAAAATCATAAACATGGGCACGCTGGATTTCGTGCCCTGCTTGATTACACCTGTATTTGTAATGTAATGGTTTCTGATGCTTATGTATGATAGTTAAAAGCTAATGTAATGTATCTAATTAAGCCATTAAAATATATTGAAACAGAGATGCAAGTGATAAAACAGAAACTGAATAAAACTTGCACAGGAAAAAATCAATGGCAGGAGATTGTACCATTCAGAAGCAAATAAATGCTAATGTATTCTTAAAACCTTAAAAATACAAAAGTTGAAGTCGTTCCGAGTGCAGATCTAATGTAAGCTCTGATTGGATGCTACTTAGCAACCAGACGGAACCAAAGAAAGCTTATTTGGGTGGAGGGGGGGGAATCACATATATGTATGTATGCCTGCATGCTTGTGCGCGCATACTATATGTGCACAATGTTGGTTGCCTGTGGTAAGAAGGCTTCTGCGTGCATGTTGATTTCAAATCCAAAGCTCAAATCCCTTAATTTGGATTCCTGTAAAAATCAGCAAATGTTCAGCTATTTCCTGGTACACATATCCATACTGTGTAGTGTAAACTCCTTTCAAACAGTGATGTCAATATTTGACATCTTGGAGGACAGAACTTAAAAAAAGATCTTGCAATCATTTTTTAAAAAACCAATATAATGTCTGTATGGGTCAAGTGGCAGAAGATACCAATCAAGCTGTGATAAGAGTTCCATTTCCACCAAGTCTGTGTGGCCACAGACAAGGCCCTTTGTCTTCTGTCTATGCTTTCATCATTTTTTGGATCTAGTGGGGAAGGGTCTCTTTGTCAGCATTTAGAATGCAGGAAGTTTTACATCAGTCGATTAAATCAGTGTGCTAATAATTTATTTTAAGAAGGAGCACTTTGATATTCAAAAATGCTACAGCTATTTGATCTGCATCAATAACATTCCCATATTAGCCTTGGTGGAGCAGTGGGCTAATGCCTCCTTAAGTAACACCAGCTGCATGCAATTAGTGCAGGTTCGCATCCCACCAGGCTCAAGGTTGACTCAGCCTTCCATCCTTCCGAGGTAGGTAAAATGAGGACCCAGATTGTTGGGGGCAATAAGCTGACTTTGGAATAATGCCGCTTGGGGTGTGTGTGAAAGCCCTAATAAGCAGGCATATACATAGAATGAAGGCTACTGCTAAGCTTGTAAGCCGCCCTGAGTCTTCGGAGAAGGGCGGGATATAAATGGAATTAAAATAAAAAAATAAAAATATTTGTATGATACACACACACATGTTATATATGTATCTCTATCTGTTTGTTTGTCTATCTATAATCTATCTATCTATCTATCATCTATCTATCTATCTATCTATCTATCTATCTATCTATCTATCTATCTATCTATCTATCTATTCAGTGCTTTTTTTTGTAAAAGAAAAAGGTGCCAGAACTCACACATGTCATACAACCCACCTTGCCTACCCTATAAGGTTCCATCCAAAAAAGGTGCCGGAACTCCGTTCTGAGTGTTCTATGACAAAAAAAGCCCTGTATCTATCTATGTAAAAAAAATTTAGATTGCTGAAACAGGAAATAAAGATTTGTCCCATGTTTGGGGCCTAGCAAGGTAATCTAAATAGTTAACAAGCATTTAACACTATCTATCTATCTATCTATCTATCTATCTATCTATCTATCTATCTATCTATCTATCTATCTATTTATCTATCTATCTATCATCTATCATCTATCATTAGAGACAGAAAGAGAGAAATTTTGAAAAAGGTTTCTTTTATTACTTAATTTGAACTTGAAGAGTTCTGGGTTTAATTTTGGCCTCCCCTTAATAAAAAGGATATTTTATATATATCTGCATTGAAAACTGTGCTACTAAGCATGGGATTCTATTATCAGTGTGACAGAATACCTGCAGCAAAACATACATTTTATGCAGTATAATAGAAGAATAAGTTACAGACAAATGGGGAGGGGGATAAAAAAAGAATTCCAAAATGGTGGGCTAGAGAGAGTGGACACACTTTTCTAATTAAATGAGTGAAAAAGCAAACATAGTGGAAGGAGAGAGAGAGGGAGAGAGAGAGTGCTAAAATATATCATCCATTTTCCTTGCCAGGTCTCCTATGACATAAAATGTTGCATGATTTATTGAACTTGACAAGTTCATATGAAAAGGATCATCATTTCATCTCCAACTTTAGGAATACTAGAAATCCCAGGATCAATTAAGTGATCTCTGAAAAAATAATACAGTAATATCATATTGGGGTATCTTACAAGGAAATAACACTAGACATATGGAAGTTAAAACCGGTGTAAGGAATACAAAAGAAGGGTAAGGATAAGGAAAATCCTGATGTCACGCTTAACATAGGAAATACAATTAAAGCTATCAGCATCTGAGCTATTCCATTTCTTCAGTGAGGATGATGATGTTATCCATTCAGTTGTCTCGAAGGTGCTTTTTCAAAAGGCAATTGGACTATATTTTTTCCTTGAGGAAGACATTTCACTTCTCATCCAAGAATCTTCTTTAGTTCTGACTGGATGGTGGTGGTGGTGGTGTGTGTGTATGGGGGCAAATGGATTCCTTTGTAGTCATCTGGTTATTAGCACTCTCTGGGTGCGCTCTCTATGATTTTATGAGCATTCCCTATGAAGACCAGCTATGACCAGACTGTATGAGAGAGTGCTATGAGAATTTGGAAAGACACCATGAAATGGCCACTGTAATGTATTGGCCATTTCTGTGTAAAATCACTTGCTTAATGTCTGATCACTTGTTTAATGTCTGACCTACTTTTTCTATGTTATGTAACAGTTGCTGTTACTGAGCCAGACTTGCTATCTCCAGGCTGATAATTAGGTTTGGGGCGGGAAACTGCTACTTTAAACCTATTGGTCACTGCCTAGAGGCCAACTGTATAAATAGCTGCGCAACAGCCATAAACTTGCTTCTGTTCTGAGTTAATAAACTTGTTTGCTGTTTCAACACCTCGTCTCGCTTAATGCCTAAAGAACCGAAGATATAACAGCCATCTTCATTCATTGGAATCTTAGTAAGAATTACAACTTGCCAGTAGCAAAGAATTGGTGGACTCACAATATTGACAATGTAGTTGTGAACAAAAGGCTTAAGATCCCAGGGGACTTCCAAATACAAACTGATAAACATTTAGTCCAAAATGAGCCAGACTTAACTTTGGTTACAAAGAATAAAATGTGAATAATTGACATTGCAGCAACTAGAAAAGAATTTTCCTACTAAGAGGATGAAACTTGCCATGTTTCAGACTGATAGTCACATATTTCTAGTGGTGTTTACATTACAAAAAGATTGATGGGGAAAAATAATATTGGAACGTCTTTCTCATTCATTTAAATACTTCCAACTCTTCATGATCATTTGCCAGCATTATTTGTCAATAATGCTTCCTTGAGACCTTATATGCTCATGCAAAGAGAGTCTTGATGGCCCCCCTTTCTTTAATTCCCACCCCACCCACACACAATAAGCAGGGTTTCCTTCAAAATATTTAAGCTTCATTGGTCATGCTTCTTTTGAGGTGTCTTGATGCACTTCATCTGGTATTGAATGATTTGTTCTTGATGTCCAACGTACTCTCAATAATTTTCTCCAGCACTGCAATTCAAAGGGATCAATTTTTCTTCATTCAGCCTTTTTGACGTTCTAGCTTTCACAACCGTATAAGTGGGAAATCTCTGACTATATGTATCTTAGTTGTCAGTGTGATGTCTCTGCACTTTAATATTATGTCTAGATTTGTCGTCTTTCTCCCAAGTAGCAGACACCTCTCTGCTTCATGGATAGAGTCAATCCCTTGTGAATTTGGAGCTTAGGAAGATAGCCAGCTGTTAATGCAACTTCTTCTATACACATTTGCATTGGGTTCATGTTATCACTTGGCATAATTTTAATTTATATTAAGCAACAGATTTTGTAGTCATTTCTTTCCACCTTCAACAAAATATTGGTTCATTCTTCCATACCTTCAGCTACTAAAGTGGTGCCATCAGTAATTCTAACTCCAACTTTTGTTCCCCCCCCCCAATGTACCTTTATTCATAATATGTTCTGCATGGAACTTGACTATAAAGGATGGCACTCTAAAATTTTGATGCAATATTTTCCCAATTTTAAATCCATTAGTTACTCCATGTTCCAGTCTAACTGTTGTGCTTCCTAGTCAGTATATAAATGTTCCAATATGCAGATACAGTGGTCCGGTGCACCCAGGTATTCCCACTTTAAGATGATCCAAATAGGCAAAAGGGTTGTGTCTTTTCCATTATCCAGTGGATGCTTGCAGCATGGTCCAGAATGAAAAATCTCTGCCTTTGCACTCTATGTATTGTTGAAATCTGGGCTGCAAAGTCTCAGGCATTAGCTTCCTTATATGTAAAATAAGTGCAGTTTTTTGGTAACTTCAGCATTCTTTAGCCTAGCCTCTCTCTCTCTCTCTCTTTTTTTATATTGGAGTTTTCAAGAACTCTGCCTATTGTAATTTTTTCTATTTCTACCTTCATACTGCAAGCAATATTTTAACCACATTGTTTCTTCTGCTGGTTTTTCATCAACTCCTGGAAATTTGTGGTTAGAAATACTTTCTTTCTTTTTCTTATGCTATTTTTTATTTTATTCAAAAGGAAATTAAAATACAAAACTCAAAAAAAAAAACCACACACCAAACACAAAACAATCAAGACATTTAAAAAGTACATTGAAAAAAAAAGAAAAAAAATCAAGACAAACACACATATTATTCCCCCAAATTGAATACTGTATAATACGTTAATGTGGTTAGAAATATTTTCTAGGGCCCGTTTAACTTGACTTTCCAAAACATCTGCCTGTAATGAAGTGGTCATACCTTGATACATAGTGGTGATGTTGGATTCTTTTTTCACATGTAGTTCTTCTTCCTCTTTGTGGATATCTTGTTATATTTTCTTTCCCCATTAATTCTTTGTCTTTGTTCTTGCCCATCTTTTATGCAAAGTTTCGTAGATAAATCACCTGTCTTTCCAGGTCAATTGATCTCAGCTGCCCAAGGATCTGCTGATACAGTTCTACAGAGGAATTATTGAGTCTGTCATTTATACCTGAATAACTGCCTAATTTGACAAAGTAACCAAACAGGACAGGTACAGACTTCAATGGTTAGTTAGGACTTCAGAAAAAAAAAACCAATCACAAGCAGCCTGCCTTCCACTGAGGATCTGAATACTGCATGAAGCAGAAGGAAGGCTGAGAAAATATCTACAGGCCCCTCACATCCTGGACATCAATTGTTTCAACTTCTTCCCTCAGAACGCTGCTATAGAGCATTGCATGCCAAAACAACCAGACATAAAGATAGTTTTTCCCCCTGTGCCATCACTCTGCTGAATACGTAATTCCCACAGCACTGACTCATTTCTCATCTTTCCTACTGTCTTCTCCTACTGGTTTCTTATGATTTATCAATTGTTATTTGTAACTTATGATTAATGATTGTAACTATGTAACTATGTCCTATGACCTATTACTTGCTGTTTATATGTACTCTATGAGCTTATGCACCAGAGACAAATTCTTTGTGTGTCCGACCACACTTGGCCAATAAATAATTCTCTTCTCTTCTCTTCTCTTCTCTTCTCTTCTCTTCTCTTCTCTTCTCTTCTCTTCTCTTCTCTTCTCTTCTCTTCTCTTCTCTTCTATTCTGATATATCTGCTTGTCTGTTCTGATCTTTTCTAGAATTTGGTGTCAAATTGGGTTAATTTTCTTCACTCGTGCAACTAATTTTAATGGATCAGTAGACTGTTAATCTTATCTATTCTTTGTCTATTTATTGACATGCAATATTATTGAAATTGTATTGATATTTGCAGGGGGAGGATTGTATTATTATTACTATTACTATTACTATTACTATTATTATTATTATTATTATTATTATTATTATTATTATTATTATTATTATTAACAACAACAACAACAATAACAAAAATAATAATATAACCCATGACCTGTTGGGTTATTGTTTTAAAGATATTTCTTTACCAGATCCCTCAATGCTTTCAACAAAGGGAGAGCTTCTAGTATACTGGAAAACATCTAAAAAATTCAGGGGGATATTCAGAGATACGACTTGAAAATAGTGCAAGGTGAATAGACAAGCAATTGACGACAGGTCATACTGTGTTATTTGGACCGATCTTGTTCTTCCTAAGGAAGCTACAGATTTCATCTTAAATGACAGAATTTAGACTAATCCATGCATATCTTTGGAACTAGGATGAAGACGTAATCTATTTTTTTTACTAATTAGTTGGTCTGAAGGTGACCTTGGATTAATCTATGCTGATCTGAGTGCTCATTATTGGTGGAGAGGTGCTGGAGTCTTTTTCTTTTTTGGGCTGGTTGATTGTCTCTTTTGCATAGTCTGTAGATGTTGTTAATGTCCATGTGTCTATTGATGGCTGATTTGTCAGAGGGCCAGGCTTTTAGAAATTCCCTGGCATTTTTGGATTTGGCCTGGTCTAGGATTGTCACATTTTCCCAATTGAAACAATGGTTAAATCATTCTATATGTTGTGAAATTAAAGAATTTTCGTCATGCCTTTTGACTAACAGTGGGTGTTCATGGATGCATTCTGCCAGTCTTCTGCCTGTTTGTCCTACCTAGTGGTTGTTGCAGTTCTTACATTACATGTTGTAGATGACTCATATTTTTCTTCTGGGGTTGCTGGATCTTTCAGTTTGCTTAGAATGTTTTGAAGGGCTTTGGTTGGTTTATGTGTTATGCTGATTTGCTGATTCTATGTGGTTGTTGTGGTCTATTTGTGATTTCTGAGATAGGACTCGGGACTTAGGACTCACATAACCACAATGGAGCAAAGCTTTAGATAATCTGGTCCTAGACTATTTTAGGAATAAAGATTGATATCTTATTTCCATAGATGAACTAGCAGCCAGTATTGTCGAGATGGGATACACATGACACTGTCCTATGGTTCTTTTAATCAAAATTTGTCATATGCCACAACAGCATGGTTCACACATTTTAAGTCCCAAAAATAATTACATCCAAATTTAGCCTAATATATGTTTTGTTTTGATTACAAATTTCTACAGTAATATATTTTTAACATGACTCCTATTGATATTCAGTTCATAGGTTTTCACTCCTTTCCTGTCTAGAGGGTTGCTATGTCTAGAAGGTTGCTATAGCAACCTTGAAACAATAATTTCACTTTCATTTATATTGGGCTTTTCCATAATGAAATGGCCTCTGTTGATTCATGTTATAGTGCACGTGACCTTGTCTTAGTTATGCTCTTCCATTTACAATAAGATTATAACTTGGCTGTGCATTATGGCTACAATTTCCAGAAATTTAAATATCAAATTATCCAAGTTTCTCAATCACAATTGGCTAGGGGAATTTCTTTGAAGTTGCACACATTTTAAAATCGCTGAGGTTGAGAAATAGTGTCCTAGTGGACCAAATGAGTTTTCATAATCACAGCAAGAAAAAGACATTATTGTTTCTACAACAATGAGAATACCTAAAAATGAAAGTAATTAAAATATTCCTTGTTTCCTGAATTCTCCTTTTAAGGGATCCATGCCTCATTAGCTTGAAAGTTTGCAGATGCACTTAGTTTATTTATATGGCACTTGTCTATTTTTCAATGGGGAAAACCATCCTGTATAGCACTAAGCTTGTATTCCAAGGGGTCACCTCCATCTGATTTAAAGGTAATTCAAAGCTCTTGAAATCTTCCAGTAGACAACTTAGTTCCATATCTTCCCTCCCTCCACCAGATCAACAAAAGACAATGGGGGAATGAATGCCAGAGAAAAAGCAATGAGGCCATTCTGATTGCTCGAGCTTACAGCACATTCTGACTGGGAACAAGCTATTCCCAAATAAAATTAAGCATACAAAAATCAATTATAATAAACTTATCGTGTCCATCACTGATGGTAATAACTGGGGAAATAGTCCTAAGGCACAGGAATGGGGAACTGTCAGTCAAAAGAAAAGAAGAGTAAATGACCTTGAGCAAAAGTACCCGGCATGGAGGAAGAAAGAAGATAAACTCCATATTAGAATATTCTTTAGGGCTGCTAACATCATGCTCAACAAAAATATTTCGGGAGAAGGAAGTAAACCCAGAGTGGAAAATAATAGGGATTTCTTTGGGCTGGATTTGTGCTTGTGCTTGCTTTTTGGCTGTGTTTGTGGTTTGCTTTTGACTTCGCATATAATAAAAATCCAGGTGCTGTGTTTTGTAAACCATAGCATATGCCTTGGTCATTATGGTTTTTCCTAAAGAATATTCCCAGCATTGTGATTTATTCAACGTCCATGTACTTTACCAAATGGGAACATAGCATAATATGTGAAGCTCATCACCAACGTTCAGATGTTCTTTGGGGTGATCAACAGCTTTTACAGTACAGGTATAAAATTTCTACCCTGTAGTCTATTTTCCTAAAGGAGACGGCTTGGTGCCATTAACCATTATTCAAAGATGTTCATGATTCCCAGTTCAGCCCTCCCAGTCATGTGATTCTTAGTTAAATGCTTCCTACATGCATGAATGTGCCTGAAGTCATTTTGTTTTAAAAGTATGCCTGCTATTCACATTTTGTATTTGTGTATAAGAAGTTCTGGTGTCTTCCATGTCTTGAAAATAACTACCTGACAGAATCCTTTGCAATAATATATACAGTAAATATATAAAATTCTGTCAAGTTGCAAACATACTTATCAATTAGAAATTGGTCTTAATTGCAAATCTAGATGATAAAGCCAAGCTAGATTTCGATAGTAATTAATTAGCCTTTGTGTCATGCACATGCAAGATGCCCAGAGAATGAAAAAAAATCAAAATATGTTAGTAAGTCAAGGTGGGGGGGGGGGAAATAGCAAAGTTTTATTGGCTAGGCTAGGGCAAATGGAGGAATTCTTCCTATATCCAAGAAAAGTTAGGATTCTTTGACATTAAAAGTTATAGCAGATGAATATAAACATTTGTACTGGCAGACTATGGTAGTTCTAGAAAAATCAGTCACTTTCTTGCTACAGACATGATAAAATAAAATAGATGAATTCTGGCTCTTTCAATTAACAAGGCTTCTGTAAAGTAACTGGCGAGCCAGTTGGGAATATCATTTTACTTTATAGTTGGCAATTAAACTGTTTGCTGTGACTGGCTTTCCCCAGCACAAACTTGATTATAAGGACCCTGTGGGATTATACACTGCTATTGAATTGGATGTTGGAAGCTACTTAATCAAAAGACTGAACAGGATGTTGGAAGCTATTTAATCAAAAGACTGAACCAGGACTTTTCTTTTTGGATGTGAGATCAACATAGTTTGGAGAGGTTGCTGATTGTGAACAGTTCCTACTTCCTATGAACTACAAATTGCAGTATGCTGGCCTGATAATTTCTTGTGTGATATGGCAGAGAAGTACTCCCTCTAAGTGGGAAATTCCATACGACTTGTCAAGGCTGATGAAAAGAGCCATGTAAATTATAAAGGGCAACTTTTATGGGAAACATTATATGATTTATAAGCTCTTGTATGGTGAAAAATGTTGAGCCCATTAAGGTCTCTAGAGGTTACAGAGGCAATAAAGTCACTTACACACAACACACACACACACACACACACACTTCCCCACTTCAAATAAACTCTTTCACAGTTTCCTTCTACTACAAAGTTTCTAATATAATTTCCATTAGGCTTTGCCAACATAACTACGTGGAAATCTCAAGCACAGTGTTCTTCCGCCTGATTCTATCCAAATACTTTGGACCTCAATCCCATGGTCCCCCGAAAGCTGGTAGTGACACAAAAGACACCGAGGGCTTGGGAGAGTACATATGTTCCACACGTGTCCTTCTCCAGAATTTTAACTACATGTGGTGTGAAATCTGATATAGTGGATAATAGTCCAGAGATCACTAAACAAGCTGCTACTTCTTGTCAAAGATGCAGAAACATAGATTCAAAAGGAAGATAATAGTTTTGAATGATATTAATGCTGATATAATGATGCCAAAACAATTCAGATACATGTATGATGTCAGTTAATACTGGGATTTGCAACATGACGTACAATATTATAAAATCAGAAGTATTAAAGGAGACGTTTGAAGAATGGATCCAGAAGTTAGTAACTACAGTAGCAAACCAGTTAGCAGTAGTGTCTGCTTCTGTGAACAGATTGTGTTTAAAAGATATTAATGAAGGAATGAAAGATGCAGATCAAATTTCATCTGGCAAGACAGATGAAGTACTGAAAATCAAAATGACAGCCCAAGAGAATTTATTTGGAAAAGGATACTTTACTGGATATACAAAAGAATCTGGCTGAAGTTTTCAAAATTAAAAGGGAAATACCAACAATAAAATGACCTGGAAAATGTTTTCTTAATGGATCTATAAAAGAGCTTGTTAAGAAATCCACGCAATAGATTGAAGAAGAACTGAAGAAAAATATAATCTAAGTTCAAATGAAAATAATTCCATCTTTTTGCAGCTTTGAAGTTGAATACAAGGCTGGACGAATGCAGTCTTTTGAATTAATATTAGTGATTTCCTGTTTATAAAGAAATCTATGTATTTTGCTTTTAAAAGAACTAAACAAATATAACCTGTCAAATTTAGCTGGTACAGCTGTTTCAAACACATGAAACCAGACTGTTCTGCAGGTTTAATATTGGGAAAGAAAAAAAAAAACCATGAAAAATGAAAAAGTGACAATTCAGCGCCAGAATTTTAACTGAATATATATGGAATCAAATCTAAGCTTTGAAGAGCCAAACTTATTTCCCTGAATAAAACAAGTATTTTTTTTGTTTCATTTTTTTTCCAAAATAGGGGTCTTCAAACTTGGCCCTTTTATGACTTGTGGACTTCAAGTCCCAGAATTCCTCCACCAGACACGGTGGCTGAGGAATTCTGGGAGTTGAAGTCCACCAGTCATAAAAGTGCCAAGTCTGAAGATCCCTAGTCTACCTTGTGTATGACAGCATTCATAAAGAATCATAAAAGAGATGGACTGTTCAAAAATGTGAAAAATAAATAAATCTTCATCTGTTTCTTTCAATCCATGCAAAATGATCCCTGACTGAATAGCTATTTTCAGCCTGTACTGTTCCAAGCATTTTATCATAAGTAATAGATAGCAGAGAAGACCTACTTCTGTCAGGATAGCATATAATAATAATAAAAAAATCTCACAGCAGGCTTCAAAGCTGTCAAGGAAGCAGCCACAGCAGTACCTGTGAGACAAGAGCATGAACAAGCCATCTGCAAATTGTGAAGTTTGCCATGTGTCACACATTTTGAGATATGTTCTTATTTTGGTTACAAGACACCATTTTGACTAGACTCCAGAATAAATCCGCATTTTTCATTCGCATCGTAGAATTACTCCTCTCTAATTGTACTTGCAGTGAATGGCACATCTTCTTCTTTAAACAAAAGAAATATTCTCTAATGTTGTCACTGCTGGGACTTATAGCTGTTTCAGGAACATTGAAAGTAGGAAGGGACTAGACCAGACATGTCAAAAACAAGGCCCGGGGGCCGGATCCGGCCCGCGAAGTGGTTTCATGTGGCCCGCGAAGCCATCCTGGAAACAGTGAGGGAACGGCCCCCACTGCCTTGGCCCTGGCCCAGAGACCCTCCTCCTGCCAGAGACCCTCAGATCTGTCCCACTCCTGCCCAGGCCCCCATAGGCACCCTTGATGTGAACGATGTAGAGCTGGCCATGCCCACCCAGTAGGCCATACGCACTCTAGCCATGCCCACTCAGTAGGCCATGCCCACCCTGACCATACCCACCCGGCCCCTTGAGGGCAACCGCAATGCTGATGCGGCCCTCAATGAAATTGAGTTTGACACCTCTGGACTAGACCAAGGGTCTTCAAACTTGGCCCTTTTATGACTTGTGGACTTCAACTCCCAGAATAAACAGTTTGGTATAGTGTTTAAGGCGCTGGCCTAGAGACCAGGAGACTGTGACTTCTAGTCCCCCCCTTAGGCATGAAAGGCTGCTGGGTAACCATGAGCCAGTCACTCACCTCAGCCCAACACATCTCACAGGGTTGTTGTTGTGGGGAAAGTAGGAGGAAGAAGAAGTATTGTGTATGTTCACTGCCTTGAGTTATTGATAAAAATAATAAAGGCAGGATAAAAATCTAATAAATAAGTAAAAATTATTGAACCCAGGTAGAGATTCATAGATAACGCTGCAATCTCTATTCATATGTGCAGTTTCATACTCCAGATTACATTGTGAGACCTGGATAATTTATTTTAAATTGTAATGTGTAATAATTGAAAATTAAAATTGCAAATTCAATAATTTTACCTCCCTTCAGGTAATTTTTATAAACAGGGCTGTTTCCCCAACCTTGGGGCTAGGTTGTTTGCAGGTGTTTAGGGAGAGCTCCTGTTTATGGTGAAACAGAATTTTTCTGTGACTTTCCTCCACGTGTCAGTTTTGTTTTACCTTATGTTGTGTATTGTTCCTTTTGTATTTTATTGTATTTTCAGGTTTTGTAGCCCCTTAAACTGAAGACAAATTAAATTCATATTTATGCCGACTTTTTTTAGAATTGTGTTAGTGCATTTGAAGCGTAGCCATTGTATCCTTCTTTCTCTCTTTCTTTGCTGTGGCTTTATTAAGCTTCTTTTGTGTTAAGGCCTTGCTAATGATTTTGCTGTGCCCTTTTTGTTTGCGCTATTTATTATTTACCCTTCATCTCTTTTCATTTGTCAGAATACTTCCCAGTACTACTACATTAAGTTATGCAGCCCACAGAATTATGGAGTTAAATGTATGACAATCATTATGTGATTTTATAAACTGTGACATGGAGGTTCAATCGACGTTAGAGTTGACAAGTGGTAATAAAGCAACTTGGTTGAACAATCTTTCATCTAACAAGTAGCAGTCACAGGGAAGAAGGCTGAAATGGGAAAGATTTATCACGTATCCTCTTTCCCTCAGTGGATCTTCTTTGGAAAAAAAGAGCTACAATTTCTGGAGATGATGATGATGATGATATCTGTTCAATCATGTCCGACTCTTGATAATTCTATAGGCCACACCTCTCCACATCTTCCAATCTTGCACTACTTCTTTGAGTTTTTCTATGCTCTGGCTGATGTCAACTTTGATGGCGTCCAAACAGCATGTTCTCTGATGGCTTGGTTTCCCTTTCCTTCTGGACTTAGAACAGAGCAACAAATGGGATGAAAAGAACTAGTGATTACCTAGAACACTGTTTCTCAACCTTGGCCCCCTTGAGATGTATGCACCTCACCTGGGAGTCAAAGTCCAGACGTCTTCAGGCTGCCAAGTTGAGAAACACTGGTGTAGAGCACCAGTTTGTTGATTGTGATTGTGATACAATTGCCTCTCAACTGTAGCCAATGTGTAGATTATTTCCTTCTTCGCAGTGTTGAAGTGGAGATGTTCTGTTTGCTGCTTCCCCTTTGCCGCTTCAGCGAGAATGTGATTTTCCTCAGTAATTCCTGCACAGAAGAAAAAAGAAAGTTCAAACGTATGCATACCTGGGAAAGCAACAAAAATGTCATGTGGTTCAAAACAAGAATTCAAAACAGCAATATATTATTTTTAAAGGTTATTAGGCTAAACCACTTTATAAGAAATACACAAGGCAGGATTTACGTATAAAAACAACAAGTATAATAAAAAGGGGAAAGAAAAGAAGGGGGGCACCAGAAAGCGATGGGGGAGAAGCCTTTGGGGCTTTTCTTCTCGGCTCCTTCCTCCCCGTAGGTGAGCCAGGAAGCCGGGGCTGCCGCTGCCCCAGGCGGAGAAAGGCAAGGACAGAGGCTGAGCAGAGGCTGGGAAGGCAGAGCCAGGAGTGCGGGCTTACAGACCCAGCAGAGAAGCCATGGCAACTTTGATCCATCGAGGAAAACGTGTGGAAGTTGGAAGGAACACAGACAAGCGGGTGGAGGCTGAAGAAGATGCCATGGTCAACCAGACTGTGGGTGAAGAGGACTCTGGAGACTCCAAAGACATCTGCCTCACCCTCATGGAGGAGATCTTGTTTTTGGGTCTGAAGGACAAAGAGGGCTACACCTCTTTCTGGAATGACTGCATTTCCTCGGGACTGTGCGGGGGAATCCTCACTGAGCTCACCATGCGAGGGAGGATACAGCTGGAGGCCCAGTCCATGAGGAAAAACGGCTGCTGGATCAAAAGGTCCTCATGAAGTTGGATGCCCCAACTGGAGACGTCCTCCTGGATGAGATGCTATGCCACCTAAAGGCCACGGAGCCAGCCGAGATGGTGCAGACTTGGATTGAACTGCTCACAGGTGAAACCTGGAACCCCCCTCAAGCTGCAGTACAAGCTGCGCAACGTCCGTGAGCAGATTGCCAAGAATCTAGTGGAGAAGGGCATCTTGACCACCGAGAAGCAGAACTTCCTCTTCAACATGACCACCCACCCGGTCACCAACACCACGGAGAAGCAGCGACTGGTGAAACGGCTGCAGGAGAACGTCCTAGACAGGTGCGTCAATGACCCCCACCGCATGGACAGGAGGACTTTGGCGCTGCTGGTCCTGGCCCATGCCTTGGACGTCCTGGAGAATGTCTTCACCAGCCTGGTGGATGAGAAGTATGATGAGGCTTTGAATAGGTCCAAGGATCTGATTGATAGGGACCCTGAGGTGGAGGCCGCCAAGGCAGCAGGCGCCGAGATGATCTGGGCTGTGTTGGCAGCCTTCAATAAATCCTAGACCCTCCTGGCGAGTGAAGTGGTTCCAAGCGGCTTCGGCCCTTTTGTCCTCCAGGAGGGAAGCCCCTGGCTTGGTGGTGTCCTTCCACCTTCCTGGGCAGGAGCCTTTGGTGACCACGGCTAGCCATTGGCCTCTGTAGCTGGGCCTGGGGAGCTCATTCCATTACAGGGACAGCCCTGCCTTCACCGCCAGCCCCACCGCCACACCTTCTTCAAGGGATCTGGGGATCCACCAAGGCGTTTGTGCATTGCTCTTCCTCCCTAACCCTAACCCTGGTTCATTTTTTCTGAGACCTCAGATTAAGACGAAGGAGGGTCTGTGTCTGGGACAAAAAGACAGGTTTTTTTCCTCTGCCCCCCCCTGTTTTCTCTCACTCCAAATCCTCTCTTTTTTTGCCATATTGAGGAAGGGGATTCATTTTGGCAGGTGCGCTTGTCCCCCTTCCCCTTTCTTAACCTCATGATCCCAACCTCCCTTTTTGTCTTGTCAGGTTTTTTTCTTCTTCTTCTTCAATCCAAGTTCATTTGCTTCCCCCCCCCCTTGTGCTGTTCTTGCATTTGTTGAATTACAGCACAAGTTTCTATTGCAATCTCGGCCGTGTTTGGTTTCTGCTTTTTGAGCCTAAAGGTTGTGCGGAGAGTCCTGGCAAGGAGCAGTGACGCCCCAGTTGTCTCCTCCTGGTATAGCCGTTCAGATGCACCCCGGTTAGATTGAATTTAAGAGTTCAACCCTGACAGCAACTGAAGCCAGAATGCATTGTACAAAGCTGGTTAGACTTGCATAATTCCCAACAAGGTTTTTCCTGCTAGGGGCCGGGATAAAACCCATTCTATTTTATTTGACTATCTTGTGAGACTTTTAAGAGGCCCGTTGGCCTCGGGGCTGTGCTTTAGAGCCTCTTTTCAGAAAAGCCAAAGCAAAAGAAAATAGGTGAAAGGTCTGAAAATTAAATTCTAAATAGAAAAAAATGACCATATTGTTCAAACATCTTTTTTTATTAATCCTTTTATTGAAAAGATTGGTTCAAATGTTGACAAGCAACATATGTCAAAGGCTCCATGTTGCAAATCCAGTCTAGCTTTCTCCTTTTACTGTTGGATGGTCTTTTAGTCAGCCCCATGCTTTGGAAATCCACAGTTCTTAATACTCTGATCCATTTTAAACACTGGGGATATAGCCATGAAAAACATACCCATCGATAACATAAAGCAATTTACCCATAATCCTAGAAGTGTTTTTTTCCTATTTAAGGAAAATAGTTGAAACAAAGTTATATTAGTAGATTAAGGATATGTTGCAAAAATGTCAGCATGCTTTATTATATTGCACAGTAATATCATGCAAACATTGGAAAAATATACATGAAAATGTGTATGGAATTTGATGCAGAACATTTTAAAAGTCATGTGCTGATGTTGCGATGGAATATAATTAATGGATTTTGTTTTAAAAAAATGACACAGAGAAACTAAAACACAAACATCCATCCTAGTCACAACCTTAGGCTTGCCACCAAGTATTTTTGATGCATTTACTTGTTACATTTTTATCTGCTATTTCAAAAACCCCTTTCCCCCATTTTATCCTGATATTGACAGAGTGAAAGTGACTGACCCCAAATCACCTCATCAGCTTCATGATTTGAATTTTCCATATGAAAACACCTTATGATTGGCACTGACAGCCGGGCCTAAGTATTCAAGCAATGAAGTGAATTTTCAAGCTCACTCCACACGCACTCCCTGCTGTCATCTATACCAAGTATAAACTTAATTCAAAATCCCTTCCTTACTCCTTTTGCTTTTTTTTTTTTAAATTCGGAGCGTCTTCCCTCAAGTTTTGCCTACACATGTCTGAGACTCCCTTTGACCTCCACAAGGATATGCACAGCCAAGTACTAGCATCGTGTGAGCATTATTGAAACACAGTAATAATAATAGGTGAACCCTCTGGTATTCTCTGTTTTGCTTATCATATTATCAAAACATGGTTTCACTGTAGGGTGCAGCTCTGGAATGGTCAACTCTCTGAAAGCAAGCCAACAAAAATACACAGTGCTGAAATGGAGATGGAGCAAGGACTATAAATTGCAAAGGACACGAGATATTAAAATATTGACATATTCCAAGGCAATTATTCCCACAAAGAAGAGGCCAGGGAAGAAGAGTCTTGTTGTGAAGTTGGTTTCATAAGCTCAGCTTACAGGCACCATGGCTCAGGCTCCAGGAGGTAGGGATGAACAGAGAGCATTATTGCTAGAGTTTCAAAGATTCCGAATTTAGAGCTTTTTTGCCCCCTATGTGTTGTGATTCTGTGCTTTCGAAGGGTTTATTTCTAACCTCAGTTGGCTAAAAGGGGTCATTGATGGAATTCTCACAGCCCATTACATGTAAAGTCTTAATCAGGCTGCATTTGATCCTGAGAAATCGCATTTGATCCTGAGAAATCGACACTCATCCAGAGAAGAAAAAGCAGTGAGAGCCCTAGAAACCATGCCCTTTCTGGAATGTTTGAAAGATATTTAAAGGGAAGCAAAATAGAAGACAAGAAAGACCTTTTTGAAGAAGATGGAGCGTGACTGGACTGAACATTGAGATGTTCTCCAGATATGTGTCTTCAATTCCCAGAATTCCCCAGCTAACATGGTCTTGTTGAGAATTCTAAAACTACAGTACATCTAAAGAGAGCCTAGGCCCTAGGATGAGAAAATTTGCCCAGTGGGTATGACTAGAAATTCAGGGCAGCAGTTTTTAGATAAGCAAAAGGGAAAGATTCATAATCCCGGGACTTGTGTAACAATGACAAAGATTGCCTGAGCTTTTCTTTACCTGAGGTATTTAAGCAAAATGTGGACAGTGCTTCCATTGTATTGAGCAATCAAGAACTCTGTATCCTTCAACTGCTTTCATCTCTAACTTACCGAAATGTTTTTTGCAGTGTGACCAGTGTTAAACTTTCCAAAAATAATAGTCCAAAACAACTAGGAATAATTTATTCCTGATGTAGATGATTTCTAAAATCTTTCCAGGCCTATTATTTCTCACCTACAAGAATTTTCTTAACAAAATGTACTAATACCAGAAAACCAGTATGGAGAAAAGAGTTTCAAAACCATTTACTTTTCTATTTTTTTCCCTCTAGAAAAGAATTTCCTCCCCAGGTGTTTTTCCTCTCACACAAGTGACATCTTTTAAAGAGTCCGGATGTACAAAAGGCTTTATTTTTGTGGAGGAGAATGAATTATTATTCCTTGACAGTTTCCCACTTGAACAGCATTCTAAAACTGCATTATTCAGAGTCATACTTAGGAACTCTGCATATTGGTTAAAGGTAATGATTGATCTGTATGCAAATATCTCTGAAAGGCTCAATACAATCCTATGTATTGACCTCTTGATGAGTTTCCAATCTTTTGTTAAAGCAGTTTCACCATGTTTCATTTAATTCTGAGTTTCATGTTGTTTTTCCTCCTTCTAGTTTTTGGCAGATTGAAATAAATTCACTTTTGACTGTATAT